>NC_092634.1:47233382-47857132 GCF_039555335.1 Amphiura filiformis | reverse complement strand
TTGTTTTTATTAGGCCTACTTTGTTCTCTCTTCATATGTGCTTTCATTTACCGTTAGAGTAATAAACACGATTTTGTTGTACATTTCAGATGATCATTCGAGAGTAATTCTTGAAGAGTTAGACGGGAAACCCAACTCGGATTATATAAACGCATCCTATATTGACGTATGTTATTGGCAATCATAATAATATTTATTTATTTACCAGTAATTATTTTTTAATGTTCTCCCTTGGTTGTAGGCTAAAAGGTAAACAAACAGCAGCAGCATTTTTAACGTATATCATTGTATTGCACATTATGGGGGAGGTAGGTAGTATAAATTGCTCTGAGTTTGCTTCTAATAAAATTGTCGATAATGGTTTACCTCTTTTTTACAGGGTTATGAAAAGGATAAGGCATATATTGCAGCTCAAGGTATTTATATTTACTTACTAATTTCATTCCTTGTTGAAGTAGTGATGTAACAAGAACAATTACCATATCGATGGATAGATACTATTTTTGAAGGTATTGTCCTGTACTAGACGTTACGTTGTTAGATTATAAAATATCCATAACCATAGATTATCAAATAATAGGGATATGATACCGGATCATAATTCTATAAAAAATTATATTAATATACCGAGTTCATGAATGTTTCATTTCCACCTGTACGATCGTTTAGAGTACAGGGCAATACATTGAAAAATAGTGTATATAGGCCCATCGCTATGGTAATTAATCCTGTTATATCACTACTTCTACGGCGAATACTGATGTATGGTGGAGACAAAATTGATGAGATGAGATGTCCGCTGTGTGTGCGAGAAACTTCAATTTGGCACGTTCGAATAGTATCAAATTGAGGTCACGCCTAAAGCACCGCAAAAACGAACTACACGAAAATCCATTTTGGCGGGTGAACTGACAGCAATTATTTAAAATTGCAGTTTGCTATAAATTGGGATAAAATTAGGAGTATTGTGGCCTGAAACCGGGCCAAAGTAAGATGCATATAACATTCCAACTTATTCCAACTTCCCCTTTCTTTTTCTTTTTTCTTTTTTATTTCATTTATATTAATTTTTCAAGTTGTTTCTCCTCTTTTGCCCCCCCCTTCCCTTTAAGATCGTGGCCCCTGTTCCCGGGACCAGTCAGTCATGTAGTAAATTCGGCCCAGACTGTATCTGCTTGAATATCAAATGACGTTACTTCATTCAACTAAGTAATTAATAAGCATATTTGTATAATTTTCTCAAATTTTACAGGACCAAAACCAAAAACAATTGATGACATGTGGAGAATGATTTGGCAAGAAAATTCACGCACGGTTGTTATGGCGACCAGTCTGGTTGAAGGAGGAAAGGTACTTTGGATACCCTCTGAGTATAGTTTTTAACACATAAGTAGTCCCCTATTTTAAGTAGACCGTCAATTACAATGCATTTAAACGTATCCAGACCTGAAACTTTTCCTCTTTTCAGCTGATTTCCTCTTTTTTATTCATGAAATTTACGTGTTTTCTTTTATTTTCAGCCCAATTTGAGCCATTTTACCCCAATTTTACGCTGTTTTTTGAGCATTTTCAGCTTTTTTCCTCTTTTTTTTATAAAGACCCTGTTTCAGATCTGCGTATCGATTTATATTACCTGTCTGCTTACTTGCTTTTCTGTTTGTTTGTGTGTTCTTAAATGAGATGTTTAACTTTTGTTTCCATTTTTGATCAGAAAAAATGTGACAAATATTGGCCGGAAGTTGGGCATGGACAAGCATATGGCGGCATATATGTTTTCAACGAAGTCGAAGAAGACCACGGCAATTTTATTATTCGTCGCCTACAAATTTCAAAGGTATGTAACAGTGTGTCAAAAAAATATAAGATTTAAAAATCATGTTACCATAATTTTTTAATTTAAAGTTGAATTCAAACAACGGAAATTATAAAGAACTTTGCATGAACTGTCTCTTTAAAAGACTTTTTTTTTTTTTTTTTTTTATTATTTGTTCGGGTTTTGATAACCCAGGATAACCCAAGAAAGCCTCTATTGAAGCTTATTTCCATTGGGGTCCATTTGAACACCGGGGCGGGTTGGGAACAGTCAGGGGTTAACACCCTACTCTTTTCGAAACTGGCTGCGAAATACATGTACAGGTATGGCTCTCTGCACACAGGACCGACGGCTTAACGTCCCCTCCGAAGGACGGAGTACTTTCATGATTCATTTACCCAATTCTAAATGAACCATGGGGAGAGCGGAAGTCTGAATTTAATCTACAGATGTTGCCAATTAATTTCAGACTTTTTTTTTTCCAAGTCAATATCCCAGCAAATCGCCACCGCCGGGAATTGAACCCGGGACCTCATGCACTAAAGGCAAGTACCCTAACCATTGCGCCACGCTCTCCCCTTTAGATCTTTTAAAATTGAAAGCCCTACATATTGTGAAAAGTTTTCAAAACTTTCAACCAAAGAAGCAGTAAACTGCTTTTAGTTTTAATTGTAGAAATTAATTATATCCGTGGCGGAATCTGTGACATCCCGAAATTCTACCAGATAGAAGACTTGGAATAACTACTATTTTCCCCAAAACCTAACCATGACCTCAAACATTCACCCTTACCCTAAAACAGAATGCTAAAGGTATTGTAAAAAAAACATTCGAATTTCGGCATGTCTAGGGATCAGGAATATACCTTGGTCTGGGGCGGACATTTTAAAAATGAATTTAGAAGAGCAGCAACGACATTACTTGCATTACATTCCAGATGTTAAATCTACATCATATACAAAATTTGAGGAAATTCGTACGAGTCCGTTTTATTTTAGGCCCATTTGTCTATAACTGGTCTTTACATGTAGCCCTATGGAGAGAGTGCCCGTTGAGGGCGCTATAACCCCATTTTAGGAACAAAATGTGATTTAAAAAAACGGACTCGTGCGAATTTTCTAAAATTTTCAGAGTATGTAGTATGAACATGTAGAAATATAATCAAGTAGTTGCATTACCTGCTCTTCTCCGAAAAAATAAAAAGTCCTATACCTCAATGATAATGAAACCTAGGTGAGTACGTACAGTACCTGACACGTGTAAGTGACCGCGTGCCACGCTTTTTTTGCCGTGTTATTTGCGTGTTGAAAATCCTTATTATAACACGCGTGTTGACAATAAGTGGTCTCAAACGTCTGTCCCGAGAATTCTCGGATGTTTGGCATCTGGCCCAAAGCTACCGCGATCTCCCGCAATCTCACGGTAGAACACGCGATCTCACGGTAGAACACGCTTTAGTGATAATGTAGCTGCTGACGAAATTACCAAGTGTGAAGTGCTAATTTGCTATGTCAATAAACACTTAAAAAGTTGTTGAGTTTTCGATAACATGATTTACCCGTTTATATGTTTATCATCGCCGGTCACCGTCCATTGAAATGCACCAACCAAATCTTCCATTCATCAAAAAAGGCATACGCCGCCGGTAATTTTTAGTGCCGATTCATATGCATGTATAAATGTTCAGTTTTTCACGCAGGGTATTGAATTATGATATTTAATTTCAATCATGTTCACTCGCTACCTTGGAGAAATTCATGTTATCTATATCTGAGTATAGCCAGCGCTGAGTGTAGGGTGCAGCGCGTCCCGGGGAGCGCTCACAGAGCATTGGGATCTCAATGCTGTGCAAAACACGGACCGAAAGTCATATACACATTATTTTCGTATTTCACTCTTTTTAGTTTTAAATGATAGTTTAAAACAGTCAATTTAACCATATTATGAACATGATTCTGCGAAATTTAATATTTTTTTCGTAACATAAAAAAGTATTTAAAATAACACGGGCAGTACGCATGCATGGACACCGTCAGTTCGGACTGATAGGAAGGGGGAGATCCCCCATACACGCAATAATCAAAGCGGTGCGTCATGTAAACCCGCATGAAAGTTCCTTTCAAACTATGATAACCAGTGCCAATGTAGAAAGCAAATAAGGAGCCTTTTTAAGACATGTAGTCCCGCCTTTTTGGGGCGAGAAATTACCGAGAATGGAGGGGGGGTTTATGTGACACGAGGATTTGTAGAAACGAAATGACGATGACGGTTTTTGTGTTTGTTTATGATTTATGCATCTGACCCTGGATGGAAGATAAGTCGAAAGACAATAGATGGGTGGGGTGTGCCTATTTCCCGCACGTGGTCGCGGCAATAATCAACATTAGGGCATACGTCATCCGAGAATCAAGAGATGTAATTGGTTGGATCACTAGATGGAGCCTCTTACCTGCACGTGATCATTACATAGATGAGACTAGTAAACCAAAGTGGTTTGTATAGGCTACATCCAGTTCCGATAGTCTCGATGTTGGGTCAGTTGAAGGGTAATCGGGGGTGTCCGTAGGGTCGACTCTTAGCCAGGATATCAAAGTTATCCGTCAATTTTTCCCCCATAGATCAAGGTCTGATCTGATTTCCCGCGAACAACTGCGATGTAGCCATTGCGGTCGTTAGTGACCCCCCCCACACACACCCGTGATTTTCCATGCTCTATCTATCTAGCTCTTGAATTCGATGTTGAAACGAAATCTTGGGCCAGATAAACTGCGTATTATGAGATCATCATGTTACCTTTTACGATATAGGTTTACGCAAATTTTATTTATTTATTCCAAAATGCATTTTTATTTTATATTGAACAGAGGAACGAGTAATACTAGTAGCCTATATTTGACTGTGCATGCTTTTGTCGCTGCTTCATCATTTACAGGAGCAAAACGCAATCGCATCGGTGGTGTTAAAAATAGCTCACAACTTCCGTGGGAACTTCCAACTTCAAGTTGCTATAAAGACATAGGCCTTCAAAACATTCACGTAAGATTTTGCTGCATGCGCCCAAACTGGGCGTAAACATAACGTATTGCAAAAAAGCCTTCGTGGAAGGGGCGGATTTTGGGTGTTTTGTGCCACACTCTGGAATGTCTAATGTTGCCGTTTCTGTGCCCTTCATCCCCGCCCAATGCACGAATGACGCTAATAATTTGGGCGTGATATGTAGTTACATATACAGTCATGGCAGCACACACGTGAATCGCAGACCCTGGGCCGACCCTGGTAAAAATAATTTTCACAGGAATCCCAGGGTCTATTTCATCAACGTTCGCGAAAAAAAAACAAAAACAAAACAAAACAGGACTGCATTGATAACGATGTTTGGGGGTTGGTTGACAAGGAGATTTTTGAGAAGCAGAGACACAACAATTTGTTGCATCATTTGTGAAAGCCTTTTTTTCTTTGGTTGTGAAACTGCTCTCTTTTAGACGGCTTTAAAATTTTTGTATCCCGGGTTTTGTATCCGTCCACTTTTTTAATTACCCGTCTTGGGAAGTACTAGTAAGTCTCCAAAGCAGCCAGTTTGGTTCCGCTCCCCCACCCCCACGTGGAGGGAGTGTAACCAATAAACCATACTGGCTGCGGAGGAGACCGATGGACGTATCGCAGGCTAAGACCTTGGGTGTGTGTGGTAATTATGATGGGGAATTAATAAGCAGGGATTAAAAATAAAAGAAATTGGACATAACATTTAATTATATAGGCCTAGACCTCAAAAGTTAGATTTTTTATTTTTTTAAATTTTTTTGCATAGGCCTACTCGATTTCATAAGACCTCAAAGTCAAAACGTGAAAATTGTTTTGTTTCACCCTCCAACCCTCCCCCAATGGGGCAGGCTACACCTCAAAAGACGAAGACTGTGCATAGTATAACGGCCTGCTTCCTCCTTCTTTTGGCAAAAAAAAAAGGCAGGTCATTAGACCTCAAACGTAAATGGCCTGCCCCATGGGGGGGGGGGGGTGTTTGTTAATTGTTGTTGTTTTAATCCACGTAAGAAAAACTCGAACAAGTAAATAAACAAATACTCAAACGTAAATGGCCTGTCCCATGGGGGGGTGTTTGTTAATTGTTGTTGTTTTAATCCACGTAAGAAAAACTCGAACAAGTAAATAAACAAATACCGGGAGGAGGGGTCTTAAACATGGTGTACGGGATGTGCCACGCAGACTTTCGGATGCTGACTTGATCTGTACTATTACTGTGCCAAAATGCGCCCATTTGGCGCATTGGTCTTCGCTGAAAACCCAGCCATCGATATACCAACATCGCTGTAAAGGTACCCCAAACCCGTGGCACATGTATTCCCGTATACCTTCAACCAGGAAGAGACCCTAGCCCTCCCTCTGGAGGGTATTATGATTATCTAGCTTTCTTTTAAATGTTATATTTTTTTTTAAATGAAGCCTGGCCACTTGAAATATTCTTTGAAACATTTTTACAATTTTACAAATGGGTTGTTGACTATACCCAATGACCCCCTTTTTGAAAAGTCATACCCGATGACCCCTCCCCTTTTTTTTTTAGGGCGGCTACCCAATGACCCTCTTTTTGGTCGCGGCTACCCAATGACCCAAGTAAAGTGTTTGGATGCGAGCCGTTAGACCAATAGTAAAAATTAGAAATACTCGGAGACTCGTTTCTGATTAGAAAACATTAGCACAAACGTGTATATCTAACCACTGGGGCCCGAGCACTGATGAAGACCTCAGCATCGCTGGATTTAGATGTTTTTGCTGACTTCGAACTTTTGCCATGTTCAAAGACTTTTGTCTGACACGGCGTTTATTTTATAGGCCTATTGGTCTAACGGCTCGCATCCAAACACTTTACTTGAACCACTTTTAGAAATGCATCATCAAAATGCCGCCACAAAATTCAAAATGCCGCCACAAAATAATGCGGAAACTTTCAAATTATCTTATTTTAGCAAATTTGTATTGGAAATTTGAAACCAGAAATAGAATTTTGCTGCATTTTTTTCAAAAGTTTCTACCCAATGACCCTTTTTGAAAAGTTATAGGCCTACGTGCAATGACCCTTAATACTAGTATTCAAAATGTTATAGTACCCAATGATCCCTTTCTCATTTTGTTTGTACCCAATGACCCCCAAACAACGTTTACCCTACTTGACGGAATATCGTATTTAGTTGCCATGGTTGCAATGACAACAAGTGCATGAATGCGTGTGTTATGTCGGCAACCACAAAGCCCCTTGCAATGTTTTTATCATGTTGATGGTCTACTTTGGCTTTTATAGATTGACACGTGTTGCGTGCTCAGATCAAGACAGGTTTTTTTTGTTGTGGATTTGATAAACAATTTTCTTTCATCAGAAGTGAACTATCCAAAACCAAACCATTTTCAAACAAAATACAAACAAAATCAAACTATATTTGATAAATCAAAACCAGAGGATGAGTTAAGGAAACCCCATCATACACTGCGAAAGTGTTATCACTAGAGTTTCAACTGTCACTTTACTTTTCAAATCCCATTGAACTCTCAGTGTGCAAAAGATGTTGTTTTAGAATTGTGCGTGTGTCATTATTACTTGGTCGATTTCAGAACAAAAGTGATGTGTGTTTAAAGGATAATTCACACCTTCTGTAGATAACATAAAATGTGAAATCGACCAGCATCTTCACAGCGTTTTTTATGTAAATATAACTGAACAAATTCAAATTAAACCATGCACGTGCAGTACGTCTATATGCAGTGGGCGAGTAGTAGTGGTGTCATGTTCGCTCACACAGCTATGCTAACCGCAAGTAACACAGTGGAATGTTGGGAAGTGCTTAAATCATCCTCTGAATCAAAACAAAACACAGTGATAAAACAAAATCAAACCCCGGGAATCAAACATTTCACAAAACAATCATCTATCTGAGATGACTTTTAACCAAAATAAAATAAAATAAAATAAAATGGTAATCTTTCTTTGATGAGTTTAAATTGAACGAAAGCAAACGAAATAGTCTTCTTTCTTTGATAAGTATATGAAGAGCTTTGTTTCAAAACCCCTTACATCCACTTGCCCAATTTTGAGAACACATCAAAAAATCATCAAAATAATCACTGATATAAGGTGTTTTTCAACAAAAGCAGTTTTGGCGGGATGCTCATCCTACCCAAGCATCCCGCCAAAAACTGCTTTTGTTGCAAACCCCATATATCAGTGATTTTTTGATGATTTTTGATGTGTTCTCAAAATGGGCAAGTGGATGTAAGGGGTTTGAAACAAAGCTCTTCATATATAGAATCAAACCCTGTTTTTCTTTGGACCAGAAAAAATAATTTAGTAAAGGTAAAGCTAAAAACAATTTCATAAATATCGTATTTTAAACAAATCTTTCTTTGATGAGTTTGAAGAGCATAAGAAAATATGAAATCGTTCATCTATCTTTGATGAGTTGCAACAAATATGAAACAGTTTACCTTTTGTACATTTATCTTTCACAGGCCTTCATTTTTGAGAATTGCAGGAGCTCTGTTAATCTTTTAATATCTGTATTATTAGAACGTACTCCTGAAATGTTGTTAGGAGCTCTCTGGTGCAATCGAGCCCCTCAAAAATTAAGGTCCGCTTTCTTCGTTGATTTAAAACAAACTATATAACACTATATTTTTTATTAAATTTTGAGTTGAACTTAGAAACAGAACATTCATCTTTCTTTGATGATTTTAAAACAAACTACAAGTTTCATAATGAGTTTACTAAAAACAAACGAATCATTCATCTTTCTTTTGACGAAAAGAAAGATGAATGATTCGTTTGTTTGTTTGTTTGATTCGTTCGTTTGTTTGTTTAAAAACACTTTATGCCATTTATTGGAATAAAACAATATTTTAAGTTATTGCACCTTTTCACTTTGATTTTATCTTTGTCTAAACGATCAGGTACGGTGAAATCAATGTATTTCAAGATTAACACTCGTATATACAATGGTTGATACTACCCCCCCCCCCCTTAAAAGAAAAGAGGCATGTTACCAGCTAACTTTTCAAAAATTAGAACTAGGACAATAAAATCTGAGCTAAACTGAAGAGATGTTGTAAAATTTCCTTTATAATTTTGACATTTTAACGAAGAACCATGTTGTAATTTATCTTCTAATTAGCCTTGTACTTTTGCTATTCATAAACACGTGCATGTGCATGTCTTATATCACAGAGAACTTTCAAACTAAATAATTTCTTGATGTTGATATTGTATTGAAGAACCTGTCATTTCCTCTGTAGCCTCATATTATTCTGTTATGATCTCAGAAGTAAACACGCAAGTCTTATAGGAATTTTGATGACAAGCTGTTGAATGGAGATAACAAGAGTTTGTCCCAGACTGGGCCATTTTGACCTCTGGAAAACGCACGCAAATAAGGTCTTTACCCCGTGTTCTTTACTAGCAAATGGGGGGGTCGGACATAACCCCCCCTCTTGATATTTTGAAAAGGGATGATACATGTAGACCATACCATCATCCCCCCCATGATGAGGTCTGTTTATGGGTTTCTGACCAACTCAATCCCATATTTGGTCATTTCGTTACTCTAATGCTAGGACCTGGTAGCTGCGTGCCAAACAAATCTACTCATTGGCACAGCTAGCTAATGCTGCCATTTTACCGCTTTTGCTATGTTTATAGAATACGAAAGCACGCAAATCAATGTGGTTTCTTGTAGGAAATTCCTTCTATCGACGGGGCACCATCAAAGGGTACTAGTTATATCGGCGGATGTTAACGAACCCCTGCCGTCACTTTTTAGGGGAGGGGCAGGACTACGTGTGTATTATATCACAGTGAACTTTCAACAAAGATGAATTATTATCATGTTGACATGTTGTAAAATTTCCTTTATAATTTTGACATTTTAACGAAGAACCATGTTGTAATTTATCTTCTAATTAGCCTTGTACTTTTGCTATTCATAAACACGCGCATGTGCATGTCTTATATCACCGAGAACTTTCAAACTAAATAATTTCTTGATGTTGACATTGTATTGAAGAACCTGTCATTTCCTCTGTAGCCTCATATTATTCTGTTATGATCTCAGAAGTAAACACGCAAGTCTTATCTATAGGAATTTTGATGACAAGCTGTTGAATGGAGATAACAAGAGTTTGTCCCAGACTGGGCCATTTTGACCTCTGGATAATGCACGCAAATAAGGTCTTTACCCCGTGTTCTTTACTAGCAAAGGGGGGGGGGGGGGTCGGACATAACCCCCCTCTTGATATTTTGAAAGGGATGATACATGTAGACCATACCATAACCCCCCCCCATGATGAGGTCTGTTTATGGGTTTCTGACCAACTCAATCCCATATTTGGTCATTTCGTTACTCTAAAAAACATGCTAGGACCTGGTAGCTGCGTGCCAAACAAATCTACTCATTAGCACAGCTAGCTAATGCTGCCATTTTACCGCTTTTACCAGGTTTAGAGAATACGAAAGCACGCAAATCAATGTGGTTTCTTGTAGGAAATTCCTTCTATCGACGGGGCACCATCAAAGGGTACTAGTTGTATCGGCGGATGTTAACAGTGGCGAACCCTGCCGTCACTTTTTAGGGGGGAGGGGCAGGACTACGTGTGTATTATATCACAGTGAACTTTCAACAAAGATGAATTATTACCATGTTGACATGTTGTAAAATTTCCTTTATAATTTTGACATTTTAACGAAGAACCATGTTGTAATTTATCTTCTAATTAGCCTTGTACTTTTGCTATTCATAAACACGCGCATGTGCATGTCTTATATCACAGAGAACTTTCAAACTAAATAATTTCTTGATGTTGACATTGTATTGAAGAACCTGTCATTTCCTCTGTAGCCTCATATTATTCTGTTATGATCTCAGAGAAGTAAACACGCAAGTCTTATAGGAATTTTGATGACAAGCTGTTGAATGGAGATAACAAGAGTTTGTCCCAGACTGGGCCATTTTGACCTCTGGAAAACGCACGCAAATAAGGTCTTTACCCCGCGTTCTTTACTAGCAAATGGGGGGGGGGGGTCGGACATAACCCCCCTCTTGATATTTTGAAAAGGGATGATACATGTAGACCATACCATCATCCCCCCCCCCCCCATGATGAGGTCTGTTTATGGGTTTCTGACCAACTCAATCCCATATTTGGTCATTTCGTTACTCTAATGCTAGGACCTGGTAGCTGCGTGCCAAACAAATCTACTCATTGGCACAGCTAGCTAATGCTGCCATTTTACCGCTTTTGCTATGTATATAGAATACGAAAGCACGCAAATCAATGTGGTTTCTTGTAGGAAATTCCTTCTATCGACGGGGCACCATCAAAGGGTACTAGTTATATCGGCGGATGTTAACGAACCCCTGCCGTCACTTTTTAGGGGAGGGCAGGACTACGTGTGTATTATATCACAGTGAACTTTCAACAAAGATGAATTATTATCATGTTGACATGTTGTAAAATGTCCTTTATAATTTTGACATTTTAACGAAGAACCATGTTGTAATAATATTTATCTTCTAATTAGCCTTGTACTTTTGCTATTCATAAACACGCGCATGTGCATGTCTTATATCACCGAGAACTTTCAAACTAAATAATTTCTTGATGTTGACATTGTATTGAAGAACCTGTCATTTCCTCTGTAGCCTCATATTATTCTGTTATGATCTCAGAGAAGTAAACACGCAAGTCTTATCTATAGGAATTTTGATGACAAGCTGTTGAATGGAGATAACAAGAGTTTGTCCCAGACTGGGCCATTTTGACCTCTGGATAACGCACGCAAATAAGGTCTTCACCCCGTGTTCTTTACTAGCAAATGGGGGGGGGTCGGACATAACCCCCTCTTGATATTTTGAAAAGGGATGATACATGTAGACCATACCATCATCCCCCCATGATGAGGTCTGTTTATGGGTTTCTGACCAACTCAATCCCATATTTGGTCATTTCGTTACTCTAATGCTAGGACCTGGTAGCTGCGTGCCAAACAAATCTACTCATTGGCACAGCTAGCTAATGCTGCCATTTTACCGCTTTTGCTATGTTTATAGAATACGAAAGCACGCAAATCAATGTGGTTTCTTGTAGGAAATTCCTTCTATCGACGGGGCACCATCAAAAGGTACTAGTTATATCGGCGGATGTTAACGAACCCCTGCCGTCACTTTTTAGGGGGGGGAGGGGCAGGACTACGTGTGTATTATATCACAGTGAACTTTCAACAAAGATGAATTATTATCATGTTGACATGTTGTAAAATTTCCTTTATAATTTTGACATTTTAACGAAGAACCATGTTGTAATTTATCTTCTAATTAGCCTTGTACTTTTGCTATTCATAAACACGCGCATGTGCATGTCTTATATCACCGAGAACTTTCAAACTAAATAATTTCTTGATGTTGACATTGTATTGAAGAACCTGTCATTTCCTCTGTAGCCTCATATTATTCTGTTATGATCTCAGAGAAGTAAACACGCAAGTCTTATCTATAGGAATTTTGATGACAAGCTGTTGAATGGAGATAACAAGAGTTTGTCCCAGACTGGGCCATTTTGACCTCTGGATAACGCACGCAAATAAGGTCTTCACCCCGTGTTCTTTACTAGCAAATGGGGGGGTCGGACATAACCCCCTCTTGATATTTTGAAAAGGGATGATACATGTAGACCATACCATCATCCCCCCCATGATGAGGTCTGTTTATGGGTTTCTGACCAACTCAATCCCATATTTGGTCATTTCGTTACTCTAAAGAACATGCTAGGACCTGGTAGCTGCGTGCCAAACAAATCTACTCATTGGCACAGCTAGCTAATGCTGCCATTTTACCGCTTTTACCATGTTTATAGAATACGAAAGCACGCAAATCAATGAGGTTTCTTGTAGGAAATTCCTTCTATCGACGGGGCACCATCAAAGGGTACTAGTTATATCGGCGGATGTTAACAGTGGCGAACCCTGCCGTCACTTTTTAGGGGGGGAGGGGCAGGACTACGTGTGTATTATATCACAGTGAACTTTCAACAAAGATGAATTATTATCGTGTTGACATGTTGTAAAATTTCCTTTATAATTTTGACATTTTAACGAAGAACCATGTTGTAATTTATCTTCTAATTAGCCTTGTACTTTTGCTATTCATAAACACGCGCATGTGCATGTCTTATATCACAGAGAACTTTCAAACTAAATAATTTCTTGATTTTGACATTGTATTGAAGAACCTGTCATTTCCTCTGTAGCCTCATATTATTCTGTTATGATCTCAGAGAAGTAAACACGCAAGTCTTATAGGAATTTTGATGACAAGCTGTTGAATGGAGATAAACAAGAGTTTGTCCCAGACTGGGCCATTTTGACCTCTGGAAAACGCACGCAAATAAGGTCTTTACCCCGTGTTCTTTACTAGCAAATGGGGGGGGGGGGTCGGACATAACCCCCCTCTTGATATTTTGAAAAGGGATGATACATGTAGACCATACCATCATCCACCCCCCATGATGAGGTCTGTTTATGGGTTTCTGACCAACTCAATCCCATATTTGGTCATTTCGTTACTCTAATGCTAGGACCTGGTAGCTGCGTGCCAAACAAATCTACTCATTGGCACAGCTAGCTAATGCTGCCATTTACCGCTTTTGCTATGTTTATAGAATACGAAAGCACGCAAATCAATGTGGTTTCTTGTAGGAAATTCCTTCTATCGACGGGGCACCATCAAAGGGTACTAGTTATATCGGCGGATGTTAACAGTGGCGAACCCTGCCGTCACTTTTTAGGGGGGAGGGGCAGGACTACGTGTGTATTATATCACAGTGAACTTTCAACAAAGATGAATTATTATCATGTTGACATGTTGTAAAATTTCCTTTATAATTTTGACATTTTAACGAAGAACCATGTTGTAATTTATCTTCTAATTAGCCTTGTACTTTTGCTATTCATAAACACGCGCATGTGCATGTCTTATATCACCGAGAACTTTCAAACTAAATAATTTCTTGATATTGACATTGTATTGAAGAACCTGTCATTTCCTCTGTAGCCTCATATTATTCTGTTATGATCTCGGAGAAGTAAACACGCAAGTCTTATAGGAATTTTGATGACAAGCTGTTGAATGGAGATAACAAGAGTTTGTCCCAGACTGGGCCATTTTGACCTCTGGATAACGCACGCAAATAAGGTCTTTACCCCGTGTTCTTTACTAGCAAATGGGGGGGGGGGGTCGGACATAACCCCCCTCTTGATATTTTGAAAAGGGATGATACATGTAGACCATACCATCATCCCCCCATGATGAGGTCTGTTTATGGGTTTCTGACCAACTCAATCCCATATTTGGTCATTTCGTTACTCTAAAAACATGCTAGGACCTGGTAGCTGCGTGCCAAACAAATCTACTCATTGGCACCGTAGCTAATGCTGCCATTTTACCGCTTTTACCATGTTTATAGAATACGAAAGCACGCAAATCAATGAGGTTTCTTGTAGGAAATTCCTTCTATCGACGGGGCACCATCAAAGGGTACCAGTGGCGAACCCTGCCGTCACTTTTTAGGGGGGAGGGGCAGGACTACGTGTGTATTAGGGTAAAGTGGGGCATTAGGGTCCCCCATTTTGATGCGGGCTTTGATGATCGACATTTTTACAGAATGTCCACTCAAACGCAGTAGGATGATAATAAACACATTACACGTATGTACACATTACATGCATAAACAACAAGTTTCTGAACGCTTTCAAGTCGCCAAAAAAGTGTCAAAAAGTATGCACCAAATCGCGCCATTTACAGTCTCATATGTCAAAAATCTTCAGCTTCTGAGGGGCCACATCATCCCCCTCAGACACCCCCTGGCGCCGCTAAACGCGCCGCGGATGGCTGCTTTGCAGCCATATGCTTCGCGGGAAGTCGGACCTTCCTTGCCGGGAAAAAAAGATTTTCAGGCCGGACCGTGAGTCGATGGCTTTTTTGATAGACGTAGCCTACCGGGGTACTGTTTACTCATTTTATCAACTCATTACTGTATGGCATACAGCATATGCCCGAATATTTATTTCCCCTCCCCCAATTCTCTGTTTTTCCAATTATTCTTATTTTTACCGTTTATCCGCGGAATCAGGAATTCACGGGGGGGGGGGCAGAGAGAGGGGGAAGGGGGATATATTGGTATACCAATATACCAGTATACCTCTGCACCAACAATCCCCCCTCACTAGTTAGCTTCTTGAGCGCTCTGGAATAAAAATCGGGGTCAACAATTCACAACTTCCGTCACCAAATTACAAGTTGTGCCCCCCCCCTCTGTCCCGAAAACCTTGCTACGCCACTGTGTAGTAGACAAATTAACTAGACATTACATATTATTAGCCAGCAATATTGTTGGGAAACTGTGACAACGTGACTGCCTCAACCCCCCCCCGTCATTAATATCATAAATCTGATACCCCAATAACAATCTGACAAATTAGGGCGCAGTATATGAATCGTGTAACACGTTTTAATGAAATAAAAATGATGAGGGGCTGTGCAATAATTTTGAGCCGGGTGAGGGGTAAAAGTTTTCAAAAATGCCCCCCTTGCGCCTGCCAACAAATCTTTTCCCCTCCTTAAACATGCCAAAAATGTCGGGGTCCCAATTTGCAAAAAAAACCCCAACTTTTTAGAGCATTTTATTTTATTTAAAAGGCGCCCCACGAATGTGTGTCAACCCCCCCCGGCTTGCAAAAAATCGCCCCACCCGGGGTTTTCCCTTCTTCTTCCAGCTGGCCAAAAAATTCTTACCCCTCCCCGGGCTCATTATTATTGCACAGTCCCTTATGTGAACTCGCTTCTCACAGGGTTGTCCCGAACGGCTGTACACATTGACCACAAAGACCACCGCCCGGCGTTACCATGGTTACAACTCGATGCATGGTACCAGGGATGTGAGAGTAGACTCACATCCCTGATGTAAATAACATACTTGACCCGTTGATGACCTATCATCATGATCATAATTAATGGGGAGCGGTTGGGGACCATGTGCATGTAACCATGGTAACCAGACGGAACGGCGACAACAAAGGTGTGCGTGTAAACATAATTTTGATATTTACTTTTTAAAATTCAATATCAAAATGTTTATCCGCATGCCGCAGTGACGGTATCGGGAATTGGGAGGGGGAGCAGCGAGAGGGAGGGGAAACAGATATTGGTATATAGGGGCTGGCATTTTCTTCGGAAGAGGGTAGGCCCCATATACTGGGGCTCATAAACTTTTGAAAAAAGGGGGGGGGGGAGTCATAAATTGTTGATGGCCAAAATGTATAGGGAGTCACAAGATGACAATAGATAGCATGTTTAGGGGGTGGGGGAGGTCATAAAATATTTGTTGTCAAATAGGGGGTCGCAATTTTATTGGCGCCCACTTTTTTTAAATGTGGACCCCCCCGCCCTTCCGATGGAAATGCCAGCCCCATAAACGTGCGGTGAAAAATTGTTGGAAAAGTTTCCTCTGCACCCCAATCCCCCCTTTTTTAGATTCTTGAGCTCTGCCCCCCCAAAAAAAAAATCGGGTTCTGTTGGCAAAAAATATAGCAAGTCTGTGGCCAATCCCCTCCGTCCGTTCAGATAAACTGGCTACACACCACTGTGTAGTACAACTAGATATTTTAATATTTAAAAATATTGGCCAGCATTATTGTTGGGAAACAACGCGCCGGGCGCCTGCCTCCCCCTCCCCCGTCATTATTAATAGCCTATTTAAGCTCGACACTCCAGTAATAATTTAACAGCGCAGTGAGTATGAATTGAGTATAAAGCATCAGGGAAGATGTAAGGAAGGAAACATGGAAGGCTAGTACTTCCATGGTATAGTAACATGCAGTGGCATAGATTTGTTTTTTACATGGGGGGATGGGGTTGGAAAAAAGTATAGTGAATCAGGCACCTTTTGGCAACAGAATAAGTTAAATGGTACAAATGAAAAACTGTGCCCTATTAAAGCTAAACTGGTGAAAATACCCGTAAAAATATGGTGCAAAACTGTGGAATAATTTCAATCAATTGGGGGGGGGGGGGAGGACACGTGCCCCTATGACGCGACGCCACTGGGAGGATGTATGGACCATCCCCATGGCAAAATATTGGGAGGAGGACATATCCCCACCCCGGGATCTACGCCTATGGTGGCATAGATTTCTAATGGGGAAAAAATTCTTGGAAGTAAAGTGAATCCGAAAATTCTTATCCCCACCCCTCCCCGGCTCATAATTATTGCACAGCCTCTGATAATAGTGATATGAACTCGTATCCCACACTGTGATTGGTTGAACGTCCCGGGTTGTAACGTAACGTATACCCATGATATACCAGACATCGAACACATCACCACAAAGACCACCGCCCGGCGTTACCATGGTTACAACTCCATGCATGGTACATACGTGTACCAATGGTATGGACATGGACCACAAAGACCACCGCCCGGCGTTACCATGGTTACAACTCCATGCATGGTACATACATGCCCGCATACATGTACCAATGGTATGGACATGGACCACAAAGACCACCGCCCGGCGTTACCATGGTTACAACTCGATGCATATGGTAATGTACCAATGGTAATATTCCAGAGAAAAGCAGCTCAGTGTTGCCATGTCATGGTGTGCTAAATACTAAATTGTACAAGTGAGGCCTGGTGTACTGGTTCCCGGGGCATATTTCAAAATTCCAAGCCATTTTTGCGATGGATGTTAAATCCGATGATGTACCGGCTGAACCCTGTGAATGATAGTGAACTGGGATTCCATGCGGGATCTATGTCAAGGCTGTGTTCATTGAATTGAATTTTCTAGTGTGGTCAGCCAGAATATTAGAGATGCGAACTTTTTGAAACAATATCAGCCCGAAAGGCTGCCTTCACCCTGATTTTCACAGATATCTCCGATAGGCTTCGAGTGAGGTTGAGAGAGATGGTGTTTCGGCTCATGGTAGGCATCAGGCAGGCGAGCTGCAGTGCAGGGCAATGTCCATGGATCGCGCAAGGGATCACTGAGCGTCCATGCATGGTCCATCCATCCATTTTTGGACAGGATATATTCAATTCAATTTTTTCAATTCAATTCAATTTATTTCCATCAAAAATACAAAGAATACTTAATTAACACCAAAATGATTAAAAAACACAAGATGGAGGAGATGCAACAAAAGGCAAATGCCTGCAAAAGTGTTGCACCACCTTACAAAAAAATTAAACACACACACACATAACAACTAAACAAGACAAGTGCGGAGGCCTAACAAATAAGGATAAACAAAAATAAATAAGTCAGTGTTGTTAATTTACCGGCAAATTAAAAAAAAAAAATGACGGTTAATCAACCGGTAAATAAGCATTAATTTACGTTCATACATACACGCTATATAACAGCGCGCGTGATTGGTCGTCCCGGATGTGAGATCGCCGGGTAAGGAAAATCATGTTTTTAATAATGTATTTGTATTTTTTTTTTTTATATTGTTTTGATGATGTAAGAATCATAAAATATTCAGGTATGTATGAACGGGGTTCCTTCATATATCTACACGACTAAACGGCCGCTTATGCCCTCGGGCACAAACAACCGCCCAGCCATGAAAATACATGAATGAACCCCTAACATAATTAATGAAAATTATGAAAATACACAAAATTGCAAACTAAAGTACTTACTAGGAAACTAGGGGCCTAAAGCATTTAAAGTATAGGATAATCTTGCAACAAAAAACAACAACAACAACTCAATGATAACATAACCCCAAGCCGAAACACTTCACCACTTCACCAAAATTTCACCATATTCAAGGACAAAAATAAGCTTTCACCCCCCCCCCCACCAACCCACCCCACCCCTCCACCCGCAATCCAGCCAAACTGCAACGTTTCCAGGAAAAACAATTATGGTGATAATTTATCAGAAATTTACCGACTCACAAGACTGGAATATCTACTACTCATTTGATCATTTGTATTACTTAGGAAGGAAGAGATAGCTTTCTTAAAAGAATTCAAAGTTATTGCATCCTTAACTGATTCAGGTAAACTGTTCCATAATTTTGGTCCTGTGTTAAAAACAGTTTTAATTTTATGAATTTCATGTCGGAAATTTGTTTTGTATCTAGTATCATATCCATGAAAGCTTCCTAATTCAGTAAAAACATGATCAAATGATGACGGAAGTAAACCCTTCTTGTACTTATACATGAAAATACCCAGCTCTTTGTTATATATTTCAAAAATGTTCAGAGTATTATATTTTTCAAACAATGGTTTTGTATGACACAAGTATGAGCTGTTTGATATTATTCTTATAGCCCGTTTTTGAAGCTTGAATACTTTCGTTAAATAGGTCATAGGTGCATTACCCCATAACAATATTCCATATAATAAGTAAGGTAAGATAAAAGAACAGTATAATTGATACAATGAATTTTTGGGCAAGAAGTGCTTGACTTTGTTCAAGACACCAAGATTTCTGGAACATAATTTGCAAACATTTTCAATATGAGATTTCCATGTCAAATTTTCATCTATAATCATGCCTAAAAACTTTGTACTAGTAATTCTTGTCAATTTACAACCGTCTAATTGAATTGATTGATCTACCTTAGCATTCTTCGTTTTGTAGGCCGTTCCAAGTAACATTAGATTAGTTTTAGAAGCATTAAGAGATAATTTATTACATTTGAACCAATTGGATACTTCTTGCAGTTCATTATTCATTGTATCATAGAGAACGTTAATATCTTTATCAGAAAAAAATGCAGTGGTATCATCAGCAAAAAGAATAAACGATAGAAGTTTTGAAGTATTACAAATGTCATTCATGTATAGAATAAAAAGTAGTGGCCCAAGTATAGAACCCTGAGGTACACCACAAATTACTTTTTCATGCGATGAAACTGTATTATTAAATTGAACATATTGCTTTCTGTTTGAAAGGTAATCTGAGAACCATGCATGAGAAATCCCACGGAACCCATAGTGATACAGTTTATCCAGTAAAATAGTATGGTCAATGGTGTCAAAGGCCTTTGACAGATCCATAAAAATACCTACAGTTAATTTATCATCATCAATAGCTTTACTAACCTCCTTAACAAAATCTAACACAGCCATATAAGTGGTATGATTGCTTCTGAATCCATATTGCTTTTGATACAAAATATTATTTTTGACTAAGAAATCACAGCACCTGTTATGAACAATACGTTCCAAAATTTTAGAAAAAGTGGGTAAGACAGAGACAGGTCTATAGTTACCAAAATGTTGTGGGTTGTCTTTTTTATAAATGGGAACAACTTTGGCTAATTTGATATCATCAGGTACTGTTCCAGTACTAAGAGATAGATTAAATAACATTTTCAATGGATAGCAAATTTCATTTGCTACTGTTTTAATGAGATCTGATTTGATATTATCATGGCCAGGGCTTTTTCTATTCCCAAGCTTTCTAATGATTTTCGCAATTTCTTCCTCATCTGTAGGTCGCAGAAAGCATGTAGCACTAAAGTGAGTATTTTTCAAATATGAGTTGTAATCATTACCAGTGTGTTTAATGCTAGAGGCTAAAGTAGGGCCTATACTGGAAAAGTACTTATTAAACTCATTAGCAATTTCCTTTGAGTCAGTAAGGGTTTCATTATTTTTGATGAATTTATCCGAAATAGGTTTTTTTGAAGTCCTAAGGATAGAATTCAAAATCTTCCAGGTGCTCCTCATATTGTGTTTTTCTTTATCTAGCAAGCTGCTGAAATAATTTTGTTTTGCCAAACGAAGAGTAATATTAAGTTTATTACGATACATTTTGTATTTTGAATATTATGTTCTGTTGGTCTGTTTAATGATTTTTTTATATAATAGATTTTTCTTCTTATACATTTCATCAAAGATTGTGTAATCCAAGGGACTTTGGTTTATACTTCATAGATGATTTCTTTAACTTCTTTTTGGAAAACATTCATCATACAACGAATTGAATTTATTAATAAACGACATATACGATTTGTTGACATCATCAGATGAGCACACATCATCCCAATCTACACATCCCAACCTTTGCTTAAAAATAAGCATATTTTTTCACTCAAATCTGTGATTTCAATATTATTATCTTTGCTAACATTTTCCTTATAAACTGATAAGTCTGTAGATACAAAAGTTGGCAGGTGATCACTGATGTCGGTTAATAATATACCAGCCTTTTGTTTATGATGAGAATTTGTAAAAATATTATCAATAAGGGTCGCAGATCGTGAGGTAATTCTGGTGGGTTTTGTAATGCTTGGATACAAAGAGTAAGATGTCATCATGTCGATAAATTCATTGGTTGGTGCGTGCACATCTTCATTTAGCAAATTAATATTGAAGTCTCCCATTATATACAATAACTTATTTTCATCTTGTGTTAGTTTAGATAACAAATCTTCTACAAATCGGTTAAATTCACGTACATCCTGATCAGGTGACCTATAAACAATACCAATAACAACATTTTTTACCTTAGGACGATCGATTTCAATAAACAAAGTTTCTGTGTGATCAGGGTGTTTCATTTTGTTTAGATCATGACGTACACTATAATTTATCGTATCATCAACATATAAACAAACCCCTCCCCCTCTATTATTTTCACGATTATGAAGCTCCAAATTATATCCATTAAGTCTGAAGTAGTCATGAGGTTTGTCATTTAGCCACGTTTCTGCGATACCGATAACATTAAATCGAATGTTACAACAATGCAGGTAATCTTTCAAAGAATCTAGATTTTTGGTGATACTTCTAATGTTTACGTTCAACATTGACAGATTGTTATCAGATATCATCTCCTTCATTTCATCCAGCTTATCATCAGTGTAGTATTCAGTATTATTATTATTAAAATCAGAAGTTAGTGTACTACAACCATCTACTCTATCATCAATACAATCTTTGAATGGATTGTACACCAAATCTTTAAATCCGTCAACAATAATATTATCTATTGATTTTAAATTGTGGTCGAATGACACATTATATAATGTAAGCAGGTACACACTATCATCAATTATATGGTTAAACGGTAGAGCAATTAGGTCATTACAAACATTACAATGCCAATATTTGGTATTGAGGTTTTACGAAATTCCTTAGAAGTAACATCACTACATTGCTTATGTATAAACCTTTTACAAATAGTACACATCAATCTTCTTTGATTTTTTTTAACATGTTTTAGGCACACCGCACAGGTACAAGACATAACAATAAACACTAAAATAACAAGGAAAAAAAACACAAACAAAATTTAGCAAATCAAAATGTGATTAGTTTAGCAATAAAATTTACAAGAGTAATTCCGTGCAGTCCGACGGTCGATCTTGCTGCCAATCCAGAGCAAGATAAATGATACAGTTGCTTGGCCCAATATTTTTTTGGGTTTATAAAAGTAATTTCATAAATGTCATATAAAATTCAAAGTTTTTGGAGTCCACCATTTACAACATAGGTCAATTGCATTATAAAGTTATTTTCCACTATTTACATTTGTTTATTCTATCATTCAGTTTTTTAGATGGATACCATGTACCTTTCTGTATGTCCATTAGTCCTTCAGTTACTTCTACGAATGGATTTCCAGTATGCTTGTAGAATGGTGCTCTATTACCTGAATTGTCGCGCCATATTCCTCCACTGAAACGTAGTTTCATTCCTCGTTATACAACTCAGCGACTTCTTCTTTCCACTTCTGTTTTTCTTCAAGGTCAACTTGTGTAAGGTCGTCTGTGATATGAAAAGGTTCAGTTTTTAAACACTGTCTCCAGCTCTTCAAGATGCTGACTTTATCCCCATACCGGAGAAGCCGTATTAGAATATGGCGAGGTTTCTTGTGCGATCCGCTGTAATGGCGAACCCTTCCAGCACGGTGTGCTCGTTCGATTTCGATATCGTCAAAGCCGAACTTGGTAATGAAAATGTCCTTGGCAATTTCTTTCACATTTTCCCTTCACTTTCAGGATAACCAACAACTCGCAAATTGTTCCTCCTTGAGAACCTCTCTGACTTATTCACCTCCTCCCATAGCTTACCAATATGCTCTGCATGACTTGTAATGTTCAGACATGCATTGTTAAGTTTGGTGGCCATTTTGTCCGTATTTTCCTTTAGTTCATTTATTTCTTCTCCTTGGAATTCAACTGATTTAGTGATGTCTTTCTTAAATGTCTCTAGATCCGATTTCAATTGATCTTGGCCAGCTAGCAGTTTCTTTAGGGATGCCATAACTGTAGTCTCGAACTGTTCTCGCTGCGTATTACTAGCCGGTTTGGCCATGGATGACTGCTCCGCGGTTTGTTCGGTGGTAGTGTCCATGTTGTTGTCTACAGCGTTGACCGTAGTGGACTGGTCAGCCATGGCTGACCCATTAGCATTTGTAATTCCCGCGCTGTCGTCGTTTTTAACAGGGGGTTTTCTTCTACTACGTCCTGACATTTCAACAGAAACACTGTCCAAAATAGTCCTTAGATAATTATGAATATGATGAGATATAAATTTATGGCCATAAACTGTCGTAAACAGGTAAATTAAGTCTGGATTGACGGACCGATGTCGACGCACGTCTTATCTACAAGCCGCCATTATGAGCAAGATATATATAATACCAAAGATAAAACTATGACTCGCCTACGTTTTAAAATGGAAATACGATGCAACATTCACTCTAGGGTCTATGCAAAATGGAAAAAATAAATTAATGACCCTATACCATCGGTGCGCATGTGTTGTCATGATGAGATGGAGAACAAGCATGACAAGTATCTGACAAGAAAATGCCGTCACGCGTCATCGGACGCTTGTAAAAAAAATGTAGTGGGAACCCTAATGTGCCAAAAGTACGAAAAACACTGCTGAAATGTACAAAAATTATGTCTTGAAATGATTTAAAGCAATACAAGCAATATAAATCAGGTAAGAAATGTGCAAGATAGGCCTATAAAATTTACAAGTCTTGTGATAATATCTTGCACATGAAGTATGCATATATATCAAAATAAATTTACCTTCAACTTGATTCCCTTGATGTTTCAAGTTGAACTTCTTGTTGATTTTTAAAGCGGGAAGACCTACACGATGTGTCAATCGAATATACAAATTACTTGTTCAACCTTCAAGGATCGAATCATCAATTGGACCTTTTAAGAAACTACTTTCATTTTTATTTAATTTTAGCATTCCTAGAGTGCAACGACTGAGTGGATATTCAACACGGCGAAAACCCAGGGCGAAAATATATCTAACGACCTGAAGAGTTTGGCTACCTGGCCCGGTAGCATCGGGCCGCTATAGCTCATCAGCTGGCCGGGGTTTCGCGGCTGGACTGGGTAGTGTCGTATTGCCCATTTTTTCCACTATGCCTGATCTGGCTTATAATATAATTATTTCAGTATTATGTCGAAAAGGGGAACACTTGTGGTTTAAAAACAAAATTGGATAATTGCCCGCGTACCATTTATTTTTGACGATTGGTTTTGAAGATCAAAACATGCATTGTGCATTTCACGTGAAATATGATATCTGGGGCGTCGCGTCGCCGACTACTATACACCCTGGCTATGCACGGTGTCAGGGGAGCTGAACTTGCGTAAAGCAAGCTTGACTTTGAAAGGCCGTCAACGCAAAAATAAAAGTTAAAATACACTTTTATGATGATTGGTTGTTTATTTCATCTATGGTGAGTGGTTTTAGTCAATTTTAGAGCTATACTTTAAATTTGAAATAAATAGGAGCGATTTTAAAATGCCGAGTTTTGGGGTATTTTCGGCCCGCCGCGTGCGGTGTGTGTATCTGTATCCCTGTAACGTAAGTGAGTGTAAACACAAAGGGCAAGCAGTCGTTCAGTCCCAGTGTACTAGAGGCTTAGTTGAGTCTGTCTATCCCTGGTTGAGTTTACCATAATTACATTAATTACACAACAATTACGTTAATCGTCATCTTGTTTGGTTTTGAGTACATGCACTTAACAGAACAAACACAACGATATTGATTTTGAGACAAGAATTCACAACACGCTTCAACACGATACACGACGCGATCTCACGCGATCACACGGAAGACCACGGGTAATTTGCCGAGTTGTATCTCCTCGACCGACATCATGCCTCCCAGGCGGATTACAACACGCATTCAACCGCGATCAGTAATTCCCACGCGGGAGTTTTGCGTGGAAAAATTCGCGGGGCACGCGTGTTTTGGTCACTTACACGCGTCAGGTACTGTACGTATCAATTAATGATTTCATTGACAAACAGTTTCAGAATGAAACCAACTCAAATCAAACACCAGATAAGCCTACTGATGATATTCGTCATATCAAGCAGTTTCACTTCATTACTTGGCCTGATATGGGAGTGATGGAATTTGCAGCACCGCTTTTAAATTTTATAGATGAGATAAATGATTCGAACCCTGAGGATGCTGGACCCATAACTATACACTGCAGGTAAAGTTGCTTTGTAAGATTTTACGTATTCATACTAAAAAAATTAAGTGTTTCGATGATCAATTAGAAGCAAATTATTGGATTTACTAAAGTTTTAAACGAATTTGACAATAATTAAGACACCTTTTTCAACCTGCGCAATATTTACCATTACCATCTGGATCGTTAAAGGAAGTCTCCGGCAATCACAACATTATGCCTTATATGTTTTGAAAATATTATCAAGCACAAATCACATGGTTCTATTTTAAACAAACTCATATTGACAACAAAAACAACTAAAAACAGCCGTGTCTCAACAGGCAATATTCAAAATTCCCGTGCGCCGAAATTTTCTGGTGCAATGACGTCCCAGTAATACAATGAAGGCTGGCGACAGATGAGCACTAATAACCATGACGTCATTGCACCGGACAATTCGGCGCTGGGAATTTTGAATAGCGCGTGTTGAGAGACGAGTGTTTTTATTTGTTTTTTTATGGTCAATATGAGTGATTCGTGCTTGATAATTATTTTTCTAACATACGGTATAACATTTTGATTGCCGGAGACTTCCTTTAATCCCGAAGAGAAATCGGACCTTTTTTTCACTCAAGATTTTGCACTCTGTAGTAATTCCATCCACTCACTTACGTAGTATAGGAGCGTGACTTTTAACAAATCTATCACATTTCAGGTGCTAGTGTATTGGAAGTATGCATATTAACTAAAATATGAAAGTTTGACCAGTGTGGGTACAATTCTTTTGTTATACCTGCCAGGAATTTTGTTAAATGATGCATATATTCAACACAATATAAACTAATAATCGTGGGGATATTTTTTGGTTCGATCCACTCGTACAAGATTTTGCAGGCGACATAAAAGTGTTCATCCGCAAATAAAATTTCAGACTTTTTTTTGGAGTTGGTCCATTATAAATCCCAGACAAGACATGATTTACGGCAGTATTTTGTAATTCTTTATAGGAGACAAAAATGTTGACCAGATCTTGAGTAAGCTGTAATACACTTTCAATGGAATTACAAATTACAAAACCTAAATCTAACACTTGAATCTAACTCTTGTTTACGAAAAGTCCTACTTTGGTATGTGAATCCTGGCACTGTCTTTTGCCGGCGTGCGCCATTACATAGTCATAATTATTCCCCGGTACATAAGCAGCGCAAAGTTGCGGATTCATTTACATATCAGTAAAGGTTATCGGTATATTTTCATCATAAAAAAGCAATTCAGTTAATTGATATTAGTGTTTCTAACAAACAAAGACTCGCTCTAACAAAGTAGAAACATTTTGGTCAATGCTTAAATCTTTTCCTAATTTTTGTATAAAGTGCTGGAGTTGGTCGAACCGGATGCATTATTACAATCGACGCGATGTTGAAAATGGCAAGAGCAGAAGGAAAAGTTGATGTATACAACTTTATTCGTCAGATGAGAAATAATCGTGTGCATATGGTGCAAACTGAGGTAGGCATCATTTGACAAACTACTTTTATCTTTTAAGAGCTTACCTCAAAGGTGATCAAAATGTGTGATTCATTTTCCGGCTATTTTGCGGAACGCCACATTGGGGTTTTTTATGTTGTTGCTTGGTTTTTTGTTAATGACAATGATTCGAGGAAGATTTCATGGGTGAAAGCAAATCTTTAAAAATTTACACAAACAATTTGCAAACCTGACACTGATTAAATTTTGTATGTGTTTATATTTTATTTTAGCCGCAGTATATATTCATTCATGATGCCATTTTAGAGGCCCTCTATTGCCGCAATACTACAATTGCAACCACTGATCTGGAGCAAGTTTGGACTAAAATGACGACCAACAAGGTCGAGCAAAAGGATCAACTTCTTCAGGAGTTCAAGGTTGTACTTACGTTGGTTTACATTGCATTTATAAGTAGATATTCATACCCAACTCTTAAAAAATGTTTTGGATGCTTCCATAATACGGCATCACCAAACCAAGATGCGCGCGGTCTTATAGGTGTCTATATGGTGCAATATGTTTGTGAAGCACTAAGAACAATGTCCATATAGTCTTATATATATACCGTAAACGTTCGTCTAATGGCGGTATGGAGTTCATGGAAATGAGAGAGCGCCATCCCTGTAAAAGCCGACTATTATCACTGATCATTAAGGGTACGTGTAGTTAAAGGATGAAACCTATCGACACATACAATTATGAGCAAGATCGAACAAACTTGTTCATGATATTAAATGCGGTAATCATTCACCTGATACATTGTGGCCCAGTGAGCAGAGCATTAGACTATAGTGCGAGGATGTGGAGAAGTTTGATGGTTCGAACCTCATGCAGTAATTTCTGATAGATTATGATGTCTGTCAATGTTTTTTTTTCTGATTTGAGGAAATTTTATTCTCTATTTTCTTGATTTTATCTTTAACATTGTTTATATAATGTTATTATTTTATCTTGTATGTGTCTTTTTTCGTGATTCTTTGTTTTTTCGTTTCATTTTAGAGTAAATCAGTCCATTCAATCAAATGTTGTAATGGACCTATTTGGTTGTATAGGCATTTGTTATGTGTGTGAGACGAACTGTCGCGTGCGAGAAGTCTTTCAATTCGCGCGAGTGTCCTTGCCTATGCATCAGTGGTCATAAGAGGTATATCATTTTATTCGAAGGGGGGTCCCAAATATACGGGGGTCATAAAGTCTTGGAAAGAATAATAGCAGGGGGTCATAAAATGTTTTATGACTAAAATGTAGGGAGTCACACGATGACCATAGAAAGTGTGTTATTTTATTCAAAAAGACTGATTTCAATACAATTTTGGGGTTTGGGATCATACAATTTTTGTTTCCGAAATAGGGGGTGCGCAATTTTATTGACGCAGACTTTTTGTAAATGTGGGACCCCCCTTCCGAAAAAAATGATAGCCCTCTAAGAGGATTCAAAAGATAACCTCTGCCCCAATAATCCCTAGCTATATTTGTTTGAAACTGTTCCACGGAGGATGTATCATAAATGACCTATAGTCTTCAAATGATATAAATAAAATTTGAATGAGTGAACGAACAAAATCATACAACGACCAACTGAATAGAGGCTGTGCATATGACGTATCATCCCGTAAATCTAGTGGCGGCCTACTCAAATGCATTCAATAAAAGCATGATTGCATCTACCGCGACAGTTCGTCTCACACACATAACAAAATGCACTACGATCAAATAGGTTGATGACAACATTTGATTGAATGGACTGCACTGCGCCATGATTACGGGGAAGAAACCGGTTCAAATCTTTTGTTTGGAGCCAATCGATAAACGCAAGGCCTCTATAGCTATCATTGAATACTGGCTAGGATTCCACAACACAATGAGAACATGTTATAAGGCGCTTTGGAAGGCACACAATACCCCAATGGCTTTCCATATTATGTGCTCTCAACAACTATTCAGTATCGAAGCTCGGTATCGAAGTTACGTAATGTTACTATGTCAACGGGATCACGCGCTTAAGTAATGAACCACGATCGAAACAATCAGTACACAAAAAAGCCATACCAAAATAGCGTGATCGTAATGATCGCCATATAAACAGTGCTTGGTTCCGATACCATCACGGAGTTACGTAACTACTTCGTGGTCTGATAGTTATATGATCAATGGTCTGATCATCTACTTGGGTTCGATCCTTTTAAGAAATGAAAAAAATAGCTGATCATTTATAATGCATAAATGAATAAAGTAATGTAGTTACACCATGGAAGAAAGAGATGAGAATGGTTACACATTTTGAAACATTGAGGCCGTTCTATTTTTCAAAGGTCATTTAATTGTTAAATGTAGTGGAATATATCACGCATTGATAGGTAGCAGGTGGAGCAAATTTTGTCAGCGGGTTTTGTTGCCGTTTGTTCGCAGTACCTATTTATCTTTAAAAAATATAAGAAAATTAAAATTAAATTTAAAAAAAATTCACAATATTCTTTCGTAAAATGGGGACAAAATCCAAAAACATTTCTTGACCCTTCTTCACATAAAAGTGGGGGCAGAAATCAAGATTCGAACAAGTACCATTCACCATTCAAGACGCACCCTCTACCGACTGAGCTAACGGGTCAGACAATAGAAGGGTGTAATTTTGAACTGAAGAATATTTAAAAAATATGAAGAAATTACAATGTTATAAAAAGATTTACCAAAATGAGTTAGGTATAACGTATGAATCGATTTACAAATTAAGTCCAATGACACTTTGAGAAAGAATACCTGAAGAAACCCCAAAACATCTGCTGCTCTAGCAACTAACCTAGTGACCTTAAGTATTGGGTCATGTCACGATATTTTTCCGAGGCATTATGTCCAGGTTGCTCAATTTAACATACACGTATCCTTAATGCTGTTGAGATTTTACAAGGATGGCGCTCTCACATTTCTAAGAATCCAAAAGCGCCATTAGGCGAACGTTTACGGTACATTCTAATACCGGTACTTCGTGGTTTTTAAACACAAAGAAGAAGGAAGATTATATGGTCGTGATTCGTATATTAATACTAGAGAGAGATGTGTGAGACTCTTCTCATTCTTTTTGTTGGTGAATCGAAACTAAATGTGTGCTTTATGAATATTTTGTTTTATAGACATTAGACAGCATATTTCCTCCAATTGCAAAAACACGGTATCGAGGAGGACAAATGTCAGAAAATGTCGGCAAGAATCGTTATCAAGACATTATACCACGTAAGTGTAATTGTACAAAACGGAGGGTGGGTGTATGTATGTACGAGGTAGATTATGATTGTGGTGTTTGTGCGTGAGCGTTTGCCTCGCATTTCTTCCGAGGACACCAACTGAACAACACACCTACACAACGAGGACCTCGTACACGATGAAGGTCGCAAAGATACGCGTCTTCGAAACCCCTCTAACGTGGTTCGCTTGGTACGGACTTTAAAATGTTCGTCATTTTTCAGGTCCTCGTAAATATACGTAATACAAGAGGTATGCTGGTGTGTATGGTATGGGTAGGGTAGGTATATGTGGGGAGTACTTTTTATGCAAATGCAGACCATTTGTGTGTTTACTATGAACAAAAAGGAATTAACATAAGACAAAAACTAATTTTCACATAAAATATATACTTTTATAGACAATTAGAACTCATATATCTATATATTTTTGTATCATTTGTAGCTGATTTTTGTCGCCCATATCTAATGGTAACTGGTGATGACGAAAGCCAAAGCAATTACATCAACGCATCATTCGGCAATGTAGGTATAATCTCGTTTATTACTGTATCTAATATATGTAGCGTATGTCGCGTATGTCGCTATAGGTATTTTGCAAGATTTTGCAAGGGGAGGCCCTCGATCTCCCTAAAAATTGTGATCTTCATACTATTGTAATGTACTTTGATGAACTAAAATACCTTGTATAAAACAAGACATAATTCAAGGTGCTTTAATTGTGACAAAATGAAAATATTTCTGATAGTTGAAATTAGTTTTTTTTTTTTTTTTCATTTTTTGAACAAATATTTTTAAAAATTGATCTTGGTGACGAGATAAGCAAACGAATCTGGTGAGTCAGGAATATTACTACCACTCTTCCAGCCTTTGTACTGGAAATGTTTGATATGTCGAGCATCATTCTGGTGAAAAAGAATTAGAACATATTTTGTTAAGTCACAATATTATCCAAATATTCTTATTTACAAACATACAAAATGCTCATGCCATACTTGGATTAGTGACTCAGACAATTTGTCAGAAATCTTAATTGTTGCCGTCTTGATTTGTTTCACCTGCTGATTTCTTACATTTTCACCAATTTACCTTTTTTCACATCACAGGGATATCGCATAGACAGTGCCTACATAACAACGCAAGTACCCCTTCCAGAGACCGTTTGTGATATGTGGTGTATGATTTATGACTACCAGTGCTCAGTTATAGTTGCTCTCAATGATCCTGACCAGGTTGAAGATGTAAACAATTAAGCCTTATTTAGGTCACTTTCAGTTTCGTGGTTGAAGGTTTTGAAAGGACATCATCTTACTCTTTTATAACAAAGGTCATAGTTTAAAAGACGACCATCTTTGTCAATACTGTAGTATTGGTATCCTAAAGATAGCTCTATACCATCAGAGTCCAGTCGCACTCGCCGACGCGCGCGTCATGATTATGCGTGAAAAAAAAACCATGTTATGCGACGGAGCTTGCTCAGCGAATGAGATGTTTTATTTCACACACGCTCGAATATGCAGTTGAAATCGATATCGGCACTTGCCAACTCGCGCGCCCCGTTTATCGCGTAAAAAGCCAGGTCACACTAGGTCATAAACCCATTTCCGTGTTTTAAAAGCAGTGCACATTAGCAAATAGTGCGGATCATCTCTAATAAATATTGTTGCTATGATTACTCTTCTAATTTTCAGAGCTGTGGAATCTATATTCCTCGTGAAGGGTCAGCAGTATACGGTCATTTCACTGTGGAGTACGTCTATGAACAAGAAGACGACAATATTACTGAAACTACATTGCGTCTTTACCAGACCAACAAGGTAATGTTGCAACAATTTTAGGCTCATTTTGTGGAAGCAGGTCACATATGGTGTAACTTTTTACAAGCATCTGTCAGAGATGGAATCAAAACTCGACCATGCGGTCGACCGCCGGTTTCGTCCGTTTAGAGCCGGTTTCTATTATTCTAAGCACTTGGACGCTGTTCAATCGCCGGTAACCGCCGGCCAATCGGGTCGGATTTTGATTTCATCCCTAATACGATGAACAATAATAAGCTATGCATTGTGCTTGCACCGAAACATAGTTGAATACTTTCTGCTATGGGCACTGACTCTCAAATGGGTGTTGCACATGTTTACTTTGACTTCAAAGATAAGAAAAATCCAAAAATTGATCCAAACGCAAATGTGCAATTTTGGCATATATCTATACCTTATTCTAAGAACCAAATTGACTTTGTTATTCGGCTTTTTACTCGTTGTGATTGGTTTAAGGTCATCCGCATAAAAATGCAGAATTAATAATGACAAAACATGCTAAACGAGCTTGAGTCACTAATCCAGGTATGGCATGAGCATTTTGTATGTTTGTCAATAAGAATATTTGGATAATATTATGATTTAACAAATACCGTATGTTCTAATTCTTCTTCACCAGGATGATGCTCTACAGATCAAACATTTCCAGTACAAAGGCTGGAAGAGTGATAGCAATATCCCTCACTCATCAGATTCGTTTGTTAATCTCGTCACCAAGATCAAACATGTGACAGACAATAACCCGAGTGACACCGAAGATCAGAAAATTGCAGTTGTTTGTTTGTAAGTCACCGAATACTGTACTACTAGTTTAACATAAACATGGGTACCACAATCAAGACAATAGCATCTAGTTGTAAATCGTAGTCGCTATCCTCAAGAGCTTCTGTATATAAGTCAGATAGCTTGTCCATTGTACTGGTCCCGGGTCCTGAGCACACCTTCTACAGGGCATTCTCAAGATGCGTCCGAGGAAGCGAAGTTTAAGTTACCTTACTAGATTGATGAGAGGCTGGGTGCCACATTTTTTAAAAGTTGGATACATGCTTGATAGGCTCTCCATACACTTGAAGTGTTGGCAGCGGCTGTGTTTTGCAGTTGACTGTCGTGCACTCATTTTGGGTACGCTGTTAGTGTTGATGAGACCCAGATGTTCTGCTACGCCTACTGTTGCACGTATCGTCAGTAAAATCCAGATCATTTATAATCTTAGCTTGGTATCGACTTGACTGGCGAAGGTTTGTTAGTACATAAGATTCGATAGTCTCGGTTGCATTTTTCATCAGGTAGTCTATGAATAAGTGAACAAAAATGGTTCTGAGATGTTGCTATACACCTATAGCATTGACCAATGGCTCTGGATTACCGTAGTTGCGGATAATTATTGAAAATGACACTCCTGTTTACTAACATTCGCAAGATGCTCTAAACTACCAAATCGCCATTGATTTATTTGTTTTGTTACATATTATTATAGAGATGGCGTCAGTCGTTGCAGTGTTTTCTGTGCCGTCAAGTCTGTCATTGACGAAATGAAGGAGACACAACACTTGAACGTATTCCAAGCAGTAAAACGACTCAAACGTTTTCGCTACGAAATGCTTGGCTCAAAAGTATGTATATACCACTCAATACGTTTATTCTCTGGTTTATTTTTAAGACATGAAGAGGGATCAAAAAAAATTAAGACCATAAAAAGGGGGATAAAAAATCACCCTTTTTTAGGGAAATCAAAACATTATGATGTCCGAGGTTCCAACTTTTCCACCCCCACCCCTCCCCACCAAAGAATTATGAGCACTCCATGAGACAAACGTGCGCCGAAAAAGTCACATGTCAAAACAGTTGACGCAGTAAAACTCCCCTTTATATTCAGTTTCCTTAATATATATATTTTTTAACAAAGACGAAAGTTTCAGCTTATTTTAATTCGCATTTTTAAATGGTAGTCGGCCTAATGTTGGTGTTTCTTTGTCATGTGAAATGAGGTGGGCAAGCAAAACATACAGGAACTATTTTAGAAATGGTTATCAATATGGAAATATATAAAAAATATATATGTATCCAGTTATCTCGTCATATTTTATCACACTGACTAGCCCAAGTAACTATAAACCGTTACACTTACTGTATGGGAGGGTTACATTAACATTTTGGCCATGGTCGCTCTCCGCGCTCGGCGAATCGCGTTACGCACTTCACGAGTTATATAGGGGCGGTTTATATGATCGCAATTCGTCCGTATGCGAAACTCACGATGGTATGAACTGTTTTCTTTACAGGAGCAGTATGTCTTCTGTTACGAATCTGCCCGTGCATATTTGAGATCCTTCGCAACGTACGAAAATGTACAATTGTAAGAAGTAGGTATAAATCCGAAACATCCCGCTGATAGTAGACGTTCACATGGCACTGCTGAGGTCCACATGGTCCACATCTGCATATCTATAATCATCGTCACTGTTACACTTGAAAAATATCAGCTTTGTTAGGATTCTATTTTTGAAGATTTAAAGACTTCGTGAAGAGTGACTTTATTGACCGGAAATGTTTGACCCCTGTAAGATCCAATGGGCCCTAGGATTTGACTTTTCAAAGGCCAAATGGGCCCGACAAAATTTACTTGGCCCTAATGATCGTAGCATACTCAGCAGTCAGTACCAGTATAGAGGATTTTTATGACGTTTTCATGTCGCTCTGTTCTTCAATATTTTAAAGGTTGACGATAGAAATCAATCTAAATGGATTAAAATTGATATTTGGATTGACTCTTATTCTGATTTCACCATCTAATAAACGGTTACTCCTATATATTCCCAAATGGCATAAGTTTGGAATGAGATTTTGAGATCTTTTTAGAGTGAGTATTATCATTTTTTTTTCAATTGGAAATAATAACTTCGGTTGCCCACAAAACAAATTTGATTGCATGTGCAAACTTCAATCGCTAAAAGATTGAGAATCATTGAAAATTCAAATCATTCGACTGAATATTCAGTCAAAAACGATTTGTCTCCAACTGTAATTGGCAACCTATTTATTGAATATTTAATCGGAATATTAAGAGAGTATCCTGGTGAAAATACATTTAACTATGCATTCCTATTGGTAGGTCGTGGACACTCTGGGCAAGGCCAAATGAGGTATCTGGATGCGTGGAACATCTCAAATTTGTTAGTAACGGCATATATTATATTTAGTAACTCCTTATGTTAAATTCGAAACTTGATTTACGTCTCATCTTTCTCGACTCATATTTCATGGTTGTGGAATACGTTACAATAGGCGTTGATATTTAAAGGGGCTTAGGGAGTGTTCAGAAATACTTTGGTGGGGGGACTGGAAAATCTTTTTTTTCATGTCGAAAAATTTTTTAACCCCCCCTCTTCGCGAACCCAAAACTTTTTTCACCCCCCCCTCTTAATGGACCTGAAACTTTTTTGACCCCCCCTCATATAGGTGCAAAACTATTATGGCCCCCCCCCATACGGTAATGTACCATTCTACTAATTCAACTCTACTACCATTCAAATGGCATTAATGATACTAAAATTTGTATTCAAGTGCAATGAAATTGTACGCATGTCATTGGTATAAAATATGTGGAATTGTGGAAATGTTTTAAAGTAGCACGCTAAAATTTTGCCATTTAGAAGCTAAACGAATGAAATTTGATGTAAAAGTGGATTACATACGCGCGAAGCGCCCAAGAATTTGTACTCTGGGGGCTAAAATAGCCCAATATGAGCTTAATTTGGTCAGAAACACACATACAGGCGTCAACATTGGGGGGATGATTGAATGTGCCATCCCCCCGGGATTTACGCCTATGTTTACTGGGACTTTTTGTTGCGGCGAAGCGTGCAAAAACAAGACTATTTTAGCCCAAAATACAGGGGCGTAGCCAGTTTTCTTGGTCGGGGGTTGAATAAAATGTCAGGGGCACAGACGAGAAAATAAATTGCCGTTGCAAATACATATACCGGTTTTGTTTTTTAGAGAGACTGTACATGTATTAGAGCTTCAAAAAAAGGCTTTATTGGGACCAAACGCGTGCAAAAATTGTGTATTTCGCCCATGATGGGATGAAAATGCCTTTATTGTGACAATGTGCGCACACAGCGTACAAACATTTTGTATTTCACACTATTTTAACCCATGATCACGTTGAATTATATGGAAAAGGGTCTCCTTGCTCCTTTTCTTTGCCCTCCAGATTTTCTCTTTCATTTTTTGTCAGAGGGGCACTTTTCTCTTTCATTTTTTGTCAGGGGCCCTTCCGCCCCCTGTCTACATTACTGCCGAAATGGTGTGTTTTGCTATTAAATTGTGCAAAATTGTGCAATTTTACCCTAACATGGTGCTTTTCGATGTGCTAAAAAAAGTTGCACATGGCAATTATTGCTTTTTTTTTCTTTTTAAGGATTTAAAAATTAGGGGGAGGACGTGTACCCTGGTTCTCCAAGCTTCCTCCGCCTATAATTGTAATGCAACATGATTTAGTTGTATATATCAGTGATAATAAATGAATAATCTGTACTACATGAAACATTATTGTAAAATTGTCAACACTAAAGAAGAGCAAAGATATTGCAGTTTTTAGTGATTTAAAGAGCTGACCAGAAAGAACTGACACAAACCTCAAAATTAAGTTATAGACGACAATTTTTAATACTGGTTCAAATGCACTTTTGTTCTGGTTCAATATGGGAGCATCTGCTCGCACAGCGCGCGAAATTTTACCCCCCCCCCTCTACGTGCCGAAAAACTTTTTAACCCCCCCTGTTCATACACCCAAAATTGTTTGACCCCCCTACATATTTTCCAGTCCCCCCACCAGAGTATTTCTGAACACTCCTTATTTTGATAGATTGAAGGGCTAACTGAGCAGTAATTATTTAGAGATATGTAATACTGAAAAGAAGAGATATATTGTGAGCACCGCGTTAAGGGTTCTAAAATGAGCGTTTATTGCGTTTCGACAGTATTTTTTGTGGGACATGAGAGCACCTTTAGACCTATCAATTGCATTCTGAATACGAAGCATGTCTTTCTGATATCAAATAATTTTCATTTTTGAAAATCACAATATAATACAAATTTTATGACAAATTATAAAAATTTGATATTTTTCAAATTTTTGATATAAAACAGTCCTCGTAAATTATATAAATCTAATGATATATTCTTAAAGTGTATGTAGCAGGAGGAAAAGCCGACGATCAATTGAAAATTTTGACCTTTCATATTAAAGATATGGATTTTTTCCCCAAAAGACCTATTTTTTTTTTGGTGTTTTGGGAAAAAAAATCCAAATCTTCAATACGAAAGGTCCAAATTTTCAATTGATCGTCGGCTTTTCATCCCACCTACATACACTTTAACTATAAATCATCAGATTTATAAAGTTTACTTCAAGTACTGTTAAATATAAAAAATATCAATTTTTAATGATTTGCCATGAAATGTGTATTAAATTGCGAATTTCAAAAAATCAAAATTATTTGACATCAGAATGACATTCTTCGTATACAGAATGCAATTCGATATGTCTGATGTGCTATAATGTCCCACAATAAATACTGTCCAAACGTTCATACCCCACCCCTTAAGCTTATCTGCTTTTAAACTGTGTTGCGGAATTTCCGGATCCGGAACTTTGATACAATATCGTGAAATTTTGCATGAAAAACACTGAATTAAGTTTAAGTATTTCAGGAGCTGATTATCGACAACGTTGCGTACATGTTAAAACCTGGACTTTGACCAACATTGAGGGCGCAATTGTTGTGAAATCTTACATGTCCCTTTAATGAGGTAAAGATTTGAATAGAGCAAATGTAATCCGGATCTTGCTAAAAACTACTATGTTATTGTAACCATTGGTTGTTGTAAAACTAACTGTACCTTACTCTCTCAAGCAACAGAGTCCATGTTATGGTGAGTCTACATTGATGCCATAGTATTCAAGTTCAACCATTTCGTATTTAGGGCATGCGCCGTCGTATACTTCTCAGTAGTTTTGATTATCATATTTTAAGCTACCTTTCACATTGAATTATTATGCATTGATGTTTTGGATGCAAACTGAATATGAATACCGCAGAATTCCATTTTCAAGCATACATGCCTCCAAGTGAGTGGTTTGTTTTTTTACGAAAGAGACAAAAAGCAGACACCCTCCACAAAAACATTACAATAGAATGGTCTTTAATACTATAATACATATTTGTACAGCCGCCTGTATCGAATATAATTGTTCAAACTTCAAATATTACTTTCATGCAGGGTGTCTACCTTTCGTCTCTTTCATCAAAGAAAAACACTCACTTAGAAGCATATGCTTGTAAATGGAAATTTACGGTATTTTTTCATGGACTTCCCAGTTGGGCGCAGTTCCCATGCAATATAACTTAGGTTGTGGTAAGACTGTATTAATGTTATCCAGAGTTTTTCGGAACTAGAGATAGATGCCACGTGTTGCGTCTGGCCAGATGAAGGGGGCTACCTGTACATGTATAGAAGATTGAAATGAAATGAAATCTATAGGCCTATAAAACATCATTTTGATATGAAGATTTGGGGTATGGGTTACAGGTTAATGATAGTGTTGGACAATAAAAGGTGAAGGTGTTAGCAAAATCATCAGGTACAATTAGTTTGGCTACATGCAGTGTTTGTTGAAGGCATGCTGAAAGGATTTTAATGTACCGGTATGTGTCTTGAACTGTTTTGATGTTGCACATAATTTTGTGTTATGTTCCTGTGGTTGGAGAAAGGACTGTTGTTGATGAAGAATTATGGTGGTGAGAGGATGCATTGCCCATACAGGGAATGCATCCTCTCACCCAGGGCCGTAGCAAGCGGGGCAGCCGGGGATGCCATGGAAATTTGTTATATTGCAAAATATTATAGTTTACCCAAAATCAATTCCCTAAATAATCATGTATTTGCTCTCAAGCTCTCAGCTTTTGATCGCACACCGCTATAATTTAATTATACATGTACTACGGTATACGGTCTCTTCGAGGAAGACTTCAGGAAGTGTATTAACTTTGTATTTTTAAAAACTTTAATAACAGATCCCACGCCATACCATCATCAGAATCAGTACGTACAGTACCTATCAATGATGCGTGCATGCAATGAAAATGTATACCGTACTTTAACCATGGATGACAATACATGCATTGCCAAGCATGGATTTTAGACCAGACGATGAGACGGGATTTTAGATGGACCTGTCGACAAAATCACCAAGATATCAACAGAAATCAGTTCGTTAAGTACTTACTTACTCGTCTTGATAGTTTTCTTACAGGAAAAGGTGTTCAAAATGACCAAATAGACGTTGAAAATTGGTTCAATCGAACCCCGGGAATCGAACAACCTACTCTCGAGCTCTCGTGTTGACGTTCGTGCTGCTGATCAGCTGTTTGAGGGTCAAATCAATCAATTAGTACTCTCAGGTCAAATCAAATTGGTCATGTGATCAAACTCTGCGGTCGGCGACAAAACATGTGATGTCACCAAATTTGTGCTCTATGACGTAAATCACGTTATCCGTATACGTCACAGGGGGGGTTAGATCTTTTTGTTAAATGCACTTTTTGGCCCAGATATATGCTATTTCGTGTATTTATCAGCGTATCCAATCCTTTTGAAACCCAAGTAAGGCATTCCATGGGCTACAATGTCAAAAGTGTGCCTATATCATAGATTTCTGGGCCATTTTTAACCATTACCAGGTTTGTGCATATGAAAGTAATTAATGTGTTCCGTCAGAGCTTTAGTCGTGGCATGCCACCTACGGTGGTCCCGGGAACTGTGGCGTCAAGCCATATTATCCGGGTTATGCAAAAACTGCATTCAATTATCTATCATGCAATGTAACAATGTAAAATTAGAATAATGGTAAAACTACATTAATGTTATTATGGCCCCCAACAGACACAAAAAAAAACGTTTGAAAACAGGTTATATTTGCATTTGGTAAAAACGTTTTGAAAAAAATTAAAGGTCGGGTTAAATAAAGGTCATGACCCCTCCCCCCTCTCCCCTCCCCCTTCGTTTGTCTTCTCTTCAAAAGTACATAAAAATAACGTACAACATCAAGATAATAATATTTTTAAAAAAAAGAATATCATTAAGTATAAGACTGGATGGCCAATAAGGACCTTTCCGTGAAACAAAATTATACTTTCAAAACAATAAAGAGCAATAAGGCGTATTGCATAAATTAAATAGCAACTAAAAAACAAGAAAACGACTCTCCAAAATGGTATTTTAGATAGTGTTTAATAGTTTAGATTGGTTATGTAAGTCTTTTTACTAATTTTAAGGTACGAAGAGGTAACATTGTTTAATTTATAACTTCTAATGGCGTGTATTTTTCTACTCTAAATTGAAATCGTAAATATTATCATGTCTGGTACTTATTTACTTCATAACGTTTCGTAATGTAAGCTTTAAAATACAGTGGTAGAGAGCTCATTAGTAAAATGACTATATAGAAATATATACATCCTAGAGTATTCTAGAGTATATGTACATATCTTCAATTAGAATATATAATTTAACACAATAGTGACGTATATTCTGTATATAGTGACTTTTTGAAATGGTCTATTTATTTGTGATATATTTTAAGATCTGGTTAATGTTTCAGCTTGTTATAAACCAATAGTTGTTGATCGTGTAATGTTCCTTTTGTATTCCAATTGTATAGTCCAAGGTTTTGTGTAACAGCTTGCTTCGTTGATTTTATTTTGGGTGTATTAATTGCTATATCACTCTAATTTACATTCTGTAATTAACTATTTTAAACCAGTTTAAATAACTGGTTCTTTGGCTTCAATAATTAATGTGAGTATATAGCTATATTCAAAGTACAATAAATGACGTACATTTATGAATCATATCCTTTACATAACTTATAAACAGTACTGTGCCCAATATTAATCCTTGTAATACACCACAAATAATGACTCACAAGAGTTATGTGAAACGTATTATATTCAGCAACATAACAAGATCTTGAACCAATATGTATGAATGTTTTTCAACCTACTCTAGTAAAATAATTGTATATAGATGGAGCGGTTAGAGCAGAAAACACCTGATTTGTAATTTAGAATTACTTTAGAGATGGTTGTGGTTACGTCATACTGACGAACACATGTAACTAGAACTTGTGACCGTCCCTTTGCATTATACTGACTATAGGGGGCGGTGTTTTGCCATTGCCGCGTCCCGCGATTTTTATTATTTTGTTTTCTAGTGTTTGGAGCTCGTCAGTATGAGGAAAGTTTTTAGTTAAGACTAGTCAATCTGAAATTTGGTGAAAGAGGGGGCACTATGGCGGTACTGGCTCTGCCTTGTAATCGATGGATTGCAAGTTCGAGCCCCGGCTGTGCCATCGTGCCGTGCTCTTTTGGACAAGGCGCTTTATCTTACTTGCCTCTCTCTACCCAGGGGTGAAATGGGAGCTGTTATGAATATTGTCAATTGAGCGCCGCCAAAAGGTTTGAGCAGGCCTTGGGCATTGTATTGCAGCTGAAATATTCTAATGACAGCGGAATAAATGTAAAGCGCTTTGGTCATGTGCAAATGTGAAAGGCGCTGTATAAATACGAACATTTATTTTATCATTTATTTAAAGATGTTAAGAGTAAAAGCTTCATGATCAATTGAGAATATTGTTTTGGTAAAACATTTTCTGGGATAACCTCAATTGACATTGTTTCAAAAGTTACATGTTAATAAAGTAATCATATTATTATACAAACATTTTTGGTTGAATTTCTAAATACTCTTTATGATATCCATTTCACAATAAATTGCATAATATTCATACCGCCTGTCATTATCTTTACGATATATATGCAATATTTTTATGCAAGGTTAATAATTATATTATAATATACACCAAACAAATTGGTATAAGATATCTTGATGATTAATAAATACAGTCTCCAATCTTTAGATCTCTTCCTCTCTCATACGCCCGTACATTTTTCTTACCAAATTATACTATTTATTGTTTGCAATGTTTGTCTCATATTATTTTGGATATATTCAAATTCGGGGTAAAATAATGTTGCTTTTACAAAGTATTATTTTAATAATTATGTACTTTAATCATTGAAATCTTCGGTTGCTTGGACATTATATTGCTTTATAGTATTCCTATCACACCCGCACCCCTATTTACATGTTTCAAATGTCCCTTTGGTAATCTAGGATATGATAGGTTGATCATTTGAATTCTTTGTTATGAAGACCCTCTTGCCACTTGCACGATTCTTCTATGCCAGCCATACCACATATGTAACATAATTTTTGATTGAGCAAGTAGCCTACACGTTCCCCGGGACACGTTCACAAACTGTAAGTGAGTATTGAGTTATGGTCAGCAATTTTTAAAGCTGAACCATCCGTGGTTATTGCCAAACCACTCGGTTTATATAAACCTTTGGCTAAACATCCCAGAAACCCTCCCGTAGGGCTGTACTTGTGCAAGTGGCCTGTATTCTCAAAACTTTTGAATCCCTTCGACGCTTTCATGATGGTGTATATATTGTCATATTCGTCACAAACTATTCCCCGTGGTCTGACGTTATTACCTATGCTAAGATCCTCATCTATTTTGGGTGTGAAGCTGAACACCTCATGACCTAGGTAATCTATTGCAGCGACTTGACTGTATACAGAACCGTGTGAGCGAAAGTGCTGCAGGATTTGACTTCTGCTGTTCACCGCTATAGTGCTATGAATTGAATGTATACGACACTTGATCTTAATCATAACCTCACCATCAGGAAATGAATGCACAGTTAGAATGTCCTTCCAGAAATCCCCCACTAATATACGGCCTTCCTTATCTACGGTCATGCAAGTCGGTTCAACTTGCGATCTAGGATCCTCGTCGCCCATCAAAGTAGAGATATCGTGGGAGAATGTCCATCTCTCGTCGAATACCTTCGCCTTCCTGGTTCCGTCGACAGTTAAGATATGACCTTGTGGAGAGACAGCTATGCTCCAAATACGCGGCGTTACTGATGCTGTAACCCGTGTTTCTCGATTGCCCGATCCGCCTAGTATGTAGACCTCACTCTCAGCACCGATCACTATGTCGCCATTCGGACAGCATGCTATTCTCTTAGCTTTCATGGGGTCTTGCAGAGGCTGAGTTGTTATCATGGCTTCATCTCTATGGAAATCTTTTGATCTGTTCGATGGCGATTGATGAGATGAAGTTTCGTCCGATACTGCAGGTAAACGGATGAAAGAGAAATTAAGGAATGGAGAGAGAGGTGAAAGGAAAATCGTCACACATTATGATTATAGATTTATATCGGTATCTATCAAACTGCAATTCATCTTTTCCTTTCCCTCTCTCCCTGTGAATTATAGGGGAGCAGTTTCAGAGAGAGCAAGCATTTCCTGGCCGGGTTCCTGGCATGTCAAAAGTGGGCAAGCGATTTATGGCACAGACTTTTGTGGTACCTTTTCGATATTACGACCTAAAAGGCGTAAAAAGTAGCAGGAACATATTCAATGCAAAAATGTCCATTACATGTCGCTCTACATAATAAGATAATGTAAAGTTGTAAACTTCAGTTCCCAAAAATCTGGCACGTATAAAGGGTTACAATATTTTTTACACGTCAAAAAGAGGTCCAAATGTTTTGGGGTGGCACGTCGTACGGAGGGCGCCCGATTTTTGGCAGACAATTTGAAAATTCACTCCCCCTGCGTATATGCATTATTATTACACATCTCTATATAATTCCCAGACGCCTTCGGAAAGAAACGCGGACTACGTCAACGTCCGTTAGTGGTGCACGGTGGTCAACGTCGATGGAAAGGATTAAAATGTGCTGGTGAGTGCTAACATAATATTATAAACCACGAATTTGCTTTTGGGGATTATTTTGCAAGGAATAAAAGCTTAGATTAATTAACTAAAATATTTTATTGCCCATCCTATTGTTTTGGATATGGTTAATTTTCAGACAGCTCTTTTTTACTTGATACACGTGAAGATAACCAAATGAAGATATCCTTAAAGTTTTGTAATTATATAATAACATCAGTGGCCAATGCAAAAAATATTAAGCAACAATAACATTAACATGATGAACAACAACAATTAATGTAGGATATTAGTACCTGGCATATATTCCATAACCTCCAATACTCGGTCGATGGTCGGGCGTTGTCTTGGATGATGATGCCAACATTGTCTCATCAAGACAGCAAGATCAGTGGGGCAATCCTGCGGAATAGTAGGTTGTAACTTGCCCTCGCCTACTTGAAAGACAACATACGCATACTCCATTCCATGGAAGGGTCGTTTACGCGTACATATTTCAAGTACCAACATCCCATACGCATAAATATCTGCATATCTGGAGTAAAATGCTAGATTGCTGTCGGATGTATTTATCAGCTCTGGAGCCATGTATTGATATGTCCCTTTCTGGCTGGACATAGTTACTGAATGATCGGTCTCTCTGGCAAGTCCAAAATCACACAGTTTCAAGATGTTATCTTCAAATAGCAAACAATTATTTGCTTTAATGTCTCTGTGTAAACACTTATTTGCATGAAGGTACTGCTTCCCGAGTGCTGCTTCCCGTATCCATTTTCGCTTCAGGTCATCTGGTAAGGGTCTTGATTCATCTGATAGATAGCCATGAAGGGATCCACGAGTCGCGTACTCAAGAAGGATGATCTTGACCGGACCATTCTGATAAAATCCTATCAAGCGAATCACGTGAGGATGAGAAAGTTTGGCAAGTATTTCAACTTCTTCTTTCCTAAAATCAACAACGCTCTTTGCTGCCGCCTCCGTATATCCGTTATAGGGTGTTTTGAAGGTTACACGATTAACCGATCCGAAGCCGCCTTCACCCAGAGACTCGTGAAACTGAAGGTTGGAGAAGTCTACTTTGCGTTCCATTGTTTCTTATAGCTCATTCTGAAAGATACTGAAAGATAAAATATACCGATTATCATCTTAGTGGGCTGCACCTTGCCCATAGATATACAACTAGATTGCCCCTTATCCTACTTAAGAAATAATGTGTCTGAAGAGAGTCGTTTATAATATAAGTAGGTGCATATAACGGGATAATTTAGCGTATCTTCATTAAAATGTACCAGCATATGGCACAAAAGTACCCTAAAACACGTGTCCGCGATAAAATAAAAAAGAACTTTACACTGCTCAATATACCTGAGAAATGCAAGGAACCTTTAAAAAAGATTGTATTAATAGATAGATAGATATAAATATAGGTAAGTCTGCCTTTGAAATAAATTCAATATGTTTACCTATGTTTTCCATTTTAGCCATGAAGTCGTGTCGTTGCTTAAGTTTGACAGTCAGTCAACAACAAGAAATATATGACCTAGCAAATCAATTCCTATTTGATATGGTTGAAAAATTCTCAATTTTGAAAAAAAATTGGTAAAAAACAACGTTTCATAGATATTTACAGCTTGTTTTTAAAAACTAATAAAAATATTTTTTACTGAAGAATTTCTTTGTTATGTTTCCTACAAATATTTGGATAAAAAACAAGTTTGGGGGATTATTTTGTTGCCAAAATTCGAGCTCACAGATGGATTCGTCAAGCCTTTGCCATTCTAAATACTTTTATATACTCGATACCAACAATTTAGTTATGAGGTCCAAAGGTTTACATAAAGTCCAACCTTAAGCGGGCCCCTGGACCCCATGCTGACAGGCTCGCGCTCTTCAACATCTATACGTCAATTCATTCCCCACACCTTTTACAACTCTGTCGATCGTGATGAGTGGGTCTGTCCTTTTGATGTGTTATGACCTTCCCGCACGCTTTTATTTATAGTGTGTGTTCATCCCGTTCGCGATCTACTAATATTTCGATCGTAATAATTAAACGACGTATATTCCGTCGTTGTTTTTGTTTTGTTTCTTTTGTTTGTTTGGTTTTGTTTTCTTGTTGTTTTTTCCAAAATCTCAAATTTTGTCACAACTTGATTTTTCCAGAGTAAGTTAGTTTACTAAAATACATTACAATCGTGTAAAAATGAATTTTGAAAAACATTGAGGGCATCCTCCTCAGTAAATGTTACAATGTGGCTTTAGAGGGGGTAACCATATTGGTTTAAGATATCAGGCGGCGGTGGAAGCGATATCGTCATTTTTGACGTCGCCATTGGATTAACACATATTCATGATATCTTCACAAACAATTCTAAATTTGTTATGTGGTGTCAAAGCAAAAGTATGTTGTTTTTCAATTTATAACTGCTAACCGTGTATTTTGAATGGGGCTGTCAGCCTTGTATTTTCGCCAGCCTCGAACGTCACGTGTCGCGTGTCCTATGCCGCCTGATATGGATTTTCTTCAAACTTACGTACAATGTGAAATATTGTCCCCTTTATGCGACCATGTAAACCAAACGAGAACGAGAACGTTTTCAGCGCAAATGTGATTCATTACCACAATTAGCAAGCAACCCAATACGTTGGTACGCGCAATATACGGTTCACTTATATATTATAGAAAGCGTGCACGTACGTGTAGCATGACGCCAATATTTAATCATCGGAGTGAAATTTGATGGGTTTACCCACAAATGCAAATGAGAGTTTGAAACTTGCGTTAGCGTGGCCGTGGTATACACCCGGGGTATACAATAAATCGCCAGTTTTTTCACGATTTATACATCGATTTGGGACGTCAAATATCAGGATGGAAAGGCCCTACAGTATTAATTTATACCAAAATCTCATAAACATGAGATTAATCGGAGGAGATGAAGCTGTCGACGGGGTCACGGACCTTTTAGTTACGTTAAATTTCATATTTGAAGATAAAACTTTAATGAGGAACGACAATACTCACCAGATTTCCATGTAGCATCACAATATACATAATAATTATGAGAATGCCTTCCACTGCCAAAACTCACTAGATAACAAAACTGCTTTTGTTTACATACCGAACGACCCGTACTATGAACCCAAACTTTGTCTTCTCTATTTGTACGGGTCTATTTAGTGTTACCTCTTTTAATTTAGCCCGGGCGGGTTAATAGAAGATATATCTTTCTTATTGAATTATTTTATTTTGAGTTGAGAGATCTTTGCTTCAAAATAAGCTGTATGCAGGACCGTAGCCAAGGCGTGCGTTCCTCAATTTTAGGGTACAAATGTTAAAATGCACTCAAAAGATCCTAATTAAGACTAATTTACAAGAGCACCATGTCAAACTGGCAAAATGACGCAAAATATCACTTTTACTTACGATATTTTTGGGGGGAACAATCCCGCACCCTAATCCTGTCTGCTGCAGACGGGTTGTATGAGCTCATAATACAAAAGTGCCCGTAACATTTGGGTGGTGACATGTTATAAAATATTATTTAGTAGAGCATATCGACACAGGTGTGCTCATTGTGACTCTCTAATACTGATGAAATACGCATAACTATATACAGTCCCTTTGAACCAAACTGACTGTAGAGGGCGGTGTTAGGTTCGATACCCGAGCTTTTCGAATGGCGTAAGGCACTTCACCATGTTCACGGGGTGTATATTTACGGCTTTTAGTATTTTGTTCTTAGCTCTTGGTACTCATTAGTATGAGTTTAACACAATTATAGTCAACGTATATTATTTTCTTCAAGACTTATTGCTCTAAAATTTCGGGAAAATCTTAAAATTAAAGCTTGGCAATCAATTCAGAATTATATATTGGTTAAAATATTTGCTGATTATATGTTTTTTTGGGATAACCCCACATGACATTGACAAATAAAGACAAAGTGAAAACTTGTACATTTTCTTTGCAAACATCTCTGAGTTTTATTTATTTAATTTTTTTTCAATTTTCACCAGCCCATCGGGGTGGTACCTGTTTCTGGGATGGGGTCAGTTTGCTCAAGAGATTAATTTTTATTGGTATTGGAATGACTTTTTGTTAAAACTTTTTGTGGTTGAATTTTTTTAAAATATTTTAATTCGATGTGTAAGGAAAAGTAAGTATGTTTTGCCGTTTCAACGAATGAAAACGAGTGAGTATTACCAAAGTTATGTTTGAATTAATATGACTTTAAAAGTTTTAGGTATAGGCCTAAAATGTAACAATAATACGGTAGTTAATATACAGCATCATATGGTCAGCAGAAGAAAAGTATGTCATTTCAGTGTCTTTGACCCGGGGTCCTTGACCACTGAACAGCGTGATATCATGTTGATAACAGATCTAAGAATCAAAATCTTCATCATATCATGGAAGAAAGAGATGAGATTCTTCCATGATCATATGGACCATATTGATGTCAAAGTAATTATCTATCATATCCTGTGTCGTTTTATGGATAAAAATGACTCAAAATGCTATTGATGAAATAGTTGCTATCATGAACATCAGTTTTGCCTTTTCAACGGAAAAATCAGATGCAAAATAAAGTTTTTAGGGCCTAGCTATAATATGGGCATAATTTATGCATGTAGGCCTATAGTATTGAACAATGTACCCATTTGACATGCACTTATATATAAATGATGTGGATCACGAAATGCCCTTTTAACTAAAACCTGCAGTCAGTGCAGTGTAGTATTTGTGACGTGGTATATCGAAAGCAGACACTTTTGGGCAGGATCGTAAATGGAGAAATAGCCAAAAATCTACCCGGGGTGATTTTTTCACGATTTGGGTTTATGATGTTATTAATGTTTAAAATATTGTCTGATCGTTTCAGACCGGAATATAACTGGCATGTTGTATTTTTGAGACATTTTTCAAGGTAATTCCTACTCTCAACATTGTCAATAATATTTTTAAAGGCAGCTTATCTATTATTAATATTAAAGGCCCATTCAGTGATTTGCTCATCCGGACGATCGTAAAAATCATCAAAATTTCGGTACCGTACCTTTGTTATATTACATAGATGTGCTAAGTCTGCGAATGGTTCAGCCAAAAGCCGTGTAGGCCTATTTAAGACAAAATAAGACATTTTACACGAATCTGTATTTTTAGATACTGACAGTATCTAAAATTAGCTACAAGTATTTGAATGGCGGGGCTTGAACTTCGTCAGTTCTGCTGTTTTCTTCATTTTTTGCCAAATTTGGCATTTCAAAAATACCAAATGACAATTTGAATGACTTAGGCCTATCCTTCTCTTTTAAGCAATTTATAAACAATTTTAATTTTTTACTCTTGCACTGGGATCACTGAATGGGTCTTTAAGAAATATGGTGTATCATGTCAAAAACAGACATCTTTTGGACAGCTTATAAATTTGGAGGCTTTCACATAAAGAGCTATTTTGCTCCACAACGCCGTTTTCCCCAATAAATCGGACATTCCTAAGCGAAGAAATTGAGTTCGTAAGTTATGGTATTAAAAAATTGGAAATTGAAATATCGTGGGTAAAAAGCTGAAAAGACAAATAAAACCAGAACAGAACAATTTAGAGAACAATAATGAATTAATAATAATGAACAATAATGAATTAAAGAGTTGACAGGAGATTAGGAGTTAATGTTTTCTGCAGTTTCAGTGTACATCTTCTCGCCGTTGATGGTTTGGTGGACTGTAATGTAACATGGATGTAGTAAGCCGTGATCCTAAAAAGCCTTTCACATTGACCAAAACTAATTACAAGACCTCTTCTACATTGAGGCTGGCTTTCCCTTTTAGAGGGAATTTTTATTAAATAAGTCGCCATTTTGGTGCAATAAAAGCATTGCGTTTCATTGGTACAAATTAAGACCATACACTAGATATAGCTTACAGTTTTACCGTTTTCAAACATAAAGAAATTGGCAACTAGAGACATAGTGAAAGGTTTCGTTATGGGACCAAACTTAAGAAATAGTGAAAAGATATAGAGTAAATCAACTTTGGCGACACTTGAAACGTTTTTAGTAGGTAGCTATTGGCGATGAAAAGAGAGTTGAGTGCCAAAGTAATCATCTTTCAGCCGGTCCTTCGATTGTTGGGATGCTGGGATTCCGAAGCGGAAGCATTTTTGTCAATATTCCTTTTATTTATAACTTCCTGGTTCGGGCCTATATTTAAATATTAAATATTAAATATTAAATATTAAATATTAAATATTAAATATTAAATATTAAATATTAAATATTAAATAGTAAATAGTAAATAGTAAATAGTAAAATATTAAATTAAAATATTAAAATATTTAACACACACAAAATTGACGCGAAATATCTTTAATAATAAGTCGCATATTTCACAAATCGAACCATCTTTAAAGATCTATCTCCCTCTCTACCTCCTCTGCCCTCTCTCGCTCTCTCGCTCGCTCCCTCCCTCCACTCCCTCTCGCTGAGAGCACATCAGATACATTGTTTGACATTCGCGATATAATACAAATTTTATGTAAATTATTAAAATTGATATTTTTAAATATTTTGATATTTAACAGTCCTCGAAGTAAACTTTATAAACATAATGATATGTACTTAAAGTGTATGTAGCTGGCAGGAAAAGCCGTCCATCATTTAAAAATTTTGACCTTTTGTTGTATAGAAGATATGCATTCTCCCCCGACCTAAAATTGTTAGGTCTTTTTGGGGGAAAATGTATGTCTTCAATACGAAAGGTCAAACTTTTCCAATGATGGACGGCTTTTCCTCGCAGCCACATACACTTTGAGTAAATATTATTGGCAGACTTCAAAAAATGATTTTTCTTCTAACTTTGTGCATGGATGCACCTTGGGTCAAAGTCAACAGGAATGACATTCATGTCACATCTGCACCTTTGGTTGCCATGGCAACCGCCAAAATGTAAATTTGCCCAATTTTCAGCATTTTCAGCATTTTCACGTGTAATAAAATGTAGAAATATCAGGTCAGATTTCAGGATGAAGGAAATCATGTTCAGTACCCTTCTTTTATACAGTGAATAAGATATCCTTCCTCTCTATTAAAATCATATAAACACAAACAAATCACTTTCAAAAGTGGGTGAAACCATTATGTAAAATAGGGGTGTTTTTCATTATTTTCGGCCATGCCAAAACTTGTGTTGGGAAATTTGATGTAACCCCCAAAGTAACACTTTTCTCACAATTATCTGCTTAGGGTAAGTAGATAAGATGTTGGTCTAGTAATATCATGAACAAAAAGTTTTGGTAATTTTCATACGTGGAAGCAGTGTTGCCAGGAAAATTGCACAATTTTCAGTTTTTTAATTTAATACATTATGAAAAATAAGGACTTTTATCCACCTAGGGGATGATGATGCATTTTTATGATATTAGTATGAAGACATTACCAACTGTAGTGCATGAGTATCAAGTATTTCTGCCTAAGTGTTGCCAGAAACCTCACTTTTGTGACGTTTGAGATTTTATTTACAATGGAAAATACTGATTTTAACAGACAACTCTCTTGTTAATTTTATGCAACACTCTAGTATTGTTATTTGGATTAAGTGCATGGTGTGACATGATTTGCATTGGTTTCAACACCAGTGTTGCCAGTAGCGTTGCCTTTTCAGGTGCTGTTATAAAGTAATTTTCATACGTGGGAGCAGTGTTGCCAGGAAAATTGCACAATTTTCAGGTTTTTAATTTAATATATTATGAAAAATAAGGCTTTTATCCACCTAGGGGATGATGATGCATTTTTATGATATTAGTATGAAGACATTACCAACTGTAGTGCATGAGTATCAAGTATTTCTACCTTAGTGTTGCCAGAAACCTCACTTTTTTGATGTTTGAGATTTTATTTACAATGGAAAATGCTGATTTTAACAGACAACTCTCTTGTTAATTTTATGCAACACTCTAGTATTGTGATTTGGATTAAGTGCATGGTGTGACATGATTTGCATTGGTTTCAACACCAGTGTTGCCAGTAGCTTTGCCTTTTCAGGTGCTGTTATAAAGTAATTTTCATACGTGGGAGCAGTGTTGCCAGGAACATTGCATAATTTTCAGTTTTTTAATTTAAAATATTATGAAAAAAGTGTTTTTATCCACCTAGGGGATGATGATGCATTTGTATGATATTAGTATGAAGACATTACCAACTGTAGTTCATGAGTATCAAGTATTTCTGCCTAAATGTTGCCAGAAAACCTCACTTTTATGACGTTTGAGATTTTATTTACAATGGAAAATTCTGATTTTAACAGACAACTAACTCTCTTGTTAATTTTATGCAACACTCTAGTATTGTGATTTGGATTAAGTGCATGGTGTGACATGATTTGCAATGGTTTCAACACCAGTGTTGCCAGTAGCTTTGCCTTTTCAGGTGCTGTTATAAAGAAACAGCGAAACCATTTTTGCTAGTAACATTGTCTATTCAGTGAAGTATAGCGTGAAGTATAGCGGGTCCTACTGCTATTATTATATTCACATGTCAACAACAGTATTGCTAGAAAACTCACTTTTGTATTATTGAGGTTAAATTCACTGTTTAAATTAAGTGTAGTATACCTTACTTTGCTCACTGTGATTTCAACACCAGTGTTGCTAGTAACCTTTTCAGTTTATTTGCGACGGCGAACCTGATGAGTTCGAATTTCAACCAGCCTAATCATGAAGCTCCCGTGGCCAAGCGGTTAAGGCGTAGGTCTCGTAACCCTGAGGTCCTGGGTTCAATTCCCAGGCGGGATCATTTTTTCTTCTTGTCTCCTTTATTATTTGCGAAGGCGAACCTGATGAATAACAATGTTTATTTATATAATTCCCGTCGATCCTGCCACTGTTTCCTTCCTTCAGTTAAAGTGCAGACCACATATAGATATGGATAATCACACTGCGTTGGTGGCTCATGCGTAGAGCAACACATGCAAAAATATCAGGTGCAATATGTACATGTGCGAGTAAAAAGCTGACTGTAAGATGCTACAGTTGTTGGGCCCTCAGCGCAGATTTGAAAGCGTTGAGGGCTGAGAAAGCTGCAGGATCACTCTCCAAGCTGTTCCAGTCCCTTGTTGTTCTTGGGAAGAAGGAGTTGGAATAGGCAGCTAAGTTGCAGTGTTGGCACAGGAAACGAGATGAATGACTTCTGGTTCTGGATGTTGATGGAGTAAGATAATTGGACCACTCGATGTTAATGAGGCCAAACCTGATTCGGTACATCATCTGGAGTCTGCTCAATCGGCGACGACAGGCAAGTGAGGGCCACTGAAGTTGTTCCATCATTGCTGTTACACTAGCAGTTCTGTCGTATATTCCTGTGACATATCTTGCCGAGCTACGCTGTACCTGTTCCAACTTATTGGTGTTTTGTTGTGTATGAGGGTCCCATGCCATGCAGTAGCCGAATACTCAAGGATGGGTCTTACAAATGTCTTGTAGCTGGTTTCTTTGATGTTTTTACTGCAATGGCTGAGGTTGCATATACCTCAACATCGACACCTAAACGTCCGTATATCAAGAAAATTGACAGCTTTGTGGAAGGTTGTTCCTGTTTAGGTAATGTTTTTAAGCACTATGTCTGTAAATGTCGGTTGGCAATCTTGTATCTTCCGTAATGTGAGTCATCAAATGAGATGAAAAAGGGTACTCTGCTGCATCATATCTAGTGTATGAACTGCAACAGACGTAGCTAACCATGTCACCTCTTTAGATTCTTCTGTAGCTTTCTCAATTGTTTCAAAATAACTGAAAATGTTAATAGCAACACATGTTTTGAAATCACAGTGAGCAAAGTAAGGTATACTACACTTAATTTAAACAGCAAATTTAACCTCAATAATACAAAAGTGAGTTTTCTGGCAATACTGTTGTTGACATGTTAATAATAGCAGACCAGGACCCGCTATACTTCACGATGTATACCAGTGCTGTTAACCTCCTTTTCTGTAAGTTTGTCAGTAAGAGTGTCATTATCCTGTAAACTGACTTGAATAGACAATGTTACTAGCAACACTGGTTTCGCTGTTTCTTTATAACAGCACCTGAAAAGGCAAAGCTACTGGCAACACTGGTGTTGAAACAAATGCAAATCATGTCACACCATGCACTTAATCCAAATCACAATACTGGAGTGTTGCAAAAATTATCAAGAGAGTTGTCTGTTAAAATCAGTATTTTCCATCATCAATAAAATCTCAAACGTCAAAAAAGTGAGGTTTCTGGCAATACTTAGTCAGAAATACATGATACTCATGCACTACAGTTGGTAATGTCTTCATACTAATATCATAAAAATGCATCATCATCCCCTAGGTGGATAAAAGCCTTATTTTCATAATATATTAAATTAAAAACCTGAAAATTGTGCAATTTTCCTGGCAACACTGCTCCCACGTATGAAAATTACTTTATAACAGCACCTGAAAAGGCAACGCTACTGGCAACACTGGTGTTGAAACCAATGCAAATCATGTCACACCATGCACTTAATCCAAATAACAATACTAGAGTGTTGCATAAAATTAACAAGAGAGTTGTCTGTTAAAATCAGCATTTTCCATTGTAAATAAAATCTCAAACGTCCAAAAAGTGAGGTTTCTGGCAACACTTAGGCAGACATACTTGATACTCAGGCACTACAGTTGGTAATGTCTTCATACTAATATCATAAAAATGCATCATCATCCCCTAGGTGGATAAAAGCTCTTATTTGTCATAATATATTAAATTAAAAACCTGAAAATTGTGCAATCTTCCTGGCAACACTGCTCCCACGTATGAAATTTACCAAAACTTGTTTTTCATGATATTACTAGACCAACATCTTATCTACCTACCTTGAACAGATAATTGTGAGAAAAGTGTTACTTTGGGGGTTACATCAATTTTCCCAACACAAGTTTTGGCATTGCCGAAAATAATGAAAAACACCCCTATTTTACATAATAGTTTCACCCATTTCTGAAAATGATTTGTTTGTGTTTACATGATTTTTATAGAGAGGAAGGATGTCTTATTCACTGTATAAAAGAAGGGTACTGAACATTATTTCCTTCATCCTGAAATCTGACCTGATATTTCTACCTTTTGCTACATGGGAAAATGCTGAAAATGCTGAAAATTGGGCAAATTGACATTTTCGCTGTTGCCATGGCAACCAAGGGTTTAGAGGCGATATGACTGTCACTCCTGTAGACTCTGACCCAAGGTGCATCCACACACAAAGTATTAAGAAAAATCATTTTTTGAAGTCTGCCAACATTTTTGAAAATATCTGATTTTTACTGCATAGTGTTCTTAAATATCAAAAATATCAATTTTTAATAATTTGCCATAAAATTTGCATTGTATCGCGAATATCAAAAAATCAGATCAACCCTAAAATTGTGTTTGGATGCAATTTATGTTCACTTTTCACTCCCGTGCATGAAGTTGGCGAATCCACTGATTCCTCGTTCACGCACGCGAACGCAAAATATTATACAAATATTTTAATTTTTGTCTATGAGTGTGCTGTTGAATTATAATCACGAGGTGAAAGATGGATTGAAACAATAAATCTTTCACCGAGTGATTATATTTCGACTACTGCACAAATATAAGACAGTTAATATTTTTATTTCACTCAAATAAACATCAAAATACCGCATTCTTTTGCCTTTTTTTTTTTGCCACGCGCACACATTTTGGGGTCCACCCCGTAACTAAATCGGCGAGCCCAGCTCTGTGATGGTAAAAACTCATACGGAATGGAGAGGCTGATGGTAAGAATGATAAATGGCAATCATCAAATTACACCACATTTCGCCATAATTCATTCTAGAAACGCTTGCTGTTAGAATAAGAAAAATTTTAATGCTAAATTATTGCACATTCTAGGGAAGCGTGGTTACCGTTTTGAAATAACCGAGTGAGAGGGTTTTCAAGAAAATATTTTTCCTGTCAAAACTGAAGCATCCTCTGTATAAAAGAAAATATGAATATTAACTGCACATCATATATAACGATTCGTGATACCCAATTGTGGCACATTTGAGGTCGTTTATGAGGCAGAGAATTTTATTTCAATTTTATATACGCCAAAATATTTTTTAATTGAGCAAGAATAAGGATAGAAAAAACGTTGAAAATTCTATGTATAAATAACATTAGACCCGGCAAAAGATTACTGTTTCGTTTTTATGGTAATCTAATCTTTTATTTCCCGAAGAAACATTTGGGGTCTAAAATGGATTTTTTATGTAATTGATAAAAACATCGAACGTGTATACAAGAAAAATGGTAGGTTCCTCTATAGTATTTTACTGACCATGGAAATGTACTGACACCGTGCGAGCACATGTCAAAATCGATATAATGTATTGTCCATATAGACGCGCATTTATCATGTTTATTGTCGGATTAACAACAATTGAGCGCTATTAATACACATTAATGTTTTTAGGAAATAAAATTCCAAAATATGGTACGTTTTCTGCTTTTGCTTGTCACGTGGTAGGCCTATATTGAAGTTGCGATTATATCTTCAAATAAGTTTCAAATGGATTCCATCAAGACAAGTGGCCGAGTGGTCTAAGGCGCTAGGCTTATAGAGCATATCCAAAGCGGCGTGGTGCGCCGTGAGTTCGAACCCCGCCTCTGCCAAACTTTAATAGAAGTAAAATTAAAATTAAATTTTAACTTTTTTGAAATTTCATATTGGGGAAATGTGACTGGGAGAATTTATGTATGGCGTGGAGTGGTGTGTCATCAAATGAACTGCCCGGACAATACGCTGCATGGCGCGACACACTGACTGTTCTTAGTGTGTTATTGTATCATCTGCATTCTTTGTTATAAGAACCTCTTGCCACTTGCACGATTTTTCTTTGTCACCCAGCCATTCTACATTTATAGCCAACATAATTTTGGGTTTATCAAGTAGCCTCCTCGCTCACAAACTGTAAGTGAGTATTGATTTATGGTCAGCAATTTTCAAAGCTGAACCATCGGTGGTTATCGCCAAACCACATGGTTTATATAAACCTTTGGCTAAACATCCCAGATACCCACCCGTCGGACTGTACTTGTGCAGGTGGCCTGTGTTCTCAAAACTTACGAACCCCACTACTACCTTCACAATAATGTATATATTGTCATATGCATCGCAAACTATTCCCCGTGGTCTGACCTTCTTACCCATGGTAAGCTTCTCATCTATCTTGGGTATGAAGCTGAATACTTCATGGCCTGAGTAATCTATTGCAGCTACTTGGCTGTATACAGAACCGGTTGAACGAAAGTGGTGCAGGATTTGACTTCTGCTGTTCACCGCTATAGTGCTATGAATTGAATGTATACGACGCTTGATCTTACTCATAACCTCGCCACCAGGAAACGAATGGACAGTTAAAACATCCTTCCAGCTATCTGCCACTAATATACGACCTTCTTTATCTACGGCAATGCAAGTTGGTTCAACTTGTGATCTAAGACCCTCATCACCCATCAAAGTAGATAAATCATGCAAGACTTCCCCTCTCTTGTCAAACACCTTCACTTTTCTGGATCCGTCTACAGTTACGATATGGCCTTGTGGAGAAACAGCTATACTCCAAATGGTCGGCGCCACTGGTATTATACATGTAACACGCGCTGTTTGATTACTTTCTCCGCTGAGTATGTAGATCTTACTCAAAGCACCGATCACTACGTCGCCATTAGGACAACAGGCTATTCTTTTAGCTTTCACGGGGTCTTGAAGAGGCTGAGTTGTCAAAACAGCTTCATCTCGATAGCCAACTCTTGATCTGCTTGATGGCGATTGGTGAGATGAAGTTTCGTTCGATAAGCCTACGATAAGTAAATGTGTGAAAGAGACGTTTAACAAAACATGTAATTCTAGACCAGGGCAATACCAACATCTTTCACAGTAACATGCACATATTTTTGATCTATTTTTAATATCGATTTTCCTTTCCTTATAAAATTATTCATACTTTCTGCGTTTGTGTGGTATTCTATATTATTTGTGTGAAAATTGCGGGCGCTATGTACACATATTTTAATGCCTTTCATTTTGTGATTTAAAAAACTTCTTTGCTATTACTCATTGTTCTGATGTCTTTCCCAAGCTTGATGGACTGCTTGGATGGGAGTGTTGAATGCCAAATGACATAATATTCAAATAGTCACTAACTCTGATATATTGAACCCGAACTTCTTTCGAAATAGCGCCATCAGTGTTCACATTTAGTTGAAATTACAACAGTTCTACATGTCATGCGCCATCAAACAACTGAGAGAGGACCGCCATTCACTCATTCATTCATTTATTTTTTCACTCATCAGTCATCAAATAACAAAAATAAAATAAAAGTCTGCACAAAAAGTAACTCAGCTGTTATAAATACGCCTATAGATTCAGAACTAATAATTGTTTTCACAATATTTCAACATAGAGAGAAGGATGATTTATTTACACACATTTTGATACCCCATTCGTCAAATGTCGTTCAAAATTAACAACACGTGGTGCTTTTACAGAAAAATACCCGAATTTAAAAGTTGCAGTTTACAGCGATCAATGGTATAATGCCAGCACTGTAAACACGTAAAGCCCGCCATTATCTTCGCGCGTTTTTATTTCAATTCAATACAAATAACTGCAACTTTTAAATTGGGGTATTTTTCTTTCAAAACACTGCTGAATTGTCAATATTGAACAAAATTGGACAAATGGGGTATCAAAATGCGCGTAAATAAATCATCCTTCTTTATGTTGAAATATTGTGAAAACAATTATTAGTTCTGAATCTATATGCGTATTTATAACAGCTGAGTTACTTTTTGTGCAGACTTTACATACAAAAATCATAATACAAAATGTGTGAGTGAAGGAATCACAGGAAAGGCCAAGAAGACTCGGAGGCCTGAAGGTCTTTGTCATATTGAGTGAGGATTATGTTTACTGAGGATTGTATAATAATTGGATACAAAATATAATTGAGCCTTGATCCGTAAACCTATTTAAAATGCACAGAGATAACAATAATGGATAAATACCTTGCATAGATTCCATAACCTCTAACACTATGTCGATGCTCGGGCGTTGTCTTGGGTTAAGATGCCAACACTGCCTCATCAAGACAGCAAGATCAGTGGGGCAATCCCGTGGAATAGTAGGTTGTAACTTGCCCTCGCCTACTTGAAAGACAACATACGCATACTCCATTCCATGGAAGGGGCGTTTGCGTGTGTATATTTCAAGTACCAACATCCCATACGCATAAATATCCGCATATCTGGAGTAAAATGCTAGATTACTGTCAGATGTATTTATCAGCTCTGGAGCCATGTATTGGTATGTCCCTTTCTGGCTTGACATAGTTACTGAATGATCGGTCTCTCTGGCAAGTCCAAAATCACACAGTTTCAAGATGTTGCCTTCAAATAGCAAACAATTATTTGCTTTAATGTCTCTGTGTAAACACTTATTTGCATGGAGGTACTGGATCCCGAGTGCTGCTTCCCGTATCCATTTTCGTTTCAGGTCATCTGGTAAGGGTTTGGATTCATCTGATAGATAGCCATGAAGGGATCCACCCGTTGCGTGCTCAAGAATGATAATCTTGACCGGACCATTCTGATAAAATCCTATCAAATTAACAACGTGAGGATGAGACAGTTTGGATAGTATTTCGACCTCTTCTTTCCTAAAATCAATCACGCTCTTTGCTGCCGCCTCCGTGTATCCGTTATAGGGCGTTTTGAAGGTTACACGGTTAACCGATCCAAAGCCACCTTCACCAAGAGACTCGTGAAACTGAAGGTTACCGAAATCAATTTTGCTTTCCATTGTTTCTTCACTCATTCTGAAAAAAAATGGGAAAAAATTACACTGTCATCAATTGTAGTACCGACTGGGAGTAGATGCCGGACTCGTCCCGGGTGCGGTTCGCTTCGGATATACCCGTGTCGTCTGGTTTGGGAATGTTCTCTGTATTCTTAGGCCAAGTGATGTGGATGTACACACATTGTGTTTAAATAATGCAATAGTATATATCGTATAATGTAATAGCCTTAATGGGTTAGAGGTGTCACACCTCTTGGTGACAGTGTCTTGATGCTTCTGACTCTTTCAGGTTAGCCCATTTGGGTCTATTTTACTTTTTTTCCTTGTGTATTGTGTAATTTTACTTTGCTTTTTGATGTATTTTAGCCGAATTTGTAAAATATAAAATTAAAATAAATAACTAATAAATTATCGTATGAGAATCAACGGACAATAACTATCAATTTTCATATCTAATCTACTCTTCATTGCTTTGACAATTTGAGTAATTTCAGGCATATGTTCAGCCACGGCAAAGCCCATTGGAAATATCCTTGTGAAATTCAAAGATTCACATGTGAAAATGTACAGCATGCTATTACTACAAAAATATCACATGTTCCACATACCATTGACTCCTCTCTTAACCAGCCGTGTTTCTAATATATATTCCTGTTTTATGTTACCATTTCTGCTCATAAACTTTGCTCAAAACAGGACAAAAAAGCCAAGACTCAAGTTCTGCCTTCATCAAGTATACTAAAATAAGCACATGTTGCCCTTTTTCACACAGTGGATACATTTCACTTATTCTGCGCAGCGGAAATAGAAAATAGTATGCATACATTCATTCTGTGCAAGACACTACTGTCGGTCATACCTGTCATGGTATAGCTCCACAATCATGACAATGCAAGTAAATGATATGCTATTTTAAAACAAGTTAGCCAATGATATTACTCCATATATAACAGGGACAGGTGTGGCTTACATATCCATTGGTTCTCTATACAAATTGTTGCATGCATGTGGGCATGCATGATTGATTCTCAATGAAAGAGGCCACACGGGTGTGGCCTAAAGCCATATTATAAAATTTGCTGAGGAAGACGCCCTCACTGAATTTTTAAAATTCCTTTTTTTACACGATTAAATTGTACTTTATTAAACCAATACTGTATACCCTACAAAAATCAAGACTCTAGGTGCTGTAGTTTTGTCAAAATCCGAGATTATGAATAAAACGCCGGAACCGGCGCTTTATTACGATGGAATTATTAGTCGAACGCATACACGATGTTCATAACACACAGTACGTACACGGCGTGCGGGACGGCGATATACACAACAAAGGGTCGTACCACAACATGTCCGAAGGAGTGGTACGTATTGGCGACATGTGCGCTGGTAGTAAATTCCAATTTTCTTTGCTTTGGCGTAGTTGTTCGGCTCAAAAATAAAAGGGGATATATCTGAAAGTAAAAGCTAACATTTTATGGCAAAGAAATGCTAATCTATTTTGTTTGAAAATGTTATAATATGGCTTTAAGGGAAGGGGTATGAACGTTTGGACAGTATTTATTGTGGGACATTAGAGCACATCAGACATATCGAATTGCATTCTGAATACGAAGAATGTCCTTCTGATATCAAATAATTTTTGATTTTTTGAAATTCGCAATGTAATACACATTTTACGACAAATGATTAAAATTGATATTTTTGATATTTAACAGTACTTGAAGTAAACTTTATAAATCTGATGATTTATACTTAAAGTGTATGTAGGTGGGATGAAAAGCCGACGATCAATTGAACATTTTGACCTTTCGTATTGAAGATATGGATTTTTTCCCAAAACACCAAAAAATAGGTCTTTTGGGGGAAAAAAATCCATATCTTCAATATAAAAGGTCAAAATTTTCAATTGATCGTCTGCTTTTCCTCCCAGCTACATACACTTTAAGAATATACCATTAGATTTATAACATTTATTTCGAGGACTGTTATATATCAAATTTTAATAATTTGTCATAAAATTTGTATTATATCGTGAATTTAAAAAATGAAAATTATTTGATATCAGAAAGACATGCTTCGTATTCAGAATGCAATTCGATACGTCTGAGGTGCTCTCATGTCCCACAAAAAGTACTGTCGAAACGCCATAAACGCTCATTCTAGATCCCTTAAAAAAGCACTGATTACAAAATAGGGATTGCCATGCATGCATGTGTGCTGCATCATTTCTTCATACTGTGAGGGCTATCCTAGCTTGTGATTGGGTATTTCATATTATTTAGAATTTTCCATGCACCAACAACTGTGTGAAGAAATTGGAAATACTTGTGAATGTACACTAAGCAGGCTCCTCTCAAAACGGAAGGAAATACTGCAGTTAGGGGTCAATTTTCTTTAATGTTAATTTCTATTTTGTTTGGTCCCTAAATGTGCTTACAGCTGGTGCAGAGAGTCAAGTTCTCAAATGTAAACAAAATAAGACTCTGAATTCACTGCAAGAGTATATAATGCAGATCGAGCTGCATCATTGCAATAAATACGCACTAGAATACTTATTTATTGCAAGTTGACATCAAATGTTCTATTCTATATTGTTTGGCAATAATGTCTTTTGCCAATAGTACGTCCAAAGTTGTAATTTTGTGTTTTTGATCGCAAAGATCGGATATTTTTATTCCCGATTCCAATTCTGCACTCTTCGCAAGGGTGGAGAATTCGGCAGAACTTTGACGATAATTTTGCCTTTTTGGACACTAAAATGCATTCGATCCTTAATTTTGTTTCAACCGAGTCTTGAATTAGCAAGATGTGTACCAATTTTATATACCTTTGATGAAATTTTGAAGAAATTTTTCGAATATCTGACCTGCGCAAACCGTTAAGTGTGGACAGACAAAATGGCGTGAGCCAGTCCTTAGGTACGGTATGTATCGTAGGACTGGCGAACGAGTCTAATTTAGGCTATATACAAGCCAATGACAAGTACAATTTGTACATGATCCAAATACAGTTACTTCTGGTTACTTGATCATGATTCATTTTGTTTTTCTTGATTTCTGCAACTTGCCTGTAGCTGCCTGTCAACCAAAATGCATTCGATCCTTAATTTTGTTTCAACCGAGTCTTGAATTAGCAAGATGTGTACCAATTTTATATACCTTTGATGAAATTTTGAAGACATTTTTCGAATATCTGACCTGCGCAAACCGTTAAGTGTGGACAGACAAAATGGCGTGAGCCAGTCCTTAGGTACGGTATGTATCGTAGGACTGGCGAACGAGTCTAATTTAGGCTATATACAAGCCAATGACAAGTACAATTTGTACATGATCCAAATACAGTTACTTCTGGTTACTTGATCATGATTCATTTTGTTTTTCTTGATTTCTGCAACTTGCCTGTAGCTGCCTGTCAACCATGGATTAATTATGATGACAGATTTAAATACCACGGTACATCTTAATTATAATAATTATAATAAATTCCAGAATACCTCGACAGTATTGCACACAAGTTAAATATCGTTTACCATTCATTTATGGCACTCCCCGGCGATACGCAAACACCATATAATAATTTATACATGTACAGTTGATTCAGCTTAGCATGGGTAACCCATGAGTATAAACTCATCCTTACACACACAATGATTAATTTATATATATATATATATTAGTAAGGCACAAAAGGCTGTTTTCATGTACCGTTACCATGGTTACCTTTACCATGGCAGAGTAGGGCCCGGATGTCCTATCTTCACAACGTTAATTTCCTCTACATGTATCAGCACAGAGACACTGCATTATTTTAATTAAAAGCACTTTTGCATGTACATTATTCTAAGAATAACTACCTACTTTTTAAGCTGTGTTCCTGTAAGGTCGGGAGCTGTCGGGTTCCAAAGCAGCAGTAGGCAAACCGTGTTGTGACTTCTTATTTTGGTATCTCTCTGGAAAATTCTGCAGCTTGCGTACGCATGGCGACATTTAGTTTCCTCGAATGTGTTCTCGCGAATTCTCGTTCTAAAAGGTGGGACGAGATTTCTATGTCAAATCTGATTTCGCGGGAATTACACCTGGGAATTACGGCCTTCAATTTCTTTTCTAAATCCGATTTTCGACTTCTTAAATTTACCACTTTATCATTTATGACTCTTACTCTTTCACGAAATAAACTACGCTGAGCTTGCAATATAATAATATCTCAGGATGTCTTGGTGTTGATCGGGCACTTTAGCATGGAATGTAATTATATGGAAGTGGCAACGTGTAATTAGCATGAGCCGCATTGTTATTCAAATTTATATTATCATGATGATAGCTGGCGATAGTCATAGCATGAGTGTTTATTTTTTATGAGTACGAGTAGAGTTGGAGTAAGAGTTAGAGTTACATTTAGAGTTCGATTTAGAGTTAGAGTTGCATTTTAGAGTTCGATTTAGAGTTAGAGTTGCACTTTAGAGATAGAGTTACATTTTAGAGTTCGATTTAGAGTTAGAGTTGCATTTTAGAGTTAAAGTCATGCAGAGGGAGCGTGGCTTGTTGGATACGTGGAATGCGTATCAACCTTTCTGCATAGTATAAGCTGGTATATTTCGTATTCCATATCGTTATAAAAATGAGTATCATATTTAATGTATTATTTGCATAAACTTTGAAATTTGCCTGACTTGAAGTAGCTAAGTACAGTGGAGTGAAATCCTGCTATATGACCCCCTCTGCGTATTAGAATTATATTCAAATAATTTTGAATTCTAAGAGATGAATGCGCAGCAAACCACGATTTATCAGCATTTAAAAGAGATGTCAATAAACGAAGATAATCAAGAATACAAATGACAATTAACTATGTAACTGTGTGACCCCTCTGCGTTTTAGAATTATATTCAAATAATATTGATTTCTAAGAGATAAATATGCAGCAAACCACGATTTATCAGCTTAAAAGAGATGTTAATTATCAAAGATAAATAATCGAGAATACAAATGGCAATTAACTATACTGCGCCAAAAAAATATCCTTATACCATCATGCAGTTATTGTTAACTACATGTATGCACACAACACAGGGGCACTCACAATAGGCGATTAAACCCTATTGGTAGCGCTGTGTTGAAGATATAGGTGATGAACTAGTTAGCGTCATATATGAAAATGTATAAAAGCTATGATTTTAGTACTTTCTCTATGTTTCAATTACTTATTCTTTTGAAAATATCTGAATTTTCAATCCGGTACAAGTTTTAAAAACGGGGGACCATACATTTGTATAAGAAATATACCATCTATCTCCAAACTCCCGTGTTATTCCAATGCACATTTTGCTTCACCGGGCCACCCTGGCTTGGTCGTATTTGCAAGAGGGGTGTCATGAAACCGTAATAGGTACAAATTTAGTACTTTCTGTCAATCAAGTATGGTTTATTCTCTACATGTCAATCTTTAAATTAGCATAGTCCTTATAATAACGGTGGACCGCCTTGATGAGTAAATGACAACAAACCAGTAAAAAATATCCCAAAGCTCAGTCAGTGGAGCTCCGCCCGTACATGTCAATAGCGTCATTATCGATTAGATTAGTCGACCGTAGCGGACAATTCGATCGCTCATTGGATTAATATTATCATATGGTAATAAATTTGCGTTGGACAATCGATTACTATAATGGTTTAGTACTGCATATCTCGGTTTAATCTTCACTAAGCGGGTTTATGGCTGGAAAGGTCACGGTGAATTTGCCGTGGACATAAGTGCACTATGCTTGGAAAATTAATCACAATTCCAAAAGTGAACCATGTTGGAATAAATTAGTTTTTTTAATAGATGCCATGATGCAGTCATGTCTACAGTAGAATTCATCTCGACCTTTGCAGGACTTAACCCCATTAAAAGCTATTAAACCAAGATAACACTCATTGAAACAGCTCAACTGATTAAATCGGATATTTTTATTCCTGATTCCAATTCTGCACTCTTCGCAAGGGTGCAGAATTCGGCAGAACTTTGACGATAATTTTGCCTTTTTGGACACTAAAATGCATTCGATCCTTAATTTTGTTTCAACCGAGTCTTGAATTAGCAAGATGTGTACCAATTTTATATACCTTTGATGAAATTTTGAAGAAATTTTTCGAATATCTGACCTGCGCAAACCGTTAAGTGTGGACAGACAAAATGGCGTGAGCCAGTCCTTAGTACGGTATGTATCGTAGGACTGGCGAACGAGTCTAATTTAGGCTATATACAAGCCAATGACAAGTACAATTTGTACATGATCCAAATACAGTTACTTCTGGTTACTTGATCATGATTCATTTTGTTTTTCTTGATTTCTGCAACTTGCCTGTAGCTGCCTGTCAACCAAAATGCATTCGATCCTTAATTTTGTTTCAACCGAGTCTTGAATTAGCAAGATGTGTACCAATTTTATATACCTTTGATGAAATTTTGAAGACATTTTTTGAATATCTGACCTGCGCAAACCGTTAAGTGTGGACAGACAAAATGGCGTGAGCCAGTCCTTAGGTACGGTATGTATCGTAGGACTGGCGAACGAGTCTAATTTAGGCTATATACAAGCCAATGACAAGTACAATTTGTACATGATCCAAATACAGTTACTTCTGGTTACTTGATCATGATTCATTTTGTTTTTCTTGATTTCTGCAACTTGCCTGTAGCTGCCTGTCAACCATGGATTAATTATGATGACAGATTTAAATACCACGGTACATCTTAATTATAATAATTATAATAAATTCCAGAATACCTCGACAGTATTGCACACAAGTTAAATATCGTTTACCATTCATTTATGGCACTCCCCGGCGATACGCAAACACCATATAATAATTTATACATGTACAGTTGATTCAGCTTAGCATGGGTAACCCATGAGTATAAACTCATCCTTACACACACAATGATTAATTTATATATATATATATATTAGTAAGGCGCAAAAGGCTGTTTTCATGTACCGTTACCATGGTTACCTTTACCATGGCAGAGTAGGGCCCGGATGTCCTATCTTCACAACGTTAATTTCCTCTACATGTATCAGCACAGAGACACTGCATTATTTTAATTAAAAGCACTTTTGCATGTACATTATTCTAAGAATAACTACCTACTTTTTAAGCTGTGTTCCTGTAAGGTCGGGAGCTGTCGGGTTCCAAAGCAGCAGTAGGCAAACCGTGTTGTGACTTCTTATTTTGGTATCTCTCTGGAAAATTCTGCAGCTTGCGTACGCATGGCGACATTTAGTTTCCTCGAATGTGTTCTCGCGAATTCTCGTTCTAAAAGGTGGGACGAGATTTCTATGTCAAATCTGATTTCGCGGGAATTACACCTGGGAATTACGGCCTTCAATTTCTTTTCTAAATCCGATTTTCGACTTCTTAAATTTACCACTTTATCATTTATGACTCTTACTCTTTCACGAAATAAACTACGCTGAGCTTGCAATATAATAATATCTCAGGATGTCTTGGTGTTGATCGGGCACTTTAGCATGGAATATAATTATATGGAAGTGGCAACGTGTAATTAGCATGAGCCGCATTGTTATTCAAATTTATATTATCATGATGATAGCTGGCGATAGTCATAGCATGAGTGTTTATTTTTTATGAGTACGAGTAGAGTTGGAGTAAGAGTTAGAGTTACATTTAGAGTTCGATTTAGAGTTAGAGTTGCATTTTAGAGTTCGATTTAGAGTTAGAGTTGCACTTTAGAGATAGAGTTACATTTTAGAGTTCGATTTAGAGTTAGAGTTGCATTTTAGAGTTAAAGTCATGCAGAGGGAGCGTGGCTTGTTGGATACGTGGAATGCGTATCAACCTTTCTGCATAGTATAAGCTGGTATATTTCGTATTCCATATCGTTATAAAAAATGAGTATCATATTTAATGTATTATTTGCATAAACTTTGAAATTTGCCTGACTTTGAAGTAGCTAAGTACAGTGGAGTGAAATCCTGCTATATGACCCCCTCTGCGTATTAGAATTATATTCAAATAATTTTGAATTCTAAGAGATGAATGCGCAGCAAACCACGATTTATCAGCATTTAAAAGAGATGTCAATAAACGAAGATAATCAAGAATACAAATGACAATTAACTATGTAACTGTGTGACCCCCTCTGCGTTTTAGAATTATATTCAAATAATATTGATTTCTAAGAGATAAATATGCAGCAAACCACGATTTATCAGCTTAAAAGAGATGTTAATTATCAAAGATAAATAATCGAGAATACAAATGACAATTAACTATACTGCGCCAAAAAAATATCCTTATACCATCATGCAGTTATTGTTAACTACATGTATGCACACAACACAGGGGCACTCACAATAGGCGATTAAACCCTATTGGTAGCGCTGTGTTGAAGATATAGGTGATGAACTAGTTAGCGTCATATATGAAAATGTATAAAAGCTATGATTTTAGTACTTTCTCTATGTTTCAATTACTTATTCTTTTGAAAATATCTGAATTTTCAATCCGGTACAAGTTTTAAAAACGGGGGACCATACATTTGTATAAGAAATATACCATCTATCTCCAAACTCCCGTGTTATTCCAATGCACATTTTGCTTCACCGGGCCACCCTGGCTTGGTCGTATTTGCAAGAGGGGTGTCATGAAACCGTAATAGGTACAAATTTAGTACTTTCTGTCAATCAAGTATGGTTTATTCTCTACATGTCAATCTTTAAATTAGCATAGTCCTTATAATAACGGTGGACCGCCTTGATGAGTAAATGACAACAAACCAGTAAAAAATATCCCAAAGCTCAGTCAGTGGAGCTCCGCCCGTACATGTCAATAGCGTCATTATCGATTAGATTAGTCGACCGTAGCGGACAATTCGATCGCTCATTGGATTAATATTATCATATGGTAATAAATTTGCGTTGGACAATCGATTACTATAATGGTTTAGTACTGCATATCTCGGTTTAATCTTCACTAAGCGGGTTTATGGCTGGAAAGGTCACGGTGAATTTGCCGTGGACATAAGTGCACTATGCTTGGAAAATTAATCACAATTCCAAAAGTGAACCATGTTGGAATAAATTAGTTTTTTTAATAGATGCCATGATGCAGTCATGTCTACAGTAGAATTCATCTCGACCTTTGCAGGACTTAACCCCATTAAAAGCTATTAAACCAAGATAACACTCATTGAAACAGCTCAACTGATTAAATCGGATCTTCTCTGGTTGTGCACAAGTGTCTGTTTTCATGTGCGATATCGCAATAAAGCTGGTATTATAGCTTCAGTTGGGTAACCGATTATAAAGGAAACGAAAGGAAACAATGGTATGTGTACCTTTGTTCACGAAATGAGACAATTGCCTGCTTTTTGTAAACCAGCATTCTTGAAAATGAGCAACATAATGATTGTTGACTTAACACGGTTTGGAAATAATTTCTTCATATTTTTGGTGTTATCTGTCGTTTACATATCCTTCCTAAAACACAAAAGTGCGACCCTCTCCAAACAGCTAAATTAGCTAAAAATTTAGGACATGTTACAAAACTATATTGTCTAGAATTTTAGAAGAGTACTTTTAATATTGGCCGGTTATTTTTCACACAGCGACGTTAACTAGGCAATGTACTATTACCTATAACATTAACTAAAACACCAAAGTACGAATATTTCCAAACATCTAAATTAGCTAAAATTTAGGACATGTTAAAAACTATATTTTCTAGAACTTTAGAAGAGTACTTTTAATATTGGCCGGTTATTTTTCACACAGCGACGTTAACTAGTCATATCCCCATACTTTTAACGTAGGGCTATTTGTAGAGGTCACGCGTCAATGGGAAAGAGCACTGTGTATTGTGTATAGGAAAACGGACAGTAACTGCAGTATGCACTATCTAATCCTGCACATTGTGACACCACATTGAATCCAATGTGACCTCAAGAAGCAAACTTACAATCAATATTGTATAGACGAATAATTCATGTTGGCAGCCGTCGCTGTCGTAGTGCACGTTAGTAACCATTGGTTACTGCTCTAAGCCTGGGCTCATACACCTGTTCCGAATTTTGATATGCCATAGACTTTGTGTTGCGATCATTTCGATCAGAGGTTCGTAACAAAGAAAGCTTATCCTGTTGACCTAGCAACGGTCATATTCTAACGTGCACTACAACAGTGAATAACATTATGTCTGATAAGTGCTAGACTTCTCCATAGTTCACTTGCCCATTTTCCCAACTCTGGCTGTTATTTAAGGGTACACGTGTATTGTTGATTAAAGCAGCCAAAACATCTAAATTAACATGTTATTGAATAATAACACTTCGATGTTTTGCAAACGTTCATTCAACAAAACATAGACATGTACTTTGAAACCTTGCTTGATTTATTGTTGTTAATTTTAATAAGTTTTGTTGTTTCAGCCCTCTTTACAACATAAATCAAGAACCACATGTGGTACAAAAGTATATCTGTGATATTTGAACACACTCGCAGATCAATGCAATTTTTGCTCACTTCCATTCGCAAGATATTGTGAAGTACCAAATCACAACAGTTGCTAACCTATAAAGCATAAAACTATGATTGTATTGTGTGCAATTGATAGATTTTCAAATCTGTTATTTTCAGTCACCGACTCACCGTACTCCATCTGTTTGTTAGGATTTTTTTACTCGGGCTTTCGCGATCAATAAACTAGTAGATTCCAAAATCAGAATTGTTCAGTATTGAAGTTAGCCATTATAATCATGCAAGATATGTCATGATGTTGCATTCAATAACATGGGCCTACGTATACTTTACTTTTACTGTCACTAATTATATAAACTCATAATGATCATTTTACTATTGAACACTTTAATTTTAATGTAATTGTGAGTTCAACGGAATGCGTTCATCATGATTAATATAATAACATATTTTTATTTATCAAAATTCGACAATGGCATAGACTAGATTAGTCCGGATTGATGTTTTCTTCACGTGATAACATGCATTCCTGGTTCCGGCACTCCATCTATCCGCGGAAATTAGGGGTTATTTTCAGGTAATGAAACGCGATTCGCGAAACACAATAAAGGGGTAATTTTTCATACCACCTGTTCGCGAAATTGAAAAAAGGTGCTTTCGCGAATTATGTGGCGGTAAGTTAAGGGCGAGTTACGGTTAAACCATTGGGCGAGTTATGGTTGACCATTGGGCGAGTTACGGACGAGTTAAAGGCGAGCTAAGGATGAGTTGTGGTTAGATCATTTGGCGAGTTACGGTTATAGACCATTTGGCGAGTTACGGTTAGCCATGCTTGACCGTTGTGACCATGGTCAATATGGTTCACCACTTTCAGCCATGCTACCATGGTTAGTATTTCACCCTCTAGAGGGCATACTAACTAATTTTCGACTAATGTAGCATGCGGTTGGCGTTCCCGTATCACGTTTTGCGTAAATTTCGCAATCTCTCTGATATTTCAATTGTACATCTAGCGTATTTCGCAACTGATTTGACAATACCATATTTGTCATTTTCATGATAGTTTTGTGAAATCTAATTCCTTTAATTGTCCATGTAATCCAGTCACATGTTGTTGCTTACTTTGTTGTTTTTGAATTCAATTTTCCCCTTGATACATGTTTCCATTTTGGAATGAACACCCTGCTGTTTGTTAAACAATGAAATATACTAGTTCAGACTTCTGACACAGATAATACCTGGTTGTTTTACTGTCGCGAATACTGGTGTTGCAGATTCTTTTAAATTGATAGGAGATAAAGGGATACCTGCTTACCCGACACTCTATGTGTTTTTAAGCCTTGTGACGTTTAACATTATTATTGCATACATTTGCTGTACATTACACTAATATCAGCAGCCCGTATCAGCAGTAGATAGCTCTTAATAAATACATGTACCAATATCGGCAGTAGATATGCCTGGATATGCCTGATTCATCAATACCAATATCATTAAGCCAGTTATCATTCTCATCAGTTCTCTGTGATTTGGAGATCAATTCAGAATTTCCATTTATTCATTCCTTTTTCTCTTTAATCATATTTTATTTCCAATTTCCACAAAATGTATACAAATTACATCCAATGGTGTGTTCTGTATGGTTCTTGTTGCCCATTTTGGCAGATTTTTAAGTTTGTTCGTATGAGTTCTATAAGTATTTCCCCACACAATTCGGGTAAGGCAATATCAAAATATAGATTAATATCATACGAATTAGAATAAAGTGTTTTAACTTTATATGAACTGGAATAATGTGTTTTAACTTGTTTATAAAACCAGTATTACGTGGTATTTCTATGTGAGATTTTCGCTTATGAATTAGCACGACAGACCATGTCTACAGTAGAATTCACCACGACCTTTGCAGGACTTAAACCCCATTAAAAGCTATTAAACCAAGATAACACTCATTGAAAACAGCTCAACTATGTTACATCAGATCTTCTCTGGTTAAATCCACACACACACATGTGTCTGTTTTACCTGTGTGATGAGCAATGAGCTGGTATTATAGTTTCAGTTGGGTGAACGATTATAAAGCAAAAGCAAGGTAACAATAACCTATGTGGCCTTTGTTCACGAAATGAGACAATACTGTGCATATTGTTAACCACATTCTTGAAAATGAGACACATAATGGCTGTGGGCCGTAACACGGTTTGGAAATAACTTCTTCATATTTTTTGGTGTTATCTGTCGTTTACATATCCTTCCTAAAACACCAAAGTGCGAATATTTCCAAACACCTAAATTAGCTAAAAATTTAGGACATGTTACAAAACTATATTTTCTAGAATTTCAGAAGAGTACTTTTAATATTGGCCGGTTATTTTTCACACAGCGACGTTAACTAGGCAATTACCCATACTTCTATCATACACTATTTGTAGAGGTTACGCGTCAATGGTAAGAGCACTGTGTATTGTGTATAGGAAAACGGACAGTAACTGCAGTATGTAAACAATTGTGTAAAGTTTTATCATCCAAAATGATATTGAAATCGTGCTGTGTTTAACAATCAAGATTTTGTATGAAAATTTGCTTCTTTGATGTCATCTGGGGTGTACTAAGATTCACTTCACTCTAATGGGCAATCACTAACAGAAAAGCATACAGTTGTCCACTTCTCAAAACATTTCATAAACTAAATTAGAAGAATTTTTTGACTTTCATAAACTGCGTATTTTGCCTTCAATATGTTTATGTAAATATAATGTGGAATCATTAATAATAACAATTCAGGTATATTTGACTTGCAAGTTATATCCTTTTCATAACGTATACACAGTAGTGGACCCAATATCGATCCTTGTGGAGCACCACAAATAAAAGAGTAATGTCTGACATTACAGTGGTCAGGCGTATAACAATTTGTTTTCAATTACGTAAATAGTTTTTGAATTAGTCTAATCGATATTCCAGAAAAATACAGAACTAATTGTTTTGATTAAAAAATATTCTCCTGTTTTGCCAAATGTGACCGTAAATATGAGCCGTAAATTCCTCCCCCTGTCAATTTTGTTTTATTTCGTGTTTAAAAAATAAACATCATAAACTTAAAAATGGTATATCATTTGACTTCAAACGATATCCAGAAGCGGAGTTATGGTTAGTTAAACTTTGCTCCTTCAACAAAATTATAGCTTTTTTCGTTTCTATGTGTGTCTCTTTTTCCACATTGCTGGCAATAAATATCAAACAGTCATAATTGGCGGTCATTTCAAATCATCCCCAAGTCAACGAGGTTTAAGACGGTTCTCTCATTGTTAATTGTTGGTTATGCATACCTATACAAATAACCCACCACTTGAAAAGGATTTAGCAAAAGCAAACAAAGACCAGAGCTATATTAAAAGTTCTATAGACATCTAAGGTAGAAGCTTATTATCCACTTCAATAATAGGATTATTGATTGGTGTTGTGACTATCAAAATAAGACAGATGTCGCGTCAGCTTAAGTGACCGATGAATACGACCTTCGTACACATTTTACACCATAACTCAGAATACAATTTAGGGAATTTACGGCTCGTTTGTGCTGCCGGGTCACAAATGAAACATAAGTGATAATCCTTTAGTTAGTCCTAACTGGCAATAAAAGCGAAATTTTAATATTTGGTAAATGTTTAAAAATAAGGGACAAAAACATGTGTTTTTAGGGTGTTTTTCGCATGCTGTGACAATCAAGCCTAAAGACCTGTATCAAGACTAATTTCAAGTTATACATTCTAATATTTGGAAAACACATTTTCTAATCTTTTTCGTAATCAATTGTCAAAAACAACATCAAATATTAAAATTATGGGCTAACTCTTAGCCTATACTCAAGATATTGAATGCTTAGACTTGTGCCAAGTCTTAGAATTTTGTGACTGCAATTGTAAGAAAACATGCAAAATTGGGCATGTTTTTGGCCCCGTTTCTTTCAAATTACAAAAATATTAAAATTTCACTTTTATTGCCAGTTAGGAACAACTAAAGGATTATGATTTAGCTATGTTTCATTTGGCAAAATAGGATAATATTTTTAATCCAAAAGAAATAGTTCTGTATTTTTCTGGAATAGGGAGTAACACAAAGCTCCGAGAATGATATAAGGCATTATTAAAATGGATAGAATGAAATGGGAATAAAGTCGAATCGTCCTGAATGAGGTATATCAAAATCCGCTGAACACTTTAATGTCCAACACTTACGTTATTGTAGGCTCTACCTTCACTCATTCTATCTATATAGTATATTACTCGGTGACATTTGGCACTTTGCTTACATTTTTAATGACCATTTGGTATTAATCCATGGTAACACTGTCTCTTTCCTTGTGTTTTTTCCTCATCAGTGGTGATTTTTTTTTATCATCCCACAGAAGATTTCCTTTTCCCCTCCTATATCTAATGATGCACAAGTGAATTTATTGTATATCGGCATTCTTTGTTATCAAGAACCTCTTGCCACTTGCACGATTTTTCTTTGCCACCCAGCCATTATACTTTTATAGCCAACATATTTTGGATTTATCAAGTATCCTCCTCGCTCACAAACTGTAAGTGAGTATTGATTTATGGTCAGCAATTTTCAAAGCTGAACCATCGGTGGTTATCGCCAAACCACATGGTTTATATAAACCTTTAGCTAAACATCCCAGAAACCCACCCGTAGGACTGTACTTGTGCAGGTGTCCTGTGTTCTCAAAACTTTCGAACCCCTTCACCACTTTCATAATAATGTATATATTGTCATATGCATCACAAACTATTCCTCGTGGTCTGACGTTCTTGCCCATTCTAAGATCCTCATCTATATTGGGTGTGAAGCTGAACACCTCATGACCCGAGTAATCTATTGCAGATACTTGACTGTATACAGAACCAGGTGAGCGAAAGTGCTGCAGGATTTGACCTCTGCTGTTCGCCGCTATAGTGCTATGAACTGAATGTATACGACACTTGATCTTACTCATAACCTCGCAATCAGGAAATGAATGGACAGTTAGATTATCTCTCCAGATATCGCCTAATAATATACGACCATCTGCATCTACGGTCATGCAAGTCGGCTCAACTTGTGATCTAGGATCCTCGTCGCCCATCAAAGTAGAGATATCCTGGACGAATTTCCATCTCTTGTCAAATACCTTCACACTCCTGGTTCCGTCCATTGCTAAAATGTGCCCTTGTGGAGAGACGGCTATACTCCAAATATGCGGCGTCACTGATAAAGTTACACACGTTTCTCGATTGTCTTTTCCTCCAAGTATGTGCACCTTACTCATAGCACCGATCACTATGTCGCCATTCGGACAGCATGCTATTCTCTTAGCTTTCATGGGGTCTTGAAGAGGCTGCGTTGTCATCACAGCTTCATTTCCATAGCAAACATTTGACCTATTTGATAGCGATAGAGAGGGAGTTTCCTTCGATACTGCAAATAACGGATGCAAAAGCAATTTAAATAATGGAGATAGAGGTGAGAAAGATGAACAGTGCCGCCGGCCATTACGGGCCCGGGGTAAAATGATCGCACGTGTTCCTTTTTTACGACCCTCTGAGGTGTATTTTCTTTGCTTTTATGGGCCCATTAAGATATGCTTATTTCATCTTTTACGGACCGCCAATGACCCCGGGCCCGGGGGTAATGCACCCCCTTAACCACCTTGTCGGCGGCACTGGAGATGAAAATTGCGTCGCACATTTTGATTATAGATTTATATTGGCATTGTTTAATACTGCAATTCACCTATTCGGTATAAGAGGCGAACGATATTTGGCAAAAAATCACCCTTCCACCTGCACAAATTTATTGCACAGATCACTAAAATTAACTTAACATTGTTCTACTCAGGCTATTGTTTCCGATATGGGCAGTTTGTTACCAAACAAGCAGATTGTTAAGTTTCAAATCTATATAATAGCATCAAAGTCTAATATGCAAAACAACAATGACATTGACATACAGCCTGTCTCAAAAAAAATTGTGCAAGTGAAAAGCGCCCTCTGTGGCAATTAGAAAATACCTTTGTGACATAATGCTTACATCAACGTCAAGGGCATAGTCTTAGCTCTCAAATGCCGTTTAGTCTGTTCAATTTGCTTGTTTTAATCTCGAGATATGCTTACTTAACAACGAAAGGCTAAAATCACAATTGTGCCACTTTTACTAGGGAAGAGGGATGTACATGTAAATCAATGATAGCATGAAGTTTATCAAGAGTTCCTTCGTGAAATCAAAAGAATGCATCAATTACACAACAATACAAAATTGTTTTTAATGTTTTATCATGATAAAGGTATAATGATTCTCTTTTTCCTCTTACGACAAATTAAACGATAAATAAATATTTCACATTCTCCTGCAAAATTAAATACATGTCAATGATTTTACCATGGTAAATACTGTTCTTTTTGTCATTCAAGACATGTTAAAAGACAAACAAATATTACACACTTATGGGTTAATGAACTTTGACAAGTTCATGAAATTTGACAAATTAATGAAATTAGACAAAATAATGCACGCGCGCTGGTGTTGATGCGTCTAATGCACGAGCCACAAAAGGGGGGGGGGGGGCATTAGGCGCATCAACATCAGCTATCATTGATTTACATGTACAGCCCTATTCCCTAGTAAAAGTGGCACAATTGTGATTTTACCCTTTCGTTCTTAACTAAACATATCTCGAGATTAAAAAGAGCAAATTGAACAGAACAAACGGTATTTGAGAGCTAAGACTGTGCCCTTGACGTTGATGTAAACATCATGTCACAACGGTATTTCCTAATCGCCAAAGAGGGCGCTTTTTACTTGCACAACTTTTTTTGAGACAGGCTGTAATTAACAACAACATTAAGAGTAAGTACCTTCAAAAGATTCCAAAACCTCCAACACTCTATCGATGGTCGGGCGTTGTCTTGGATGATGATGCCAACATTGCCTCATCAAGACAGCAAGATCAGTGGGGCAATCCCGTGGAATACGGGGTTGTAACTTGCCCTCGCCTACTTGAAAGACAACATGCGCATACTCCATTCCATGGAAGGGGCGTTTGCGTGTGCATATTTCAAGTACCAACATCCCATACGCATAAATATCCGCATATCTGGAGTAAGATGCTAGATTACTGTCAGATGTGTTTATCAGCTCTGGAGCCATGTATTGGTATGTCCCTTTCTGGCTTGACATAGTAACTGAATGATCAGTCTCTCTGGCAAGTCCAAAATCACAGAGTTTCAAGATATTGTCTTCAAATAGCAAACAATTATTTGCTTTAATGTCTCTGTGTAAACACTTATTTGCATGAAGGTACTGGATCCCGAGTGCTGCTTCCCGTATCCATTTTCGTTGCAGGTCATCGGGTAAGGGTTTGGAGTCATTTGATAAGTAGTTGTAAAGGGATCCACGAGTCGCGTACTCCAGAAGAATGATCTTGACCGGACCATTTCGATAAAATCCTATCAAGCGAACCACGTGCGGATGAGATAGTTTGGCTAATATTTCAACCTCTTCTTTTCTAAAATCAATCACGCTCTTTGCTGCCGCCTCCGTGTATCCGTTATAGGGCGTTTTGAAGGTTACACGGTTAACCGATCCGAAGCCACCTTCACCAAGAGATTCGTGAAACTGTAGAATACCGAAATCAATTTCGCTTTCCATTATTTACTCGCTTATTCTGAATAATATACAACTGTCCTCATGTGCAGAATCCCCGTCAGAATCATTTACTTTGCAGATTATTGTATCTACCCTTGTTTTCTCTGAACACCAGATTGGTCAAACATTTACATTTTGAAAGAAGTAAGGAAACTAATCATACTAATAAGTGAAAGCAAAAATGAAACAGACACCGTTCTCGGTTATTGTGGTTTGTCATGTGTTGAAAAGGTTAGTATAGCCTTACACCTAATCCGTTGATTAATCAATTAATTAGCCATGGGGGCATGTCTATCTATTAAATATATAATTAATTATCACTTAACAAGATATTAACAAGCCAAGGTACAGATTTGCTCCTACAAATTGAGGGCTTCAACATGTCAGTGTCAACCAAGTTTAAAACTGTCAAGTTTCGTCAGTGTTAGCTCTGACTTCTTTAGGACAAAACAATTAGGGAGTTCTGCATGTACCGGTACATGCAGATTGCCTATACTTAAGAAATGATGGCTCTGAACACAGAGAGTTATGCACTATTGCAGAAAAATCAAATTTTGGGTCCATATGGATACATCCGTCCCTCTCCAGCCACTTGAATGTTTGAATTAATTAATGAAAGTGTTGAAATTGTCATTCAAAACTTGTCTTACGTGGATTACAGGAAACAATGAAATCTAAGGATCAACTGCCATTGCCTTACAGGCCCACTAGATATTATTTGGTGACTACATTTATCAATCTGACTGGTAACATAAGCAGTGGATATACTTTCTGTTTCGGTAGTTAAGGGGGTACTACACCCCTGTCCAATTTTGTGCCTATGTTTGCATTTTTCTCAAAAATCATAGCGCATTGGTGACAAGTAAGATGTGTATATTATAGGGGCAAGGACTACAACTACTGCACTGGAAATTTTATTTCAGCACATACAACACTTGTGGAGTTACAGTCAAAAATTAGGGAAAACCTGTATTTGATCAATAAATCAATAACTACTTGCCTTGAGTTGCTGAATTTTCAGTGCAGTAGTTGTAGTCCTTGCCCTATAATATACATATCTTACTTGTCACCAATGCGCTATAATTTTTGAGAAAAATGCAAAAATAGGCACAAAATTGGCCAGGGTAAAGTACTACTCTTAAAGCGATAGTTTTGGTGAACAACATACTACCAGATTTCCGTGTACATGAGGATCACGATACCTTACACATGTGAGAATACTTCATTCTGCTAAAAATAAATTGCAAAAACACCAGGTTCATTTGAATACCGAGTTACAGTACTATGAACCTAAGATTTGCTTTCTCTTTGCCATATCTACAGGGTGTTTCTGAAACATTGGTATACAGAAACACGACTAACATCATTTCTGCAATCTCCTATAAAAAATAATATTGTAACATTTGATAACATCAATGCTTTTTCAAAATTCTGATTTGTACACGATGGCAATGTACTGTAAAAGTACGATGGCAACTTAACTTCCTTCCGGTAATTATTACCGGTATGACCTCTGCTATTACGTAACAAAATGTTGAATATAAGCCGGCAAATTCCAAAAATATGTACTTTTTTTGGAAAACACTCCAAATGGTATACACGAGTCTTTTCTTGCTCAATTCCCGTATTGAGCCATTAGATACGCAACACGAGTGTAAAGCAAACAATAACTTGTAAACGGTGTGATTGCGGAAACAAAATAAATGTTTATCGTGAACGAAGTACCCAAATAAATCCATGTCGCGATCACTAAAATGGTTATATCGTGAGCAAACGCCGGTCGTACGGATTAGTACTTGTACAACAGAATCCGATATTTTAGAACCAGTCTATGCTTTGGGTAAATCTGAGTTTCAATTTGGATATCTATCCATGGAAGTAAGCAGAGGAACCAAACTAGCTCGGTACCAATCTTTCAGAAAAATCCTGTATAATAATCTTCTACTGTTATCGTTATGATTACGGGTTAATAGAATAATATTAGAAAATATTTTTTCACTACTTTGTATCAGTGGGAGGGGGCGGGGATACTTGCATTATTTTGTTTGTTTGTTTGTTTATCCAAGTTGGTCCGTGAGGAACACATGCTAATCCATGGAAAACCATGGACCGTTCCAAGCTCAATACAAATGCACAAGCCTGGATAGCCAGTGTAGGCTAATATATGCATGCTGGCCTAGATAGCTTTGATAAACAAAGCAAGAAATGGAAGAAAATAGCTAGGAAAAAGAGAAAAGAGAGAAGGCCACTCCCAAACACAATTGTACAATTTTACTCTTAGCCCTTACTTCGTGAGAAAGGAAACTGGAATTCCAATCTCAGGCCCCGATGCAAAGGCTTTGATGGGATGTGCCCCCCCATTTCAAAACCCTACCCTATTTTCTATGGAAATTTTTCTATGGAGATCAATTAAGAATTTCCATTCATTCATTCCTTTTTCTCTTTAATCATATTTTATTTCCAATTTCCACAAAATTAACTAACACCCAATGGTGTGTTCTGTATGGTGAATATAGAATAATTGATTATTTTATTGTGTAATACATGTAGTTTAAGTTCTTGTTGCCCATTTATCAGTTTGTTCATATAAGTTCTATAAGTATTTCCCTACACAATTCGGGTAAGGCAATATCAATATACAGTAAAAGATTAATATCATGCGAACTAGAATAAAGTGTTTTCACTTCATACGAACTGGAATAACGTGTTTTATCTTGTTTGTAAAAACCAGTATTACATGGTATTTCTATGTGCGATTTTCGTTTATGAATTAGCACAACAGACAAACGATTGTGTAGTATCCTTTGAAAAGTGTTATCATCTAAAATGATATTGAAATCGTGCTGTGTTTAACAATCAAGATTTTGTATGACAATTTGTTTCGTTGATATCATCTCGGGTGTAAAGTTCATTTCATTCTGATGGCCAATCACTAACAGTTTGTTTACTTTAACAGTTGTCGACTTCTAAAAACTTTTCATAAACTGCTTATTTCGCCTTCAATATGTTCATGTAAATATATAAATATGTGATATCATTAATAATAACAATTCAGGTATATTTGACTTGCAAGTTATAACCTTTTCATAACGTATACACAGTATTGGACCCAATATCGATCATTGTGGAGCACCACAAATAAAAGAGTTATGTCTGACATTACAGTGGTAAATAGTTTTTGAATTAGTTTAACACAATGCAAAGCTCGGAAAATGATATATGGCATTATTAAAATGGATATAATGAAATGTGAATAAAGTCGAATCGTCCCGAATGAGGTATATCAAAACCCGCTGAACACATTAATTTCCAACACTTACGTTATTGTAGGCTCTACCTTCACTCATTCTATCTATAAAGTATATTACTCGGTGACATTTGGCACTTTGCTTACATTTTTAATGACCATTTGGTCCATGGTAACACTGTCTCTTTCCTTGTGTTTTTTCCTCATCAGTGGTGATTTTTTATCATCCCACAGAAGGGTCAAAGGTTCGAATCCCGGGTCCGCCTGAGCTCGGCTGGCTCTTTGTGTCCTTGAGCAAGACACTTCACTATACTTGCTTAGTGCTTCGGAGGGCACTTTAAGCTGTCGGTCAGAGAACGTCACAGACTATTCGAAAAGAGCAGGGGATCATCCCGGTACTATTGACTGTACTTCAAAAATACACTCATCTACTCTAGGTTCCAGAGTAAAAAATAAGTACAGCTTGTCTGTACGCAGTGCGATAATACTCATACATATGAGGGAGGCACTTATAAGGAAGAAGAAGAGTAAAGATTTCCTTTTCCCCTCCTATATCTAATGATGCACAAGTGAATGTATTGTATATCGGCATTCTTTGTTATAAAGAGCCTCTTGCCACTTGCACGATATTTCTTTGCCACCCAGCCATTATACTTTTATAGCCAACATAATTTTGGATTCATCAAGTAGCCTACTGCCCTACTCGCTCACAAATTGTAGGTGAGTATTGAGTTATGGTCAGCAATTTTCAAAGCTGATCCATCGGTGGTTATTGCCAAACCACATGGTTTATATAAACCTTTGGCTAAACATCCCAGAAACCCACCCGTTGGACTGTACTTGTGCAGGTGGCCTGTGTTCTCAAAACTTACGAACCCCACTACTACCTTCACAATAATGTATATATTGTCATATGCATCGCAAACTATTCCACGTGGTCTGACCTTCTTACCCGTGGTAAGCTCCTCATCTATCTTGGGTATGAAGCTGAACACTTCATGACCTGAGTAATCTATTGCAGCTACTTGGCTGTATACAGAACCGGTTGAACGAAAGTGGTGCAGGATTTGACTTCTGCTGTTCACCGCTATAGTGCTATGAATTGAATGTATACGACGCTTGATCTTACTCATAACCTCGCCACCAGGAAACGAATGGACAGTTAAAACATCCTTCCAGCTATCTGCCACTAATATACGGCCTTCTTTATCTACGGCAATGCAAGTCGGCTCAACTTGTGATCTAAGATCCTCATCGCCCATCAAAGTAGATATATCATGCAAGACTTCCCCTCTCTTGTCAAACACCTTCACTTTTCTGGATCCGTCTACAGTTATGATATGCCCTTGGGGAGAAACAGCTATACTCCAAATGGTCGGCGTCACTTGTATTATACATGTAACACGCGCTGTTTGATTACTTTCTCCGCTGAGTATGTAGACCTTACTCAAAGCCCCGATCACTACGTCGCCATTAGGACAGCAGGCTATTCTTTTAGCTTTCATGGAGTCTTGAAGAGGCTGAGTAGTCAAAACAGCTTCATCTTGATAGCCAACTCTTGATCTGCTTGATGGCGATTGGTGAGATGATGTTTCGTTCGATAAGCCTACGATAAGTAAATGTGTAAAAGAGACATTTATAAAGGCATGAAGAGATCAAGTTGCTGTTTGATGCGATTATTTTTCTAACAAAACATAATGTAATTCTAGACCAGGGCAATACCAACAGCTTTCACACTAAAGTAATATACACATATTTTTGAACTATTTTTGATATCGATTTTCCTTTAATTGTAAAATTATTCATCTTTTCTGCTTTTTGTGGTAATATTTATTCTATAAACTGTATTATTTGTGTGAAACTTGAGGGCGCTAGTGCATACATTTTAATTCCTTTAATTTCGTGATCAATAGTTGTTTTTAATTTCCTTGCTATTTGTAACTAATTTGTCTGCGGGTTTGTCTGATGTTCAAGAGTCTATACCCCTGGCAAATATGCTAATAAGATTGAGGGTCAATAGTGCCATCAGTGTTCACATTTAGTTAAAATTACTATAATTCTACATGCCATCAAACAACCAAAAGAGAACTATCACACATTTTGATTATATAGATTTATATTGTCAAACACCGCAATTTACCTTCTCGTTAATTTCCAGAAACATTTGCATAAAACGCAAACTACGTCATTGCCGATGCCCGTGGTTGATGCGAACCGCGAACTTTGAATTTCAAACTTATTCATTGCATATCTACATGAATACTTAATTGGACGCACTACAGTTTTACTATGGCAAATTTAACTTGATACTCTGCTTTTCCTCATAATCAATACTTCTTCAAATGTACACCTTTTGGTACTTTAGTGAGTAATGGTGCCCACTCTTTCTAATTATGCAAGAAGCAAATCTTTTGACAATTCTAACGTCTCTCAATGAAAATATACAATGTTGGTATGCCTTAATTCCACAGCTTAAAAAATGGTTTCCGCTTTGAGATAATGCCACTAAGTTTTTTGGTAACAATAATGTAAGTATATGCATTTAGTTTGTGGTGTCAATTACATAAGAATGTTTGATATACTTATGAATAAGAACATGATAGTTCATCATTTCATTGATTTCAACCCATAATATTTATAAGGCAGGGTTCGGCGTACGGCGTAAAGACCATCCTCTTTAAATACATCAGCTCAAGCTCTGGTAGTTCTGACCTTGGGCGGAAAGGCTGCATAGTTAGCAACACTGTCCTCAGTGTGACTGGCCATTTGACTACTTTCTCTAAACCACTGAACTGTGCAATGTGTCCCACAGAATAAGTTTCTTATGTCCGCTCGCTCTCCACATAAACGCAGTGAGTGAAATAAAACTGGAGACGGAGGTGACTATGGCCGAGCGTGCATCGACAATGAAGTCGTCTTGGTTTCTTTGACAAGAATTCTGGGAATTGACATTTCGGTAAATCCCATTTGCGTGTAGACCAGTGATGTCGTCACATCGTTACTGCGCACTTGACAGCATTGAAATTCGCGGTAACGATGTTCTTTAAATGATGTGCACATCGGCGTGACGTCAAATGACGACATCTCAGGTCTACCCCAAAGGCTTATGGGATTTACCGAAAAGGTCAATTAAATTCTGCCAGGATTTAAAACCAAATTAACATTAAAAATGCTACAGCCCACTCTTATTGTTTTTGGATATAGGCAATTTTCCAACATCTTTTTTGTACTTGATAAACACATAATGCATTTTATATAATCACATCGATGCCTCAATTGTAATGAATGACATAGGCATATTGTTGGCATATGCGGTGGACCCTACTGTGAACAAAGGGGACACGCCCCTCCCAATTTTTGTATGGGGAACACCCCATCCTAAATTGGATAAATACCTTGCATAGATTCCATAACCTCTAACACTATGTCGATGCTCGGACGTTTTCTTGGGTTAAGATGCCAACATTGCCTCATCAAGACAGCAAGATCAGTGGGGCAATCCCGTGGAATACGAGGTTGTAACTTGCCCTCGCCTACTTGAAATACAACATACGCATACTCCATCCCATGGAAGGGGCGTTTACGCGTACATATTTCAAGTACCAACATCCCATACGCGTAAATATCAGCATATCTGGAGTAGACTGCTAGATTGGTGTCGGATGTATTTATCAGCTCTGGAGCCATGTATTGATATGTCCCTTTCTGGCTTGACATAGTTACTGAATGATCAGTCTCTCGAGCAAATCCAAAATCACACAGTTTCAAGATATTATCTTCAAATAGCAGACAATTATTTGCTTTAATGTCTCTGTGTAAACACTTATTTGCATGAAGGTACTGGATCCCGAGTGCTGATTCACATATCCATTTCCTTTTCAGGTCCTCTGGTAAGGGTTTTGATTCATCTGATAGATAGCCATGAAGGGATCCACCCGTTGCGTACTCAAGAAAGATAATCTTGACCGGACCATTCTGATAAAATCCTATCAAATTAACCACGTGAGGATGAGAAAGTTTGGCTAGTATTTCAACTTCTTCTTTCCTAAAATCAATCACGCTCTTTGCTGCCGCCTCCGTGTATCCGTTATAGGGCGTTTTGAAGGTTACACGGTTAACCGATCCGAAGCCACCTTCACCGAGAGACTCGTGGAACTGAAGGTCACCGAAATCAATTTTGCTTTCCATTGTCTCTTCGCTCATTCTGAAAGATTTTAGAAAACATCATCATTAGTAGTACCGTCATTACGGCTATGACCTAATTATGAATTAAAATGAGTTCATAGTTCATTAATAAAGCATCAAAGCAGCATCGACGGTCGAACCAAAGATCGAACACATTTGGCGGCAGTGCCTATAGAAGCAAATCATCCCGGCAAAACATCTTTCTTCCTGTTTTTGTTTGTCATACTTTGAAATACTCTGCGTGTTTCGCTGGATATGTATGCAATTTTGTTGTTTTTGAAATGCTCTTTTTCATTCAAATTGATATAAGTTGGGGAAATAAAGAACGCAGACTTTTATTCTCCATCTATCTACCACTTTATATGGTAATTTAGTTTTAGCATTGTTTAGTGTCTCAAAGAAAATACTTTTAAGTATAAAGATCCTTTTTGTCATATGTGGCATGTGCGCAGTATATTAATTAATTGTCAATCTAAGTTTATCTATTAAGTAAGTAATTAATTATCACTTAAAGGAGTATTTCGTGATCCTAGCATCCTCTATTTATGTCATTTTTCATCAGATATCCACGAAAAAAACCTATTCCCAAAATTTCAGTTGATTCCGAATTTGCGTTCGCGAGTTATGATTGATATGTGTATTACACTGCTTCATAGACAAGGGCGAACTTCGCTATTCCGAAGGTTCGCTATTCCGAAGGTTCGCTATTCCGAAGGTTCACTATTCCGACAATTAAAAAGGTTCTCTATTACGAAGGTTCTCTATTCCGAAAACAGAAAAGGTTCTCTATTCCGAATATGAAAAAGGGTTCTCTATTCCGAATATGAAAAAATGGGTTCTCTATTCCGAAAACGAAAGAAGGTTCTTTATTCCGATATAAGCACTGTGGCTAAACTGTTAAGATTTCGTTACAAGTAATCTTAACCTTTTATTTTCAGGACAAAGCTAGTTAGAGACAGAGTATCATTCATACCGGGATCCCTTGCCACAATACAAGTAGATTGTTACTCATCTACTTAAGATATGGTGGCTCTGAAAAGAGCCGTTTATAATTTAGGCCAAGGAAAATATTGTTTCCTTGCCCTTGTATAGGCCTGTAGACAATGAACTTTGGTAATGGAAAGATATACATCAATACTTCACTTCAGACCTTCAATACGCAAGATATATGGGGATATATACCTTAGAAATTGATTCAATTAGAACGACTGTATACTTACAGGCATAAGACGCAGTTTATTGGATAGTTATAAATGTTATAATGTCGAGTTTACAGTAATGATTTTCTTCTTAAGAAAAATATTGTTGGCCAAATTTAGCTTTGAAATGAAATTTAGACTCAGAAAAAGTAATAAAAATCCATTAAAATTATAAACTAAAACTAAAAAAAAAATATTATAAGGGCAAGCAAACATTTTTTGGCCTTATAAGGTGCGTATAAAGAGAAAACTGGATTAATTAGTATTTATTTACATTCATTTCTATGCCCATATTTCGAGTAATCAATATGTTTCATGTTAAATGTTTACATCCTAATATGGGATATGTCACCCTCATTCTTGCAAAGGGGATCATTATAATTATACTAAGTAGACCTAGCAATTACTACCTCACCAGATTTTAACTTTTTGGATGTTGCAGAAGGGCAGTAAATAATTTATATCCAACTAAATCCTGCATAAAATCGGCCCCTAAATGTTTTCAATGTAACGAATGAAAGGTTCGACAGGTAGGCCTATCATGCAAAATTGACCTGGATTACAGGAAACCAGCAGGAAATTGTAAGGATCAATTGCAGTCCATTGCCTGACAAGCCCACAAGATATTTTGTTGACTACATTCAGTGGCGTAGATTTCTTTTCGCCATTGGGGGGGATGGGGTTAGAAAAAAATTCTTGAAGTCAGCACCTTTTGGCGACAACATAAGGTTATGGTACAAATAAGCGCGAAAAATTTTGCAATATTAAAGCTAAACTGGTGAAATATTGTACAAAAGTTGAATAAATTCGCGCGGAGCGCGAAAAATTTAGCACTTTTTAGGTTGAAATGGACAAATATGGGGTTAATGTGATTGGAAACCCATATACAGGCGTCAACATTGGGGGGATGATTGTATGGATCATCCCCCCTGGCAAAATATTGGGGGGGATAAATACCCCATCCCCCCGGGATCTACGCCTATGACTACATTATGACTCTTAAACAGCTAGGAAGTTCTAGTAGGATATAGTTTCAATGTCAAGCATATACTGTAGGGCCTATCGGCCTACTAGTTTCAGTGTAGGCAAAATAAAATGTTTATTTTGTTTAATCAAACAAACAAAATGTGCATAATTTAAACGAGCGTAAGACTTATGAGCTCTAAAGCGTAAAATTTCATATGAAATATGATTTGGAAAAACAAAACTTACCATGCTGATGATCGAATTTCCGTGTATGATCACGATATACACTGTTCCACTGCTAACAAAAAAATCCCTTTAAAAGGGAATGTGCGCTTATCTTTTGTCCTGTTTTTGTATTGCGGGTAACGGAACCAGTAAAGTTCAAAATTAAAAATTTGATTCACATAATAATTAGCCGTGGCTGGGGTGGAGGAGAATAATGTATACAAAAGAGCTTCACAAACACACATGTCTGACGATTCGCACCTTCCACAACAGTGACGTCCCAATTGAGTGCGCATCCCAGCAAACACAAAACGTTTTAAAAACGTTTTAAATAAGTTGTATTTTGGCTTTTGGTTTAGGTAAAAACGTTTTAATAACATTAAAATGTCGGGTTATATAAAGGTCATGAAAACGTTTTAAAACGTTTGGTATGAAAACACACTACAACAATATTTTTAAAATGTTTTCAAAATGTTATTGTAAACTATTTTTGCAAACATTTTTTCCAAATGTTCTTAAAATGTATTTTTTTAAACGTTTTGATAACATTTAAATGTCGGGTTATATAAAGGTCATGAAAACGTTTTTAAAACGTTATTGCAAATATTTTGGGCAAACATTTTTCGCAAAATATTTTTTCAACTCCCAAAATAACATTCTGTTTAGAATGTTTTGTATCAAGTTTTCAAAAATGTTTTTGGAATGTTATAAAAACGTTTTATACCCTTTATATAACCCGACATTTTAAACGTTTCCTGTAAAACATTTTGTGTTTGCTGAGCAGTTGATTATCAAAAATGTTTTTAATGTTATGAAAACGTTTTATACCCTTAATATACCCTTTATATAACCCGACATTTAAACGTTTTCTGACAACCTTTTATAACTTTTTGCGAATGATGTCGAAAACGTTTTGTGTTTGCTGGGATGTCTCATGTGTATCCGAATGGATACAAGCGCCACTTTGGGTTGTTGTTAAAGATTTTATTGGAAAATACAAAAATACTTTTCAAACACTGTATGTTACTTTTGTTCTAGGTATATGTCGCAAGGAGAATGCCCAAAGTTGCTAAAAAACGGCAACATTTCTTGAAAATTTCCAAATTTGCTGACAGAGCAATGTTGTAAATTTTTACCAAAATAAGCCAACTTCAGAGATATTCCCCATTGACATGGGGCCTAGTGGAATTTTTTTTTAAGGCCAATGGAAATAGCTCACTTCACTTGTTAGGGCACCTTTATTCCCATTTCATATCATTTGACAATTTTCTTAATAGTTCATTTATAAGCTAAATGAACTATAAATTGATAAGTTTTATTTTACACTTTCCAACTGAATTGGCAGTGACATATGTGGTATTTTTATAATCCTGTGAAATCCATTCCCCTTGTAATTTATCGTGCATTCCTCTTCATTTTTGTTGCTTATTTTGTTGTTTTACAATGAATTAAACTTGTTACTGGCAAGTTCAGACTCCTGACAATACCATGTTTTATTTCTTGTTTTACTCTCGCCCATACTATTGCAAATTCGTAACACTTTATAGTATAGTAAGGAGGTATTGCCTGCTTATGCCTACCTGACATTATGTATTTTTAGGCCAAGTGACATTAATCATTTTAATTAAGCATTCGTTTGATGTATATTACACCAATCAGCAATAGTTAGCTGCACACTCGATAGTATTTTCAGCATAGCCACACAATTTATTAACACAAACACAGGCAGTAGAAATCTATACTCAGTATCTAGTTAGCCTGAATCCTTCGAGGCCCAGAATTGCGGCGTCTTTTATTACCCACAATCCTTCACGTTACCTTATTCAGCACAACCCGATGACCGTACGTAGATGTTGAAAGGACTGGAGGATTTAGTCTAGTATCTAGTACAGATAACTACTTTACCAATATTAAAATCAACTGTAGATTGCTACTTCATCAACACCAATAGCATGGATATTAGCAGTAGATTGCAACTCCATCAATACCAATATCATCAGTACAGTGGATATCTACTTCATTAATACCCATAACAGCAATGGATAGCTACTTCATCAAAACCCATATCAGCAGTAGATTGCTACTTCATCAATACCAATATTAGAAGTAGATAGTTACTTCATCAATACCTACGTCAGTGGTGGATAGCTACTTCATCAATACCCATATAGCAATAGCAATACATTGCTTCTTCATCGATACCAATATCATCAGTGGATATCTACTTCATCAATACCCATAACAGCAATGGATAGCTACTTCATCAATACCCATAACAGCAATGGATAGCTACTTCATCAAAACCCATTTCAGCAGTAGATTGCTACTTCATCAATACCAATATCAGCCGTGGATAGCTACTTCATCAATACCAATATCAGCAGTAGATTGCAACTTCATCAATACCAATATCAGCAGTAGATTGCAACTTCATTAATACCAATATCAGCAGTAGATTGCAACTTCATCAATACCAATATCAGCAGTAGATTGCAACTTCATCAAAACCAATATCAGCAGTAGATTGCAACTTCATCAAAACCAATATCAGCAATGGATAACTACTTCGTCAATACCAATATCCAGTGGCGTAGCGTGGGTCATTATATTGGGCTATTCCAGATAAAATATGCCCTCCCCCCATAGAGGACGTCAACTTCCAACACTTCAAAAATCTGAAAATCCTACGTCAACCATCAATAAAGTCTGGAATTCCAAGTGCCCATTTAAATTCACAGGGACTGAGGAGATATATCTCTACAGTAAAAAAGTATGGATTTCCATTGATGAAAGTAAAAAAAGTATGGAATTCCAGATAAAAAATATGCCATCAACCCATAGAAGGATGTCATCAGAATGAGGAAAAGTTCAGATTTCGCGGCCGGGGGAGTGAGATTGTGGATAACAATAAAAAAAAGTAACCAGATTTCCAAACTCCTCTATGGGTGCAATATTTAAAAAAACATTGGAAATTGTCTGGAAATCCAGACTTCAATGGTTAAAAAACAGCAGTAGATCGCTATTTCATCAATACCAGTAGGTAGCTACATCATCAACAAAAATATCAACAGTAGATAACTACTTCATCATCACCTATATCAGCAGTAGATAGCTACTCCATCAACACATCGGTTGACTGGTTGCAAAGATATTAATTGTAAGTTCAGGTAATTTTTCAGCATGGTTGGCAAAGGTCAAAAAATAGATTTTGCTTATACCTTTGGAGGTTGAAGTACTTTGGTAGTGTGTTACAGTGACGGGCATTGTTCGTCCATTTTTTGCTTGTTGCCATGGTAACAGCCAATTCTTAGTTTTATGCAGTTTTTAGTCAATTTCAGGGTAAAAAAAGTGAAATTTAACCTATTTTGGCTGGCTATTTGCAGCAATACATGACACATTTTTACAAAACCAAATATTACATGATATAGACCTACCTCCATACGTTACGGAGAAAGTTTGAAATCTTTTGAAAATACCATCTTTATGTGTTTTTGGGAACTGGCAACACTGCAAGTTTTCACATAGTGAAAAATGTGATATTTTACCCCATCTTTGCATCGAAAAAAATCTATATGCCGGAGCACTCTGGATATTAATATTATAGCAGGTGGTGAAGGTGACCTGGCCCCACCCATATCTGATGAAAACAGCTTGGGCACTTGTATACATTGTAAGCAGTGTTGCCATAAAATGATGCATTTTGGCAAATTTAACAAAATGAGATTTTCACAAAATATGATATGAATTGTTACACAAAAGCAGGTTTCTTAAGATTGATTATATCTTTCCATATCCTTATGATGAAGGTGTCTTAGTTCGACTCATTTCTAATGAGAAAAGCTTGTTATATTGTATATCAAAAATCAGTGTTGCCAGAAAATGATGCATTTTGGCAAATTAAAAATGAGATTTTTTTACAAACTATGGTATAAATTGTTACACTGGTGCAGGTTTCATATATCTCTCCTTACATATGATAAAGGGGTCTTAGGTTCACTCATTTGTAATAAAAAAAAAGCTTGTTATATTACAAATCAAAAAGCAGTGTTGCCAGAAAATGCTGCATTTTAGTAAAAAATGGGGTGTTTTTTACAAACTATGCTATAAATTGTTACATTGGTGCAGGTTTCACATATCTCTCCTTAGTCATAATGATTAAGGTGTCTTAGGTTCACTCATTTCTAATGAGAAAAGCTTGTTATATTGCAAATCAAAAAGCAGTGTTGCCAGAAAATGCCGCATTTTGGTAAAAAATGGGTTTTTTACAAACTATGCTATAAATTGTTAAATTGGTGCAGGTATCACATATCTTTCCTAGTCATAATGATAAAGGGGTCTTAGATTCACTCATTTGTAATGAGAAAAACTGTTATATTGAAAATAAAAAAGCAGTGTTGCCAGAAAATGGTGCATTTTGGCAAATTCAACAAAATGAGATTTTCACAAAATATGATAAGAATTGTTTCACAAAACCAAGTTTCTTAAGATTTATTATCTCTCTATATCCTTATGATATAGGGGTCTTTGGTTGACTCATTTCTAATATGAAAAGGTTGTTATGTTGTCAATCAAAAAAGCAGTGTTGCCTGAAAATGGTGCAGTTTGGTCAATTAAAAAAATAGATTTTTACAAACTATGATATAAATTGCTACACTGATGCAGGTTTTTGTGTGTCTCCATATCCTTAATGATAAAGGGGTCTTAGGTTCACTCATTTCCGAATAGAGAATTTGTTATATTTTATATCAAAAATAGTATTGCCAGAATGATGCATTTTGGTAAAATTGGTTTTTTTCTAATGACAAAAGCTTGTTATATTGTATATATCAAAAGCAGTGTTGCCAGAAAATGATACATTTTGGTAATTTAAAAAAATGAGATTTGTTTTTTCAAACTTTTTTCTTGTGTCTCCCTGATGATAAAGGGTTCTTGGGCGCACACATTTTCGATGAGAAAAGTTTATTATATTGTATATCAAAAGCAGTGTTGCCAGAAAATGCATTTTGGCAAAATCAACTACTGAGTTTTTACTATGTGATTATTAAGGTTTGTACTATGACATTTGTTTATTGCATTATCTAATCTTGTTTGGTTCATGAATTTAAAAAAATTAATAAAAAACAATTCTGACTTTACAGGCCTTTCAGAGACACCCTGTATTGGAAGGTATTGTGCTTTGAATAAATTTATGACTGGAATTTATTCTGCAGCGGGTGCATGAACTTTTCATATTGTCATTTCATATTGTCAGAAGATGGGGCACTGAGTTTAGCCATAGCAGATCTATGTGCTTCCACTACATACACAGTAGGCCTATAATAAGGAATTTATTAATTTAGGTGTATTTTATCTTGGATCAAGTGTCTTCCATAGTAAATTTGCCCATATTGGTATAGCTTTCTACCTACTACAATATTTCAAGACCAAGAACCAAATTGGGTGCTACTCTGTGACACAATTGGGCGAGTATGGCATGATTCCAAGTTGGTAATAGGAATTTGCTTCGTTTGCATATTTATTATTTTCTTCTGATGGCCTTCAAGATGTGGATATTTTCAGAAAAGAGATGAAGTTGTTTATTCTACTTGAATAATTTAAATTTAGGCAGATATGAAATGTGCTGGATATGATAGTGAATGTTACTTGCTTACTTACTAACTTACCGGGCTAACTTACCGACTAAACTTTTCGTGTGAAATGGACATATCTTGAAATTTCACAACGGTATGACATCCAAGTGGTGTAAAAGGAAAGAGAAAAAAGTAAAGTATATGATAAAATATTTCCCCACCCGGGGGTGACACTCATAAAAAGACCTGGGTCAATAATCATATGGGTCCTTTTCATGTCTCAAAGTGCCTAGAAGGTATGACCCCCCGAGTGGTGTCAAATGAAAGAGGTATAAGTACAGAATATAATAAAAATAATTTCCCCACCAGGGGTTGCACTCCTCATAAGACCTGGGTCAATATTCATATTTTGGGTCCTGTTCATATCTCAAAATGCCCAAAAGGTATGACCCCCTGAGTGATGACACCACTTCATACCTTCTTGGCATGACACCACTCAGGGGGTTATACCTTTTTGGCATTTTAAGATAAAGATTTCAAGATATTGACCCAGGTCTTACGAGGAGTGTCACCCTCGATGGGGAAATTATGTTTATTATATTCTTTACTTACATCTCATGGAAATCTTAGGTAAACTGAGTATGAATTTTTGGATTGTTATAAACTTTTTTTTAATTACACTCAATTTTTAAAGTAGGCCTACATACAGCTTCGGTATGAAAATTTTCAGCATTTCACGTTATCTCCCAGTAATACCTTGGTGGTATTTACCAAGAAATACCAGTATTTCACACCCTATTAGTATTAATTATTCCACATAAAAAGTTAATTATCAACATTTCAGACACTTTGTATCAAAGCAAAATAATTTTATGAAACATAACCTTCATCCGTGGCGTTGACCTTTTTAAAGACAGTTCTTGTTTGTGATTGCCACGGTCAAAAGGCCCTTATGGTAGGGATATCATGTGCATCCCTGGTAAGACCAATCACAAATTGATTAGGTGTGACCGTTGTGTATAGGGCTTTAATATACATTTGTGTTTCAAAATCATTTAACTGTACCAATTTTCCAAACAGTTGGAACATAGGTTATACACACGAAATGTAGTGTTTTCCCGGGATTGTTTTCTGTCAAAACTGTCTTCTATACCCAACTCTCCATGTAGTCACCATGTGACATAGATAGGCTAGGTATATTCAAAAGTACAATTATTTTAGCATAAAACATTGAAATCACCTTTTTTACAAACACCCAATGTAATTTTCCTGGCAACACTTCTTTTTGATATACAATTTACCAAACTTTTCTTTTTACACCCAATATTATTATCCTGGCAAAACTTATTTTTGATATAGGCCTACAATTTTCCAAACTTTTCTTATGGAAAAGAAGTGAACATAACTTAAGTCTCCTTTATTATAAGGATATGGAGAGACACAAGAAACCTGCATCGTGGTAACAATTTAACTTATATCACAGTTTGTAAAAATCTCATTTTTTAAATTGATCAAAATGCACCATTTTCTGGCAACAATGCTCTTTGATTTACAATGTAACAAGCTTTTTCATGAGTGAACCCTTTATCATATGACTAAGGAGAGATATGTGAAACCTGCTCCAGTGCTGTAACCATTTATATCATAGTTTGTAAAAAATATCATTTTTTAATTTACCAAAATGAATCATTTTCTAGCAACACTGCTTTTTGATATACAATATAACAAGCTTTTCTCATTAGAAATGAGTCAACCGAAGACCCCTTTATCATAAGGATATAAAGAGATAATGAATCTTAAGAAACTTGGTTTTGTGTAATTACAATTCATATCATATTTTGTGAAAATCTCAATTTTGCCAAAATGAACCATTTTCTGGCAACACTGCTTTTTGATTTTCAATATAACAAGCTTTTCTCATTACAAATGAGTGAACCTAAGACCCCTTTATCATATGACTAAGGAGAGATATGTGAAACCTGCACCAGTGTAACAATTTATAGCATAGTTTGTAAAAAAACCCTATTTTTTACCTAAATGCACCATTTTCTGGCAACACTGCTTTTTGATTTTCAATACAACAAGCTTTTTTTATTACAAATGAGTGAACCTAAGACCCCTTTATCATATGACTAAGGAGAGATATGTGAAACCTGTACCAGTGTAACAATTTATAGCATAGTTTGTGAAAAATCTCATTTTAATTTACCAAAATGCATCATTTTCTGGCAACACTGATTTTTGATATACAATATAACAAGCTTTTCTCTTTAGAAATGAGTCTAACTAAGACACCTTCATCATAAGGATATGGAAAGATATAATCAATCTTAAGAAACCTGTTTTTGTGTAACAATCCATATCATATTTTGTGAAAATCTCATTTTGTTAAATTTGCCAAAATGCATCATTTTATGGCAACACTGCTTCCAATGTATACAAGTGCCCAAGCTGTTTTCATCAGATATGAGTGGGGCCAGGTCACCTTCACCACCTGCTATAATATCAATATCCAGAGTGCTCCGGCATATAGATTTTTTTCGATGCATTTTTCATTATGTGAAAACTTACAGTGTTGCCAGGTCCAAAAAAGACATAAAGATGATATTTAAAAAAATTGCAAACTTTCTTCGCAACATATGGAAATAGGTCTATATCATGTAATATTTGGTTTTGCAAAAATGTGTCATGTATTGCTGCAATTAGCCAGCCAAAATAGGTTAAATTTCACTTTTTAACCCTGAAATTGACTAAAAACTGCATAAAACAAAGAATTGGCTGTTACCATGGCAACAAGCAAAAAATGGACGAACAATGCTCGTCACTGTAACAGGCTACCAAAGTACTTCAACCCCCCCAAGGTATAAGCAAAATCTATTTTTTGACCTTTGCCAACCATGCTGAAAAATTACCTGAACTTACAATTAACGATTAAATAATGCTTGCATCAATGCAGTTCATTCCAAGTTTGATCAACAGGCGCCACCGCTTCCTAAAGTTTGTGTATCTCATTAAATTTAGTCCACATTATCTATTTTATAATCCGACAGTGTTATATTATTCATGCTAACACTGAAGATGAATAACAGTTTGTCCGAGAAAACTTTGATATCTGCAATTGGAAGCTTTCCAACTTTAATTTTTAGGTTGTGCAAATGTCCCGGTGCAAATGTGTTATTTTTTTAACTTTCCAAAGAACATTTGAGCCAAGAATGACAATGATCAAGTGCTTACAGCTTTACGTGTGATTTTTGATACCATGCAACAATAATGTTGAAGTTTTAAAAGATTTAAACTTGCATTACAATTTCTTGGAAATATTCCAAAAACATTAATGTGTGTGAGAAATTTTTAAGCCAATTGGAATTCTTTACGCAATAATTTGTATGCACTAACGAAAAAAGTAATTTCAGGTACCGAGCATCATCTTACATGCAAGCTTTCATTTTCAATATAGGCATGCAGATTTTCAAATTTGAACACAACCTAATTAAATGTTTTGCAAGAAACAAAATGTTTAAAAAGAACGAAACAGATGTCACCGAACAAAATATGAAGCCCATTGACAGTTAGTTAACCAGTAGTGCGCATTGCATTGAATGATCTTTCTTTCAAACTTGGAATGAAGTGAATTGACGCATGCGTTATGTAATCGTTCATTTCTTCGCAACCAGTCAACCGATTCCAATAAAATTGGCATATAAAATGCAGAATGAGATAAGCTACATAATGATTTTTAGATTTATGGATTCTGATGTCTATTTCTTGACTTACGTCCAAATTCATTCGCCCGGTAATTTTTTCTGGGACACCCTGTAGGTCAAAAACCATAGGTCACAGAAAAATGTTGTGATTGACGTATCAGCAGTAAGTAGCAACTTCATCCATTGGGGTAAATAAGGATTATTTACTGGGTGGACAATTTAATTTAAATATAATGAAATATAATACAGTATACAATGTTTCTTGGACGTTGCTACATGAATAAACTAATATCAGCAGAAGATGCACTTATGGGTGAAGTCCACTGTTTACATCAAAGCCAAATTCTACACAAATTTATGAAAATCCAAATGCCTGGAGACCATTAATTACCGATGCCCACCCAGTAAATTATTTTCCCTAATTTGGGGGCAAAAATAAATTAGATTGCCTATCCAGTAAATTATCCTTATTTATCTCCATGGACCAAATGGGCTATTCCATTTAAAATCCACACTACCTCTGTTAAAGTCTTCCAATAGTTTTTAACGTCTTCCAATAGTTTTCAGTGAATAGAATAGATAATTGGGTAACTTCCATTTGTAATACTCACTCCAGTTGTGGAAGATATAGCTAAAGCCAGAATACAGGGGGACTATGGGTTTCAAAATGATCGACTGATCAATTACATTTGAAAAACATACTCCCCCTGTGGAAGATATTTCCAGAATCTTCCACAGTTTAATAAAGATATATTACAAACTTTATTTTATTGCAAATTCTGTATTTTATTCACTTTTTTAAATATTTCAATCTTATTTTTCCATCAACATGAAATCCTGTTTTCTGTTTGCTACATACGATGTATTGTTGGTCAAAGCAGCAGGGAAAAAAGTAGTTCACAGCATCTTGCGAATGGTAGTGAGCTTTAGCAAAAATTGCATTGCTCAATTCATAGCGAGCGTGTAGAAGAATTCAAATATCACAGATATACTTTTGTAGGCCCTGTGGTTCTTGAGTTATGTTGTAAAGAGGGCTGAAACAACAACACTTTGTAAAGCGTATACTCATTTACAACAATAAATTAAGCAAGTTTTCAAGTGCTTTTTTTTTTGCTGCTTCAACCAACAATACCTCGTATACCCTTAAATTTGTCCATTTGGCATTTTCCGTATCACAGGAAACTTATGGCTCTACTCTAAAAGCCATACTGTAACATTTCCATAAAAATTGAGCCGAACAACTGAATGAAGTAAAGAAAATCACAATATAATTCCAGCGTTTATATTGCCGATGCTTGTCACTGTTGGTTGTGACTGAGGTCAATCCTGTTGATGTGTTATACAGTTATGACCATCTCATATGCCATGTACACAGAGTGTTATCAACATCACATATCTAGTAGATTAATATTTCGATTGTATGAATAAAACGACGGGACACATCATACAGCACCTAGACTAGAGGCATGGTTTTTGCATGATATGTTAGTTTATTAAAGTACATCACAATCATGTAAAAAAATAAACGTGGACTGGGCGCCCTCCTCAGAATAGCTTTATTAGGCGATCTTTTCCTTTAGACCACCCTCGCTATATAGGGACTAAATTATTACTTTTGCATCGAGGTTTAATTTTGCATCAAGGTTAAACAGTAGCCAAACACTTTGAAGTCAAGGTTTAATGTATTGGAAGGAGGGCAGGGCTTCGATAAATGAGGGAAATTATGGGGTAAAAAACAAGGTTAAAACAACTTTTTGAAAACAAGTAAAAACGGGTATTCTGCTAGGCAGCTTTTGTCTCAAAAAACAATTTAAAAACTATCGGAAAAGCAAGAAACATATCTTCGTTAAATCAGCATCACTTCCGTCACATAAAAAGATGATCAGGTGAGTGGAAAATGGCAAACAATTTGTGAAATGAGGGATTTTTTAAAAGAAAAATACAGCACGTTTTTGAAGAAATTCGCCATCTTTAATAATGCAAAATTGCGTCACGCAGTAAAAACCTGTCAAACGCGCTTTTAAATACTTTATACGCGAGCGTGAATCATTGTCAAAATGAGCGTAAATCAAGCGCTCGTGCTACGCGAATGTTTTGATGTTTGCATCACCGGCTGTGCATTCAGCTCTTTTACGTCAAAAACTGTGATAAAAACGTGGATTTTGGAACAAAATAAAGCTTGTTCTAAGAATTTAAAGGTATGTCTGTATAGCTAAGGGAGTGTTCAGAAATACTTTGGTGGGGGGCTGGTAAAAGGGAGGGGCCAAAAAGTTTTGGACCTTAAAAGAGAGGGGGACCAAAAAGTTTTAGGTGGTAGGAAAGGGGGGTCAAAAAAGTTTTCCCCTTTAAAAACCCAAATTGAGACCCTCTATATCACTTTTAAAATGGGCAAGTTTTGGTTTTCAGTGCTTTTCTTTGAAAAAATGATGGCACTTAGTGTACACATATATCTATTAATTAATATAACATTAAAGATGATCAGCAACATGCAACATCTGGGTTGTCTAAGAAATACTGGCACTTTTATCATATAATTTTACATCTCTTCAAAGTAGGCTACAAACATGATTATGTACCAATCTGATAAAAATACAACTAAATCAAGAAAATATTGCAAATAAATAGTTTACTATTTCTCATTGCAAAATTATTTTGTACACATAGGCCCATGGGTAGATTTACCATATTAAGACAGAGTGGGCACAGGTCTTTGGGGCCAAAACTGATACCTGTGTACATTTGCGTGACCAAATTAATCTCATATTTGACCATTTAACTTTTTGCATAAATTAGTTCCAATTTTAACAATTTTTTGCGCGGTTTCGCGCATTTGTACTATCATATTTTTAGCCACGGATCCAAATTATATGCTGATGTGCCTATGAACCTCCAAATAAATCCTCTATTTCATTTAAATCAGATAAACACCCTGATTTGGGACAATGTGCTTGTATTTCATGCGCAATTGTCCCACCGGGAATGTTTCAAACATTTGCCTCCCTCAATGACATGTGATCCAGATACCACACCACTGCAAACAGCATTATTAAGTATAATGTTTGTTATACGATAATGGGGGGGTCAAAAAAGTTTTGTCTGTCAAAGAGGGGGGTCAAAAAGTTTAGCGGTCCATCGATGGGGGTCAAAAAAGTTTTCGAGCGAAAAATTTGAGTTAGACCAGCCCCCTACCAAAGTATTAATGAACACTCCCTAAGAACATGTTTAACCTTGATGCGAAAGTTTAATTAGATAAATTCATAATTTTTACCTTATATAGCTCGGGTGGCCTAAAAGAAAAGATCGCCCTTTATTGGGTTCTGGTAACAACGTTTGCACAGTATTTTTGTGGGATACAAGAGCACATCAATCATATTGAATTACATTCCGAATATGAAGAATGTCCTCATGATGTCAAATAATTTAAGATTTTTTGAAAATTACAAATTTTAAGGCAAATTATTAAATATTGATATTTTTTACATTTTAAAACAGTCCTTGAAGTAAAATTTATAAATCAAGTAATATTTACTTAAAGTAGTGTGTAGCTGGGAGGAAAGCGCCGATAATCATTTGAAAATTTTGACCTTTCATATTGAAGATCTAGATTTTGTCCCCAAAATGTGTATCTTCAATACGAAACGTCAAAATTTTCAAATGATCGTCGGCTTTTCCTCCCAGCTACATACACTTCAAGTACATATCATTACAGATTCATAAATTTTAATTCAAGGACTGTTAAACATGAAAAAAATGAAAACATATTTTTAATAATTTGCCATAAAATTTGTATTTTATCGCCAATTTAAAAAAATCTAAATTATTTGGACATTCCTTTGTATTCACAGTACAATTCGATATGTCCGATGTGCTCCCATGTCCCACCAAAATACTGTGCAAATGTTGTTACCAGAGCCCTGAAGGGGCTGTGCAATAATTATGAGCCCTGGGAGAGGGTGAAATAAGTTTTTGCCCAGCTAAAAGGCGGGGAGCATGTCATATCATTTATACACGAGTGCATTAGAAAAGGATTTTTTAAATAGTGTATTTACTATGCAAATAACCGGCACTTTCCTGGCTCCACTGTGTGTTGGGAAGTAACCCTTTGTTATGCTAAATACCCTTCCCAATTTTATGTGTTGAAGGCCACACTCTCCATACCTCAGTAAACATCCAAAGAGAAGTTTTATAACAGGCCATGGGGGAAGCAAGCAGTTTTTGGTAAGCCAAGAGTGTGGTAAGCATTTTTTGCTTTGCAATTTCCACCCACTACCCCGACTCATAATTATTACACAACCCCAAATAGCTCATCCTTAGTATGAACAGATATTATCCAAGGTTATTTTGGATACTATGTTCACAAAGTGCATCAGTCCCCTGAGATTGGTGTTCTGAATTAAACACTTGATAACCATTTCTTTTTGGTGTGAATTCTGATGTGGGCTGTGAGAGAGCATTTCTGAGCAAAGCATTTCTGGCAATCCTCACACTGATACGGTTTCTCTTTGGTGTGAGTTCTGACATGTTTTTTAAGATTACCCTTTTGAGCAAAAAACTTGAAGCAATATTCACACTGAAAAGGTTTCTCTTTGGTGTGAATTCTGAGGTGTATTTTAAGGCTACTCTTACTTATAAAATCATTTTGGCAATACTCACATTGGTAACGTTTCTCTTTGGTGTGAATTCTGAGGTGTAGTTTAAGGCTACTCTTACTTACAAAATCATTTTGGCAATACTCACATTGGTAAGGTTTCTCTTTGGTGTGAATTCTGATGTGGCTTTGAAGATGAGAGTTCTGAGCAAAGCATTTCTGGCAGTCCTCACACTGATACGGTTTATCTTTGGTGTGAGTTCTGACATGACTTTTAAGACTACCCTTTTGATTAAAATACTTGAAGCAATATTCACACTGAAATGTTTTCTCTTTGGTGTGACTATTGAGGTGTAGTTTAAGGTTACTATTAGTTGTAAAATCCTTTTGGCAATACTCACACTGATATGGTTTCTCTTTGGTGTGAATTCTGATATGGCTTTGAAGAGTAGATTTCACAGTAAAACACTTAAAGCAATAGTCACACTGAAAAGGTTTCTCTTTGGTGTGAATTCTGAGGTGCTCTTTAAGGTTACTTTTACCTGCAAAAGCTATTGGGCAATACTCACACTGATAGGGTTTCTCTTTCGTGTGAGTTCTAATGTGGATTTCAAGATGATCTTTTCGGTTGAAGCATTTCTGACAATATTCACACTGATATGGCTTCTCTTTGGTGTGAATTCTGGTGTGTTTCTTGAGGTCACCTCTATGATTGAAGTACTTCGGGCAGTATTCACACTGATGCCATTTCCTTCCGGAGCCAATTTTGACATTAATAATTTTAATACCACCAGAAGTACACAATAGTCTGTGGTTAAGTAAGTCCCAATAATTTGAAAAACTTTTCAAACAGTTTTCACATTTGTTATTCCTGCAGTTTATATTCAAATGTTCTTGCAGGTCACCATTTTTTGGTATGATTTTCTGACAAAACACACATGTTTTGTGTTGTTGAGCCCGTACATATTTTATCCGATGCCTGTTAACATGGGCCTTATATTTGTCCCAGGAATAATGGTCGATTCCACAATATCTACAAGAAAATGATCTCAAAAGTTTCATTGTCACCTGCAATAGCAAGTCTGCTGTTAACTTGTAAACTTTAGAAAAATGAAACAAAAGATGTAGTTGAAGTTTATCATGCACTCCTAGCTCCTCACACGAACTTTAGGAGTCAATTCTTGTGAACTTAAGAAGACTCCAACAGCAGTAAATGATGTACCTAGTTCAAATTATAATGCACACCACAAACCAACCACGGAAGCCAATTCTTGGAAAAGATGCCCTTCTAGAAGCAAAAGACGATGGACCCCAACTGGCTTCTTCTTTTTCCTGGTAGTATTTTGTAGCTTTCACACCACAGATAAATCACTGCAAGATATAGAAAAGTATACATGTTTGGAAAGGACATTAGTCCAAGAATCTAAATACAGGGTACGTGTCTCAAAAGTCTCTTTACCATTTTGAACCACTGTATGATCATATCTCTCACAAGTAATATCATAAGGGGGCTATCATTTCCTTTGGAAGGGTTGGAAGGGGTCCCAAATTTTCCAAAAGTCTGCATCAATACAATTGTGACCCTTTAGACATACAATTTATAAGGCCCACATATCAGGCTTTTGTGTGTTTCTGTAATCTAGAAACTCCATTCTAGGAAGATTTTTTTGACAAAATAGGCCACTTTTGGACTAAAAATTACTATATCCATACAAACATTAATTAAGCGCTCTACTGAGAACATAATGCTTTACAATGATAAACCTAATATATACAAATCAATGAAAAACATAATATATACTAATCAAAGCACAAAAAGAAAAGTGAGCAACAAAAATCAACATGGGAACAGTGGCGGCGCTACAGGGGGCATGAGGGAGAAAATGCCCCCCCCCATCAGAACTCTTGCCCCCCCCCTCCTCCAGTAAAAAACAATTTTACAAAAATTTCCACTTTTTGCTGCAATTTTATGCAAAAATTTGTTGATTTTGCCCCCCAACATGGGAATAAAGATGTTTTCAAGATACACTTGAAACAAGACTGTAGAAACAGACTCTGCTTCACGGATCTCCATGGGCATGTTTTTTTTTAGACACTGTAAATGCTTTAGATCTACAAAACGTGCGCCCAGCAACAGAGAGTTTGCTTAAAGGCCCTTTCAGTGATTTCACAGGAACATTAAAAAAATGGAAATTTGTCAGAGTTGCTTAGAAATAAAGAATAAGTCTACAGAATTTCATTAAACCACTTTTCCCCTGAATACATCGACAAATTAGTCAAAAACAGAAGTTTTAGAAAGGTTTTCTACTTCAACTCTGAGAAAATCGAGATTTTCGTACAGTCGCCACCAATCGACTGGAAAAACTTCCTAGTCCAGTGTTTCTAACACGGGGAAGTAGAGTCTAAATTGATTTAAAACAGGCGCTTTTAAGCTACAATTTTGTAGTAGAAAATAAAATAAGCAATTAAAGGTCACCGAGGCAAACTAACGGTCAATTCAAATATGAAAAACAGTTAAAATTGTGTATTTTGTTTAAAATAGTAGCTACTGATGTAATAAGTAGTAGAAACAATACATAGCAACGCGTGTTAGTGCGTGGAGAGTGAGCTTCTTTTCGATCTCGAGTCGGACTTTTTGTACTGTCAGTATCAAAAGTCCAGAATCATGCAAATGCTCTATTTTTGTCTAAAATACACGGCTTTCGACCGAACCACTAGCAGGCTATGTTAGCACATCTATGCCAATTACAAAGGTACCAAAATCTGAATTTTGATGATTTTTACGATCGTCCGGATGAGCAAATCACTGAATGGGCCTTTAATCGAGCAGTGGGAGGACCAGCCCCCTGACAGCATTGTGGCAAGCTTCAGGAGTAGGTAAGTGCATATTTACATGTTACTCATTTCTGCAACAAATGGACAGTTATTTGAGTGACTTTGGGGTCTAAGGGACTATTCACAAACACTTTTAAGGGGGCCTGATGCAAAAGGGGGCCCTGAAAATTTTGACCCTCCTAAGGGGGGGCCCGAAAAAAAAATGACCACAAATTTTCCTGGAAAAATTGAGTTTATATGCTTTTCTATGGGGTTGACCCATAATTTTCATGTCAAAAAGGGGGGCCCTGAAATTTTTGAGGTCTGTAAAGGGGGGCCCCGAATTTTTTTTTGCATCAGGCCCCCCCTTTACAAGTGTTTGTGAATGGTCCTGTTAGGTACCGATGGCTCTTAACATCACTAACTGGAGATGTAGTAAATTTTATCAAGCATAATAATTGACAGTTGCTTTTTTTTATTTAAATAAAAAAAACCCAATGCACTATACAGATGTTCAGGGTACCATCGGTACCTATTCGGGCAGCGATAGCGCTATAGGACCAAATAAGATGTTGTGCCTTTTAAAGGAGTATTTATTGATCCTAGCATCCTCTTTTTATGACATTTTTCAGTACATATCCACGAAAAAGCATATTCCCAAAATTTCAGTTGATTCCGATTTTGCGTTTGCGAGTTATGCATGATTATGTGTATTACACTGCTCCATAGACAATACGTTGTAATTTCGTTCTGGTGCACCAGAACGAAATTCAAATTTCATGATATCTTTGCTAAACAAATTAATCTGCAAGAAATATTTTGTACATAAACATTATGTAGCCAGAGTATTCCAGTGATATAAAAATCTCAACTTTTTTGAGAGAAGTGGGGGATGAGGCTGTGGATCACGAAATGCCCTTTTAAGTGACCATGCATATACCGAAAATCACTTGCATTTACCATGGAGGACAGAATTAACCGTCCGTTTGTTGCCAAAATGAGTAACATGTAAATATTCACTTACCCACTTCTTGCACTGAGTAGTCGATATAACCCAATTTCTTTAAAAATCATTTCAACAAGTCATATACATGTACAACAATACTGGATGGGACTAAGTAACTTCATTCACAACATTTTTCACAATTTTCACAATAAAAAAAGATTTCTCTTTATTGCATTTGTAATGCATCTTTTTTAAAACACCAATATCATTTCTAACAATACTCACACTGATAGGGTTTCTCTTTGGTGTGGATTCACAGCAGAGAATCTCGCATTCCAATAATGCCTTTATTCCAGTGTCTATAAACCAATGCATAACATAAGATTGAAAAATTAACATGGTTGCTTTGACTCAGGATTGAGATAACAGTTGCAATACTGTAAAAGTCAAGATTTTGAAGATTTTGTTAATTGCGCGAGAATTAAATTTCGCGGTTTTGATATTGATACAATAGAAACCTAATGCAAAAGGTTATTTTCGTGAGTTTTTATTTTCGTGAGTTTTTATTTTCGTGATTTTATGTCCACTCGCGAAATTCGCGAAAATAAAAACCTCGCAAAAATTTCTACTTTTACAGTATGCATATTGACTTTGCAGAAATGACCATCCATCATTTATCAAGGTATATAGCAAGGCATGGTTTTCTGTTGTGGTGTGGTGCTGTGGTCAGTGGCAGCACAGGTAAATTGTTTTTTTGGGGGGGGCATGGGGGGCAAAGTGAATTTCTGGGGAGTAAAATCAACAAATTTTGCACACAATTACTGCAAAAAGTAAATTGTTTGTAATTTTGGGTTTTTACTGGGGGTAAGAATTCTGGCACCCCCACTGGTTGTGGTGTGGGCCCTAAGGTGACTTTAACGATTACCAGATATTGCAAAATATTTCTGAGACAGTAGCGTAGTAAAAACCCTGACTCCCCCACCTGTGGCACCCCCACTGGTTGTGGTGTGGGCCCTAAGGTGACTTTAACGATTACCAGATATTGCAAAATATTTCTGAGACAGTAGCGTAGCCAGCGGTGGGGCAGGTGAAAAAATGAAAGAAAAAGAGCCCCTCTGACAAAAAATGAAAGAGAAAATCAGGAGGGCAAAGGAAAAGAAAAAGGGCAAGGAGCCCCTTTTCTAGCAAAATTCAGGGCCAAAATAGTGTGAAATACATACAGTCTCTATGTATCGTATGATGCAACTGCAATTTTTTCGTCTGTGCCCCCGAAATTTTATTTTGCCCCCCCCCCCGATCAAGAAAGCTGGCTACGCCCCTGTACTGAGAGTATTAACAATGACAACCCAGCAAACACAAAATGTTTTGCACAAAACGTTTAAATGTTACGTAAGCATTTTAATATCATTAAAAAATCTTTTTTTAAATAGCGGCAAATATTCTAACAATAACATAACGTTATTTTACAATTAACAATTTTACACCATTTTTAGAATGTTATTATAATGTTGTTCATATCAAATGGTGAGCAAAACATTTATGGCAGTCCATACACTGACAGTTATGGTTTCTCTTTGGTGTGAATTCTGACATGTTTTTTAAGATTACCCTTTTGAGTAAAATACTTAAAGCAATATTCACACTAAAAAGGTTTCTCTTTGGTGTGAATTCTGAGGTGTATTTTAAGGGTACCTTTACTTGCGAAAAAATAAAAGCAAAAATCACACTGGTAGGGTTTTTCTTTCGTATGACTTCTAACATGGTATTCAAGATTACCTTTTTGAGGAAAATATTTCTGACAATATTCACACTGATATGGTTGTTTCTCTTTGGTGTGAATTCTTTTGATGTGAGTTTTAAGGTTACACTTAGCTGTAAAAACTTTCTGGCAATAATCACAGTGATGTTGTTTCTCTTCGGTGTGAATTGGTTGTTTGTCTTTGGTGTGAGTTCTGCCATGGTTTATGAGGCTATTTTTGTAAGTAAAGCATTTGTGGCAGTCCTCACACTGATATGGTTTTTCTTTGGTGTGAATTCTGACATGACTTTTAAGATACCATTTATGAGTAAAATACTTTAAGCAGTATTCACACTGAAAAGGTTTCTCTTTTGTGTGAGTTCTGACATGGGTTTCAAGATGATGTTTTTCAGAGAAACATTTCTGACAATATTCACACTGATATGGTTTCTCTTTGAGATGAACTCTTTTAATGTGACTTTTAAGGTGACCCTTTTGTGTAAAATCTTTCTGGCAATGATCACAATGATGTTGCTTCTCTTCGGTGTGATATGGTTGCATCTCTTTGTTGTGAGTTCTGACATGGTTTCTGAGGCTATTTTTGTAAGCAAAACATTTCTGGCAGTCCTCACACTGATATGGTTTCTCTTTGGTGTGAATTCTCCTGTGTATTCTAAGGCTACTCTTATTTGCGAAACCTTTTGGGCAATACTCACAGTGATATGATCTCTCTTTGATGTGAGTATTGGTGTGAGTATTCTTGTGAGTTTGAAGATAATACTTTGAGGAAAAACATTTCTGACAATATTCACATCGGTACGGTTTCTCTTTAGTATGAGTTCTGATGTGTACTGACAGGTTACTCTTAATCGAAAAGCATCTCTGACAATATTCACACTGATATGGTTTCTCTTTGGTGTGAATTCTGATGTGTTTTGTCAGGTCACTTTTGTGCGCAAAGCATCTCTGACAAAACTCACAGTGATATGGTTTCTCTTTGGTGTGAGTCATCTTGTGCTTTTGGAGATACTGCTTTACGGCAAAGCATTTCTGACAATATTCACATTGGTAAGGTTTTTCTTTAGTATGAGTAATTCTGATGTGTACTAACAGGTTACTGTTTTGTGCAAACCATCTCTGACAATATTCACACTGAAATGGCTTCTCTTTGGTGTGAAATCTGATGTGTATTTTCAGGTCACATTTGTACGCAAAGCATCTCTGACAATATTCACACTGATATGGCTTCTTTTTAGTGTCTTTTGTCAGGTTACCTTTATGAATAAAATATTTCAGGCAAAACACATTTTTTTGGTGATTTTGAGCCCGCACATATTTCCTGAGATGTCTGTTAACATGGGCCTTAAGTTTGTCGAAGGAATAGTGGTTGATTCCACAATATGTACAAGAAAATGATTTCAAAAGTTTCATTGTCACCTGTAATAGTATGCAGTTGACTTGTGAACTTCAGTCAGAAGAGTCCATCAATAAATGGTTTAGTTCAAGTTGTCATGCACACGTTGAGATAACCACAGAAGTCAATTCTTGCAAATGCTGTCCTGAAGAGCACCAAGCATGGTGTAACCAGGAACCTGGCAGGCTTCTTTTAATCCTGGTAGTAGCTTTCACACCATATATCACTGGACCATAAGAACTGGAATGTTAAGAAAACATTTATTAACACTTAAAACACATTCATAACTTCATTAATATACGCAGCAAGTGCGATCCAATCACAGATAATAACTTGTAAATATGCGGACGCGCCCCTCGAGATATTCCTTGGTTCCAAAGCACAATGTTTAGATATTTCAATCACAATACCCTCAAAACAACTGATGCGCAGTCATTAACCTCTAATCAATCTGGGTCGTTCATAATATATTCATATACAATGTAGCAAAAAATATTCAGATGCAAAACAGGTACTCGCACTGAAATATCCCAATCCCAATTAAAAGATGATCATAAATCCAATTTTATATTTTTCTTGAGTGAGTATTGTTTCTTATATCTGAAAAACACCTTTAATTACTAACACTGTGTATACTTTAATTACTGTTATGTAACATAACATAACATAAAATATATGCGCAACTCTGGAAAAGGTAGAGAGCGTGGTGAAAAGAATGAGGTGGCAGGCCCACTTCTTCCTTAAGGGGGTACTACACAAGATGGATAGCAATGAATGAATACTAGACAACATTACCAAAAAATATAAACTAGCTGACGAGAACACTGTTAATGAAACAGACAAGGAATTTAATGAAATTGCTAGGAACCTCAACTTAACTGAAAGCCTGCAGCCAAGAAGACATATCTACTTGTTAGAACTCACCATGCCAGAGAAGTGTGGAGAAAGCTCAACACCCAGCTCAACGAGTCATATAGGGCTGATGAACTTGCCTCTATGTATACACAGGCAGATGGAAGACCTGCAAGTAGCAAATGAAAATGGCAATTACAACACCACATGGAAAATAATCAGTGTTGGAGGACTCGGGACTCGGACTCGGACTCGAGTCCGGACTTCCGGACTCGAGTCCTTTTTCCAAGGACTCGGACTCGAACTAAAGCTAAGGACTTGGACTCGGACTCGGACTCGGACCCCAAGGACTCGGGGACTCGGCTTCGAGTCCTCCTCGAGTCCGGCAAAGTAGGGTCTTTTTAGGTATTTTATTTTCGTTTATTGTAAACTTATTTTATGCTTGATCAATGATCACATCACATGATTACGGTAATTTACGTAATTTTGCATGCAAATAAATTAAGTTTGTAAATAAAAGTACAACCAAAAAGCAAGCTTGCTCTCAGTTAATATATCTTTAATTGGTTAAATGGATTTTAATCATATTCGTTTGTTTTGACATGACTGTTTTGTTAGACCCAAGTCTAGAATGTACATGAATAATAATAATACTCTGGGGCACTCAAGTTAAATTTTGGTAGGGGTGTGCGGCGCCAAACTTTGGGAACTAAGAACTGATTTGGGGGCAAAATAGGAGCTTGATGAACTGAAATTTCAACATTTTTGTGGAGGTCTGCGAACTAAAATTGGGCCAAATTATAGGCTTTGGAGCTAACAAATTCAAAATGTTTTTCGTTCCCAAATTTGAGCTAAAGAGCTACAATTTTCAGAGTGTTAGGCTCAATGAACTGGAGCATGATGCAAATGTGGGTATATAAGGAACTGCCGGAGAGCCTGAAAAAGGGACCCTTGACACCCCCGCACATACCCGTACCACCTTTCATGTGAGTGACCCCCCCCCCCACCCCCTAGAATAATACTGCATAGGCCTACAGCCAGATCCAACACCCCTTCGTTTGGCAGCAGAAGTTTGGTAGTGACGTCATATTTTGATTGTAATATTGCATCTTTTGCCTCTTTAAAACACAAGCCTAATAAGTTACTGTGAGTCTGTGATTATACTCAGTTTCCAAGGTATGCTACCTAAGGGGCTGAGCAAAAATTATGAGCATTGGCGGGTACTTGAATGTAAAATTGGGGGTAAGAATTTTTTGGCCGATCGAAAGGGAGGATGGAAGTGATTTTTGGCAAGCCGAGAGGGGGGAACAAGCAGTTTTTGGCACATATCGGGCACCTTCCAAATAAAACGCTCTAAAACGGCTTAGAAAACTACGGAAATGCTTACATATGCAAATTTCTCTGCTCGCTGAGCTCGCAACATTATATCTAAACCATTTAAAGTTTGTAAATTGGGATCCTCAAAAAATGGCATGTGCAAAGGGGTGCAAAGATATTTGACAGGCCAGGAGGGGGGTGGCAAGCAATTTTTGGTAGGCCGAGAGGGAATAAGCATTTTTTGCAATTTTACCCCTCCCCGGGCTTCGCATAATTATTGCACAGCCCCAAAACAATACGAGGCATGCTAGGTGGGACTATCAAATTATGTATTTACAAGAATGAGAACTAAAATTCTGGTTAAGTATAGGCCTACGTTGATAAAGTATTGGTGAAAACCCCAGGACTTGAATTTGATACATAAGGACTCGGACTCGGACTCGGACTCGAACATTGAGGACTCGGACTCGGACTCGGACTCGGACATTAGAAATTGGCAGGGACTCGGACTCGGACTTGGACTCGGACACCAAGGACTCGGACTCGGACTCGGATGATGAGGACTCGACTACAACACTGAAAATAATCCATACATCTCGGGGAAGAAGAAGAGATCAAATCCCAAAGTAAAGAAGAGATCGATGGGAAAATCCCCTCAAGCGACAAAGAACTACTTGCAGAGTGGAAGGACTACTTCTGTGCCTTGCTGAACAATGACAATGGACCACTGTAGAATCATGGAGGCTTTCCATAGTTACCAACTTCCACTAACTATAACATTCATTGACTTCAAGAAAGCCTTTGATTCAATCAACAGGAAGATGATTTCTGTTTTGCGGCACTATGGTATCCCAGAGAGCATCGCAAAGGCAATATGTGACTGGACGCGGCGAATCAGCCGTAAAGTCGGCCCCGGTCAATTTTGTTTTATTTCGTGTTTAGAAAATATATACCATAAGTAAATAGATGCATTTTGTAGGATTGTAGATTAAATAATTAAACATTTTGCTAGGCAAATCCAATAAAAAGAAACTCACTTCTTTAGCTTTAGCCATCTGGTCTGATGGCTTGATCACTGAAGTGTCTTGGTCCACTGCTTTTCCCACGAAACGGCTTGTTGACATTTCCCGGAAGTGATGTTGTTTTTGTTTTGAGCAGTGGATCTGAATTTCTTCCCTTCTCAAACGCATTCACCAGAAGAATAAGGGAAGCTATCCAAATCCGCAAAAAGGGGGCCAAAGCAATCAACATGACGAAGGTATCGCTCTCTCGATCACGTATACGATCCACTGCTCAAAACAAAAACAACATCACTTCGGAAAATGTCAACAAGCCGTTTTCGGGAAAAGCAGTGGACCAAGACACTTGTGATCAAGCCATCAGACGATGGCGAAAGCTAAAGAAGTGAGTTTCTTTTTATTGGATTTGCCTAGCAAAATGTTTAATTATATATACCATAAGCTTTGAAATGGTATATCATTTGACTTCAAACGATATCCAAAAGCGGGGTTATGATTTGTTGAACTCTGTTCCTTCGACAAAATTGTATTTTTTATCGGTTCTACATGTGTCTCCTTTTCTACATTTCTGGTAATAAATATCCAACAGTCATAATTGGCAGTCATTTCAAATCATCCCCAAGTCAACGAGGTTCAGAAATATCCTCTCATTGTTCATTGTTGATTATACATACCTAGACAAAAAAGTTATCTACCACTTGAACAGGATTTAGCCAAAGCAAACAAAGACAAGAACTATTCTATAGAAATAGGTAGAAGCTTATTATCCTCTTCAGCAGTAGTATTATTGATTGATTTAAACAGCGTTTGATAAGATACTTGTCGCAACGAATTGATACACCTATGAATACGACCTTCACATACATTTTACACTTTAACTCAGAATACAATTTGCCGACTTTACGGCTGATTCGCCACGTCCACTCACATATGTGTACTGTATACTAATTCGCAAAGTGCCGTATTGGTAGATGGCAACATCTCGGATCCCTTCCTAGTGACTACTGGAGTATTGCAGGGGACGTTCTAGCCCCATTCCTATTCATTGTTCTCATCGACTATTTGATGACGATGGCTACCGAGGGGACTGACAGTGGTGTTGAAACACACCTGCGTCGCTCCAGGCATTATGCTGCCAAGGTTTTGAACGACTTGGATTTCGCTGATTATATTGCCTTACTTGAATCTTCCATCCCGCGGGCACAGGCACAGCTGACCAGAACAGCGGCTGCAGCAGAAAGCCTGGGTCTCATCATCAGTGTTCCCAAAACTGAGTACATGACCATCAACTGCAATCCTCAGCCACCACTATCAAGTATGTCACTGATTTTAAATATCTTGGTTCCATGATGGGGCTCTAGCACCAGGGACCTCTCCCGACGGAAGGCGCTTGCTTGGTATGCATTTTGGAAACTGGAGCATCTGTGGAGAAGTCCAACAATTACTGTTGCAACATAAGTCAAGCTGTTTAACACCACTTGTGTTACAGTATTGCTCTATGGCTGTGAGTCCTAGGTGATATCTACTGATATGGAAAATAAGATCAACGCTTTTGGTACATCATGTTAAAGGATAATGCTGAACATCAAGCGCACTGACCATGTTAGTAATGAAAGGGTCTATACCATCACCAACACTGTGCCTCTTATTAGGGCTAACCATCAATATTATACCCGCATGCGAAGCATGGACGGGTATATTACCATCCTGTGGTTTCTTCTCCTCCTCCTCCTCCTCCTCCTTTTCCTCCTCCTCCTCCTTCTCCATCAAACACATCATTCTGTCAAGGCTAGCGCTAAAACTACAAAGGCCTTGGAACCCATATGTGGTACACTTATGGGCCCTACCCAGTAAAGTGCCTTTTGCCCATCTTGGCCCCAGAGGTCAAGGTCACGGGCCCTAGGGGCCCAAATGTGAAAATACAAAGCACGCCGTTTCTCGTCAAATAAAGAAGCCTCGGGGCCCTGAGTTGGTACACTGATAGCCCTAGGGGTACTCTATATTTACAATTCTATTACCCCCACGACCCATTATTCAAAATCGCGCACTGTGATTTGTTGAAACGCGTCACGTGACAGACCAATAATTAGCGATAAAGTGTCAAGGGCAACAAACTTTATGTTCTTCTATCATCACAGCGCACAGCAGAGCGCACAGCACACCTGCTTATGTAGGGGAGAATGGAATGTCAGGGGTGTGTTATTGTATGTGCATACCTGCTTATAGGGAGAATGGAATGTTAGGTTGTGTTATTGGAATGTGCATACGCTTTGGCTACGCGTATCGCTCCACCTTGAGGTAAACTTGAAATATTTGGGCAAAAAATTTGATATTTTCTCTTTAAATCACACTATTTTGTGGTAATAGAATAGAAATAAAGGGTGCAGCATTATCCTTTATACGCAAATAATGTGTCCTCGGCAGTAAAAACGTTTAAATAATGGGTTCGGCTGCGCCTCACCCATTTTACTGCCTCGGACACATTATTTTCGTGTAAAGGATCATGCATTACCCTTTATTTCTTAACGCGGCTGTGTACTCTAGCCATTGTTTCTTTCTCAAAATTGAGTTTTTATGATATGTTTGTGCCTTGTTATGTTTTTTATAAATACAAGGAATGAAAATCCAGATTTGTAAACTCCAACTGCAATATTTTAAGGATTTTATTTCACTATTCCACTCGTGTTTGAAATTGAAAAGGAAAGAAAATCTTTGTTGTACCAGCAAGGTACACGCGCAACAACTCATCGCGTTGCGTGTCGCGCAATTTGTTAACGCACAAATACGCTGACGCATACGCCGACGCTTATCTGCATCGCGGCGCATCTTATGGAAACACCACGGAAGCACTGATTTCACAAAAACCTAGTGGTCAAATGGCTCCGTTTTAGCTGATAAAATGTGGGTTTTTCAAGTTCTTTCCCCGATTTAAATATCAAGTTATGAATGGATTTCGCTCAAACTTCTCAAGGGGCTGTAGATTTACCCGATGTTCACGTAATATAAGTTACAAAAACGAAAACTGTCGCATTCTCATGTGAGGTTCGATGAAAGTGCAAAATGTGACCACTTTAAACTTCAACGGCCATTATTTCAATGTTCATTTTCTCGGTAAAATGACGATTTAGGTACACGATAACTCAATAAATACAGCATCTATAGGTAAGCAAATATGATCATCGTAAAAGCATGATCGACTCAAGAAACGGTTTTCTTATTTTTTATATTTTGGTCTATTTCCGATTTTGGGCATCATTTTGTGCAAATAGGCGTTTTTGAATTTTAAAAAGTTCATTTTGATGCCTTATATGGTCAATATCTCAAAAAATAAGGCCAATATCAAAAAATAAAAAAAAAACGTTTTTGGAATGGAGCCTCAAGATTGAGCTAAAAACAAAATAAAATATTTTGGAAAGAGTGTTTTTTTGTTATGATGTACCTAACAAATATTGCCAAAAACTCACTTTTTGTGATTTTCTTCAAAATTGTTGTTTTTACCCCAAATCTGTATTTATATTAAGATTTATTGATGTCTTGCCTTCATAAAAATGTATACTTTTATATGTTTTATGCGAATAATTACAAAGTTATTGCACTTTTACTACATGCATGTCTGAGAGTACACAGCCACCTTAAGGTAATACACTATTTTAAAGTGTTGCGATTTGGTAGTTCACAACATCTTGCGAATGGTAATGAGCTTTGGCAAAATTACATTGCTCATTTCCTTGCGGCGTGTAGAAGAATTCAAATATCACATAAATAATTTTGTAGGTCCTGTGGTTCTTGAGTTATGTTGTAAAGAGGGCTGAAACAACAACACTTTTGTAAAATGTACATAACTCATTAACAGCAATAAATTAAGCAAGTTTTCAAATTATGTAGTTTGTAGAATGAACTTTTGCAAAACATCAATGTGTTATTTGCCAATAATTTATTGATCTAGAGACTGAAAATCGATTTTTATGGTTGCTTCGACCAACAACACCTCGTCTACCCTTAAATATACAAGAGCCCCATATGTTATATATTGTGGGCCCCAAGGGCCCAAATGTTAAAATATGGTGCAACAGATTGACAAGCCTAGCTCTAAAAGTACAATATCACTAGGGCTCATAAGTGGCATATGTATGGGCCCTAAGTTGTAGATGTACCTTTTGCCCATTTTGGCCCCAGATGTACAAGGCTATGGGCCCCAGGGTCCCAAATGTTAAAACAAAGGGCCGGCCGTTTCTCAGCAAATAAAGTAGCTACAGGGTTCAGATTTGGTACACAGATAGGTCTTTTAGTATTATATTGTCATATGTATATATAGCCCCCATATGTCACATAATATGGGCCCAAGGGCCCCAAACGCTAAAACATAGGGCCGGCCGTTACTCAGTAAATAAAGCAGCTACAATGCCCAGCTTGAGTCTACTGATAGCACTTGAGAATCGAACTTTAACATATGTACATGAGCCCCATAAGTCATATATATTGGGCCCCAGGGCCCCAAATGTTAAAACAAAGGGCCGGCCGTATCTCATCATATAAAGCAGCTGTATGGCTCAGAGTTTGTACACAGATTGCACCTGAGAATTACATTGTTATATGTACATATGAGCCCCATATATCGCATAATATTGGCCCCAGGGCCCCAAATGCTAAAACATAGGGCCGGCCATTACTCAGTAAATAAAGTAGCTACAGTGGCCAGCTTAGGTCTACTGATAGCACTAGAGAATTATACTTCAACATAATTATGTACATAGGCCTCATAAGTCAAATATTATGGGTCCCAGGGCCCCAAATGTTAAAACAAAGGGCGGGCCGTTTCTCATCAAAGAAAGCAGCTTCCGGGCTCAGAATATGCAGATAGCACCTGAGAATTATATTGTTACTAACACCCACACACCCATCCACCCCACACACGTAAGACTAAACAGACAGATCGTATTATATCATAATTGGAAATACCAGCACGAAGCGTTAAGGCTGTTCCAGTTAAATTACATACCCATTGGCTGTTCCATTTAATTTACATACTCCCTATGAAATGGCCCCCAAAAAGGCTGTTCCATATAATTTACATACTCCCTCTGAAATGGCTGTTCCATTTAATTTACATACTCCCTATGGAATAGTTTCCCCTAATCATATTGCATAGCCTCACTGTGAGTAAGAGATACTGACAACAGCAACCTATGGAGAGTAAGAGAGACGACTCCCCTGGGAGGGGACTTTTACAATTTCTTTATTTTAAGTGCTACGACAGTGCAACCTACATTCAATTAAAGCTTGTGACTTGGACTTTCACTTTTTACACATTTCCTGCCCAATTGGGCGACTTTTTACAATTTCTTTATTTTAAGTCCTCAGCAAATAAGGAGTGAAAGTTTCGATAACATGCGGGTATAGCCGTATTTGTGTACAAATATATAGCCTTCTAGTTTCATGTTGCCCCTATTGCTACAAAAGATTGTTTTCTGGATAGAACTCATCAATAGAAGTATTTTGGTGGTTAAATGGTCAAAATCGGTCAAAAACTTTTCGAATTATGAATTTTCAAAGTTTCCCATTCTGACCGGTCATTGGAACAAAAGTCCAAAAATATCAATTGGGAGCAAAATTGGCATAAACATATATTTACCTTTATATATTTCTTTATTTTAACATAATGCAAACATGAAACAAGCATATTGTGAAAGTATCAAAGGGGTTTCTTATGGAATGGCACTTTACTAGTCAATGGCATGAATTATTTTTTCAAACGGAGGCATTGAAATCATGCATTTAGCGAACATTTGCCAAAAATCATCCAAGATGGCCGATATGGCACAAAATCAAAATCGAAAGTCCAGGTATTTTTTTTTTCACAACCAAAAATTTCAATGTTATTGGGTTTAATATGACCAATTAGTAGGTGTATGCAAATTAAATCTTAAGTGTCATTGAAGGTCATTGACTCATTCACAACAATAGAGGTTATCCACTTCACTCATCATGTTCATGTGTGACTTCTAACAAAAGGTGCTGGTTCCCGTAGTATTTTCAAAACAATTCAATACATGACCTCGGAGTTACCTGCATGACTTTCGCGGGCTATTTTGAAACAGTTATGGTTGCACATTCAGGTACTTCTTTTGAAAGTTCTAAACAAGGTATAGCCAGCAGCAAGTTGTAGATTGGTATGGGCCTAAATATAAGAAAACGTTTAGGGTTGAAATCAGGTGAAAAATACATCAAATGAGCACGAAACTTCACATTTATGTTCAATAAAAATTCCTTTAAAAGGAATAGGGCGGGCAAATGAAAGAATGAGTAAGTCAAGTTCACAATTGAAAACAGGGAAAATATGACACAACATCGATTTCCAATGGGGGAATAACACAAAATGTATAAACAAAGTTAAAAGAGTTTTTAACTTTATACGTTTATACGTTTGTTATTCCCCCATTGGAGGTTGTGTCATATTTTGCTTGATTTTATAATCTTATCCATTGCTTATCCTTTGTTCTCTGCTGGTCAGTTGGAGCAGATTTTCCCTGTTTTTATATTAACCCTTCACATCATAACAGAAGACGTTTTGTGTTAACATTTTATATAAAACATTGTTATAAAACTTTTGTAGATAATAGTTATTTAAAACATTTTCGTAATCATACCTATTTCAAAGCGTCAAACTATATATCATTATTTTGTCCCAACAAAAATAATCCAGGGAATAAAATATTCATTCATATGTTTATTTATTTTATTCAACCTGGGCTATTTCTACTGGTGCACATGCATTCTAATAATTTGTCTATAATGCCTCAGCAAGCACTATTTGTCACAAGATTTGAAAAGTAAATAGCCTATGTACACACTGAACACAATGCACATATACAAGCTGTATTTAAGTACATGCCGAAGCTATCAGTATAAAATGATATATGACCTTCACGATGCTATTAATTTAGCCCAAAGATTAGGAAAACTAGCAAAACTGGTGAACTGGTACTGTTCAAATAAAAACATCTGCAAATCTTGCTGCAATTTCCAAATAGTATTTCTATTACTTAAATAATTATTTTTGTTATTTCTTTTAATACAAACACATTACTGCCTATGACGACTTTATCGTATTACTTACATATCAAAATCAAGTAATAATTACAAAACTCGCCAGTAAACTATCACCTCTGTGGGTGTTTGGGATATAACCGGCACAAATATTTTCTCAACACTGCGGCATGTGAGAAAGTAGGTCAATAGTCAGAGAATACAGGGCGGGTGCGGCACGCCCAAAAAGGTGTCTTCTTAGCATGATTCGAAAGGTGTATGGAAATTCCAATGGGAAGCTGGTGATTTAATTTGTAACTCGAGATCTACTTGTTCAATATTTCAACCTTTTTACAGAGAGTATGATAGAGGTATTACAGACAACTCTGCCAAATTTCAGCTCAGTAGGTCACGTTTTTCACCTGAAATTATTGACATGAATATTTTGTGCCATTCTTGAGCAGTGCTGAACTCAGCCACTGGCAATTAAGCGCACTATGGCGATGGACCAATTTTGACTCGCACTTACAGGAAAATGAAATAAGTTATATTGCTGTAATTTGCAAGATAGTTACAAAATATAATTGGCATTAACTTCCCCAATTTTTACAGAAAAATATTGAAAAATAAAAGAATGAGATCAATTTAGAAATGTCTGTGCAAGCAGTGCACAGTTGAGCTCCCTGCATGTCTATGGGAGTGTTCTAATCAAGTTGATAGTTCATTGGTCATCCCTACTCTTATCAACTCTGTCAGATCATGACAACTATGATTCCTGGGACATATCCTGAGGATGCAGGAAGATGAACCATGCAGAATATATGCTCTCTACACCCCATTACATGGTAAAAGAAGACCTGGAAGGCAAAGAACATCCTACTTGTCTTACATGTATGTGCAAAAACTGTTGGGGGATTTCGACAACTTTCTACTGCCAGATGCCATTGCCACTTTGGCTTCAGTTCGTAGTACATGGAGAAACTTTGTAGTCGCCTGCTTCGCAGCCGAAGCAGCCGAATGAAATGAAATGAAATGAATGAATCATTAGCATATCCAGCGCGCCAGGCGGTCAAAAAAAGTTTTGTGAGGTTTCTGATCATCACGATGAAACACTTTTTAGGGACACAATTTTCTCCATTTTCCCAGCCATTTTGTTTACTCATTGTTAACGTCGTAACCGATTAGTCTTGACCCCTGAGTGCAACGTGGCTGTATCGCGAACATGACTTAACGACAGAAACCGGCTGTAAAAGAGGCGGGTCATCTCGCGAGATCTTGTGACTTGCATTGTTTCATCTCGGAACACGCTCGTCGGACATAGGGGGGGTCGATGGCTTGGAAATTATCTTTTAAGTATCAGAAATTCCAAGTTTTATTTACTTGGATACATTAAATAGGATAACTATGACTTGGAGATCAGAGATGTGAGTACCAATTTCATATAGATTGACTGAAAAATTGTTGAAACGTTTGAGCTGCGCAAAACGTTAAGTGTGTAAATCCCATTGACACACAAAATGGCATAAGCCAGTCTCGGTGTACAAACGGCGTACCGTACACAAGACTGGCAAGCGAGTCTAGCCTCATGCCTGTTACATGTACATGTATGTGTGAGAGCCTGCCACCATTTGTGCGAGTATACTCGACTTTACTCGTAGGAGGTTTATGCACAATAACGGAAAGAAGAAGAAGAGCTCAGACTCAGGAAGATAAAAGACCTGACCACCCATGGTTGACCCTAAGGGGCTGTGCAATTATTAGGTATGAGAGGCAAACCTTAGTTAACACATTTGCTAGTCAGCGAAATTCGCCTAGACCAGGCCCAGACACAATACATATTTACATAGAAATTTCAAACTTTTTCAAGAACAGGTCGGTCAAAGAAACCTAATAAATGTGTTGTCTATACTTCACTTGACCCAAATATATGATTTTTTTATGGTGATGAGACACTCCCACATGGAATTTTAGAGTGATTTTTATAGCAGTTCCATTTAAAAAAAGCCGCTATCATCATGAGACTAAGATCTAGAAACACCACCGAAATGCTGTTTGGGGGAATTTTGCTAGCAGAATCTTTTTGATGGAAGTCTACATCTACATCTAAAGTAATACTGGACAGGACCAATTGGTATCGACGTCCAGACTCTGGTGGCATCACAAATGTCAACAAACAACTCAACTGAGGGTGCATAATCAATCTTTGACAAGATGTAACTTTGCTACGGAAAGTGCTATGACAAAAAGGTTTTCAGTTTTGGCTTTCTTTACTCAAAGGCTTTAATTTGATTTTAATTTAAAAATGATGCAGTTTGATGGCAAATTTGAATTCACCTAGCATACCTACAATAATAATGTGTACTCCCGGCCAGGGTGGTGAATTTACAAAATGGTCTGCCAAAAATTGCTTGCCCCCACCCCTTTTAACAGTGCCAAAAAAGCTTTCCCCCCTTTTGACATGTCAAAAACATTTGCCCCCCCTTTTGATGTACCAAAAATCTTTGCCCCTCCCCCCATGAAAGATTTTGGGGAACCCAAATTTAAACCCTTAAATTGTGTTATCATATAATGCGAGCACAGTGAGCAGGAAATTTTGCATATTTTAATGTGTTCGTAACGTTTTCCTACACCTTTTAAAAGTGTAATAATATATAGAAATGGTGCCCGAAATATCTGTGCCAAAAATGGCTTGCCCCCCCCCCCCCTTTCGACCTGCCTAAAATAGACATTCACTGTACTATACTATTTTTGACACAAAGATATAGGTAGGGATAACCATCAAAATTTCATGTTGACCCTATTGCTACAAAAGATTGTTTTCTGAGTAGAACTAATCAACAGAAGTATTTTGGTGGTTAAATGGTCAAAATCGGTCAAAAACTTTTCGAATTATGAATTATCAAAGTTTCCCATTCTGATCGGTCATTGGAGCGAAATAAAATGACAAGGTCCAAAAATAGCAGTTGGGAGCAAAATTGGCATAAGCATATATTTACCTTTATATATTTCTTTATTTTAACATATTTGCAAACATGAAACAAGCATATTGTGAAAGTATCAAAGGGTTTCTTATGAAATGGCACTTAACTAGTCACTGGCATAACTTATTTTTTTCAAACCAAGGCATTGAAATCATGCATTTAGGGACATTTGCCAAAAATCATCCAAGATAGCCGATATGGCACAAAATCAAAATTGCACTAAGTAGGTGAACTTTTTTTTCACAACCAAGAATTTCAATGTTATTGGGTTTAATATGACCAGTTAGTAGGTGCATGTAAACAAAATCTTAAGTTTTGAAGGTCATTGACTCATTCACAACAATAGAGATTATCCTCATCATGCTCATGTGTATTCCTGTAGTATTCCTCATTCAAACCAAAGTAGCACTCAATACATTATGAGTATCTTTGTTCAAACCAATTCAATGCTTGACCTCGGAGTTACCTGCATGACTATCGCGGGCTATTTTGAAACAGTTAGGTGCGCTTCAGACTCCGTATTGTACGTGCAATATTGTATGTACAATATTTTTCGTGACGTCAGAAAGTATTGCACGTACAATAAAAAGTATGTACCGGAAAATATATATTTTGCCACAATCATTGGTTGCTTAATTGATACGGAGTTGCCAAATTTCTAAGAGTGGTAAATTTAGTGCAGTGTTCGTGTAACGGAATGATGAACAGTTTTTTTATGTCTTCTTGTATTCAACTGTACTTGAATTATTACATAATCAATGGGCACCTTTAAAGTTAATAATATTAATACTGATATTAATATTTAAAAAAATATTAAAATTGCAATGATAATATAAATGGCACATTCAGTTCTTATTCATTTATTTGTTTATTTATAGATTTATTTATTTAGGCCTATTTGTTTATGTATTTATTTATTTATTGATTGATTGATTACTGATTGATTAATTGATTTAGAGATTCATATATATTTAGTCATATATTGATTTAGTCAGTTTCTTAAGTATTATTTGTAGACCTATGTATTTATTCTGGTTTTGATTTTATTGATATTGATATTTTTATTATTTTTTTAAGTTTTGGCATAGCATTTGTTACATTATAACACGTTGTGTTATGAGTTTGCAACACCTTTTTACATGTTGATATCGGTGAGGCATGTTATGATGGTGTATGTTATAGGCCTACCTATGATCATCACAATACATCCATAAACGTGTTAATGCAGTAACCGTAGCTTTATAGGGGCACGGGAGACCCCCCCCCCCCCAATTGATCTGAATTTTAGAAAATACATAGGAAAACTGCCAAAACGGCTTGTGTCCCTCCCCCTCATCAGACCGGATGCAACGCCTTCTATACTTTTTCATTAATTATAGGCCTATTAATAGTAATTGCGTTGAGATCTTAAAAAGTAATATCCGCCTTTATTTCTTTCTTTTTGAAATGATATACTCGTTACAAAAACAAATCAGCATGGAAAACATTTTTTTTCGTCAGAGGCAGATATTTGGTCTAATCAGTGTAAGCTACAAAATAGACGATCTTTTAAAATCATTTTTAAATGGCTTTTTTTTCAACCTTATTGTTTGTATTTGTAATGTTCACACAATCTGACAATGTCCCAACTTATACATAATGTGAATCGAGTCATTTAACATGTGCTTGTAGGACAACGATTTTGAATTAAACATGTTAATTGTGATATCTTAATTCCCCTAGAACACCACAGTTAAGCGTCCGAAATTGTAAGTGGGTTTTCTTTTATTTTACCTCATTATTTAGTTAAAAGTACTCAAAACCCTCCTAAGAGTTGTTACTAATAAATATTTCATAATTTTGGGCAAAGAATAGCCAAATAGTTGACCGAAATCGTATATTTGTACCAATATTTGACTGAAATCGTATATTAGCATTACCGTCCCTTCGTGGCTTTATTGCAAGCCAAATTGCTGCTAAATGTGAAACGAGATTACTTGAAATATATATTTCAGAGTTGAAAGAGTTTCAGCTATACGAACATATTTCTGAATATGTCTCTCTGATTGGTTGATTGTCAAGAGGATTACGGCATCCTCAAAGCCTCCTGCTGTAATTCTCTATTCGATATCTATTATAGGACCGATCTTTTGAAATCCATACAAGCGTGTCAAATGAAATAGTCTCGAATCATAATTTGTGCACGCGATACAACGTTGATAGGCCTACCGTGACGTCAGATTTGAATTTTATTGAAAATAGGCATAAATTACATTGAACAGGTTGAATGCTGGCAAAAGTAGACAAAATAACTATGGGTCGAATTTACATTAATCAGTGTCCTGGGCCTGGGTAACATTTAGGACTCCTTCAGATTCTAAAACAATACTTCACCAAATGTCCTTGCTTTCATTTTCTCATTTAATTTGTTTTAATTTTAATTAATTTCTTTATCCACTGGCTCTGTGGTAAATCCGGCGGTATTGCCAAATATTTCTCGTCCGTTATCCGTGTTAATCTATTTATTTATTAAAATCCTGTAATCACATGTATAGGCCTAGTGTATTTGATAACAAAGTTGTTTTTATTTTTGATTGGAATTTGGGGTTCCATAGATTTACAAGTGGTCTGTTTTTACACGATTTCATATATAAAATATGTTTGGGCATGGCGGAATTAGTATATGATTAAAATAGACATACTCTTAGGCCCCTTTTTTAATGTTTGTACATTATTAATATTAATATTAATGTACAAAATGCAAACGAATGTATATATATTTGATTGTTTTGTAAACATTAAATTTGATGTTTACTCATAATTATGTCTGGAAAGTCAGGGATAAAACTAAGGAGTATCGGTATTTAGTTTCCTGAGAAAGTGGATCAGATGAGCAGTGAGTAAAAACATTCCTCTAAATGTTTATTTTATGTTTATTTGTTAATGAATTTATTAGGCCTACTGGTAAAGTGCAGAAAAAAAAACAAACGCACTCTAGGATTTTTCATCAGCAGCAGTAGAAATTTCTCTTGCATAGATTTTCGGGTGACCTCGCTTGGATTTAGCAAACAATGAACCGTCAGGGTTATAGCGCGTTATTTAATCTGATTCAACTCGTCAGTAGGCACGTATATTTATTGGACGTGCAATACTTTTTGACGTCACGAAAAATATTGTACATACAATATTGCACGTACAATAAGGAGTCTGAAGCGCACCTTATGGTTGCACATTCAGGTACTTCTTTTGAAAGTCCTAAACAAGGTATAGCCAGCAGCAAGTTGTAGATGTTATAGGCCTAAATATAAGAAAACGTTTAGGGTTAAGATCAGGTGAACAATACATCGAATGAGCACGAAACTTCACATTTATGTTCAGAAAGGTGTCTTCTTAACATGATTTGAAAGGAATATAAAAATTCCAAAGGGAAGCTGGTGATTTAATTTGTAACTCGAGATCTACTTGTTCAATTTTTTAACCTTTTTACAGAGGGTATGATAGAGGTATTACTGGCAACTCTGCCAAATTACAGCTCAGTAGGCCACGGTTTTCACCTGATCTTACTGATTTGAATATTTTGTGCCATTCTTGAGCAGTGCTAAACTCAGCCACTGGCAATTAAGCGCACTGTGGCGATGGACCAATTTTGACTCGCACTTACAGAAAAACAAAATAAGTTATGTTGCTGTAATTTGCAAGATCGTTACAAAATATAATTGGCAGTAACTTCCCCAAATTTTACAGAAAAATATTGAAAAATAAAGGAATGAGATCAATTTAGAAATGTATGTGCAAGCAGTGCACAGTTGAGCTCCCTGCATGTCTATGGGAGTGTTCTAATCAAGTTGATGGTTCATTGGTCATCCCTAATATAGGGATGATGATGCTGTGTGCCTCTAGTATACATGTAATTCACCAGACCGGGGTACACATGCACAATATAGGTTTGCTAGGTGAATTCAAATTTGCCATCAAACTGCATCATTTTACATATCAAATTAAAGCCCTTGGGTAAAGAAAGCCAAAACTGACAACATCTTTGTCATAGCGCTTTCCGTAACAAAGTTAGGCCTACATCTTGTCAAAGATTGACTTTCATCAAAAAGATTCTGCTAGCAAAATTCCCCAAAACGGCATTTAGGGGTGTTTCTAGATCTTAGTCTCATGGCGATTGCAGCTTTTTTTAATGGAACTGCTATCAAAATCCCTCTAAAATTCCATGTGCGACTGGCTCATCACCCCCTCCTCATCACCATAAAAGTCATATATTTGGGTCAAGTGAAGTATAGAAAACATATTTATGTAGGTTTCCTTGACCGACCTGTTCTTGAAAAAAATTGAAATTTCTATGTAAATATGTATTGTGTTTAGTCCCCGGTCTAGGTGAATTTCGCTGACTAGCAAATGTGTTAACTAAGGTTTGCCTCAGTTGTAGTAACTACAAATTTCGAACGTTTGAGGACTTGTTCTCAAGTTGTAGAAGGTGCCATAGGGTGTCTTGAATGTTAATTGTTTTCATTATAAATGTCACAAAATATTATTATTGACAATAATTAACAACCTGTTTGACCTCTCCATATATTCATACATTGCTCACCTGTGTTTTCATATCATATTTTGTTGTGAAAAATGATTACAAATGTGTAATTTGCAGTCAGTTTTGGAGCAACGATTTCTTCATACCGACGGCTAAGTGTGTATGTGAATGCATATTAAACACATACAAACACATACACAGTACCTGTTGGAACTCCCGGTCGGAGCCGGGAGTTTCAATTATTGGAACTGGGTTTGCCTGGCGAATGCCAGACGACTCGCCCAAATACAACTTCGCCCCAACGGACAACTTCGCCTAACGGACAACTCGCCCCACGTATACAAACTGGCCCCACGTACAACTCACCCCAATGATAAGTACGCAGAGAATATCTTCCCTAGCATACGTAAGAAGGTTTTATCACACTGCTACAAGGATAGAACAATGGTATATCAACAACTATATGAACGTCAATTGGCAATATTTTGTGATGATTATTGCTGAAAATGTTGGTCAAATGTGACAACTTATTAGTACACTAAAGCGCACGAACGGAAATTCGCACATAAATAAATGTCAATCGGTATTCAGAAACATCAGTAGAATACACGCACTCAGTAGAAATTAATTGTTTAATAATACTTAAGTATAAATAGAAACAACATACCAATTAATATTCTTGGGTATGTCAAGTCTAAAAGTTGTAAAATTGAGCAGAATTGGCGCCAGGATTTCGATCACCGGACGATCACCGTACAGCGAAACCTGTCGAATTCCACTACCATGACACTGGTCAAACTGCCGTCGATCGCGTCGTTTTTTGCATGTTATAATTATAATTATGCCTTGCCGAGATACACCGTAAAGAATCCACCATAAAATGGCCTACTCAAAGTATATAATATGGCAAAACAAAACATTATAAAAATAATAATAATAATAATAAACAACAACAACAAAAGCGCTTGCGAGTTTTGTGCATTTTATTTTACCAACTCAGTTAGGTATAAAAAAAAGCCTCAAAATAATTCGGAGATCACACTTTGAGATGTTTAAAACTTGCAGTCCTATAAACATATTAAATCAGAGATCTTTTTGACAAAATGAAACTATTAAAAGGACTGAAAAAATATTTGGCAAATTTTTCAAAGACAAATGAGCAAAACAAACACCAGCAGCAGATTTGAGATATTTTGTGGGTTCCGTCTATGCACTGACTTTCACCCCCCGGGTTCACCCCCCTTTTTTTTTTTTTTTTTTTTTGCACAGCGTGTTAGCGGCGGATTATTTGCTGTCACTTACACGAAAACGCCGGGTGTGATCATGTTCAATCAATGGTACCGTGATTAAGCACGCGGAACTCGGCGAAAGTGCCAGAACACACCGACGGCGTAGCTTGCTTGACAAGTCCCGGGCCTTGACGCGTGCTTTACACACTGGCGTAGGCTACGATCGATTGCTTGACAAGTCCCCGGGTCAAGTAGTCTGCTCTCAATTTGATTAAGACCCCGAGAATTACGAGTCGCGTTTTATGTTTGCGACGGAGGCGTATCGGGAGGCAGTGCCTTGAAGAAGAAAAATGAAATGATTTTGTTTGCAAAACTGGTTAAAGCCTAGCGATTAACGATTTCGGTCTAATTTTAATTTGGCTATTCTTTGCCCAATATTATTATAGCAACAACTGTCAGGAAAGATTTCTGGTCATTTTAAACTGTGGTGTTCTCTAATAATCAAAGATATAAATCTAAATTAATTATATATCTTTAATTGTTTTAATTATATAATTTTTTATTTTTTATGTATCAGATCGCCAATTCACCAATTCAAACACCTATTTATTTTTGGTAACAAAGGACCACTTCCAAATCTGGGTGTTTGATATACCTAGATTTGGAAGCCGAGTTTATTTATTATTTAAATTTTATTTATTAAGCATATCGTATGTAAAGGCCCCCTCCTGGTGTTACTGGTAATAGTCATTATCAAATATAGGCCTACATAATGTTATGTTGGGTTGATGAAAATGCTATTATTCAACAATGAATTAATTTATCGGAGATTTTAAAGCTCTTTGACTGTCTCCAACTAGGAATTCCCTTTTAACAAAGGAACACCGGCGAATTGAAGCGCACTGCTGCATTTAGCATAATCTATCGACATGATCAAATAACTGTCAATTATTTACAAATCAGAATATAGTCAGATTGCACCCTTTTTCATAAATAAGTATGATTAATATAATATATAGCTAGGTTTGAAAGAAATAATGCATGTACAACATGCAGAAATGTATAATCATCAACATGGTAATTGAAAGAAAGAAACCTAATAATAATAAAAACTGAGATTTTCCATTTCGAATTATTGGAGAAAGAAAACACAAATTCGGTTTATGTGCAAAAGTAACATTTTCCATTTCCTCGCTCAATTCTTCTGGTGAGTATGCGTGAGTCATGAGGGTGCGTGATATGTAGGCCTATAGGGTGTGGGGAGTGTGTGTCCGGAGTGGATGCAGAGAGAACAAATAAACAAAACAGAAGTCAATGAGATTTAGAATTACGTCGTCGTCGTCCTATGAGTCATGACTTTTGATGATCATTCCAGCTATTTCGGTATTGTGCAAGACGATAGGCTGCAGTAAGAGATAGTCCTGTACACTCTTTGATTCCATGTTAGTGGTTTAGTATGCCTACTGCGTCAAAATCCCATTCCTACATTAAAATCTCATTCCCACATTAAAAGTATACAGTACCATGCATGATGATATAATAATGTCTCTCTACTGCACTGCAGGAAAAAGAAAAGAAAACCAATTCAGTTATGCGCGCAAAAGCCGGGCGCAAAAGTAACATTTTCCATTTCCGCGCTCAATTCTTCGAGTAGGCCTATGTGTGTTCAATACTGCTCATGAAGGTACTAGGTGTGCGTTTTATGGGTGTGTGTGTCGGTAGGGGCGAGGATGTGGAGAGATGTGGTTGTTAAAGGTTTATTATGCCTACTGCGTCAAAATCCCATTCCTACATTAAAAGTATACAAGCTTATACAGTACCATGCATGATGATATAATAATGTCTATAGGACTATATACGTTCAAGCGCTTGCTGCTGCACTGTAAGACACCATAGGCTTCCAAATTGACGATAATTTCTATGGTGAAATCTGTCGGACTGTCTTGTTTTCTTAGGTACTTGGGTGCCAGCTAAGTACATCGTCATTGTAGTTTTACAGCAATCACAAAAACAGAAAGAAACACCCACGCCCCCACCCACACATTATTGAACACACATAGCCTACTCGAAGAATTGAGCGCGGAAACGGAAAATGTTACTTTTGCGCGTATAAATCCGAATTTGTGTTTTCTTTCCGCTATAATTCGAAATGGAAACTCTTTCTCATTTAATTCTCTTACAACATAATATAGGACTAATAGTAATACAATATATTGTGCATATTTTTTAATCTGTTAAAACTTTGTTTATCCGTGGGTACACGAAACAGACAATAATAATTGTATTTATACTTTGTTTTTACGTTTCTTACACCTTCCCATTTCACACGAAAGATATTCAATTTATTTATTCTCTCAGAACAAGCTTTTCTTCTTTATTTTTTTTTTCTTTAAAAAAATGTAAAAAGTGGCGATATTTAATGTTTAAACATGTCCAAGCTTACATTGGACTCGGCCAAATTCATTATGTTTTTAAGAAAATGGGACTACCATGGGTAAAAAGAATCCAATTAATGTGCAATAATGTGTTTATTGGTAGGTTTTGATATAATTTGAAATGTTATTTTTCCCTGTTCTCGCGCGCAAGTTATATCATGTATATGTCTTCCCTATAATCAAACACCCAGATTTGGAAGATATAGGTTGTTCACCTTTATGCATGATTTCATTTTAAACGTCATATAACTATAGATCTTCCCTATCTTGGTATATCAAATCCCCAGATTTGGAAGCCATAGGCCTATGATTTCATTTTAAACTTCATAATAACCCCCCGCATATAACTCATATTTTTCCTGTTCACCGTCTACTAGGTGTTCACTATCTACATTTATCCAATACCCAGATAAAATAGGTGGGAGAGAGGGGGGATGGCAGGACGTCAAGGTGTAAACCGATGGCTCACAAGGAGAACGAGAAGGGTGCGTCACCCTTGAAATAAAAATCCCTGAGTATTCATTTAGAGTAAGTTTCACGTAAGAAACTTGGGAAAAACTAAGAGCAAATGTAGCCTATACGGAAGACCATTATCATCACAAATCGTAGAAAACCCTGTTTGAAGTTTAACACTTGTAGAGAAAATAGGAAACATTTAATCTTTGTGTGTGTGTGTTGTTGTTGTTGTTGGTTTTCTTAAACATGTTTAAGAATATCCAATATGGTAGAACTAACAGTGCATGCGAGGAAGGTCTGTGCGGCATGCGGGTGTGGGAGCTTGTGGGAGAAAAGTTATTTTCTCTGAAAAACGTCATCAACCATAAGATGAAAATGACTTGACATGCACGCTATAAAATATGTTAAACAGGTTAGAGGAAAAAGGGCTACCTTGTACCTACAAAAGTACCAAGATTTAAAAATGGGAAGGTAAGGGACCTATGCCCTCGGGTAGCTGGTCATAGCTCATTTATATAGAGATAGCCAGCGACGCATGTCCCCTTGGGAGTTAAGTTGCCGTTGTGTTTAAATCAATCATGATCAAGTTGTAAAAACAAAATGAATCATGATAGGCCTAACTGTCAATCACAATTATCAAAATCATAAAAATACATTATGTACTCATATGTACATTTAAAAAAATGTATCTGATATATATAGAAAATATTAAATTATATAATTAAAATAATAATAATATTTAAATTAAAGATATAGGCCCTATAATTGATAATTTTATATCTTTGTTTATATTATAGAACACCACAGTTTAGAATGACCAGAAAACTTTCCTGACAGTTGTTACTATATAAATAATATTTGGCAAACAATAACCAAATTAATTTAGACCGAAATCGTATTAATACTAGGCTTTAAAACCAGTTTTGCAAACAAAATCATTGCATTTTTCTTCTTCAAGACACTGTCTCCCGATACGCCTCAGTCGCAAACAAAAAACACGGCCCGTAGATTCTCGGGGTCTTAATCAAATTGAGAGCAAACTACTTGACCCGGGAACTTGTCAAGCAATCGATCGTAGCCTACATCAGTGTGTAAAGCACGCGTTGCATGGGGTCCGGGGACTTAATCAAGCAAGGTGCGCCGTCGGTGTGTTCTGGCACTTTCGCCGAGGTCCGCGTGCTTAGTCACAGTACCATTGATTGAACACATAACACACCCGGCGTTTTTGTGTAAGTGGCAGCAATAATCCGCCGCTAACACGCGGTGCAAAAGGGGGGCCAAAGTCAGTGCACAGCACGGAACCCATAAAATATCTCAAAGCTGCTGCTGGCGTTTGTTTTGCTAGTTGTGCTCGTTTATCTTTGAAAAATTTGCCAAATATTTTCCAGTCCTTTCAATAGTCTTTTCTGATTTAATATGTTTATAGGAGCTTATAGGACTGCAAGTTTTGAACATCTCAAACTGAGTCGGTAAAAAATACACAAAACTCGCATAGCGTTGTTTGTTTTTGTTGTTTTATTATTTTTTATATAATGTTTTGTTTTGCCATATTTATACTTTGAGTAGGCTATTTTACGGTGGATTCTTTACGGTATATCTCGGCATTACATAATTATATTATCGGGTAGAACTCCTTGGGCCTCCTCTACGTCCTCCATTCAATGTTATGCGCTATAAAACGAAAATGATTACAACATGCAAAGAACGTCGCGATCGACGGTAGTTTGGCCAGTGTCATGGTAGTGGAATTCGACAGGTTTCGCTGTACGGTGATCGCACGGATGATCGAAATTCTGGTGTCAATTTTGCACCTTTTGGACTTGCCATACCCAAGAATATTAATTGGTATGTTGTTTTCTATTGACTACTTATTAATTACTATTCGAGTTGATGAGTGTGTGTATTCTACTGATAGTGATGTTACTGAATGCCGATGTGCGACTTGCCGTTCGTGCCAAAGTATAAGTTGTCAAATATTGACCGAAATTTCAAGCAATAATTATCACAAAATTTTGCCACTAACGATGTTCATGTAGTTGTTGATATACCATTGTTCTATCCCTAGCCGAGTGATAAAACCTTCTTACGTATGCTAGAGAAGATATTCTCTCGTACACTTATCTGAGTTTGTATTAGACTGCCTAACTGGCCTGTATCTCGTTTGCCAAAGAACGTCTGTAATACATACCTGTTTTTAATGACTTTGCAACAATGTTTCTATTGTCAGCAATAATAGCTTGCATTCACACTTTTGAGTTTATATGGTGAATTTTCGTACACATCATAAATAAGTGAAATCAGAATATCCTGAAAGGAATTTAGGTAACGAATTCAACGACACTGACCTCGCAACAGCTAATGTTTTCATGTAAACATGGCGTCATTAGACATTTTAGCCTACGTTTAGTATCCTACTATCGGATCGTTGAAACAACGAAACCTCAATCCCGGCCTCATTCACGAATTCACTCACCTTCCTACACCACCAGTTGAAATAAAACTCAAACATCCCGTGTTATTCCTCAAAACTACATGCACCTTCATTAATAAAAAATTGAAATCCTAGTAGAAATCCGTTATCGAAAATTGTTTGATATAAAACGTCACCAAAAGTAATTTTTCTGAAGAGTAGATACCGCGTGTCAAAATGGCGGCCGCAGTCGCATCCCGCCAGCTTTGTACGTGTACCCAGGTCACGGTATGTCTACGTGACGAACAGTCAAGGTCAGAGAACAGCGCAACCTGTCTGCTGTAATATAATGGCTCCGCCCAATGAACGGCGCTGTCAATCATCCTTATTGCCTTTGTCGAACAGACTTTTACGCAGGTAAGAGCTCACGCTGTCCTCACTTTTAGGATCGACGAGCGTCAGGCCGACACAATCTGGTTGTGTAGGAGACTATCATCATGATGCCCACGTTGGAACCATTGGATTACGGAAGAAATATTCATACCAGGACTGAAGCAAATGTGGCCATTTCTATGTTTGTACCGGGCAAGTACCGGACATTTTTCAACACGGAGCTAGCGGAAAATACTGCAAATTCGTCCAAGGTAAGCAAAGGGTTGGGGATCGCATTTTTAACTTTGACTAAACTGTTTCGGAGTTAAGGCACGCTAAAAGTAGACCATTTCGGGGGCTGTATTTGGTGTACATGTGACGTTTTGAAAAGAGTAAAAAACGACCACTTATTCGCTATTGCTGAAGTATACCCGCCGAATCATGTACCAATACACAAGGTATTGGTACATGAGATCAGGTATAAGTTTGTATGTGGGGCCAGTGTGTTACTACTGGGGCGAGTTGTCCGTTGGGGCGAGTTGTCCGCGGGGCCAGTTGTCCAGCGTTGGGGCGAGTTGTATTTGGGGCGAGTTGTCTGGTTTCCTGCCTGGCATACCTACACACTAACACAGTACAATATTCAATAACAATACATAATTTATAATAAAAATTGCACCACCCCTAAATCTACCTGTGCAAAACGTTACCTGATAATCTGATGAACTACATACGGTTTGACTTGCTCACGTTGATGAAATGTTACTTCTGCGGCGAGAAAACTGTGATCTGGAATATAATTATAATAATACACGCCAGATCAAGCAGGTTGCAATGCACATTTATAACAATGGCAATAGGATGGCGGACAAGTTACGCAATTTCGTAGTGCGCATGTGCCGCGTAGCCTGTGGTCCATTTGTGAGATCGAGACAGCCTGTGTTACCACTTATGATTTTGAAATAGCGCCCCCGAAATGATTTGGAAGAAAATGAAACCAATAAATCACAACTTATAGAATTATACTGAAAAGAGAGCAGTATCTGCAAACTGCAGAAACAATAAAACCTGAGAAACGATTATATTCTGCGAAACCTGACACGGAGTCGACAAGTGGGGCAACTTTAGGTATTGTTGCTTATTTGCTTATTTATCTTTGTTGCAAGCCTATAGGCCTAAATCTAAAATTCGTGGCTTAGGCCTACAGTTGGAAATATGTTAAAAGTGCATACTGCAGTTACTGTCCGTTTTCCTATACACAATACACAGTGCTCTCACCATTGACGCGTAAACTCTACAAATGATGTATGTTGGAAGAATGGACACTTGCCTAGTTAACATCACTGTGTGAAAAATAACCAGCCAATATTTAATTTATTCTCCAAAACTTCTAGCAAATAGGCCTATGTTTCTCTAACATGACCTAAAATTACAGCTAGGTTAGATGTTCAGAAATGGTCGCACTTTTGTAAAATATGAGTGAGGCAAAGCATAGCTAGCTCATAGCTAGCCAACTCCCCGTGTTAATTGAATGGAGATTTGACCGAAAATATTGAGCTATATTGGTAACGGACCGCTCCGTTCTGAAGGATGCCACAAAAAAACGGTACAAGCTACATTTAAACTATTCTAAAAGCGAAATAGGTTCTAGAAAATATAGTTTTGTAACATGTCCTAAATTTTTAGCTAATTTAGATGCTTGGAGAGGGTCGCACTTTTGTGTTTTAGGAAGGATATGTAAACGACAGAACACCAAAAATATGAAGAAATTATTTCCAAACCGTGTTAAGTCAACAATCATTATGTTCATTTTGAAGAATGCTGGTTAACAAAAAGCAGGTCTTTGTCTCATTTCGTGAACAACTTGGGTACACATACCATTGTTTCTTTCGTTTCCTTTATAATCGGTTACCCAACTGAAGCTATAATACCAGCTTTATTGCGATGTCGCACATTGAAAACAGACACTTGTGCACAACCAGAGAAGATCTGATTTAATCAGTTGAGCTGCTTCAATGAGTGTTATCTTGGTTTAATAGCTTTTAATGGGGTTTAAGTCCTGCAAAGGTCGAGATGAATTCTACTGTAGACATGACTGCATCATGGTGAAAATGTTGTACCAAAATATGGCTCCATTAGGCTTTCACTTTCGTAAGAATCGCTGGGCGACTCGACCTAACTTTGTAATAGACTTAGGTAAAAATATAACGACCTCAGAAACAAACTCACCCTTTGCTAGTTCCCCAATTGTATACTTTCATCCGATCCTTGGAGAAAATATCCCAGAAACTCATGAGGACAGGGGCGTCGCTAGACCATGATTCGGGGGGTGTACAGTAGGCCTTTGGTTTGCCGACGGAATGGGCCCATTTTCGGCAAATTTCCCCCATAAAGGTCACATGGCCTTTCTTGCCTTTTCTCCCAACTACTTGTAGGCCTATATCCAAAACCTATACTAGAACGCCTCTCTCAGAAATAGTGTAATGATTATGCACCAATATAAATAAAACAATTGGCTTTATTACGGCCGGCCAGGGGCGTAGCCAGGATTTATCGGGCTGATATTGAAAAGGTGGACCTGTTTTAGACCTTTTCCTACAATTTTGACCAAGAAAGCATAAAGAACCCGGGAAAGAACCTAATTTAAAAAAATGTTTTTTTCGCTCGCTACGCTCGCAAAGTGGACCTTTTCGGCTTTTATTGATCATAGGGGGCGACTACCTCCCGCCTACGCTGCTGATTATTACGGCTTTCAGTTTGAAATATTTCCAACCTCAAGACACCCCCCCATTCATATCATTTTATCGTGCCAATTTATTTTTTTTTAAAAGGCATATCATAATTATACAATGCAACTGACCGGGGCAACACCGCGTTGCGACCATAGGCGTAGATCCGACCCGGAGTGTGGGGTATAAATCCCCCCAATATTTTGATAGGGTAGATGGTCCATACAATCATCCCCCAATGTTGACGCCTGTATGTGGGTTTCTGACCAAAGTAACCTCATATTTGGCCATTTTAGCCTAAAAAGTGCCAATTTCCCGCGCTTCGCGCGACTTTATTTAACATTTCCACACATTTGTACCATGAACTTATTTTGTTGCCAAAAGGTGCTGGATTACTAATTAAGTAGGTCCATGCCTAAAACCAGCGGGCTGAAAGTCGGGCCCGTGAATGAAATCCATAAAAATATGCAGTTGGAAAATAAATACCCTAAAAAGGGTGAAAATGGTAGCCTACATCAAACGGCTTGTGCTTTCATTTTGAAAATGTTCCAAATTCTGAGGGGGGCACATTAGTGGCGGATTTAAGCTGTCAGCAAGTCAGCAGTTGCTGACAAGGCCCCCTGTTATTTTGGCCAAAGGGCCCCCCTTTTTTTTTCTTCTTTTTTTTTGCTTTTTTTTTTTTTTTTTTTTTTTTTTTTTGCTTTATTGTTTTCTGCAAGGTTCAAAGGTGCGATGGGTAAAATAGTACTGAATAGGTTATATAATTATCATGCCCGTGTTGGACATTTTTATTTATGCCAGCATTTATGAGTTTTGAAAAGTTTCGTTTTTGCCCCCAGTAAGAGGTCAAAGGTCAAGGGCCCTTTAATATTTCGGAATACAATTTTTTATAGAAACAGGACTACGAATTGGTACCTAGAGCATTATAAAAAAAACATTCTCAAAATACAAGTTGCAAGTAAGTAATCTAGTATGGACCCAGGGCCCCCAATGCTAGATACAAGGGTATCATCAAAGCTAGCTGGCTCTAAAACTACAAAGGACCCCGTATGTGGACCGTGATACACTTAGGCCTAAATGTCTTTCCCCTTATAGATAGGAATTTTGCCAATTTTGGGCCAGATATCCAAGATTAAGAGTTCCCGGGAGCCCAAATGCCAATACAAAGCGCCATTCGTTTCTCAATAACTATTCATGGGTACATGAGCTCCAAAAGGTCAAATATTATAGCCCCCCGAAAACAAAATATGTTCGGCTCCCTCTATTGTTATGCTTCCGCCACAATCTTATACGTAAGACAAATTAAACTAAGCCACTAGAGTGTATATGCCTTCCTCACAGTGAGTCTGGGGCCCTCCAAATGTTGGCCAATTTAAGGGGGTGCTACAACCCTGGCCAATTTTGTGCCTATTTTTGAATTTTTCTCAAAAATTATAGCGCATTGGTGACAAGTAAGATATGTATATTATAGGGGCAAGGGCTAGTACTGCACTGAAAATTCAGCAACTCAGGGCAAGTAGTTATTGATTTATTGATCAAATATTGGGTTTCCATCATTTTTCACTGTAACTCCACAACTGTGGTCTGTGCTGAAATAAAATTTCCAGTGCAGTAGTTGTAGTCCTTGCCCCTATAATATACATGTCTTACTTGTCACCAATGCGCTATAATTTTTGAGAAAAATGCAAAAATAGTCACAAAATTGGGCAGGGGTGTAGTACCCCCTTAACAAGAGGCAAATCCGGCCCTGACCGGGGCCCTAAGATGCATAGAGGCATAGATCCGGTGGAGTATAATGGGATGGGGGATAAATCCCCATTTTGCACCATGTTTTAAAAGTTTAGTTTCAAAATGGCAAAAATTTTCGCGCGCTTTGCGCGCATTTGTACCATAATTTTGTTTTGTCGCCAAAAGGTCCTGGATTTAAGAATTTTTCCAACCCCATCCCCCTAATGTCAAAATTCACGTGTACTAACGTATTTGCTTCTTATTCCTTGAGGTCAGATTATGATATTAAAACTGATTCTGGACCTTGATCTGGGTTTTTTTTTTGCTTCTTGACTATCAAGCAAAAACATAAAAGGAAATATTCCTTGTTCTTTAGTACTACCTTTTAAACACTTAGGGCGAGTTTCCCGACAGGAGTCTTATTAAGCCGTAGTCTTAAGGTGGCCTTGAGGCTACTAAGCCTAGCCCGCTCTCGAAGCCCGAGTCTTAACTCTAGCCGGATTTCTTCAACGCAAATTCAACCCAGTCTTAGTGGCCTTGTAGGCTTAACGCTTGACAACCTCGTCCCTTTCAACCAGCGACTTAATTGTATAGGCTGTTGGAGGTAGATGTACATAAGCTGTGGTCCTCACGGTTTACCGTACTAACAAGGTTGCCGTCTCATTATCGCAATGTTCCCGGCGCAAAGACTAGCCTGGACCCGCGGTCTTATTTTGGGCTTATACCTTACACAACTTGATGCAAGAATATTGTGTCTGTTTTTGTGTCTTTTATGTATTATTTTATTTCTACTTGACTTTTATGAGTCCAACTTGTATGAATGATACGTCTATGCTTTATACTCGTGATTCTTTCTTTGCATCCCAAAAGGGTAACACTGTAAGCCTAATGGAAAGGAATCTGTGATTCCCCTAAAAAGGAAAGCAACCAACGTGCTATATACTGCTGATATCAGTAGTCTTCTCAGATCTCACATGAAGTTATCTGTTGGTACAATATTTATAATTATTTAAGTAGAAGATATAGCAATAGTATATGCATCTTATCCGTAAATTCAGTTTTAATACTGCATGCATTATTGTTTCGTGTCAAATATTTACTATATCTTTACCAATTTTGTCTTTCTTCTATTGTATTAAATTGATGTCCAATCTGGTATAATATAGGCACTCCAAAATAATATTGTAATAGGCCTACTTAATGAAAAGTACGAGTATCAAACTATTAAGGCTTGGATAGGGACAGGTGGTATCATATAGGTCTTCATGATGATGATGATGATGATGATGATGATGATAATGATGATGATGATGATGATGATGATGATGATGATGATGATGATGATGATGATGATGATGATGATCATCATCATCATCATCATCATCATCATCATCATCATCATCATCATCATGATGATGATGATGATGATCATGATCATGATCATGATCATGATCATGATCATGATCATGATGATGATGATCATGATGATCATGATGATGATGAAAGAATTGTGTTTAAATTATATTCGTTGTTAAAAAACCATCATTCAAAATGAGTAGGTCTTATGATAGCAACAGTTACTTAAAAAAATTCAACTCACTCAAATGAACACTAAAATAAAATGCTGAAATGTTCAACTAAATCGAACAATTACTTACCCACAGTGGCGTAACTAGACATTTTCATTTGGGGTGGGGAAAGCAGGGGCAAACATAATAAATGAGGGCAGGCATCGTTCATGCTGTTTGGGTTTGTAAGGGGTGGAGTGGGTCTGAGGAGTTATGGGATCTGCTTGGAATGTGTCCCCGGAACATTGGCGTAGATTTCTTTTTGACATGGGGGGGGGGGTGGGATTGAAAAAAATTATGGTACAAATGCCATATTTAAGGTATTAAAGCTGGTGACATAGGCCTATAGGCCAATGGTACAAAGGTGGGATAAATGCAATTTATTTAACCTTACAAAGTGAGTTTCTAAGGTTAAAATGACCAAATAATGATGTTAATTAATAACTCTCAGAAGTAGGCCTAATTTACCTTTTTTTTTTCATGGGGGAAGAGCTCCCCGCTTCCCCCCTAGTTACGCGACTTCTTACTCATGTTAATTGAAAGACCGTCAAAAATATGAAAGATAAACTTTGCGTTACAATTTAAATAATTTGTAAATTGAAATAGACCAAGGCTTACGACCTAAGACCTGCTCCGAGGCAGGGCCAAGAAAAGCCGCTGTAAGCCTGGTCTAACAGGCTTGCGTAGACTACGGCTACAGAAGACTGGTTTCGAGAAATGCAAATTTTACTGAAGCCTGGGGCTAATCCTACAAGCCTGGCCCACGGGCTAACGAAGCCTCGAGGCTATGGTAGCCGTGCTTCGGGAAATACGTTTTCAGTTAAGCCTGGTCTTATGACCTCTTAAGCCTTGAGGCTAGACAAGCCAATTGCTAAGCCACCCGTCGAGAAATTCGCCCCTACAGATCTGATTAAACCTCGATTTGGATATAGAATAGTGTGAAATTGCAAATTTTCGCGCGCTTCGCGCTAAATTTACCTGTACATTTAAATGTACATCAATTTTTACTTCAAATATATTATTCTTATGTTTGCTTTTTCCAATAAAAAATATAATGACAAAAAAAAAACTTCAAATAGTAGGCTATGAAATGGAATAAATATTCTCGCACTACGCGCACATATCTCTTAACATTAGGCCGAACTAATGCTCACTTGCCTTCCCGACAAAAATTCAGGCACGCTCCTGATTTCAACTCTTTACTATTGGGCCCCGGGATATTTTGCTGACAGGGCCCTTTTCCTTAAATCCGCCTCTGCTGAAGTTGTCATAGGTGCTCAAAAGCCACTTTGGATCTTCGTATTTATTTTCTGTCAATTTATGTAAGCTTTATACCGGGAAGCTTTGTTGGTCAATACATCAGAAGCACTGGTGACTTTGGTTCAGTGGTGGTGGATGGTTACTTTTATTATAATTGTCGAAAATAAGTTCGTGGGGAGCATGTGTAGCGTTATAGTCTTTTCTGTCCCAAACTGAACCCAAAATGTATGATTTCGGTTAAACTTTAATTTTGTTAATCTGTCAAAAATAATAACATTATATTAGTAACAACTGTCAAGGAGATTTTCTGTATAGGATAATGGCCAAGGATTAGAACGTGAGTGGATAAGAATGGCTGAGTCACCAATATCAACAGTAGATAGCTACTTCATCAACACCAATATCAGCAGTAGATAGCTACTTCATCAACACCAATATCAGCAGTAGATAGCTACTTCATCAACACCAATATCAGCAGTAGATAGCTACATCATCAACACCAATATCAGCAGTAGATTGCTACTTCATCAACACCAATATCAGCAGTAGTACCCATGTCAACATGCATAACAGAACAAGATTACCACTTCATCAATACCAACATCAGCAGTAGATAGCTACTTCATCAACACATTGTCAAAAGTATAGATAGCTACTTCCACGTCAGAAGTAGATAGCTATTCATATCATCGACACTGATATTTAATATATTATTTATTGAACACCATATCAGCAGTAAATTGCTAATTCATCAACACCAATATCAGCAGTAGATAGCTACTTCATCAAAACTGATATCAGCAGTAGATAGCTACTTCATCAACACCAACATCAGCAGTAGATAGCTACTTCATCAACACCAGTATCAACAGTAGATAGCTACTTCATCAACACTCATATCAGCAGTAGATTGCTACTTCATCAACACCAATATCAGCAGTAGATAGCTACTTCATCAACACTAATATCAGCAGTAGATAGCTACTTCATCAACACCAATATCAGCAGTAGATTGCTACTTCATCAACACTAATATCAGCAGTAGATTGCTACTTCATCAACACCAATATCAACAGTAGATAGCTACTTCATCAACACCAATATCAGCAGTAGTACCCATGTCAACATGCATAACAGAACAAGATTACCACTTCATCAATACCAACATCAGCAGTAGATAGCTACTTCATCAACACATTGTCAAAAGTATAGATAGCTACTTCCACGTCAGAAGTAGATAGCTATTCATATCATCGACACTGATATTTAATATATTATTTATTGAACACCATATCAGCAGTAAATTGCTAATTCATCAACACCAATATCAGCAGTAGATAGCTACTTCATCAAAACTGATATCAGCAGTAGATAGCTACTTCATCAACACCAACATCAGCAGTAGATAGCTACTTCATCAACACCAGTATCAACAGTAGATAGCTACTTCATCAACACTCATATCAGCAGTAGATTGCTACTTCATCAACACCAATATCAGCAGTAGATAGCTACTTCATCAACACTAATATCAGCAGTAGATAGCTACTTCATCAACACCAATATCAGCAGTAGATTGCTACTTCATCAACACTAATATCAGCAGTAGATTGCTACTTCATCAACACTAATATCAGCAGTAGATAGCTACTTCATCAACACTATATCAGCAGTAGATTGCTACTTCATCAACACCAATATCAGCAGTAGATTGCTACTTCGTCAACACCAATATCAGCAGTAGATAGGTACTTCATCAACACCAATATCAGCAGTAGTACCCATGTCAACATGCATAACAGAACAAGATCACCACTTCATCAATACCAACATCAGCAGTATAGCTACTTCATCAACACATTGTCAAAAGTAGATAGCTACTTCATCAATACCCACGTCAGAAGTAGATAGCTATTCATATCATCGACACTGATATTTAATATATTATTTATTGAACACCATATCAGCAGTAAATTGCTAATTCATCAAAACTGATATCAGCAGTAGATATCTTCTCCATCAACACTGATGTCAGCAGTAGATGGCTTCTTCATCAACACCAATATCAGCAGTAGATAGCTTCTTCATCAACACCTATATCAGCAGTAGTACCCTTGTCAACATGCATAACAGAACAGGATTACCACTTCATCAATACCACCATCAGCAGTATAGCTACTTCATCAAAACCATTGTCAACAGTAGATAGCTACTTCATCAATACCCACGTCAGCAATAGATAGCTATTCATATCATCGACACTGATATTTAACATATTATTTATTGAACACCATATCAGCAGTAGATAGCTAATTCATCAACACCAATATCAGCAGTAGATAGCTACTTCATCAACACTGATATCAGCAGTAGATAGCTACTTCATCAACACTGATATCAGCAGTAGATAGCTACTTCATCAACACTGATATCAGCAGTAGATAGCTACTTCATCAACACTGATATCAGCAGTAGATAGCTACTTCATCAACATTGATATCAGCAGTAGATTGCTACTTCATCAACACCTATATCAGCAGTAGATAGCTACTTCATCAACACCTATATCAGCAGTAGATAGCTACTTCATCAACATTGATATCAGCAGTAGATTGCTACTTCATCAACACCTATATCAGCAGTAGATAGCTACTTCATCAACACTGATATCAGCAGTAGATAGCTACTTCACCGACACTGATATCAGCAGTAGATAGCTACTTCATCAACACCTATATCAGCAGTAGATAGCTTCTCCATCAACACTGATAGCAGTATATGGCTACTTCATCAACGCCCACATCAGCAGTAGATAGCTACTTCATCAACTCCTATATCAGCAGTAGATAGCTACTTCATCAACACCTATATCAGCAGTAGATAGCTTCTCCATCAACACTGATATCAGTAGTATGGCTACTTCATCAACACCCAGACGTCACAGGTCACAGCATAAGCTAAGGCACCTATGCGAAATCAGTGGCAAAATTACAGTATTTTATTGGTATTTAGCGAAATATATTTGGATATTAGCTTTAACCGAAGGAATATTAATATCATAGTGATCATCAAGGTAGACATTTTTGTGCAGAATATTCTCTAATAACTGCCAGAATGGAGGAAAATGACAGCTACGCGGGGACTTTAAACGCCAGTTCTGCTAACATGGCCGAATCAACCAACGCAAACGGTACAAGGTCACAGCCTGTTACACGGCCCGCTGAACCACGGCATAATCACCCGGTAGTGTTCTTTAAGAATAGGGACGTGGTTACGGACATTGAATGGAAAGAAAACAAGTATCTGATAGGTCTGTCACACTACGACGGACTGGATCAACGTACATCACCGAATACAAAAATATTTTATTCGGTGGAAAAATCACCAGTCCGGCAGAAGATTCGGTGGGATTTTGGGTCCGATTCCCGTTCGTCGCTCCGATGCGTTGTGGCCGCTAATAATCCTACAGGCGTCTTATATCCGATCGTTCAACGTCCGACAAATGACCGGATTTGGGGGTCCGATTCCCGTTCGTTTCTCTATGCGTTGTGGCCGCTAATAATCCTGCAGGCGTCTTATTTTCGATCGTTCAACGTCCGACAAATGACCGGATTTGGGGTCAACGTCCGACAAATGTCCGGATTTGGGGTCCGATTCCCGTTCGTCTCTCTATGCGTTGTGGCCGCTAATAATCCTGCAGGCGTTTTATATTCAATCGTTCAACGTCCGACAAATGACCGGCGAATCCGTCGCATGTGGCACCAACAGGGACGTCCACCCTATCAGAAAAGTGGGGGAGGAGAGGGTGTTTGAGAGGGTTTTTGACCCTTTAGAGGTAGTGACGTAGCAAGCACTTTTTCAGAGGGTGAACAAAGTGGGGAAAGACAACTCAAGGGGGTAAATTTTGACGAAAATGGTCAAATATTGGCTAATAAGTACAAAAGGGCTACAAATCTGATATATCAGGGCAACCAGTGTCCGGGGGCAATAGAGGTGAGAAACCTTTGGACAATGAAGGTCCAATTGAAGCCATTTGTCATTTCAGCACTATTATTGGGTACTATTTTAGTTTGAAACAGCCGCAAATTGGTGAAACGAAAGCCTATTTGAAGCCATTAAAAAGTTTTCACCATTATTGTATAATATAAACAATTGTTTTAAAAATAACACGTGGATGTCCATAGCAGAAGCAAAAAGGAAGACTTGTCCATTTTTGAAAATAAAGGTCCAATTGAAGCCATTTGCACGGGGACTGTAGGGCCTATTTACATTATTAGGCCTAGGCCTATTGTGTATAAATTTAGTTTTGAAAATGGAAAATTTGGAAAATTGTTTTTAGTGCATCATTTTTACACTATTATTGCCTTAAACAAAAAACAAGGAAGGCCCGATTTGAATTTGCAAAATTTGAACTGATCCACTGACACTTAGATATAAGACTTCAGACTCGTAATTTCAGGTAAAGCATGCGTGGATTGATATGTTAAAGTCAGGAATAGACCTATAAGTCCGTCTTAAATACTGACTTTGGTGACAAAATATCACGGGCCCTGCATATGGACTGGCCGGCAGTAATTTTCACAGGCTTTTGGGCCAAGGAACCACATTTAAGCACTGTCTATAATAATCACAGGCCTATACTTAGGCTTACTAGTACTACTATCCTGGGCCTACTCAATAACGTATACAATTTAACCTTTTCCATGTTTTCTCTTCTTTTTTCTTTCTTGTCAATCACTAAAACTGGTAGGAATTTGATATTGCGTCCTCTACCCTTCAGAACTTACATGCATAGGCCTACTACTAAATTACGTGCAATTTAACTTTTTCTCTTCTCTTCTCTCTTCAATTTTTCTCACTTTCTTTTCTTTTTTCTCTCCTTTCCCCTTTTTTCTACTTGTCAGTCACTAAAGTACTGGGGAAATATGATATTGCGTCACACACCCTTCAGAAAGCCCCCCCCATGATCGATGCACATGTTCGCCATAGGCCTACATCCGGCACAAGCGCCTGCGAAACCTTGCAAACACCCGCGGTATATAAACGAAAGAATAACGAACAAACCCAGGGTATATATACAGAACAGTACGAACACACATCGGACAACTTCCGAACATGTGTATTCGAGCACACTCCGTTTCAAGTTTTGTGCATGCACAAAACTTGAAACGTATTGTCGACGGACTAAACAAACATCACCTAACACGAAACGCATTTGGCGGATAATAACAGGACATATGAAGAACATAAAACGAACATTGACGAACACTAACGAATTTGCTAAAATACCATCCGTTTCTTATACGGAAGACCGATCCGGTGTAGTGTGACACTAAGACGGTTTGGGTCAACGTACATCACCGAATGCAAAAATATGCTATCCAGTGGTGAAGGCCTCACAGGAACGTATTTGCAACGAACACGGGCCGAGTGCAACGAACAAAGAACGAACATGAACGAAAGGAGAGCGAACAAACTCCGGCAATATGCAGCACCATACGAACACACATCGGATAAATACCGAACATGTGTATTCGGTACACTCCGTTTCAAGTTTTGTGCATGCACAAACTTGCCGACGGACTTAACGAACATCACCTAACACGAAACGCATTTGGCGGATGATAGCAGGACATAAAAAAAACATAAAACGATAATTGACGAACAACAACGGATTTACTAAAATGCCATCCGTTTCTTGTACGGAAGACCTATTCGGTGTAGTGTGACAGTAACTTAAGCGCGCTTCAGACTCCGAGTATTGTACGTACAATATTGTATGTACAGTATGTACGTTATTTAATCTATTGCCATTCTATTTCCAGTAATGTTTAAGTTCTAACGAATGTTTGATGACGAAAAATCGATAATATGTTACATACAATATCTAGCAGAAATATATTATCGATTTTACGTCATCAAACATTCGTTAGAACTTAAACATTACTGGAAATAGAATGGCAATAGATTAAATAACGTACCGTTGTACATACAATATTGTACGTACAATAAAAAGTCTGTATACTGCTTAACAAATGAGGAGGTGTTCATAGCTATAAGTAAATCAATCAGACAGGAGTACATTGAAGGCGTCCAACGCATTGGTAGTTTATGGCGTCTATATATCAGTGACTTAACATCAAGATGCAAGCTGATGGCAGAGGGTCTGAATATCAGAAGTAAGAACGTTACAATTCATGAAAACAATCCGTACATAATACAACCAGATTCCACGACGGTCCGTGTATGTGACGTTCCCCTGTCGGTGAGTGACAGTTGCATACTCGGTGCTTTGAGAATGGTAGGAGCTGAAATCAGAGGAGAATGTAAGAAAGAACAATTGCGAGTTGGAGGTAAACTAGTCAAGTGCTTAACAGGGAATAGAAGAGTAGAAATAAAGAAACCTAAAGAACCGTTATTACTAGAGTTCTCATAAAGAACCGTTACCCAGATATGTTGCTATACTCGGCTTCAAAGCCAAGTTATACTACCAGGGGCAACCCAAGACAAGCGAAGTAACATGTAGTCATTGTCTGCAAAAAGGACACTATGTTGGCACATGTAAGAATGAAATAAAGTGTGCAATCTGCCAAAAAGAAGGACATGCAAAAGGGACTTGCCCGGATAAAGTATGCAATATACCAGATGTATACATTGCGCCTACACCAACAGAATCAGAACAAGAAACACAGTTATCACCTTCTGTGTTAAAGACGGCAGAGAACGTGTCAGTTCGTCCAAAGCAACAACAAGGACTTTTAAAACTAAGAGCTGCCAAACTGGAGTTTACTAAGAACCCTAGCATTAAAGACGAGTCTGACTCGTCAGATGATTCGCAGTCAGATGAATCTGTATATATATGAAGACACAAGTATGAGCGCAGTGACTCCGTCGCCTACCCAGATAGGTGAGAAGAGAAAGCAGAAAAGCAAAAGTAACCATCAAAAGAGAAGGAACAGAGGATCAAGATCAAAAGGAAGAAGAAAGTAGTTGTGTTAAAAGATGTAATGTTGATCAAATGTGAATAAACTCTAATACCTATGAATAGAAATTACGTACACTTTGTATCCCTAAATGTAAGGGGTTACGAAATAAAGAAAAACGTAACATTTTATATAATTGGTTAAAAAATCAAGAAACCGATATTTGCTTCCTTCAGGAAACATATCTTGATAAAAACTTGGAAAATATTATATCCAAAGAATGGAACATGGAAATAATTAGTTCTTTTGGAACCAATAGAAGCAAAGGTGTTACAATACTATATAAAAGTAAGCTTGATATTACAATAGAAAAAATATGTGTTTAACAGATGATGGTAGAAGAATTTTAGTTAATATGTCTATAGAAAATAAGAAATTTACACTGGTTAATTTGTATGCGCCAACAAAAAAGATGTATAAAGATATGTTTTTCAAAAAGACATTTCACTGGATTAGAAGACATGCAAAATATGCTTTGATTGTTGGAGGCGATTTTAATTGCGTTCAAAATAAAATTAAAGATACTAAAGGTGTCAAAGGAAACTACTATGAACAATGTAAATACTTGCAAAAAATGATTAAGCGTTTGAAGCTTTTAGATATATGGAGAAAAATATGGCCTGAAAAAAGGCAATTTACCTGGCGTCAGTTATCACTAGGTATAGCTTCAAGATTAGATTATTGGTTAATTTCTACAAGATTACAAGAATATGTTGAGAAAACTGATATTAGACCCTCCATAAAATCAGATCATAACGCAATTTCATTGAAATTGAAAATTAAAACAATAAAATCAGGTCCTGGCTACTGGAAATTCAATTCATCACTCACTGAAGACCAAAATTACAAACAAGATCTAAGACAGGTAATAAGTAAATGCCAGAAGGACGGTGAACGACAGCAATTGTCCAAACAACTAATATGGGAGTTGTGTAAAAGAAAAATAAGAGATTTCACTATTGAGTATTGTAAGAAAAAGTCCAAATGTAAAAACAATCTTTTGGAAAACTTAGAAAAAGATGTTCAACTATTCGAAAATAAAATGGACAAAGATGCTAATTTATACGGTTCTTACATTATGCAGACTGGCAGACTGTGGCAGACTGGCAGACTGGATTGTTGCATGTTTCATGAAATACTTTCCATCATTATAAAACTGTTATTTTTTACAACAGTTGCTGTGTAAACAGGTACATCCCAATGTCATACATATAATAATTGTAAAAAAATACATAAAACAGCGTAATTATGTTATAACAGCATGATTTATTACTCGGAGTTTCACGCCTAAAACGGCGATCATCAGATAAATAGCTGAACACTGAACTGTAACTCCAAAACAAAACAAATAAATTCACAGCGTTGAAAGCGTACGCGTCTTCACTAGAAAAGTATGACAGCGCGCATGTTTAAAACCAAGGAGAATGATACAAGACCATCAGCAAAGAAGAAAAGACGCCGCACCAGAAAAGTCATCTGGTTTAACCCTCCGTACAACAAAGCCGTGAAATCAAATGTAGGGAATACGTTCATCAAGCTTCTGGCCAAGCACTTCCCGCGTGGACACAAACTCAACAAAATATTTAACAGGAACACTGTGAAAATCAGCTACAGTTGTATGAAAAATATGAAATCAATCATCAAATCCCACAACTCACAAATCACCAAAAAAGCCAACCAAGTGCCATCAACAAAAAGTTGCAACTGTAGAGTCAAAGAAACCTGTCCCCTCCGTGGAAAGTGCATGACAAGTGCCTTAGTATATAAAGCCAGTGTAACTTCGAATACAGAATCTAAATCTTATATAGGACTTTCAGGTGGAACCTTTAAACAGAGGTTCAACAACCACACCAAATCATTCAAACATGACAAATATGAGAAGGAAACAGAACTCTCAAAATATGTATGGCAACTTAAAAGAAAAGGAAGTAACTACTCTATCCACTGGGAAATCTTGAAAGAATCAAACACACACAGACGTGACTCAGGACAATGCAACCTATGCATTGAAGAGAAATTAGAAATACTGCGTGCGAAAGGGCCTAACACCCTCAATAATAAAACCGAACTCATCTCAAAATGCCGACACGGTCGGAAACCACCAAGCCGCGCAAAGAAAAAATAAATTGCGCACCTCATTACTTGCGTACACTGCAAAAACAAGTGTTTACATTTAAACACCATATTGTGTTTATCAGAGCAACACTTAATAAACACATAATTCATGTTAATGGTCTAACACTAATGTTCATAAATTAACACTTGGTGTTATATTACAAACACTAATGTTTGTAATATAACACCAAGTGTTAATTTATGAACATTAGTGTTAGAACCATTAACATTAGTGTTAGACCATTAACATGAATTATGTGTTTATTAAGTGTTGCTCTGATAAACACAATATGGTGTTTAAATATAAACACTTGTTTTTGCAGTGTAGTTGCTACGCCTACTGCGCCTTCCGCATTTTAAAGAAACTTTTAAACATGCGCGCTGTCATACTTTTCTAGTGAAGACGCGTACGCTTTCAACGCTGTGAATTTATTTGTTTTGTTTTGGAGTTACAGTTCAGTGTTCAGCTATTTATCTGATGATCGCCGTTTTAGGCGTGAAACTCCGAGTAATAAATCATGCTGTTATAACATAATTACGCTGTTTTATGTATTTTATTACAAGCTCTACTATCTAATAGTATCGAGCACTATCTTCAGCTGTTTTGATTAACTATATATTATAATAATTGTATGTATTTAATTCAATTCAATTAACAAAATACCCCTATTGTATTGAGCAATATAATGTGGGTTGACCCTCATGCTAGGAATTCATCCTCTTGTGATCCTAGTATTATAATGGATAATAGTGTCACTAGGATCCACAACATGCTCATCTATCAGGGGCACAGTTCTTAAACCCCAATACATTTGTACATTCATTGAATGACCTTTCAAAATATGGGGATAAAAACTCATACTCTGCAACTTCAGGTCCAATTTTGCACTATGATTGTTTAATTCAGGTTATTGGGCTATGCCATTGGGATGCGGTCATTGTGGTCCATAGTGTGTGGTGGCCTAGATTTATGATAAATAGGATGGAAAGTGGTGTAGTGACCCTAACAGACTTTTTATTCCATGCAAAATATTTGATGTATTCATATCTATGGTATATATGGTACCCCCCCCCCCTTGCACATGCAACATTTTTGGGATCCCAATTTACAAACCTTAAGGGCTGGGGTATGAACGTTTGGACAGTATTTATTTTGGGACATTAGAGCACATCAGACATATCGAATTGCATTCTGAATACGAAAGAATGTCATTCTGATATCAAATAATTTTGATTTTTTGAAATTCGCAATTTAATACACATTTTATGGCAAATCATTAAAAATTGATATTTTTGATATTTAACAGTACTTGAAGTAAACTTTATAAATCTGATGATTTATACTTAAAGTGTATGTTGGAGGGATGAAAAGCCGACGATCAATTGAAAATTTTGACCTTTCGTATTGAAGATATGGATTTTTTTTCCCAAAACACCAAAAAAAATTAGGTCTTTTTGGGAAAAAATCCATATCTTCAATATGAAAGGTCAAAATTTTCAATTGACCGTCGGCTTTTCCTCCTGCTACATATACTTTAAGAATATATCATTAGATTTATATAATTTACTTCGAGGACTGCTATATATCAAAAATTTGAAAAATATCAAATTTTTATAATTTGTCATAAAATTTGTATTATATTGTGATTTTCGAAAAATGAAAATTATTTGATATCAGAAAGACATGCTTCGTATTCAGAATGCAATTCGATAGGTCTGAGGTGCTCTCATGTCCCACAAAAAATACTGTCGAAACGCAATAAACGCTCATTTTAGATCCCTTAAATGGTCTTGATAAATGTTGCGAGGGCAACAATCTGTGGCAATTTGAGCCTGTATGACCCTGACATGACCTTGATAATTTTTGTCCAGCATTAGGGGTAGTTCTAAACCTTTATATTATACCAAATGGTATATTTTGATACTAGTCTCATATTCTAACCCAGTCTGCCAGTCTGCCAGTCTGCCACAGTCTGCCAGTCTGCATGATGTAAGAACCGCTAATTTATACAAAAATGAATATATTGAAGCCAAAGCAAAACTAGAAAAAAGATATAAAGAAATTACAAAAGGGGCAATTATTAGAGCTAGAGTAAAATGGTATGAAGAGGGTGAAACCAATTCAATATACTCAATGAAACAGTAGAATATTACAGTAATTTGTATAAGTCAAAGGAAATTAAAGATGAAGATATTGACTCGTATGTCAATAATATTCGTGTAGAAACATTGACAAATGTAGAATCAGATATATGTGAAGGTATGATAACTGTAAATGAGTGTACAAAAGCTGTCCAACAGTTAAAAATAAACCGGTCTCCTGGAAGTGACGGTTTAACTTCAGAATTCTACAAGTGTTTCTGGGAGGATATTAAAGAAATGGTAACTGATTCATTAAATAAAGGTTTTGAAAATGGTGAAATGTCTTTTTCTCAAAGAAGGGGGATAATCAATTTACTTTACAAAAAGGGTGAGAAAAATAATTTAGATAATTTTCGTCCAATATCTCCAATATGTTAAATTATGACTATAAGATATGTACTAAAGTATTGGCATCACGTGTTCAAAATGTCCTGAACAAAATAATTAGTGTTGATCAATGTGGTTATGTTAAGGGTAGATTTATTGGTCAAAACATAAGAATGATTGAAGATGTTATTGAATATTGTAATGAAATGGATAATGAATGTGCTGTTCTCTTTATTGATTTTCAAAAAGCTTTCGATTCGTTAGAAATTAACTTCTTGTTAACGTGTCTTAAAAAGTTTGGTTTTGGGGTACAATCAGTGGCGTAGCTAGAGGGGGGCAAGGGGGCAATTGCCCCCACTAATATGCCATTCCGTCGGTTCAGACGGGACCGTCGGTTCATTTTGAGTGGTCTACTAAGTGCCGGTCTGCAAATCATGCATCTGCATCGTCGGTCATGTGAACTTGGGTCCGACTAAAAGTGTCAGTAATGTGAAAATATGATTCAACATTACTTATTTGTATGGTATTTAGGTACATCGGTGCACTGTGTAACCTACGTAAATTATTTCAAACATCCAAACACTATATTAAATAGCAACCGTTCTCTTTAAAACATGTTAAAACATTATTTCCTTACCTTCTCTAGTGATTTTCACTCAATTTTAAAGGAACAAAATACTATATATAAAGGTAAAAACATGTATGAAAAATGGCCCTCCACAACGCTAAAACCTCAGAGCTTCCGGGGGCTTCGCCCCCTGGACCCCTACCAGGGGCTGGACCCCACCAGGGGCCCTAAGGCGGGCCCCTGGACCCCACCCGTTGCTCGCTCCTCTCGCTTCGCTCGCTACGCTCGAATTGTCAATATTACTTGTCGGTTTGTGTCAAAAACTTGCCCCCCCCCCCATATAAAAATCCTGGCTACGCCACTGGGTACAATTTTTAAACTGGGTTAAAACCATATGCCAATATAGAGGCCTTGCATGTGACGTATCATCCCGTAAATATGGCGGACTACTCAAATGCATTCAACAAAAGCATGATTGCAATCTACCGTGACAGTTCGTCTCACACACATAACCCTGCACTACGATCAAATAGGTTGATGACAACATTTGATTGAATGGACTGCACTCCGCCATAACTACGGTGAAGGACACCGGTTCAAATCCTTTGTCTGGAGCCAATCGATAATTTCATGCAAGGCCTCTATAAATAGTTGCATTTCTATGAATGGGTGGCTATCAAAGTCGTTTAAACTACACAGAGGTATTCGTCAAGGATGTCCTCTTTCAGCCTTGTTATTTATTATGGCTGCTGAATATATGTCAACACAGTCTAAACGCAGGACAACCGATTCTTTTGTTCTGCTTAGTCGCGCTAAAAGTCGATCGATACATGTTAAAATCAGCACAATTCCGAGATGCACCTTTTTGCTATGAAATTTATTTTCTCGGTCAAATATAAAGCAAAATTTTTTTTTTTCAGTAATGTCAAATAAAAACATAGTGCTTGGATGAACATTTTTTTTAAAAATCCTGGCGTTAAAATTAAGCATCAAATTGTGTCTTTTAGTGTGATATTTTTGATTTTTATAGGCCTTTAGTTCGCCCGTGAGCTTTTTACAGAATTCATTTTTTAGCGTCTCAAACTAATATAGTTTGCTAAAGAAAGATATTTGCCACCTCTGTAAAGCACATCGTGTGGGTCTATATATTATAGTTTTGTCAGAATTTCCGTTTTGATTCCATAATTTTTGACTACCAGCTGAAATATTTTCAAATCCACGCGTGAAATCTTCGGCTAATACTAGCATTGTGGATCGATATCTCTGGGTGCCCGGCCTGGATAGAGTGTTGCCAGAACTTCAATATAGCAAAGAAATTACCTGGTGTTTCAATTGTCATGAAGGTGACTGGGTATAGTGCCTTTAGTTTGTGTTTGTTTGAAATTGCTTAAACCCACCGAAAGTCATAATGAAGCAGCCAAAACAATACAAGGTTAAACATGGAAGTTTATAACAACCTATTATAATGACCTAAAGGAAAAATCATTTATGGCAACAATGAGCCTTGCATTGTAAGTCATGGTTAAAATGTGTTGAGTACCCACCCCACCCCCATAGGCCTACATAATATTACATACCGGTACCTTATAATATTTATATAGCACGGCTATAGCTATACATTTATAAAGTAGGTCCTACAGCGCTAAATTATGACAAATAGGCCTACACAAACCCGAACGCAAGTCTGAAGGGTGTAATGAAAATGCCAACCCGCGATGCCCGATGGGGGGGTCATTCAAAATTCACCTGGAGATAGGGGGGACAGAAAATTAAAATCCCCTCTAATAACACGCGAATTTTTCTAGGTTTGGACAGTGGATTTTCCCATGGACCTCATCCTAGGTAAATAAACAAACAAACAAACAAACAGACAAAATGGTGTTCATAATCATGGAATCCATAGCCCCTATAAATTGAAATTGCAGGCTATCACGGGAGCAAATTTCCAAAATTCACCTCATTTACCAGAATTGGGGATTTGGGCTACCAAATCGCTGGTCATGCAATCCTGGTTTTCAATGGAAAAGGGACCTGGTTGACAACAATTGAAATATCGATTAATTTAGCTGGTTGCTCTCGAGATAAAGTACTGATTTTGACATTTTCGGAGGATGAAGGGAAAAAGGGTAAAATAAAAACGGAAATTCTGACAAAACTATAATATATAGACCCACACGATGTGCTTTACAGAGGTGGGAAATATCTTTCTTTAGCAAACTATAGCACAATTTTGTGGGGAAATAGCCATGTGAAATGTAAAGGTAAAGTATTATTATTCAAAGAGTGGATCAATGCCGGTATTATTTATTTGAAAGATATTATAGTAAAAGACAGATTTCTAAATTTAAAAGAGTTATCACGAATGGTTGTAAGCCCTATGAATATATTTAACCTTCACAAAGTAATTGAGGCAATCCCAAGAACTTGGAAGTTACAAATTAAGGAAAAAAGGTTACATTCTTGTGAGAGAATTCCCAGTTCATTAATTGAGTTAAAAAACAAGAAAGTTAAACATATTTCCTTACTCAAAACAAAAGGAATATATAATATTTTAAGTACATGTTTCGAGAAACCAGTTTGCATCCAATACTGGGATAAACAATTAAAAGTTGTAGACAAGCCGTGGAATAAAATCTTTTTATTTAAAATCCGAAATAGACTGATTAATAAATTAGGGCATTTTCAATTCAATGTCCTTTATAATCTCATTCCATGTAGAAGAAATCTCCACAAATGGAAACTTAATGACATTGATATTTGTGACTTTTGTAATTGTACTGACAACTATGAACATTTCTTTATAACATGTTCAAAAAATAAATCGTTTTGGAAGCAATTTTCAGCCTTTATATGCCACATTCAAAATATTAGAGTGTTTAATATATGTTTAGAAAAAGTTATTTGTGGATGGCATATTGACAAATCTGAATACAATTTATCAAATATTTTGATTATTTTAGGCGCTTATTCAATTTATAAATCAAAAAAATCATATATAATGATACGAAAAAAATCATTCCAATTTCGAGTTTATTTATTCAAGAAATTAAAAACATTGACCAAATAATTTCAAACACGAAAAGAAAGTTAAGAATCGACATTGATTCAAATGGTTGGCAGTACGGTAAAGTGTACTGGAATGTTATGTAATCTGGTCTTAAACTATGAGGTTCTAATATGTAGAGACCTGTAAAATGATAACAAGATGTATTGAACATGTAATCCCAATCAAAAATAGTGTATGCCCATTATGTAAGATGATAACATGATGTATTGAACATGAAATCCCAATCAAAAAAATATTGTATGATAATAATACATGTAGGCCCAATATAGGCCTGTAAGATTATTGAACAGGAAATCCCAATCAAAAATATTGTATGATAATAATACATGTAGGCCCAGTATGTAGAGGCCTGTAAAATGATAACATAATGTATTGAGCATGAAATCCCAATCAAAAAATATTGTATGATAATAATACATATAGGCCAATATGTATAGGCCTGTAAAATGATAACATGATGTATTGAATATGAAATCCCAAATCAAAAATATTGTATGATAATAATATGAAAAGAGATAATAACAAAGAAATAAAGGCAATTTGCCTCACCTCTTTGAGGTTAAAGATAAAAAAAAGTAGTATGGCTACTTCATCAACACCCACATCAGCAGTAGATAGCTACTTCATCAACACCCACATCAGCAGTAGATAGCTACTTCATCAACTCCTATATCAGCAGTAGATAGCTACTTCATCAACACTGATATCAGCAGTAGATAGCTACTTCATCAACACCAATATCAGCAGTAGATAGCTACTTCATCAACACTGATATCAGCAGTAGATAGCTACTTCATCAACACCTATATCAGCAGTAGATAGCTACTTCATCAACATTGATATCAGCAGTAGATTGCTACTTCATCAACACCCACATCAGCAATAGATAGCTACTTCATCAACACTGATATCAGCAGTAGATAGCTACTTCACCGACACTGATATCAGCAGTAGATAGCTTCTTCATCAACTCCTATATCAGCAATAGATAGCTTCTCCATCAACACTGATATCAGTAGTATGGCTACTTCATCAACACCCACATCAGCAGTAGATAGCTACTTCATCAAACTTGTAATCAGCAGTAGCCTATTCATCAACACCCACATTTGATTATGTTCCCGCAACTATTGTTTTTCTTCGCTCAAGCATGACTTTGATGACTGTTACTTACGATAGATACAAATTTGTACATTTGTCTTTCAAAACAAATGTGTATTAGCGAGGTTGCCTATTTAATTACGTAACGACAAACAAATAGCATATGGACATTGTTTGATTGATGGTGAAAAATAGTGGAGACAATAAAGTTATATTTTGGGTTTTGGTTTAGGTAAAAACGTCAGTTAATAACCTTAAAATGTCGGGTTATATAACGGTCATGAAATCGTTTAAAACGTTTTGTATGAAAACACACTGCATTAATAATTTTTAATGTTTTCGAAATGTCATTGTAAACTATTTTTGCAAATATTTTTGGCCAAATATTTTGTCAACACTTAAATAACATTATGTTAAAATATTTGCACCCAGCAAACACAGAAATGTTCTTAAAATGTTTTTTACAAAACGTTGTAATAACATTTAAATGTCGGGTTATATAAAGGTCGTGAAAACATTTTAAAAAACGTTATTGTAAATATTTTGGGCAAAATTTTTTTGCAAAATATTTTTTCAACCCCAAAATAACATTCTGTTTAGAATGATTTGTACCAAGTTTTCAAAAATGTTTTTGGAATGTTATTAAAACGTTTTTATACCTTTTATGTTTATATAATCTGACATTTAAATGTTTTCTGTAAAACATTGTGTTTGCTGAGCAGTAATTTACCAACAAATGTTTTTTAATGTTATGAAAACGTTTTATACTATTAATGTACCCTTTATATAATCCGACATTTAAACGTTTTCTGACAACCTTTTATAACCTTTTGCGAATGATGTCGAAAACGTTTTGTGTTTGCTGGGAACGAGCCAAAGTGAGGAATTGGTAGGCCTACATAATTCCAAATATCTCGAGAATAAATTTTATAGCATCTATCGCGGTTTCGTATTTGTAGGACCAATAACACATGCAGTGGTGATGCTATACTCTTTTTAGACATACATTTTTTTTATAAGAGATAACGGATTATGTTGAATATAGACAGGTTTGAGTAGGCTTTATCACTCATTGTACTATTCATAATAAGAGATAGTAAAATTAATCAACTACATAATTTAACAAATAGTACCTGTTTCGGTTGGGTAACTACTGAGTATCAAAAAGGGAGGTCCCGGTGGTGAAATTGCAAACATATCTTCCTTGCCGAACCATCAACGCATGCGCATATTTATATATTTGGCAACAATTTCAATAAACTTGTCCTGACTATGATCTCTCATATCATTTCAAAAATCATATTTGTTTTTGTTTCATTTTGGAGATCATTTTGATTCTGGTTTCTACCCTGTGTGCTCTTCTCTCACGATTTTCACACCATTTTTATTTGTCGTTAAGGCCTATTTTTGATGAATTTCAAAGACGGTCAGTAATTGCCTCGTCTATTATTGGATATTCTTTCACAATTATCAAGTGAATATATTCAGATTAAACAAGGCTTGTAATCTGCTTTGGCACTTACATCTGCTTCTTTTTATTACACGTTCCTTAACTGTAATTTCCCGCCAATGTTGACAAGTGTCAGTGTACATATAGCAATGACTTTATGCAAATGAGATTACGTAATTCAAAGTATTCTAATAATAACTGTTGTGTGTTTTGAAAGACAAAAGTACAAACTTGTATTTATCATAAGTAACAGTCATCAAAGTCATGCTTGCTTGAGCGGAGATAAATAATAAATAATAGTTTGGGGAACACATTGACCATCCCTCGTAGGTAGCAACTTCATCAACACTCATATCAGCAGTAGATAGCAACTTCATCAACACTCATATCAGCAGTAGATAGCAACTTCATCAACACTCATATCAGCAGTAGATAGCAACTTCATCAACACTCATATCAGCAGTAGATAGCAACTTCATCAACACTCATATCAGCAGTAGATAGCAACTTCATCAACACTCATATCAGCAGTAGATAGCAACTTCATCAACACTCATATCAGCAGTAGATAGCTACTTCATCAACACTCGCATCAGCAGAAGACAGCTACTTCATCAACACTCATAATCAGCAGTAGATATATACTTCATCAACACCCACATCAGCAGTAGCTAGCTACTTCATCAACACTCATATGTGTCAGCAGTAAACAGCTTCTTCATCGGTACTAATATCAGCAATAGGTAGGTACTTCAACTACGCTGATATAAACAGTTGTGTTGGTGAATACTTCCCTGAGTTCATTTATAGCCCACATTGTATAATTATTATAAATCTATCATCAGGTCCACTGTACCAAGACACGTAAATTGGCGAGGGTCAAACCTTTTTATCAGTACTTTTTGTTTTAGGGCCTATTGATTTATCAAATTCAATAGAAATATATACATATCAATTAAAACCCCAACGGTCTTGATGTAACATGATGTTATACTGAACCAGTGGCAAAGCAGGAGGAAAGGGTTGCAGCTGCCCCCCCCCCCCATGTGAAAATTCCCCCCCCCCCCCGGTGGGATGGTGGCCAATCCGATATTTAAGATTTTTAGGCCTTTTTTTGGCACTTGTTAGCCCATTTTTTGCAATTTTCGTCAATGTTACCCCCTTAAAATTGGTCTTGCCCCTCCCCACCCTCTTTGCACACCCTCTGAAAAAGTGCTGTCCACTACAACAGTAATGAGATGTAATTTCATAATTTTGAGTTTTGTTTGGTGCTGTCGACATTATATTTATAAGCCGAAAAAATTGAGATAAATTGCCGACTATAGAACTAGCATAGTTCATATCAACAGTAGATAGCTCACATATAGGTTTCTTTATCATTGAGGTATGGGACTTTTTATTTTTTCGGAGAAGAGCAGGTAGGGCAACTACTTATTTATATTTCTACATGTTCATACTACCAGGGAAGTGAAAAATAATATGAAAATGTCATTTTTAAATGCATTTTGTTACTAAAATGGAGGTTATAGCACCCTCAACGGGCACCCTGTCCCTAGGACTACATGTAAAGACCAGCTATAGAAATGCTGCTCTAAAATAAAATGGCCCGATTCTTTTTGCCTCAAATTTTACATAATTATGATGTAGATTTAACATCTTGAATGCAATGCAAGTGTTGCCGTTGCTGCTCTTCTAAATTCATTTATAAAATGTCCGCCCAGACCAAGGTGCACCGACACTGATATGTGATATCAGCAGTAGATTCCTACTTCATCAACACCAATATCAGCAGTAAATAGCTAACTCATCAACACCCACATCAGCAGGAGATAGCTACTTCATCAAAACCAATATCAGCAGTAGAAAGCTACTTCATCAACGCTCATATCAGCAGTAGATAGCTACTTCATCAACACTCATATCAGCAGTAAATAGCTTCTTCATCAACACTCATATCAACAGTAGATAGCCACTTCATCAACACTCATATCAGCAGTAGATAGCAACTTCATCAACACTCATATCAGCAGTAGATAGCAACTTCATCAACACTCATATCAGCAGTAGATAGCAACTTCATCAATACTCATATCAGCAGTAGATAGCTACTTCATCAACACTCGCATCAGCAGAAGACAGCTACCTCATCAACACTCATAATCAGCAGTAGATATATACTTCATCAACACCCACATCAGCAGTAGCTAGCTACTTCATCAACACTCATATGTGTCAGCAGTAAACAGCTTCTTCATCGGTACTAATATCAGCAATAGGTAGGTACTTCAACTACGCTGATATAAACAGTTGTGTTGGTGAATACTTCCCTGAGTTTATTTATAGCCCACATTGTATAATTATTATAAATCTATCATCAGGTCCACTGTACCAAGACACGTAAATTGGCGAGGGTCAAACCTTTTTATCAGTACTTTTTGTTTTAGGGCCTATTGATTTATCAAATTCAATAGAAATATATACATATCAATTAAAACCCCAACGGTCTTGATGTAACATGATGTTATACTGAACCAGTGGCACAGCCAGGAGCAAAGGGTTGCAGCTGCCCCCCCCATGTGAAAATCCCCCTGGTGGGATGGTGGCCAATCCGATATTTAAGATTTTTAGGCCTTTTTTTGGCACTTGTTAGCCCATTTTTTGCAATTTTCGTCAATGTTACCCCCTTAAAATTTGTCTTGCCCCTCCCCACCCTCTTTGCACACCCTCTGAAAAAGTGCTGTCCACTACAACAGTAATGAGATGTAATTTCATAATTTTGAGTTTTGTTTGGTGCTGTCGACATTATATTTATAAGCCGAAAAAATTGAGATAAATTGCCGACTATAGAACTAGCATAGTTCATATCAACAGTAGATAGCTCACATATAGGTTTCTTTATCATTGAGGTTTGGGACTTTTTATTTTTTCGGAGAAGAGCAGGTAGGGCAACTACTTATTTATATTTCTACATGTTCATACTACCAGGGAAGTGAAAAATAATATGAAAATGTCATTTTTTAAATGCATTTTTGTTACTAAAATGGAGGTTATAGCACCCTCAACGGGCACCCTGTCCCTAGGACTACATGTAAAGACCAGCTATAGAAATGCTGCTCTAAAATAAAATGGCCCGATTCTTTTTGCCTCAAATTTTACATAATTATTATGATGTAGATTTAACATCTTGAATGCAATGCAAGTGTTGCCGTTGCTGCTCTTCTAAATTCATTTATAAAATGTCCGCCCAGACCAAGGTGCACCGACACTGATATGTGATATCAGCAGTAGATTCCTACTTCATCAACACCAATATCAGCAGTAAATAGCTAACTCATCAACACCCACATCAGCAGGCGATAGCTACTTCATCAAAACCAATATCAGCAGTAGAAAGCTACTTCATCAACGCTCATATCAGCAGTAGATAGCTACTTCATCAACACTCATATCAGCAGTAAATAGCTTCTTCATCAACACTCATATCAACAGTAGATAGCCACTTCATTAAAACCAATATCAGCAGTAGAAAGCTACTTCATCAACACGCATATCAGCAGTAAATAGCTTCTTCATCAACACTGATATCAGCCGTCAGTAGACAGCTTCTTCATCAACACCCATATCAGCAGTAGTGAGCTAATTCATCAACATCAATATCAGCAGTAGATAGCTTCTTCATTAACACCCACATTATAGGTAGCTGCTTCATTAACACTGATATCAGCAGTAGAGAGCTTATCCATCAACACTCATATCAGCAGTAGATAGCTACTTCATCAACACCCATATCAGCAGTAAATAGCTACTTCATCAACACTCATATCAGCAGTAAATAGCTTCTTCATCAACACTCATATCAGCAGTAGATAGCTACTTCATCAAAACCAATATCAGCAGTAGAAAGCTACTTCATCAACACCCACATCAGCAGTACATGTAGATAGCTACTTCATCAAACCCAATATCAGCAGTAGAAGCTACTTCATCAACGCTCATATCAGCAGTAGATAGCTACTTCATCAACACTCATATCAGCAGTAAATAGCTTCTTCATCAACACCCACATCAGCAGTAGATCAACCCCCCCATAGCTACTTCATCAAAACCAATATCAGCAGTAGAAAGCTACTTCATCAACGCTCATATCAGCAGTAGATAGCTACTTCATCAACACTCATATCAGCAGTGAAAGCTACTTCATCAACACCCACATCAGCAGTACATGTAGATAGCTACTTCATCAAAACCAATATCAGCAGTAGAAGCTACTTCATCAACGCTCATATCAGCAGTAGATAGCTACTTCATCAACACTCATATCAGCAGTAAATAGCTTCTTCATCAACACTCATATCAGCAGTAGATAGCTACTTCATTAAAACCAATATCAGCAGTAGAAAGCTACTTCGTCAACACGCATATCAGCAGTAAATAGCTTCTTCATCAACACTGATATTAGCCGTCAGTAGATAGCTTCTTCATCAACACCCATATCAGCAGTAGATAGCTACTTCATCAACATCAATATCAGCAGTAGATAGCTACTTCATCAACACTGATATCAGCAGTAGATAGCTTCTTCATCAACACCCATATCAGCAGTAAATAGCTACTTCATCAACACTGATATCAGCAGTAAATAGCATTTTTTAAATGCATTTTTGTTACTAAAATGGAGGTTATAGCACCCTCAACGGGCACCCTGTCCCTAGGACTACATGTAAAGACCAGCTATAGAAATGCTGCTCTAAAATAAAATGGCCCGATTCTTTTTGCCTCAAATTTTACATAATTATGATGTAGATTTAACATCTTGAATGCAATGCAAGTGTTGCCGTTGCTGCTCTTCTAAATTCATTTATAAAATGTCCGCCCAGACCAAGGTGCACCGACACTGATATGTGATATCAGCAGTAGATTCCTACTTCATCAACACCAATATCAGCAGTAAATAGCTAACTCATCAACACCCACATCAGCAGGAGATAGCTACTTCATCAAAACCAATATCAGCAGTAGAAAGCTACTTCATCAACGCTCATATCAGCAGTAGATAGCTACTTCATCAACACTCATATCAGCAGTAAATAGCTTCTTCATCAACACTCATATCAACAGTAGATAGCCACTTCATTAAAACCAATATCAGCAGTAGAAAGCTACTTCATCAACACGCATATCAGCAGTAAATAGCTTCTTCATCAACACTGATATCAGCCGTCAGTAGACAGCTTCTTCATCAACACCCATATCAGCAGTAGATAGCTAATTCATCAACATCAATATCAGCAGTAGATAGCTTCTTCATTAACACCCACATTATAGGTAGCTGCTTCATTAACACTGATATCAGCAGTAGAGAGCTTATCCATCAACACTCATATCAGCAGTAGATAGCTACTTCATCAACACCCATATCAGCAGTAAATAGCTACTTCATCAACACTCATATCAGCAGTAAATAGCTTCTTCATCAACACTCATATCAGCAGTAGATAGCTACTTCATCAAAACCAATATCAGCAGTAGAAAGCTACTTCATCAACACCCACATCAGCAGTACATGTAGATAGCTACTTCATCAAACCCAATATCAGCAGTAGAAGCTACTTCATCAACGCTCATATCAGCAGTAGATAGCTACTTCATCAACACTCATATCAGCAGTAAATAGCTTCTTCATCAACACCCACATCAGCAGTAGATAGCTACTTCATCAAAACCAATATCAGCAGTAGAAAGCTACTTCATCAACGCTCATATCAGCAGTAGATAGCTACTTCATCAACACTCATATCAGCAGTAGAAAGCTACTTCATCAACACCCACATCAGCAGTACATGTAGATAGCTACTTCATCAAAACCAATATCAGCAGTAGAAGCTACTTCATCAACGCTCATATCAGCAGTAGATAGCTACTTCATCAACACTCATATCAGCAGTAAATAGCTTCTTCATCAACACTCATATCAGCAGTAGATAGCTACTTCATTAAAACCAATATCAGCAGTAGAAAGCTACTTCGTCAACACGCATATCAGCAGTAAATAGCTTCTTCATCAACACTGATATCAGCCGTCAGTAGATAGCTTCTTCATCAACACCCATATCAGCAGTAGATAGCTACTTCATCAACATCAATATCAGCAGTAGATAGCTACTTCATCAACACTGATATCAGCAGTAGATAGCTTCTTCATCAACACCCATATCAGCAGTAAATAGCTACTTCATCAACACTGATATCAGCAGTAAATAGCTTCTTCATCAACACTCATATCAGCAGTAGATAGCTACTTCATCAAAACCAATATCAGCAGTAGAGATAGCTACTTCATCAAAACCAATATCAGCAGTAGAAAGCTACTTCATCAACGCTCATATCAGCAGTAGAAAGCTACTTCATCAACGCTCATATCAGCAGTAGATAGCTACTTCATCAACACTCATATCAGCAGTAAATAGCTTCTTCATCAACACTCATATCAGCAGTAGATAGCTATTTCATTAAAACCAATATCAGCAGTAGAAAGCTACTTCATCAACACGCATATCAGCAGTAAATAGCTTCTTCATCAACACCCATATCAGCAGTAGATAGCTACTTCATCAACATCAATATCAGCAGTAGATAGCTTCTTCATCAACACCCACATTATAGGTAGCTGCTTCATCAACACTGATATCAGCAGTAGAGAGCTTATCCATCAACACCCATATTAGCAGTAGATAGCTACTTTATCAACACCCATATCAGCAGTAAATAGCTACTTCATCAACACTGATGTCAACAGTAGATAGCTTCTTCATCAACACTGATGTCAACAGTAGATACCGGTAGCTTCTTCATTAACACCCTCATTATAAGTAGCTGCTTCATCAACACTGATATCAGCAGTAGAGAGCTTATCCATCGACACCTACATCAGCAGTAGCTACGGTACTTCATCAATACCAATATCAGCAGTAGATAGCTACTTCATCAACACTTATATCGGTCAAACCTTTTTATCCGTACTTTTATTTGTTTTATTGATTTATCAAATTCAATAGAAAATATACATATCAATTAAGAGTAGACCCCGAAGGCCTTGATGTAACGTGATGTTCAGCCAAAATGACCAAAATCACTAAAATCGTGCATTTCAGGCCTACCTATTAATTCATAAGGTCACAGAAAAATGTTGTGATTGACTTTTTTGATCCAGACTTCCATCTTAGTAAATTGATACACTATCCAAGATGCATATGTCTTTTTTTTTACACTTTTTACAATTACACTTTTTGGTCAAAACTGAACAAAAATCACCAAAAAATGGCATTTTTACCCATAAATTAATCGATGATTTTGTTCGCATATTTTAAATATCCTTTTGACATGTGTTCTGCACACCAAATATTAAAGTTTCTACTCTATTTAGTTTCCAAGAAAAAGCTAGTTACAATATGCATGTCATTTTCAGGTAAAAAGCAATAAAAATCCTTAAATAGCGTGACCGTTGCCATGGAAACGGAATAGAACACGCGGGTGACAAATTTGGCAACATCTCGGAAAAGATTCTCCATAGACTGTTCTGAACATTTTGATATATGATTCGTCCATTTGAAACATCTGTCCAACGACACGGAAATTTCAGGAGGCTGGCCCTTATACTGTTAGGGGTCTATTAAACATTTGCAAGCCTGTCCATTCAGCTATATATAGAGAGAAATAAAGGTTCTAAATAGAACCTTTTTTGTCCTCTCAGGAGAACCCCCCCCCCCTCTTGAACATCTCAAAAAGATTCTTTAATTTTGGAGAACCCTTAAAGGTTCTCTAAAGAACCGAAAACGGTTTTGTAGCACATTTTTGGGCCATTTTTGACGGTTGTGGAACCATTTTTGGTTCTTTAGAGAACCTCTAAGGGTTCTCCTGAGAGGGCAACTTTAGAACCTTCGCAGCATTCCTTTCAGTTCTTTCTTTGAAGTTCTTTCTTTATGTCTTTTCTTCCTTCTTTCTTTCTTAAGTTTCTATCTTTCTTTCTTCCTTTCGTTCTTTCTTTCTTTCTTTCTTTCTTTCTTTCAGAGTCATTTGTTCTCTCTCTCTTTCGTTCGTTCGTTCGCTCTTTCTTTCTTTCTTTCTTTCTTTCTTTTTTCTTTCTTTCTTTCTTTCTTTTTTTCTTTCCTTCTTCTTTCTTTCTTTCTTTCAAAAATTCTTTCTTTCTAAAATTCTTTCTTTCTTTTTTTCTAAAATTTTGTCTTTCATTCTCTTTCTCTCTAAAATTCTTGAGTTCTTTCTTCTTCTTGAGTTGTTTTCTTGAGTTCTTTCTTTCTTGAGGTCTTACCGTTGTTGTTTTTTTTCTTTCTTTCTTTTTTGAGTTCTTCCTTACATAATGGTCTCTTGATTTTGTCCTTTTTCAGTTTTCCTCTCTTTCTTTCTCTCCAAATTTTTGTTTTTGAGTTATTTCAATCTAGTTTATATTTCGGAATATATACACGGGAAATATTTAACCAAACTTTAAATATAAACAAATAAAACGTAACATACAAAACAATAAGCAAACAAATATACAAAGATGTTATGGGAGTAAAATGAGAAAGGCCCCGAGGAAAAGCCATATCAGAAATATTGAAATAAAATGAGTTAGTCGAAAATGAAAAAAACAATTATTCGGATATAATCTTTTAATTAGCTTGGGTGAATCCATTTAAAGACAATCCGGTAATTCAATATTATGTTGAATGAAAAACCCTCAAATTCGTTGCCAAACCCATAACAAAGGCGCGTGTGGCTGGTTTAGTCGACTGAATTTCAATTGCATGACCTAAAATACAATACCGCGGGAAACTGACAACTTTACGCCCATTATTGGGTGCTAGATCAATAACAAGTCTCGCGCTAATCCCACTATTTCCACAGTGACGGCTGACAGATTGGGAGGCTAGTGGGTGAATTTATTATTGAAAATCCGGCAATCCGGCATATATGAGTTCAGAATAAGGCACCGTACACTAACGCATTGAGTGACTAGTAATAGTAGCACAGTTATATTCAGTGTGTGCGGTTGTTATTGACAAATGCACATCAATTTCTAACGCTTTCACTTATGGATATATACTATTTCCACCTGTAGGATTTATTGCATTTCGGAAAATTACTTTGATATTTCGGGTAAGTTAGTTATGCCACATTTTTCCATATTTTAGAAAATAATTATGAAATTTACATATAGCAGGGGGCGTGAATTGATATTTGGACTTGTGTGTTGATGTTTTCTGTGACTGTGTTTTGACAGCAAGACCTGGCATGCTAAAGTTGCACGTGCAAGTCGTGTGTAGTATTTATAATATTTTGAATTTCAAATACGAAAATGACAGTCATTCGAATGCACTGAGCTTTTACAAGCTGTTCAAAAAAGTTCTAAATGAAATTGCTTGAAATGCAATTTGCAACCAAGGTAGATAAGATGGAGCACGGGGATTAAGATTGACTCCACTGCTGGATTCCAGTTGTATCGCATCCTCCTAGCTCCTCTTTCCTGGCAACTCCTCTTCCTGCATCATCGGATCATCACATACCTGCTATGAGTACTTCCATGCTATATCTCTGTTATTATAGGGCCAACGTGTATAAGAACACAGACTGTTTATGATAAGTTGTAAGAAATTATTACTAATAATTTATTATTAATTCCTATTGAAAAATATTGAATAATATAGCCTATATGTGTATGACCACTGCATGATTATACATGTAGCATTGGTGTAGGGAGGAATTCCCTGCCGGCCATCACTGTGTATTGTGTGTTGGTTGAATTGATCACTGAATGATGATTGTTAAAATTAAATTACCGAAAAATGGTGGTGTCCCCTCAACTGGTCTTGGTGCCTGCCCCCCCATCAGTGGCGGCACCAGAAATGTTTTTTTCAGGGGGTGGCGGGCATTGAGGGTGCAAAGTGAATATCGGGGAATCATCAAATTTTGTGCAAAATTGTCGTAAAAAGGGGATATTTACTGGGGGTAACAGGAGGGGGCAAGAGTTCTGACTGGGGGGGCATTTTCGCCCATGGCGCTGCCACTGCCCCCATCGAGTGATTCATGGTATGCTTATAATGGATGAGACCATTAAAGTTTTCTGCAGAACAGTACACAATACATATGTAATTTACCCATTGTCTGTGTTTAAAAAAAAAATCAATTGACTTTTTTTGCAGAAAAGGCAAATGACCACCCCCCCAAAATGGGTTCATCAAAATCAATCTTTGTCAAGACATGGATGTTATTGATTTCATACAGCTAACAAAATGCCCAAAACACAAAATGTGAGTCGACTGGGCTTGTAGAACAGGTTATTTTTTTAACCACTGCATCCATACATTCAAGTCAAGTCCATACACTATTGTTTGTATAATTGTCATCACCCAGTTGTCTGACCCCCAGGGGTCTAACCCAGGGATAAACCCATACTAATGTCCCCAGCTAATGTCTTCTAAACCCACATAATCACAGCCTTAAATCCAGTACATTCCAAGCGTAAGCTTACCATGCTTTACCTGTCTCAGATAATAGTCTACTGTCTACAAACAGGTGAGTCCATTGAGAATTCACCTGATATTCAGAAAAGCAAAGGGTGGTGTATATGCCTACCAGGCCAATTTTCCAAGGGGCAGGGGTATTGAAAAGTTGACCATATCTTAAAAAATACCCCCACTTGATTCATATACCAGTGATTACTCTACACTTCGTCCTCCCTACATCCCTCCTTAATATAGAATCCTTCCCAGCCTTCTCAATCAGCTTCAAGTCAACTGTCTCCCTGCCATACATTGGGCTAGTGCGTTTAAAATCCACACTCCCCCTGTGGAATATTTTGGAAATATCTTTCACAGAGGGAATATGTTTTTCAAATGTAATTGATCAGGGTTAATCATTTTGAAACCCATACTCCCTCTATATTATGGCTATACCTTTATGTTTTCACAACTGGAGTGAGCATTTCAAATGGAAGTTACCCAACTGTCTAGATCCAAAACTCATATGCCCCCCTGTGGAAGACTAAGTAGCTAGTGTGAATTTTTAAGTGGAATAGCCCATTTTATCTAATTTGATTAATTTTTCTTCCCAAAGTACATTTTTTGTAGGAGTCTGATAATAACATTTAGCCAATTTTGATATCTTTGTGCTCTTCATTTCTGTTGTGAATCATTCCAACCATGTCAATTGTATCAAGTAGATAGTGAGTCATGATAATATGCAAGTAGATGCATAGTTGGAAGAAATATACAAATACATGCATGTACTACTACATCATGTACAGGATGTCCCAAAAAAAAGAGGCCCCACATTGCGCCCTCTTTTTCTCCTATTTCTGAAAAGTTGATCAAATATATTTTGGTATGTAAAGAAACCTACAATCGTTAGCTTTAATAAACCAAAACAATTATTTCAATCGGCTCATAACTTTTGAAGATATGTCCTTTTAAAGAAATGTATCCGTTTTCACTCTGTCCACGGAGGAGGTTTGGCTACTTCAAAGATTGAAAAGTGCATATACCATGCATGAATATAAAACATTCCTCGATGATAACTTTACAAAATAACAACTTTATTTAAGGGAATGGGCTTTACCGGTGGGCTTACGGGTTATGGATTTTGTTAAGTATCATTAATTTGGGCGAAATTGATGTGGGATGGGACTTCTTTTGCTATACTTGCAATTACTTGTGTTTTTCTCGTTTCTTGCTTTCTTTTTTATTGACAACATAAGTCATTTCTCTTTTTGGAATAAAAGGTAGCCCTAAAAAGGGCTGTTTAGTTTGTCTTTGGTTCTTTTGAAGTGAGTTTATTGTGCTGCTCTGCCCTCTACCTGGTTGCCTCCGTGACGAATACAGGTTTCAGCCCTAGTTCTCATTGCATTAATTGCGTTATGCACCATCCTTAAGGCCTTGTGCGCCGGATACTTCGAATGCTGCAGTAATATGGGGTTGCGAAGATGTTTGAAGCTAGCTGGTGATCCTCGCTTATAGTGAATGCTTTCCCAAGACTAATGCTATTATCTATCCATGTCAATAGCCGTGTGTTTCGTTTAAATCTTTGATGTAGCCAAACCTCATCCGTGGACAGAGTGAAAAACGGGTACATTTCTTAAAGAGGGCATATCTTCAAAAATTGTGAGCCGATTGAAAGAATTGTTTTGGTTTATTAAAGCTAACGATTTAGGGTTTCTTTACATACCAAAATATATTTGATCAACGTTTCAGAAATAGGAGAAAAAGAGGGCGCAATGTGGGGCCTCTTTTTTTTGGGACACCCTGTACTACATACATCTCTTGAGTGTCTTTTGAACTTGTTTGCTAGGACAGTTCTTGTGCCATCTTTTTCAAACACAAAAGGAGTCGGGAAAAATTAAGAGAATTTAGCAAGTCCAAGAAGCGGTAGGAGCATATTGCAAACAAATCTTGAAGGCATCCATTATGTGGCAGGTGCAATGTGTAGTATTTTATCTTTCATATAGATGGTTATGGGGTTCCATCCATCAGGCAAAAATTTGCCCCCCCCCCCCCCCAGATAAGTGATGTTGGACTGTAATTGTTATTTAGCCGGGGGGGGGGGGTGTTCGAAAATATTTGAACAGGGATGTGCCACACAAACTTTTGGATGTGGATTTTCTCTATACCTACTTTTTGCTGTTTTTGCAACCCATGCATCAGTATATAAATTTTTCACAAAAGGCACCAACATTTGCCCAAATTAGGTGCTTTTAAGGGTCTCCACTGAAAACCCACCCATCGATATACCAAAATTGATGAAAAAGTACCCCAAAACCATGGCACATCTCCGTACACCTTCAACCAGGAAGAACTCCCCTCCCCACCCCTGGCAATTAACACCCTCACAGACCCTTCAATGCTGTAATGGCGGCACCAGAAATTTTTTTTGGGGGGGGGCAAAGAGAATTTTAGGGGGGGAAATCAACAAATTTTGCGCACAATTGTCGCAAAAAGTGGAAATGTACATAATTTTTGGGGTTTTGCCTCAAAAGTGGGGGGGGGGGGGACAAGAAAAATATTTGGGGGTGCAAATGCCCCTTGTGCCCCCTATAGCGCTACCACTGCCAGAAACCTGTTTTGAAATGGAGCAAAAGCCCTTGCAAACTGGATCAAGAGTCCTATCCATAGTGCCATTTAATATCACAATTATGGGAAGTAGGACAGTGAACTTGAAGCTAGATCAAGACACCTAGAAAATGTATCAAAGTGGCAGGCCAAATGGGACTCCTTGTTCAGAAACAAGGACATTCCAAAGTCTTGCCATTGAAATTCAGGCAACAGGTAAATCTAGAGTTATTGAGTGGGGAGTTAGCTAATTAGAGATAGAGAGAGAGAGAGTTAGGACAATGGGATGAAGGTTAATATTTCAAGGCCCTGACGGGATATAAGTACAACATAGTTTTTGTTATGATTGATTCTTTCAAGTGAGTGCACAATACTTGGATGTGGGCTATAACTAGAAACAAGGGTCTGTATTGCCATAAATTGCTTCTTGCAAGTGTCATATTAGAAACAAACTGTTTATGGGACATAACCGAAATCCTTTCGTTAGAAGTATGACTAAATGTTTGTAAAAAATCTAGTTGAAAACTTGGTCAAAGTTGATCTTTTCAATATATTGTCAACATTTTAACATTTTACACTTAGGGGAGAGCGGGGAGTGTTCGCCCTATATTTTTCTGACCAGCCTAGCGATGTCAATTTTAAGGTTAGGGATGACCTGATTAGCCCATGTGAAAGCCCTATGTCTTAGCTATATACGGCCACAATCCCAGAACTATTAGGCCTTACAATAGCAACAGGATAGAGCAAACAAAAAAGTTTTGCAAAGTGGCGAACTTGCCCCATATTGGGGCAGGTTCGCCCATATGGTGGGGTAAGTTCACCCTAATCACAAAAAAGGTTTAAACATTGCATAACAATAACATATTAAATGCAAACATTCAGCAAGAGTATACAGGGCATTCATTCTCTTCTGGGGAGTCACTAAATTTGTTGCAGGTGGTCGGGTCAGGGTAAAATGTAGGTGTCCAAAGTGAGCTTAAACGTATCATGTTTACAACTTCGGGGGATTGTGGATTAGGACATAAACGGTTGTATGAGTAATACTGATACAACATAACTTTAAAAAGCATGCTTTTCAGTAGTTTTACCTTGTTTAATGGTATAATTATAAATATTTTGCATAATACGCTGATGGGGCAGGTCCGCCCTCCAGTGTGGGGTAAGTCCGCCCGGGGAAGATATAGGGCGAACATGCCCCAACCTCAAAAGGGCGAACATGCCCCTTGAGCACATTTTTGTATTTTCTTCAGGGTATGCAAAATACAAATCGAATAAGGAGTTTATAACTGCATTAATTCTTTGACAAATCCCGTATGTTCCCAATACAAATTTCCATTAAAACCATCTGTATTTATGTATCAATGATAATACAACATTATTAATGCAAACAAAAATTACGTTTTGGTGTAATTTTTTTGTTTTGGCTGCAGTTCGATGAACACGTCCCTATATATCGCGTAGCTAATATGAGAAGTGTATAATGACCTATGTCACATAATTTTGCCATCACCAAATTCCCCGATAGCCGTAGTGCTGAGAAACAAGGGGTGGGCGAACCTGCCCCTAGGGCTAACACTCCCGCTCTCCCTACTTTTCACAGGGAGGAAGACTGAGGGTGGTGGTTAACATGGTTAACCTCCTAACTTTTGTTCCTTATTAAAAGGGGGGGGGGGGGTAACCCTATTGGTTTTGGATATGGAGTTGTCTTTAAAATTACATAATAATATCAACTAGAGGCAAATGATGGTCATAGACCACAAACCTAGCTGGGGCATGTTTGTGTTGTGGAGGTATCCGACCTGGTCATGAGGTTTGTTGTCACCGAGTTTTGAGTCCTGTACCGTCCTTTTCCAGAAAATGCAATTCTAAGATTTGACCCCAGATGACCTTTGACCTGACCCCTGCAAGATGTTCCCCTGGTTGTGAGGTTGGTTGTCACTGAGTTTGATCTTTGACCTGACCCCTGCAAATTGTTCCCCTGGTTGTGAGGTTGGTTGTCACTGAGTTTGAGCCCCATATATCCCTTACGGGGCTATCATTTTCTCCGGAAGGGGGGTCCCAAATATACAAGGGGGTCATACATTTTCGGAAAGAAAAATACGGGGGTATAATACTTTTGATGACCAAAATGTAGGGAGTCACAAGATGACCACAGATAGTGTGTTTATCTTATTCAAAACTAGCAGGAGCTAGTACTAGAGTAAACAGGAGCAGTTTAGTAAAGCGGGCAGTGGTTAATAAAGATGGTGAACGGTGATGATAAACATGGTGTCTTCGACTAAAACATGAATAAGAATTATTATTACCCAGGTATAATTCTGGCTTACCCTGTCCACCCTGTGTTTTGCAGGTTAGGGTTTGGGGATGTCATTTTCTTCAAGGGGGGGAGGGGTGGGGTCATGAATATGTCGGTGACCGCAGTAAAAAAATTTATGACCCCTATCTTTTTTTACGACCCCCCTATATTGGGTCGAAAATTTTTATGACCCTCCCCCCTTCCACCTACAAAGACTCAAGACAAACTATTCATTGCCGGAACAAAGGCGAGGAGCGCACCAAAAGTGCATTATAAGTACAGGTCTACTAAATGAAGCCTATTATTAACATGATTAAGCATTTTCCAAAGTGAGGGTAAAACACATCTTGTATTATAAGTACAACTTGTCAACTTAACGAACAATTTAACTGCCCGTTTTGATCTTGCCTTGCTTTTCACAGATTGCATTGTAAATTTATGTTTAAGGGCTCGAATAGCGGCGTTTTCACATATTTTTGTGGGACATGAGAGCACATCAGACATATCGAATTGCATTTTGAATACGAGGAATATCCTTCTGCTATCAAATAATTTTGATTTTTTTTTTTTTGATACACACTTTATGGCAAACTATTAAAAAGTGATTTTTTGAAATTTAACAGTCCTCAAAATAAATTGTATAAACTATAAATCTAACGATATGCACTATGAAGTTGGGATGAACAGCCGTTCATTATATCATATGAAAATTTTGACCTTTCGTATTGAAGATATAGATTTCGACCTCAAAACACTAAAAAGATGTATATAGATCTTTTTGAAAAAAAAAAGTTTATGTTTAATATATGAAATGTCAAAATTTTCAATTGATCATGTTGATGGTCGGCTTTTTTATCCCAGCTACATAGAGTGCAGACAATAATCTAGAAAGTGTGGGTGTGTGTGGGGGGGGGTGGGGGGTGTTGGAGAGGGGTTTACCAATTTTGTTTAAATGATTAGGGGCTGTGCAATAATTATGAGCCCTGGGGAAGCAAGTTTCGTAAGCCAAGGGGGGGCAAGCGATTTTTGCACACACATTCATGGGGCGTCTTTTTAATTAAACGTTCCAAAAAGGCTTTGGAAAACAGTACGGAAATGCTTTAATATGCAAATTTTCTTGCCGCTCGCACCATATATCAAGAGTTTGCAAATTGGGATCCAAAAAATTTGGCAATATGTTCAAAGAGGGGGGGCAAAGATTTTTGACAGGCCGTGGGGGAAGTGATTTTGGCAGGCCGAGAGGGGTGGGGTAAGCAATTTTTGGTGGGCCGTTCAGAAAGTTTACCCCGGGGGTCATAATTATTGCACAGCCCCTTAAATGTATAAAGCAACTTATGTAGCATTAATGTAAACAAGCAGATTTATAGTTGGGCCAACATAATTATAGTTTGTTTCTTCACACACCAAGTTCTCAAGATGTACCCATGACCTAAGTACCACCATGATGAGCCCCAGGGGGGCCACTCACACACATGGTCTGTACGCATGCGTGTCCAAAAAAGCAAGTATAAAGTGACAGCAAGTCCATTGGATTTAATATTCAAGTCCTTTAAGATTTACTTTTAAGCATATCTGGGATTTATTTCAAAATAATATAAATCTTTATGGGGATTTAAATATCGATATTAAATACAATTCTGTGTGACTTCTTATCAAGTAATACGCCTATTCACGGCAGTAATACCAAGTCAGGACTACTTCTTTCATAAAGTTCAAGCAATCACCAATTATCACCAGGCATCACCAACCATCACCAGCTATCACTAGCCATCACCAACCGTCACCAGCTATCACCAGCCATCACCAACCATCACCAGCTATCACTAGCCATCACCAACCGTCACCAACTATCACCAATTATCACCAGCCATCACCAACCATAACCAGCTATCACTAACCATCACCAACCGTCACCAGCTATCACTAGCCATCACCAACCGTCACCAGCTATCACAACCATTGGTTTAATGTTTAAGTCTTTCGAAAGATTTAAAAATAGATTGTCATTTCCGATCCCAAAAGTAAAATTTAAATCCAACCCACGTAAAATAAATCTTTAAAGACTTAAAATTTACAAGTCTCAACTAATATTTTAAGTCTTTCTAATTTAGAGTGTACACCAATCACTGTCACTATTATTCAAGTTTTTTTTAATAACCTTTCAATTCCCTCTGAGCCCTTCCAAAATCATATTAGCCATCAATCCTCTCATACACACATTCCCTGGGCTGGATGACGAACAGATGATAATTGCATTTTGAGAACAGGGTATGAGTTTTTTGTACCCATTATTGTCAAAGGTTATTCAATGAATATACAAATATATTGGGGTTCAAGAACTGTGCCCTGATAGATGAGCAAAAGAACATGTGCAATTTCACTTTGTTGTAGTTCGCAACACAAACTTAAACTAGTCAAATAATTCTTACATAGCATCAAGTCAGGGTTTCATACTCAAAGGGTAACTAAAAAAACATGTGCAATTTCACTTAGTTGCCAGCGGAAGAAAACGGGAAGATTACAATGGTTTGTTGGCAGCGGAAGAACCCGAACGATTACAATACCTAGCTGGGGGGTGTAAACCCCCCAGCTAGGTAAATATCGCCCCCTTTATGCTGCTTTGTGAAAAAAAAACGAGAGCATTTTCAGCGTAAATGTGAATAAATAGCCAAAATTGCAATCCAATACCTTGGTATACATGAATTGCATTCTGGGCAGGCAAGCAACAATAACAATTCCTGTTCGTATGACGAATGCTAACATGCTGTACAATGCCCGGCCCGTATTGAACGGAAAATATTTTTTCGTACCGTTTCAGAAAAAAAGGAAACAAAATATATTTCCCCTTGCAATATGTACATTTCAAAGGAATATAAAAAAGTTTGGGTTAAAAATGGAGAGGAAAAAAAAAGCTTCCGATACGGGTTTTGAACCGGGTACCTCGCTGGTAACAGCATAATCGCTAACTAATTGAGCTATTTCGCCACGATGTCCTTCATGGAATTTAATAATTAAATACGTCGCACCGTCTCCTCAGCAGTTAGTGTGGTTCGCTTTTTTCACAGAATGTGCATAACGCGAAACCAAAGTAGATGTTGAGGAGACTGTTGAGTCGCAATTAATTCCCTACCCAGAAATCCGAAGTAATTTTTGTATTCACAAACTGGTAGCCTGTAAAAACCGCTGTGTTTCATGATTTCTCCGGAAATACATCGACTTGGAGCGTCAAATTTCAGGATAGTAATGAGAAAAATAGTATCTATTATGTGATAGCAAAACCCCATCAACAATGAAAAAACTCGGGGGGATGATGCTGTCGATCGGGTTACGGACCTTTAATTGTAACCAACTTTCTCACTTAGCCTTTATCTGTTGTTGAGAAGTATTCAAGAACAACAAGAAGAAGAAAAGACGTTATCATACACATACTGTGTTTTGTTTTTAGTCTCTCTACACTTTCAGAACTCTCTCCTACAAATATAACTCAACAACTCCCTACAACTTAACTCATCATTTATCTATCCCCTGAAATTCAAGGACAAATGTTGCATTTTTTCATATAAAAAAAATAAACCAGTGGGATATAAACCATTACAATTTGTATTACCCACTGCTTGCAACACAATCTACACCTTACCCCAGGATACTCTGTGACCATTTGACCCACTAATTCCCCTTTCAATTTGGAACAAGCCCACATGGTTTCAAAATTAAGGGTTATTTTTGAAGGGTGATATTTTTTGCAATTTTGTGCCCTAAATGTAAAGTAAGTGACCAAGCAGTCTGAGTTGAGATTAGAAATGCCTTTCTCTATTGTAATTTTCTGGTTCCAAATAAAGCCAAAGGCAGTGCTGGGTTTTGACATAGATTAAAGAGCAGGAATTACCCAACACAATTGGTGATCTTGTGTTATTCAGAAGAAAGTGTTGATGTTTGTGTTGTGTGTAAAAACATGCCGGTAGTGAAAACTGTGGCCATAAATAGTTTCGCAAGTTTAAATGTAAATTCTGTGTTGTATGATCTAGGATATAATCCATATCCTAGATCATACAACACAAAATTTCCAAAAGTTCTGACTTTCAGCACAAAAATTCACTAACATTGAATTTTCGATGTGTGACACACATCTTCATCAGAAGAAGTCCTAAGATGTTGTGATGGACTTGCCCTTTTTACATGATTCGATGATTGTAAAGGTTCCTGGTTTTCACAGATATCTGACTTGGACCTGCAAAATTTATGTCACAAAATAAGTGGATAAGATAAAACTGCAAAATTTGCCAAGTTGAATTTGTGGAAAGTGGACATTAAATTTGGCCGAGTTGGGAGAGGAAGGGTTGGAGGTGCAAAGGAAATGGCAGCAAAAGGACATTTACTGAGACTTTTGAGAGAACTTTTATAAAAGATTTTCGGGAAGAGTTGTTCATCTAACGTGATAGGAAGGAGTACATAAATATTATTGTAATTTTCTAAACTTATTCAATTTTACATTTCCTCATTTAGTAACTCCTTTCACAGTCTGCATCTTGTTGAAAAAATAATTGAAAGAGTGTGGGGATAAACTTTTAAACACAATCTTTATTCAGAAATAAATACAACACTTTTTATTGTTTGTGCAATTTTGAAAATAAAGAGTTGCTCTGCGAAAAATATGAAAATAATAAAGATGTAAAAAATATGTGAAGTTTGTTCTTGTTGTAGAAACAAACAAAGCTAATCGAATAAAATAAAGTAGGGCAGCTAAGGTGAGACTAACTGTGGAGTTAACTAGTAATGTTATTAATGTGAAAACGGTAGAGTCAGAACCACTTAGAAAAGCTGCTATATGTGTTTTTGTGATAGGCCTGTGCTGCAGATGTCAAGAGATACATGTATAGGATGGACATTTGTGTTTGTTCCTGTCCAGGGGGGGGGGTGACTTTTGAAATGACAGGAGTGTGCGGACTTGATGATAAAAAGGGGGGTTATTGGGTGAGAACTTGAGAGGCCCTTCAAAATAAGGGTCATTTGGTTAGGCTGTTGACCTAGACAATGTTGGGCCATGGCCAAAATACTAGTGCCAAAATACACTGGTAAAAAAATGAGTATAAATTGAATAAAATTTTGAGGAACAAATTACAAAATTCTGGTCATTTATTTGAGAGAAAAAAGGGGATTCATTCGGGGAGAGTCTATTTAAACACTGTTCATAACTAGTTTAACTTCGGGGTCAGTGGGTGATTGCACAACAAATAAGGGTGTCAATGGGTGAGAGGTAGTGGTCAATGTGGCTGTGCATATCCTTGTTCCTGTATGGTCATGTTTGATGGGGGAAAATACGGTCTTTTTTCATATATAGACACCTACATGTATGTTATAACCTATGTATTAAAGTTTCCAGTTCATGGCATAAGACAGGGGGGGGGGGTAAATGCCCCCTGCCCTACTCAGGTTATACAACTGGTTCCTTGTATGGCTTAATACTTGTTTGGAAAATGTAACCCAAGGCAGTCATAGGCAATATAGCGTTCTTGCATTTCCATGACAATGTATGTGGAATATATTGATACAGTGAATTAGGATGCAAGCATGTGGGCCAATTATCGACAACTGAGAACTATGCATGGGGAGGGAAAATGGGTTACAAAACTAATGTGTGGAAGTATGTGACGTGTTATAATCTTCAAAATGGTTATAAGGCAGAGGTAATGATCCAAAAGTGTGCCAATAAAAACTACAGCATTTTTTCTTAAAGGCTTTGGCATTTTGCACTCCAAGAAATGCCAGAAGTAATATACTTTTTCTTGCTAAAATTCAAGCTGAAAAAAAAGATCTATTTTCTTTGACTAAAGCTGTTTCTCATATCACACTCCCGGGATCGGACTAAGGTTTCTCTTTAAATTGTTATGGTCCCTGTTAGCGAAGATGGGAAGAGGGCCAGAAGGGGGAGAGGAACCAACAGACACTTTTCCTGCAGTGGAGCGCTATAACTACACTGTAGGGCAAACTGATCATTATTATTGAAACTTTCTGGTGAATATGTAGAGAAAAATCAGGGCCCTTTTTTTAATATTAAAATGACAAAATATTTTTTTCCACCAAAGTGATAGAGACCTTCCAAAATGTCAAATGGGCTAACTTAAATGTGTTTGTATCTCTCAACCATGGCCCACCCTAAGGCCCAGCCCTGGGAGTGGGGGCATATGGACCCTGATCCCTGAACCCCTCCCCCCTCTGTCCTCTTCCCCACTGATATAGCACCGGTGAATAGTCATATCCCAGGAATCATATAAGTCAAACCAAACTTCCACATTTACCAAGAATCAATCAATCTCTATTCAGCAGCATTCATTTTCTAAATGTACAAGTCAGAATGATTTCCAGGGGTAGCTAACTTGCGCCATGGGTTCATAGGCGCATTCTTATAGCTTTTGGCACACAAAATTATCATTTAGAGGTTACTAAAGAATCATTTGAGAACCCTTTATTCATGTATTCATCATAAGTTTCACAAAACCTGGCGCTACCCCTGATGATTTCATTCAGACAAGAGTTACATGTACAGTCAAAGTCATCATCATCCTTGTTGTAAAATGAAGCAATATAATTACTTACAACAAGAAGTGAGATGTTATTTAGGATCTACAACCTACGAAAAAAGTCCTTGGAACGCTTGGTACACTCTGTCGAAATTCCGTGCAGAATTTCACATGATCATGGAAATGACGTATATTTTGCCTGGGAACAAGCATGACATCTACAACAATGATTTACCTTCCCTCTCCCCATCAATCAATGTTGGAACACATCGGGAAACCGCTGAAGACTTTGGTATTTCTCAACATTGCACGGGGAGAGGGGGTGACAGTTTTCCGTTATTTACACGCAAGCGTTCCAAGACATTTTTCGTTGATTGTCTCTACCGAATGCAAAATATTTCATCTAAATTTCGTTTTTGTGTCATAACTAAAAAAGGGAATGTCTTATGAGCTTCATATTGCACACGATTTGAGAGTGGATTGTATGCTTTGAAATCATAACAAAATTGTTAATAAAGAAATTGGTTTATTTAGGGAGTGGTCACTGAAACCATCCCCTATGCTAAACAACAAACGTTTTGTAATTATGGCTCTAAACTGCTCTAAAATGTCATTTTTGTCCCATAACTTAAAAACAAAATGTTGTATGAGCTTCATATTGCACACGATTTGGGAGTATATAATATCCCTTTGAATCACAATAAAATTGTTGATAAAGATGTTTGATTATTTAGGAATGGTCACTGAAAACACCTCCTATGCTAAATTACACACATTTCGTAATTATGACTAAAATCTCGTTTTTGTCTCATAATTCAAAAACACTACAAATATAGTTTTAAAAAAATATTACAATGTTTTGCAGTATGTTTTCCAAAATGTTTTTGAATGTTATTAAAACGTTCTGTACCCTTTATAATATAACCCAACATGTAAATGTTTTCTGTAAAACTTATGCGTTTGCTGAGTATAGGCTTATCCGAATCGAATCAGAAAGATTGTGATATAACAATTTGAAACAACTCATTTCTGAATATTATTTATAATAAAATACGCTTTTGCGGTGAGAAAAAAAAAAGCAACAATTGAATACACTTTAAGAAAAAAATCGACCACCACGGGACTCGAACCATTCGCATCAATCAATAGTCAAAAGATTACCAGTCGAAGGACTAAGCCGTTGCTATGCCACGCTGCCATTTGGCAATCAAGTAATCAGTTTTGGTCTTTTATAGTAGTCAGGTATCGGGTAAAGTGTAAAGCTGCATAGTGCAAAATGGCAAAGTGGATCAGTTTACCATAATGACAAAATGGTCCAAAATCGACATTTTATGGTTTTTAAGCCGCATCTCATGGAGCGTGACGTTCGTTTACCTTGGCTATACCAATTGAGGATGTTTGAATACAAAAGGAATGACAAATTGATCGCATTTATGACATTTGTTAACAGTTTGCCATTTTGAATTGAAATAAATATCTATACGTATATATTACTATCAATGCAGGGCAAACTGCTCAGTATGCACGCTATTCAATGCAGCAGTTTACCATTACAGATTACCATTATGGGTTTACACTTTACACCCTTTGACTATTCGTGTTTTGTTTGCGTGAATCATTGCTAATTTATGCATTCATTATTTTCAATGCTTCTTTTTTTTCTTTCTTTGTATTAAAAAGAAAGAAAGAAAGAAAGAAAGAAAGAAAGAAAGAAAAAAAGGAAAGAAAGAAAAAGAAAGAAAGAAGGAAAGAAAAATGAATGAATGAATGAATGAATGAATGAATGAATGAATGAATGAATGAATCAACGAAAGACATTTGAAATAAATAAAACATGAACGTGGAAAAAGTTTGAAGTGACCGCTTATAGGTTCAAATTGCAAGCAGCTTAATCACGAAGCTCACGTGGCCGAGTGGTTAAGGCATAGGTCGTGTAAACATGAGGTCCTGGGTTCGATTCCCAGGCGGTATTACTCTTTATGTTTCATTTATTATTTGCGACGGTGAACCCGGTGAAAATATTTGTTTATTATAAATACATGAAGTATACATTTTTGATTTATTTTTTCTGTCTTTCTTTCTTCCTTTCTTTCTCTATGTTTGATTAATTAATTTAATTATTTCTTTCTTTCTTTCTTTCCCAAAAGCCCCCAAATGAAATACTTTCCGATTTAAATGTGATCTTATAATAGTCCTACAACTCCCTCCGCCCTACCCTACATACATCCCACGCCCAACACCTCGCACGCACACACCACCACATTATACACACACCCCATACACAAAAATGTGAAGCACAAATCTGCTGAAGATAGTTGTTACATCATGTCAAAAACAAGTTAATGCTATCTACTGAAGACAGTCGTAGTTTATTATTGACTTCATTACAATCTTAACGTACATGCGGTTTTAGTATTTAATTAAACCTCATTTTTCTGTTTTATAACGCTGTTCACCTATCTGACAAGTGCTATGAAGGTGAACTTTAAATATTAATTTCAAAAATAAATTAAACAACTCGGAATCATGCAGCTTAGAGCCGTGATACGATTTCTCGGTTTTAAGATATAGCATAAAAATGTCATTAAATGCGTGTATGTTAGGGTATGGGGTGTTTCAGTGTCCACTCCCTGAACCAACCAATTTCTTTATCAACAATTGCATTTTGATTCATAAGTACATGGTCTAATTCCAAATCCTGTGAAATATGAAGATCATACAACATTCTGTTTTTGAGTTATGGGACAAAAACTACATTTTAGAGCAGTTTAGAGCTATAATTGCGAAATGTGTGTATTTTAGCATAGGGGTGATTGCAGTGACCACTTCCTAAAGAAGCCAATTTCTTTATCAACAATTTTGTTATGATTCCAAAGCATATAATCCACTCTCAAATCGTGTGTAATGAGAAACTCATACGACATTCCGTTTTTGAGTTTAGACAAAAACGAGATTTAGATGAAATATTTTGCATTCGCAGAGACAACCTACTGAAAAAAAGTCCTTGGGCGCTTGGTACACTCTGTCGAAATTCCGTGCAGAATTTCACATGATCATGGAAATGATGTATATTTTGCCTGGGAACAAGCATGACATCTACAACAATGATTTACCTTCCCTCTCCCCATCAATCAATGTTGGAACACATCGGAAACCGCTGAAGACTTTGGTATTTCTCAACATTGCACGGGAGAGGGGGTGACAGTTTTCCGTTATTTACACGCAAGCGTTCCAAGACATTTTTCGTTGATTGTCTCTACCGAATGCAAAATATTTCATCTAAATTTCGTTTTTGTGTCATAACTAAAAAAGGGAATGTCTTATGAGCTTCATATTGCACACGATTTGAGAGTGGATTGTATGCTTTGAAATCATAACAAAATTGTTAATAAAGAAATTGGTTTATTTAGGAGTGGTCACTGAAACCATCCCTATGCTAAACAACACACGCTTCGTAATTATGGCTCTAAACTGCTCTAAAATGTCATTTTTGTCCCATAACTTAAAAACAAAATGTTGTATGAGCTTCATATTGCACACGATTTGGGAGTATATAATATCCCTTTGAATCACAATAAAATTGTTGATAAAGATGTTTGATTATTTAGGAATGGTCACTGAAAACACCTCCTATGCTAAATTACACACATTTCGTAATTATGACTAAAATCTCGTTTTTGTCTCATAATTCAAAAACACTACAAATATAGTTTTAAAAAAATATTACAATGTTTTGCAGTATGTTTTCCAAAATGTTTTTGAATGTTATTAAAACGTTCTGTACCCTTTATAATATAACCCAACATGTAAATGTTTTCTGTAAAACTTATGCGTTTGCTGAGTATAGGCTTATCCGAACTAAACAGAAAGATTGTGATATAACAATTTGAAACAACACATTACTGAATATTATTTATAATAAAATACGCTTTTGCGGTGAGAAAAAAGAAAGAAAAAAGAAAACAACAATTGAATACACTTTAAGAAAAAAAAATCGACCACAACGGGGACTCGAACCATTGGCATCAATCAATAGTCAAAAGATTACCAGTCGAAGGACTAAGCCGTTGCATGCACGCTGCCATTTGGCAATCGAAGTAATCAGTTTTGGTCTTTTATAGTAGTCAGGTATCGGGTAAAGTGTAAAGCTGCATAGTGCAAAATGGCAAAGTGGATCAGTTTACCATAATGACAAAATGGTCCAAAATCGACATTTTATGGTTTTTAAGCCGCATCTCATGGAGCGTGACGTTCGCTTTACCTTGGCTATACCAATTGAGGATGTTTGAATACAAAAGGAATGACAAATTGATCGCATTTATGACATTTGTTAACAGTTTGCCATTTTGAATTGAAATAAATATCTATACGTATATATTACTATCAATGCAGGGCAAACTGCTCAGTATGCACGCTATTCAATGCAGCAGTTTACCATTACAGATTACCATTATGGGTTTACACTTTACACCCTTTGACTATTCGTGTTTTGTTTGCGTGAATCATTGCTAATTTATGCATTCATTATTTTCAATGCTTTTTTTTTTCTTTCTTTGTATTAAAAATAAAGAAAAAAGAAAGAAAGAAAGAAAGAAAGAAAGAAAGAAAAAGAAAGAAAGAAAAAGAAAGAAAGAAGGAAAGAAAAATGAATGAATGAATGAATGAATGAATGAATGAATGAATGAATGAATGAATGAACGAAAGACATTTGAAATAAATAAAAACATGAACGTGGAAAAAGTTTGAAGTGACCGCTTATAGGTTCAAATTGCAAGCAGCTTAATCACGAAGCTCACGTGGCCGAGTGGTTAAGGCATAGGTCTGTAAACATGAGGTCCTGGGTTCGATTCCCAGGCGGTATTACTCTTTATGTTTCATTTATTATTTGCGACGGTGAACCCGGTGAAAATATTTGTTTATTATAAATACATGAAGTATACATTTTTGATTTATTTTTTCTGTCTTTCTTTCTTCCTTTCTTTCTCTATGTTTGATTAATTAATTTAATTATTTCTTTCTTTCTTTCTTTCCCAAAAGCCCCCAAATGAAATACTTTCCGATTTAAATGTGATCTTATAATAGTCCTACACCTCCCTCCGCCCTACCCTACATACATCCCACGCCCAACACCTCGCACGCACACACCACCACATTATACACACACCCAATACACAAAAATGTGAAGCACAAATCTGCTGAAGATAGTTGTTACATCATGTCAAAAACAAGTTAATGCTATCTACTGAAGACAGTCGTAGTTTATTATTGACTTCATTACAATCTTAACGTACATGCGGTTTTAGTATTTAATTAAAACTCATTTTTCTGTTTTGTAAACGCTTCGCTCACCTATCTGACAAGTGCTATGAAGGTGAACTTTAAATATTAATTTCAAAAATAAATTAAACAACTCGGAATCATGCAGCTTAGAGCCGTGATACGATTTCTCGGTTTTAAGATATAGCATAAAAATGTCATTAAATGCGTGTATGTTAGGGTATGGGGTGTTTCAGTGTCCACTCCTGAACCAACCAATTTCTTTATCAACAATTGCATTTTGATTCATAAGTACATGGTCTAATTCCAAATCTTTGGAAATATGAAGATCATACAACATTCTGTTTTTGAATTATGAGAAAAAAACTACATTTTAGAGCAGTTTAGAGCTATAATTGCGAAATGTGTGTATTTTAGCATAGGGGTGATTGCAGTGACCACTTCCTAAAGAAGCCAATTTCTTTATCAACAATTTTGTTATGATTCCAAAGCATATAATCCACTCTCAAATCGTGTGTAATGAGAAACTCATACGACATTCCGTTTTTGAGTTTAGATTTAGATGAAATATTTTGCATTCGGCAGAGACAACCTACGAAAAAAGTCCTTGGAACGCTTGGTACACTCTGTCGAAATTCCGTGCAGAATTTCACATGATCATGGAAATGATGTATATTTTGCCTGGGAACAAGCATGACATCTACAACAATGATTTACCTTCCCTCTCCCCATCAATCAATGTTGGAACACATCGAGAAACCGCTGAAGACTTTGGTATTTCTCAACATTGCACGGGGAGAGGGGTGACAGTTTTCCGTTATTTACGCAAAGCGTTCAAGACATTTTTCGTTGATTGTAGGTACCCCCGGTGGGTTCAGTCTTCACTGACAATGTGTACGCATGATGGTTCCAATTAGGGGTACTTTTCAAGAAATGTCCGCGGAATTTTCGAGGACAAAATTGTTCGCGATTGTCCAAATTAGGGGTGTTTTGGAGCAAAATTGTCCTTGAAATGAAAAATAGGGTGTATTTCTAGGACTTTCGTCCGCGTTTTACTGCTACAGTTTTCGTTATTGTCCTCATTTCCCGTGAAATAGGGGAAAATTCAAAAGCGTCCTTGAAATGGTAAAAATAGGGGTATTTATTTCGGAAAAATGTCCTTGATTCCTGGTGATAAGGGGATGAAATGAAAATGCGTCCTCAAAATGATAAAAATAGGGGAGGTATTTGGGGGCAAATTTTCCTTGATTTTGTGTAAATTACGGTGGTAAAATTGCTGCAAATGTCCTCGATTCCCCGTGAAATAGGGGTCATTTTCAAATCCTGGAAAGGTCATACGTCCTACCTTTAAATACAAACTGAACCCACCGGGCTAGGTATCATCCAATTTCTTCATGTTTCCAGTTTGCAATGTCTTCTGGCAAATGATAGCATCATGTTATTAGCAGGTTTGAGCATAGCAGGAGTGGTAGGAATTCTTTTAATTCATGACAAAATTAAATACCACCAGGCAACAGAAATAAGATATGTGTGGTTTTTTTTCAGTTGCCAGACATTTTCAATACAAAGTCGTGGCAATGTAGTTTCAGAAATAGCTGTCAAGTAACCCAAAATTTAATGCTACACTGAATGAGATTAGTTTCCCAAATTTGGGTGCATTTTAGCTGCATTCTGCTTGAAATCACCCAATTGGGCTAAAAGGCAATTAGTTAGCTGACTTTCATTAGCACTACTGGTAAATAATCCAGCTCTTAAGGTTGGTCTGAACCCTGGAATTATGGAAACTTTCGGACCTCATAACTGCTAAATTATTAGTCTAAAGAATATAAAAGTATACATTTTTAGAATGGAAATGACTTGATAAATTCATTTGTGAGGTCCAATTTGGGCCAAAATGCTCATTTTGGAGAAAATCCCAAAAACAGGTTTTTGGCCCAAAATTTTTACTGCAACGTAACAAAAAAAAATTGTTTGGCCAAAAAATTTTTTTATTATTTTTAAAAACTAGATAAAAATATCTGGGACCCGTATTTTTATTTTTTTTAATTTTGACCAACTTCACCAAAATTATTTGAAATTTGGACGAAAATCAGGCTTTTTTATGGTTTTTTTGAAAATTTTGCATTTTTTGACCATTTTTGGTGCAAATTTCTCAAAGTTGGTCGAAATTCAAAAAAATAAAAATACGGGTCCTAGATATTTTTATCTAGTTTTTAAAAATAATTATAAACAAATTTTTGGCCAAATAATTTTTTTGTTACGCTATGCCGAAAAATTTGGGCCAAAAACCTGTTTTTGGGATTTTCTCAAAATGAGCATTTTGGCCCAAATTGGACCTCACAGATGAATTCATCAAGTCATTTCCATTCTAAAAATGTATACTTTTATATTTTTTAGACTAATAATTTAGCAGTTATGAGGTCCGAAAGTTTCCATAATTCCAGGGTTCAGACCAACCTTAAAGAGAGAAATATGATCTCAAGTAGTAGCCCAAAATTTAATGCTACACTGAATCATTAGCGCCAATCCGGCTTGAAATGAGGGGACAATCGGCCAAAATTGTCAAAAAGTGGCTGAAAAAAATATCAAAAAATGGGTCATTTTGCCGAAAAGTGGGGGGGACACATCCCCCTGCCCCCAGGATTGTTGCCCGTGCACTGAATGACACTAATTTGCTAAATTTGGGTACATGTTAGCTACAAAATGCAATTTGGCAAACATAACCCCCTCAAAGACATTTCAATATCAGGGTATATAAACGGTACAAATATTTTAATAATATTTAAAAAAAACTTACTGCAAAAAAAACGTTATTTAAGTGTTGGCAAAATATTTTGCAAAAATGTTTGCCAAAAAAAAAAAAATACAACAACATTTTGACAACAATTTAAAATATTTTAGGCAATCAAATTCCATAGCCCAATTTCAGCATCTATCAAATGCACAGCTTGGCAACACTGTATTTCTCCAGAAATTGAATTGATCTGTCTGTTGGATGTGACAAGACTGTGTTATTGTTACATTGACATTTTGTTTGAATGTCAAACATTCTGCCACTTGATTTTTTTCAATATATTTGAACTATGTTTGTACTAATGGTACTAATGTAATTTCTCAATGTTATTATTACATGTAGATTGCACTTTTAATTAATCATCGCAGATCGTTCTTCGAGAAAATTGTGTCTTATCTTTGAGAATCTGAGTCAGAATATTGTCTGTTCATTTTGGTGGGGAGTATTACCAATATTTTAGGTTTTTTGGATAAAATACACATACATGTAGCTTTATCTCTGTTTGTGTATGTGTGTATCAGTTTCTGTGGGTGGGGTGCATATGTTTATGGTGTTAAATGAGGACACATACTCAGTGGAAATGTTGAAATGTACAAGAAGAGCGTGAACATTTTGACTTTCACTGCTTGGAGCTCAGGCTCTGAATCAATCTGTGGTGCACTGAATTGGTCGATCAATACCCCCCAAGATGGACCCAGGGCAGGTGCCATCCCTTACCCCCAGCTTTTAAGCCACTGCACAGTGCACACCTACAATAGCAGACCATCCTTGCAGTGGCGTATGCAGGTTTTCAAAAAGTTGATCTCAATTCCCCCGACTGTTCAAAAAGTTTGTAATGTTTGTAATAGCAAATTCCCCAATTTCCCCCGATTGGGTACATTTTCCCTGACTGACTGACAAAAGTGGGGGCATATACTCCCCACCCCCCTCTTGTGCATACTACTGCATCTTTTCTTTTTCATTGCTGCAATGGATTTGATGGATTCAGATAGTGAGAGTTATGGTCCACGGTTTAGGCTTTTTATCCAATGTCCACATTTGATAGCAGAAACATGTCGTAAGTTGGTGGGGGGTGTGTGTGTGTGTGGGGGGGGGTGAATCTGTGCATTTGTATTTCTGTGTGTAAGTCACCCAAAGACTTATTTCACAATATAAATGTGCACATGTTTGTGCATGCAAACACCCATAAGACCGATTTCACCTCATTTGAGGAACATGTTGTAAGTGGATGGGTGTGTGGGGGGGTGAATCTGTGCATTTGTATTTCTGTGTGTAAGGCACTTAGGACTTATTTCACAATATAAATGTGCACCTGTTTGTGCATGCAAACACCCATAAGACCGATTTCACCTATGACTCGGTACTTGAACCCGAAATCCAATAATCGTTGACTCCTATGGTTTCTCGTTCATTCTCTTTTCAGATTTTTACCAACCCAGTTTGAGCTCTAATAGCTCTCCGATTCCAAAGGATTTTATGGATTTATATAACAGCAAAAGACGACGCTAACATTTCTTGAATTCAAATATCTGTGGATGCTACTTGGATTATTACCTTTGTCACCATGGCAACAAGTCCTCACAGTCCAGGTTTCACCAGAATGACGGCATTTGACGCCGAGCAAGATGCGCTGGAAGCCGCCGAATTTGGAAGGATTATTAAAACAAGATCAGGTTAGGCAAATTTGCATAAATTTTCCTCCCTTGCCTCGTTAGGTTAAATTTCAAGGGTGAATTGAGCTGCATGCCCATGTAGGTGTACATGATTTTCCTTTAGCAAGCGCCTGTTAGCATCTGACGATGTGTCACTGAATAAAATTACTAACTCTTGGTTGGGATTTTTATACGTGTATGTGTACATTTTTAACATGGCAGTATACATCCAAATTTGATTGTTACTTCAAGAGAATTTGAAAGGTCACTGTTAAGTTGTCTGTACGCACAGGTTGTTGTTCTTGTATTAGATTTTTGTTATTCCATTGAATAAAATCCTTCAAACTATTTTCATTGATAGATGTCTTGAGATCATTTTTGGACATTGTAAAATTTAATCCAAAATTTGAAAATTGTTTTTTCATTCAGATGAAATTCGCCCAAATCAGTGGCGGCGCCAGGAATTTTTTTTTTGGGGGGGGGGGTGGGGAGGCAAAGTGAATTTCAGGGGGGCAAAATTGGCAAATATTGCAGCAAAAAGCGGAAATTTATGTGATTTTGCCTCAAACTGGGGAGCAAACTGGGGGCAAGAAATGCCCCTTGGCCCCCACCCGTAAGCGCCGTCACTGGCCCAAATAATGAAAGTCTAAAATGTTCAATATTGTTGTGATTGAAGCAGAAAAATGGTTTAAAGAATAATATTCATTGGAATAATGTTTTATCGCCAATCTCCAATCTTATGTCAACTTCCCTGTACTGTGCTGGGTACTGCGAAACTTGAGATAATGCAGAAATCTCATGAGAAATGCATGGTGCATTTTATGAAACAGAAACATGACGATATGTACATATGCTAATACCTGGAAATGTTATTATACAATGAAAAATGCAAAGGTTTAAGGTGGTACTACACCCCCTGGTAAATTTTGTGACTAATTTTGTTTTTTTCTCCAAAAATAACTACACACTGGTAACAAAAGTTATGTATATTATAGGGGCAAGGACTCATTACTTCACTGAAATTTCAGTGGTTCAAGACAAGTGGTTCATTATATGTATTAAGAAATGAGGTACATTCTAGCAGTACCTCTTTTCTTATCACAAATAATGTATTATTAAGAAATGAGGTACATCCTAGCAGTACCTCTTTTCTTATCACAAATGATGTATTGCTTGTCTTGAGTCGCTGATATTCCAGTGTAGTAACTGGATTCCTTGCCCCTATAATATGCATAACTTTTGTTACCAGTGTGTTATTATTTTTGGAGAAAATGCACAAATAGTCACAAATTTATCAAGGGGTGTAGTACCACCTTAAATCTGACAAAAATTTGAACAAGATATTTTGAACATTTTAGTCAATGTCAATCCATCTCTTCCCAAAACAGCAGCATAAAAAATCCTAAAATTCAAAATGTGGATCGATCACCGATTGGGCCTGTAAAACAGGGTGTTTTAGTTTGTTGCTTTCAAGAAGCAAAAATAGCACCACTTGCAGAAAGCAAACATTTATTCAACAGAAGAAAGAGCCCAGTGCCACAGAATTATTTTTATCAGATGATGTTTTACTGAAACACAGATTTTAATTAGTCTTAAACTGATATTGTCATTCAATTCACATTTCCATTTTCACATTCTTAGAAAATCCGCATTAAATATATGGCTTTTGACAACCTATCATATGTTGTGATGCAGTGCAGAATTTACCCCATGAGAACTATCTGCCAATTGGCCAAAAAGAAGTTTTCATTATCAATTGGACCAATCAGCAACATTGTTAGAATAATTTCACCACACAAAAATATTGGGGTGAATTATTTGCAAAGCTTTATTCTGATTGGTGATTAAAGTGAATATATCATGTAATTGACCAATCAGTGACAATGTTAGATCGGCAGACCTGTAGTACTCAGGGGGGTTAAGCAGTCTGCATCGTAAACGTCTAGGCTTATAGGACATACTTCATGAATGATTGAAAGAGCTGAATATCAACGCTTCAATTGATTAGTTGTAGATTAATCAAGCTTGACACATCTTCTGAACATGTGTTTACGTGTGCTTACATGCGTAAGTGATTAATTCCCTCACAATTCTAAGGCGTTTAACACTCTTTGCTGGCATTAATTTTCTGTCGGTGGATAAATTCTTGACTTTTATATCATTCTATTTTTACAGTCTCGGCTTATTTTTTATTAAAGACTAGCTATATAGGTCAAAGTAGCATTCCGTAACCATCAAGCATGTAAAAGTTAATTGTATGAATGATTTCCCTGTTCCTTTTGACTACAAATCGAGCAGCCATGTTGAAACCCATGTGACACACACTGCAGTTAACAGGGTTAACAAAAAACCTACGGGGACAAAAAATATGCGCAAGGCATAAATGATGCGGTACTCCGGGAGCTCAGCGAGGGCAGGCATTTTGAATGACACCTTATAGCTGTGCAAGGTGTTAGATTTGGAGCCAGTACTGCGAAAATTGATGGATCTTAAATGACATAGTGTGCGCCAGGGTCATATTGTACTTGTAGTAGGTTTCAATTAGGGCCGATAATTGAAATATCTGTGATAAATTTCCAATTGTATGAAAACTGTACAAATGTACAATACCTATTGAGCTATTAATATATATTTAGGGGAGTAATTGGTTAAAAAGACATTTATTCAAGGTTTTTTTCTCCTATAGCACTACCTTGAAGCACTGGTTTTAAAATAGATTGTACTTCTTTTGGAAGGAAGACTATATGTCCTGATCAATGCAATATAAATGCAAACTCTGTGGAAAATTATAAACAGTAATTTTGCAGAGCCTGCAGAATATTTTATATGTGTTTTCTAGCTCTTAGGGATCTAAAATGAGCGTTTATTGCGTTTCGACAGTATTTTTTGTGGGACATGAGAGCACCTTAGACCTATCGAATTGCATTCTGAATACGAAGCATGTCTTTCTGATATCAAATAATTTTCCTTTTTTGAAAATCACAATATAATACAAATTTTATGACAAATTATAAAAATTTGATATTTTTCAAAATTTTGATATATAACAGAAGTAAACTATATAAATCTAATGATATATTCTTAAAGTGTATGTAGCAGGAGGAAAAGCCGACGTCAATTGAAAATTTTGACCTTTCATATTGAAGATATGGATTTTTTTCCCAAAAAGACCTAATTTTTTTAGTGTTTTGGGAAAAAAATCCATATCTTCAATACGAAAGGTCAAAATTTTCAATTGATCATCGGCTTTTCATCCCACCTACATACACTTTAAGTATAAATCATCAGATTTATAAAGTTTACTTCAAGTACTGTTAAATATCAAAAATATCAATTTTTAATGATTTGCCATAAAATGTGTATTAAATTGCGAATTTCAAAAATCAAAATTATTTGATATCAGAATGACATTCTTCGTATTCAGAATGCAATTTGATATGTCTGATGTGCTCTAATGTCCCAAAATAAATACTGTCCAAACGCTCATACCCCAGCCCTTAAGCTAGGACATTAGCTAAACTGTTAATGGAGAAAATAATAAACAAAACAACAATGCAAAATGACCGGAAAATGCTGCAAGGAAATTACATTTTGTTCTGTATCTTCAAAAGTACAAATTGCTTATTGTTGAACTTTTGTTGTTGTTATTACTATCATTGTAGAGTACAACAACCTAACAAAAAACAAAAACAATTTGATCCGTATTTATTTCATTCATAGCTGAAATTTAACTAAGTATTGGTCAATAATATAGTTCACGAAGTACTCCCAATGTATTATTAATCTGTCGCAGCAAGTGCAAAACAAATAAATTACAGATATGTGAATTTGAACTACCGGTCGTTGAGGTCAAGTTCTATCTGATTTTATTGAATTAATTAGTAATATTGTCAATTCGTATCATAATCATTATCAGTACACAGAGCAAGTTCACACAGATCTACAGTATATGAATAGCTTTATCGTATAGAGCTTTGACATAAATTTCTAGAGTTCTTTATCAATATCAATTCATAGCTTAGGGTACAATTGGAGTAATAATGTAGCATGGATATGCATGGCCAGGGACTGTGAATTCTCTATGTAATACTGTCAACATGAGTAGGTTTTGAGTTCTATAATGATATTGGTGCACACAATTTAAGTGATTCAAATCTTTTTTTTGTGGATTTCTATAACTCTAACATTAAAAATATATTGACAATTGGTAACATTTTAACCAAAATGAACAGACAATATTCCGACTCGGATGCTCAAACGTATGACATACATTTCACCAATGAAAGAATATTATGAGAAGCAGTTTCCAGCAGCTACTTCTAACTTGACATAATTTATGAGAAGTATATAGCAATATACACATGGGGAATCATTACCATAATTAGTACTTGGTAATCAAAATATATTGAAATATTTAAGTGCAGAATGTTTGACATTCAGACAAAATGTCAGTGTAACTATGGACTGTAGAATTTATTTCTACAGTCCATAGTAACTTGTAAGGATAACATTGTTTTGTCACATTCAACAGACATATCAATTTCATTTTTTGTAAGATTCCTTAAATTTTAATAAAAATAATACTGTTTGAAAATATAGAAATAAACAGATAGTCTATGAATATACTCATTCGTCCAAGTACATGTAATGTCCAATTACAACCAATTTATTTGAAGGGAAAATATATTTTAATCTATAACTTATATGTAGGAAGGACGTTTAGATTGGTGGGAATTTGATCCTTTTCGAAATGCAAATCAAGGGGTTTCATCGGAAGGGTCTCCTTGTTTGGATTGGAAGTCATGTTATTGCATTTGAGGGGGAAAAGGCCCCTCTTGGGAATCAGAGCTGCTGTACATGAGTAGGTATAGAATGGTAAGTTAGCTGCACAGTGAGATTCCATTTAAAATCCACACACTGCCTGTGGAAGATTTCCCTGTCATCAATATGGCTGCATCTGACGTTCAATCCGTCTGGAAACCTTTGCTAGTTTTATGTAGTGAAAAGTGTTGTAATTTATAAAAATGAATGAATTATTTTTAAAGTGTTGAATTTGATTGGAATTTCAAATCTTCCTCAAGAGGGGGAGGCATAAATGGATTAGCCCAACTTGCTAACTTTCAAATGGTTTACCCTGCCTCAGAATAATTGTTTGTCAGAATTAACTTATTTTTATAATTTTGATTACAATTTCCTTTTACATTGTATTTCAGTGATTTTTGGGCTGAATTGCCCATTTCATGTCGTTTCTGTAACCATTTCATTGATCGATTTGGAAGAACAATGTACCGAATCAAGTGATTGTCTGCCCAATTGGATGATTTATTCAATATGCAGTTTAATCCCTCAAGATTTAGTATCAGATTATAAGTTCAAATATGTTGGGGGATGCCCTTTCCATTGACTGCAAATATAGCTACTATACAGGGTGTCCCATAAAAAATTACCGGGCAAACTAATTTGGCCATAACTTGAGAATTAAGCAACCAAATCGTAAAATTTAAAAAGCAGCGTGTAGCCCATTGTATTTTGCATCTTATATGATAATTTTATTTGAATCGGTTGACCAGTTGCGAATAAATTAGCGATTACATAACACATGCACAAATTCACTTCATTCCAAGTTTACAAAAGAAAGTTCACTCCACACAATGCACTAGTGGTTAACATGCTTTATATTTTGTTTGGTGAAATCCTTCTTGTTCTTCTTAAACAATCTGTTTCTTACAAACAAACTATCTGTTTCTTACAAACAAGCTTTACAATATTAAAATGAAACCTTGCATGATACTCAGTACTCAGTAAATATCTTTCTTCGTTTAGAAAATGTTAACATATTGGACAACATAAAGAATGAATTCGAGCTGGTTAAAAGTATCGGTTTTCTTTCTTATTTTTGGAATATTTCCAAGAAATGGTAATACAAACTTCTTAAATCTTGTAGGGATGGAAGGAAATGTCCAGACGAGTAACCCTGTTAAATGAGGATTTGGACATTATGTTGTTCCGCCTTGCACTCATTCTGGGATTGCGTCGGAGGGCTTGTATGATAGCTGCTATGTTGTGCAAAGTACGTGACAGTTCTTGGTCTCACTGACCTGCCCTTATTCAGGTTGACGCCGTACCTTTCTCCTGATACTTTATGAAATTGTTCCTGATTGTTCCTGATTGTTTTTTCAAAAGGAGGCCTTCTGTGATATCGCCGTCTGAAATCTTGCTGGACCTGCACAGCACTGTGTGTTTCTGCATATCGTAAGACAACGAAGGCCCTTTGACGGGCAGTAAACTGTTCGCCAACCATGGGCATAGACTGCACTGCTAAGTGAAGTACAATCTGAGTTTGACAGCTAGGTCTATATGCTGGTTGTCCAGTTATTATCATGTTAATTAAAAACCCATTGTTAAACCATCATTTATAAAATAATGTCCACTCCAACCAACCTGTCGGAATATCAAAAACCATTGTTTAAGACGGGAGGAGTTGTTGGGCTTGTTGTTGGTTTTTGAGATGTAATGTCTTCATTTATCAGCTTTACCCTTATTCAGGTCGTCCACCTTCAAAGGAAGCATGAATAACAAAACATTATCGATTATCAAATAGATACGAGGACTAGATTTAATGAGATACACAGAACTTAGGAAGAGGTGATCGAATATGAAAAAGGGCCTTTTGATCAAACTTGGAATGAACTGCATTGACGCATGCATTATGTAATCGCTCATGTCTTCGCAATTGGTCAACTGATTCAAGTAAAATTGACATGTAAGATGCAAAATAAGATGGGCTACACGCTGCGTTTTAAATTTTTTGATTTGGTTGCTTAATTTTCAACTTACGGCCAAATTAGTTTGCCCGGTAATTTTTTCTGGGACACCTTGTATTGCTTAATGCATTTTGGGTCCAATCCATGTTTTGAAAAATCCCGGTGAAAAATCATCAAAGAACACCAAAATTGGGGTAGTTTTTTTACAGAAAATACTTAGACATGGGACCGTAATCCGTATATCGAAAGCAATTGCCATAAAAGAGTTAAATTTGCTGTTTTTCCGAGTAAAATTATCCCTAGAAATGGGGTAGGGTTTTAAAGGTCAGGTGGCACATCCCATCCAAAATAATTCAAATTGTGGCATCCCTATGTAAGTCTGCTTCACTCAAGATTGTGAATCGAAACAAAATATGGGACAAAGCGTAACCATGTGTCTGGTAGTTTCCCTGCACAGTGAGTCATCTACTGTCATCGTTTACGTGATAAATTAAGAGTCCAGCCACTGATTGCTCAAGTGGAATAGCCTATTATTGCACAAAAGCCTTGTTTTTCCAAGTGATTTGGGACCATTCTCCCGCTACTTGTTCAAACTCATTTTCAATGTCCAGATTCCTTCTCTAGGTAGCAATGTTTATTTATGCACTAAATTGGATCAATACTCCGGTTCTTGGCCAATTATTTTGATAATGCTAGATGTATGTAGGATTGGGACTTAATGTAGTTAAAGAGAGCACTTTAAATAGCTGTTTCTTGGTCGTTGAATTCCAGAGAGGTTGTTAGGTAGAGTACAATCTTGATGTGGATGGTCAATTTAAGCTATTAAAAAAAGAGATGCTTGGGACAATGTCAATACAATCCACAACATCATGCAAATAAATTGTTGAGGTATTTAATGCTCTGCGTGCTGACCATAGGCTTCAACATAAAAAGTCCAAGTTTTTAGATATTTTCTCAAAATATCAAGAGCTATCTTAAGAACTGCCAAACCAATACTAAGCTTGTTTGTACTCATTTTAATGCATTTTTCATGCTGATTCCAAATATGGTCGTGAAAATTTATAATTTTGAAATTTTTGAATTTATCAAAACAAAATTTGAAACTTGTCATCTGCAGTCGACACCTGTGTGGAGACATCGGAGCAGTAAGCTGCTCTTATTCTCATTCTAGTTTTATTTATTGGTCACTGTTGGTGTGAGTAGCTAATATTATGAATAATAATTAACAAGATATTATAACTTGTTCCCTTTTTTCTCTCTTATTTACATCTACTTTTGTTTACAAGGAACATTCTGCTGCAACTGAGGTTGTCTCATGAAAAGCCTCAAATGAGCCATAATGACCTCCATTCAACAAGCAATGCTAAAAACTTGACCTTAAAGGCTTAATGTACGATTTCCTTCAAATTTTAAATTTGTCATTATATACTCAAAATGCTGAAATAATACTAATAATAATGATCGGGAATGGTTTCTGTCCATTTTGAGCTGAAATAACGAGGTAACGTGAAAGAAACACTGCTTGTTATTTTGGCCGTTTAACACACAGTTCTATGGGCGGACATTAAAAGTCATAATTTCTTGAATTATGACTTTATGTCGAACTTTGCTCTGTTTACCTACAAACACAACAAATTTGGCTGAATCCATTTAGGTGCAAGTTGTGACATGTGTAAACATTACAAATATGCCAAAAAATCAGGTTTGAAAAAAATTAACCAAATTCATATTATACGATCGTACATTATGACTTTAACTAGTGGGGATGAGTTTTTATATCCAACATATTATTAAAGGTCACATATATGTGCACCGGTATATTGAGAGTTAAACAACCGAGCCCTGAAAGATGGACATGTTTGCGATCCTAGTGATAGTAAACAGTAAAATGTAATCAAAGCTATCTCATCATAGTACAGTGTTGCCAAGACCGCGATTTAGTAGCCCAATCGGACGACTTTTGAAGATATTTTCGCGACTTCTGATCATTTGTTGTCCCATAGAAACTAATGGTTTAGAAAAATATTGGGTGATTTATCGACATTCTACCCCGCCATTTTTAGGTAGTTTCCTGTCCGATAGAAACCAGTGGTTAAAAGACAATTGGCCGACATCAGTGATTTGATCCATGATTTGGGCTGATTTGTTGGAAACCCTGCATAGCAAAGGTCTTTTGTTTTGTTTGTGAAGTCCGCACTGACCCTTAGGGTGATGTTATTGGCATTTCAAGTAGTCTTGCAGTCTCCCAAGTGATGCATTCTAAATCTAGATGAAAAACATCAATGTTTCTATATAAAAGCAAAATGATCAAATTTGAGGCTTTTCATTGCAAACATGTCTATGTATAGTACATGTAGTCTATAATTTACAGTTATGAAACTCTATTTCCATAATTGATCAAAAAGCACATGTTTGAAGGTCATAATTAACAACAAAACAAATTATAAGGGAGATAGCCTTAAGGCATAAGTACAACCTACTTTTAAGAATGGCACAACTTTTCATGTGATACATTACTAAACATTAATCAATTTGTGAACATTTTCAAATCAATTTAATTTTAAATAATGTAATTTTAGATCGATGACTTAGTACAGTACAGGAAAATTGTCACTTATGAACTTGACATCTTTTGAACTGGGAAAACATATAGCGGTCTACCTCGAGCAAATAATTGAGTATACATTTAAATCTTTGTGTACTTTTCGAGAAAACTCCAAAGCCATGGATAATATAGCTGACCCAACTTCATCCCTTAAGTACACATCAGAGGGCTTATGATTTAATGCTACACAAATAAGTATAATATAGCCAATGAACTGTGCCTCAGGGATGATGATAATGTTGATACTGGGATTTACAGAATGACTTGACTTTTTTTCATTTATTTTAGTTCTTTTTGCATTCCGAGCAGCTACATGGGTACCCCTAAAATGATAATATGCAAATATTTTCCCCTTGAATAGGTCAATATTTTTATTTTTTTTAATCTCAAATTTAAAAACAAGTAACACCATTCAAAATTAGCAAAGTGTAAAAAAATAATCACATGAAATTTTCCATTTAATATACAGTAGTACCGTACTGATCAGAAAAGAACAGTTGATACACATAGATGTCTAACCTGAACTATAGGTTATTGTTTTGGACAATCATAGATTTTGTTTACAAACTAGAAAGCAAAATTAGCACATCTACATGATGAAAAATGCCAAGGATATAAACTCAACCCAGAAAGTATCGAAACGATTATAGATGGTCAGATATATCGGGAACTGAAATACTTAGCAAAAACTTATTTAATGTATATAAAAGCGCAGCGTTCTCCTGCGCATTTTGATACCTCTTTTGTTGCTCTGCGATATCATTTGGTCGAGTTATGGGCGCTTGAGTGGCTTCAAGTCGGATTTTGAAAGTTGCACTTAGCTCCTATTCAAGACCTTAGACGACGAATCCAGGCAGTGATAGACAGTGATGGTGAGCACACCAAGTGTTGAGATGTCAGCAGAAAGAGTTCATGAGATAAGTCAGAGATAAGTAAAGGGTAGCAAGTATTGAAGTTGGAAGTCGAAGTCGAAGGAGTAAAATAAAGTAAAGTTCATGGTTAAGTAATGGATCACATCTGTGTCCTTTGTCTTGATGGGGTGTGTGTGTGTGTACACGACGAACGCATTTGGCTTGAATAGGAGCTAGGTGCAACTTTCAAAATCCGACTTGAAGCCATTCAAGCGCCCATAACGCGACCAAATGATATCGTAGAGCAGCCAAAGAGGTATCAAAATGTGCAGGAGAAAGCTGCGCTTTATATACATTAAATAAATTTTTGCTATATATTTCAGTTCCCGATATATCTGACCATCTATAATCGTTTCGATACTTTCTGGGTTGAGTTTATTTGGAAAATCCATGATACGTTAAATTAATCACTGATTATCCCTCGAAGTTCTGTTTCAAGTTTTCTTCAGTTTATTTTGTTTTTTGTCTCAGGAGATTATTGTACACGTAGTGAACAAAATAGCGCTCATAAACATCTGATAAGCCTTCATCTTCATCAGCAAGAGAATACATTTATGTGCCTGCAAGAGTGATGTTTTACCATACCATCTGAATAACCTTATTTTGTACTTTAAGTGAAAGAAAAGTCTTCTATTTCTTTCAAAAACCAGGAAAATAGAAGCAGGATATTGCTGTCTACTGCTGACATTGATTTTTTGTAGAGATAATATTTACAGACTGTAGCATTAAATTTTCTGCCTAGTAACCAGAATTTGAGAGCTTTTAACAAACAGGTTTTTACCTTTGATTATCTTTTTTTTGTTCGTTTCTTAATTATTTATTTATTTCATTTATTTGTTTTTATTTGTTTATTTGTTTTTTATTTATTTTATTTATCTTATTTATTTATTTATTTATTTATTTATTTATTTATTTATTTATTTATTTATTTATTTATTTATTTATTTATTTATTTATTTATTTATTTATTTATTTATTTATTTATTTATTTATTTATTTATTTATTTATTTAATAAAGTAAGTATTAGAGGTTGATAAATGATAAGCATCCTCCTATAAATATCTAGACTTCTCCGTAGTCCACTTGCCCATTTTGCATACTCTGGCTATTACATTTAAGCATAAAACTCTGATTTATATTGATTTGTGTGCAACTGATAGATTTTCACATCTGTATCTGATCTTTTCAGTCACCGCACTCCCTCTGTTTGTTAGCTTCCCAAGTGGCCTACTGACTTTGCCTTGCGGTTAAGATTTTTAACACGGGACTCTATGGAGAGTTAGGCTAATTTCTGGCCTAACTGAAATTGGCCATGATGTAATGCATCTTTAAATGGATCTGCCTTGTGATTGGTCGCCCATATCTAGCTATGGTTTAAATCTTCCGGGCCCGTGCCATTTCCATTAACTACACCGTACACAACTATCTGTGGTATTTGCGGCGCTTTTGTGTTGACGCGAAAGTTAATCTCTCATCAAACATCTAGCGCATCTTATACTATACCATGCTTAGTACTTGTGGTTAATGGACTGATAAACAAGTATGCTTGACAGTGCGTTTTGCTTAAAATTCAAAGTCCATAGTCGGATTTTCGGGGTTCGCTATCAATAAACTGGTAGATTCCAAAATCAGAATTGTTCAGACTAAAGTGAGCCATTATAATTATGCAAGATAATGTTGCATTCAGTTACTTTTATTGTCACTAATTATCTGATATTTTTAACTCTTTATGACCATTTTACTATTGAATACTTTAATTTTAATAAACATCAGTATAATTTTGAGTTCAACGAAAGGGTTCATCATGACTAATAATAACATATTTTTAAAAAAATTCGACTATGGCATAGTCTAATAAATATCCTGCATTTTTTATAATTGTAAAAAAGCATTTTGCAAAAAAAAAGCTTGCATTGTCGAATCATGCTACTTTTTAAATCCAAAATAAGCAGACATTTTTGCAATTTGAATTTAAAAAAATTCTTAAACCAAAGAGCTAGGAAGATATATTTCACTGATTTAATGAAGTCTTGTACAGTCTTGTCCACCTGTTCCCGTTGGGAAACTATTATGTCTCACGATGCCTTATAATTTGAAACGCTGTGTGATTTCATTTTCTATAGCACACATATGCGTTTGAGACAATGCTGCAGAGATATATAGTTATTTTGATAAGCCTCAGGCAATAGCCATGATGGCCATGACCGTCAAAAAAGAAAATTCTAGGGCTTGTCACAAAATGTGATTTCTTTTGTTGAATATTTTCAGCATAGTTATGATTTATTTCTATTGTCTTGTTGGGAATGTACGAGGGAAGTGTTGGATTATGATGTATTTGTGGGAATGACTTTAATTGCTACTGCTATGCATAGTTAATGGTTAATAGCCAGGTGCTTAAAGAATAGACAAAAGAAAAACTAACAGAAAAAATTGTTTTAACCACAAAATTTCAACCTTTGACCAAAATTATCTAAGTACTGTGGATACTTTGGTAAGAACTAAGATTGTATTATATTTGCAGCAAATTGTAGTTTCATAACAAATATTTCTCAATAAAAAGAGTATTTCAATCTTGATAAATCTTTAGCAAAGTACAAAAAAAAAAAGTTTCATTAAAATACTTTCTTTTTTCAGGTAATGTTATCTTCAGTAGATAGCACTGTAAATTTAAATCGCTGTCGATATTTTCAAGGATTAATGTATACAAAAATTAATTAAAAACTGTATTTGCATCTTTAATCAATGCTATCTTAAGTAGATATCATGGTAAATAAATACATAAATTCATATCAAGAATTTCTAAGATTAAACTTAACAAAACTTTCTTTGCAAATTACAAAAAAAGGTCATTTTGCAAATAATTAATTTTATTCCTGTTTGGTTGTTAGAAATAATAATGTTATCTTCAAAAGATTTCTAAAAAGCATGTCACTTCAGGATTAAATTTTACAAAAACTAATAATTTGAATAAAGAATTTCCTGTAGTCAAGGATTTGCAAATCTTGCATATTACACAGACGCATCTTTGTCATAAAATGTGCTTGTACAATGTAGTTAATATCTTCAGTAGAGCACTGTAAATTAAAATTTACATTTTACTGATAAAATCTTTACATGAATCTCGTGAAGACATTAATTTACTTCCTTTTTCATCAATCCTATCTTATGTATATATTTTTTGTGAGCAAAATGTGTATTTTTAATCAATGTACGTGTACATTAGGTAGTCAAGGCTGATCTATAGTCTTACAAAAATGAACTTTTTATTGTTTTTTACAAAAATCTTGAAAAAATATAAACCTGCTTGTTTCAAGTCAGCGATTCTTTCAGTAGATAACTTTGTCAAATCAAATGCATGTAAAATAGCTGCAATATTTCCTATGACTGTTGAACATTGCTTTTTTGTGTGTAACAATCCATGCTATCATCAGTAGATAGCACTGACAAGAGTCTGAATACAACATTACAAATGTTTTACACATAGATTTTTACATACATTTGCAATGAAAACAAAACCATAACAACAATGAGAATGGGCTCAATCATTCTCTGCTGAGGTAAATTGGTTCTATTTAGACAAGCTAAATAAAACTGTATTTGCTGAACTTGTGGATTTTTTTCTTCATAAAACTGAAGTTTCCTCCAATGTTGTAAAAAATTGTTGTTGGTTGGACTATTGATGCCATTTTTGAGTCATATCAAACATTGCAAGATCTTATCCTGCTTGTAATTTTCCCAACTGTCAACTATCAATTTCAGGGTATAATATATATATACCGTATATCAGAAATCAGAGTATGAAATATTTTCATAATTTCTCAAGAAAGATTTTTTGTAAGTCATGCTATCTTCAGTAGATAGCACTGAACAGAATTTAACCACAACATCTTTAAACCTAATATTTAAAGTCGACTGTCTAAGATCTGCATATATTACATGTAGATCTGTATCTATTTGCACTGAAGTAACATACTCTATGTACTATATATATTTACTTAATGGTAGAACTTAATTAAACATTAAGAAAAAGCAACATGTCGATTGCACTTTGAGTAGTTTTTAATTAATTGCTTTCAGCAGCAGGTGGAGACAAAGCACATTTAAAACAGATCACATACTAAATACCGACAACTGCTATGTTAATAATAAATTAAGCTACAATGTACTCTAAATGTTCGCCTAATGGCGCTATGGGCTCCCTTGTCATAACTGGAATTTTAGACACAAACTAGAATGCCCTCCCATAAAACCCCCACCAGCAAATAAGGGCACATATCCTTATTTCTTGTTGGGAATTTTAGAGGAGGGAGCTATTTGTACATAAAATTTACCCCAAGGCAAAGGAGCCCAGGTGCACCATTAGGTGAACATTTATGGTATCTCAAGAAAACAGTATGTTTGACTCTCTAAAATAATTTTTTTTTTCATAAATGTGTTTTTCTATTTAAGGTGCTTTAGTACAGATCTGATGTTCAAGTTACAAATGTAGCTTGGCTGTCAACATTAGCCATGTGTGACATTTACTCTGTTATGGTCAAGTTGATAATAGTTTGAGCATTAATAACACACATTCCCTCTAGGCCTTTAGACATGTGTATAAATGTTTTAAATTTGACATGCCAGTTTTCCCCCAATGTAAAATTTTCTCCAATATTGTAGAAATTTGTTGTTTTGACTGATGATGCCAACTTTGGGTCATATCATTGATAATGTCAGACAGTGCAAGATCATACATGTACATGTATCATGCCTGTTATTTACCCCCCCAATTTTTTTTTTTTTTTTAAATAAAATGTTGCTGAAATATATCAAATATGGCAAGATCATATCCTGCCTGTAACCTCCCAAAACAACAAAATATTTAAAATTCTGTGTTTCTCAAATTGTTGTTTATAACATTTTGTAAAAATTTTCAGTGCAGTGTTTGTGTCACATCACTGAAACATTGCAAGGTTTGTATTTTCCCAAATTTTAAAAAGTCATACAACTTTATAAAATTTGTTGTTAGTTTGACTGTTGATGCCAACTTCAAACATCTCCACATCACATCCTACTTGTTTTTTCCCCAAAACATGTAAAATTTCATACCGAAGAAGTGTTCAATGTTGATTTGACTGTTGATGCCACCCATCTCTGCATCACACACCAAACATCACAAGGTTATGCTTTTCCAGTGATGCCATTCATCTCTGCGTCACACACCAAGCATCACAAGGTTATGCCCTGCCAGGTACTACTACTTCCCTTAGCATGCATATTATTAGATTTAAATAAGTAGATAAGCAAAAGTGATCAATAATGATTTGTGACACTGATTGTTTTGAGCCATGTCAGCTCAATACTGTCACTACCTCCCAGGCATGTGCATACGATTGCCCTGCCTGGTATGAACGCAGTACCTGCGAGCAAATTACAAGACAGATACTGCTTTTATACGTGGGAGGCAAGTGTTTTTATATAGTCTGCTCACAAAGTCAAAATGATGTATCTACATGTAAATGACATAGCAGATACTGTATTTATATTTGGTAGGTAACTATTTTGATCAACATACTCCCAAAGTACAAGGTGGTACCTGCTTGTAATTAACTCCGACTCTATGCGGGTGTCGACTGCAGACGACAAGTTTCAATATTTTTAATTCAAAAATGTCAGAATTGTAAATTTTCATGACCGTACTTGGAATCGGCATGAAAAAAGCATTAAAATGAGTACAAACAAGCCTAGTCTTGGTTCAGTGTATCTTATCAAAGCCCTTGATATTTTGAGAACATATCTCAAAACTTGAGACTTTTTATGTTGAAGCTTATGACCAGCATGCAGAACATAGAAAGCATACTGTGTTTTATCGTGGAGGGCAGACTAGGCCACTATCTGCGTGTTTCTACTGAGGGTAAAATTCCGGGCCATGCCGTGCCGTGCCGTGCCGTGCCGGGTAACGAGCCCAGTAGAAACGACTTGGGGTAATCGGTTGCCGTGTCATGCCGGGTCATGTGCTCGCTTTTTCGTGATCCACCTCTTGAGGTGGATCATGCCGGTCAAAGCGTGTAATCTGCGCAGTAGAAACGAGCCGTGTCATCGGTTGCCGGGTCGAGGTCATGCGTGTTGCAAAAATAACGCGATTTATATTCTACTTGTATAGTCTAGCTTAGGCCTATGATGTAGTAGGTTCCTTCTTTCCGATATTACATACACTGGACACATGTGTGACTCGCATGAACTTGATGAAGTAAAATGGATATGACTTTACTTAGTCTAGGCCTACTTCTTTATAGGCCCCTAGTTAATGAGTTGGTTATATCTTTATAATTAATGAGTTGGTTATATATGAGCTGTAAATTAATTATCATAATAGCCAATTACTAGATCCACTGGTAAATTAATGCAATTTGGATTTTACAAAAATACTAAATTGTGATTGTAGTCATATGCCATGAGCTGCCATCCGTGAGACATTTAAATTTAGGATATAATTAACCGTCAAATCTGTTTTCCGTACTTCGGTTTACAGGAAAAAATGCCGTAATCGTATGCGAGACACGGCTTTCTGGTCTCAGTAGAAACAAGCTGGGTAACGGTGGCCGGATTATGATCGGTATTTTGTGCCCGGAAAATAGCGGGTCAAAAAGCCGTACGCTCAGTATAAACACGCTGTATGTGCAGATATCGTCTGATAGTGACAAGTACAGTTTTTTGTTTACAGTTTTTAAAATTTTCAAGAAAATAATCAAAATGTTAACCGTGTTCTTTTCATATTGTGATGTTAGCATTCAATTGTAATAAAATTAGTTCAAACAATCCCTGTATTGGGACAGTTGTTCTTAGGTACCTGTGTAGTAGTTACTAATTTGTTTGTTAAGCTTTGGATGACTTCTTGTATGAACTATGCATAGCGCTCAAAAGGTAAGTTGGTTACTATCTACTGCTGATAGCATTCATGTTTGCCTTAGTTTACATACTGATGGGTTGTGTGCTGGTACATAACATTGATTCAGTTAGATGGGTCACTGGCATTAACTCAAGTGTCAAAGAGGCAATGAGGATAGCTACACAGACATTTGAATCTACATTAGTTTGAATTGATGTGAAATATTCTGTCGGTCGGACATCCGGGCTATCTCTAGTCTCGGGCCCAATCTGCATGTGGCTCACGATTTGTTATGAACAACAGAAACCGTCTGTGAAGGAGGCTACATAGCGATGTTGCTGGAGTGACCTTCAATTTCGGAAAAAGCGACACTCGACCATGGAATTTAATTTTAAGTTTGTCAGTAAATAAGCGGTAAATCAAGTAAGTTTCTTCCACTCTGAAGACTTAGAAACGGTTGTTTGATTCCACTGACTATTTGCAATCGAAATTTACATAACACCAATGTCAGAAATCATCAACAAAAATCGAATCAGGGACTTGTTTTCACTCGAACATCATCAACCGGAAGTGACGTGACACGGACCGACAGAATTGTAACTTTGTGGCCTGTTTCTATTCTGGATTTATAGCATATGGACACAATTGTGTAATGGTTCCACATAAGCAATGATGAAGGATCCCAGAGGATGATTTAAGTACTACCCACCACCCCACTGGGTTTACTGTGCAGCAGGCGATCAGTGTGAGTAACATGACACCACTGCTTTGCTATGCTGCATAGAAGTGCATGGTTAAATTTGAATTTGTACAGTTATATTTACATAAAAAAGGCTGTGAAGATGCTGGTCGATTTCACATTTTATGTTATCTACAGAAGGTGTGAATTATCCTTTAAACACACATCACTTTTGTTCTGAAATCGACCAAGTAATAATGACACACACACAATTCTAAAACAACATCCTTTGCACAGAGTTCAATGGGATTTGAAAAGTAAAGTGGCAGTTGAAACTCTAGTGGTAACACTTTCGCAGTGCATGATGGGGCTTCCTTAAATCATCCTCTGGAAGGATCCCAAGCTGAGCTGAAGCAGCTATGGTCCATCCTTGAAATACTATCCTCCATCTAAAATTGAGAGACAAAACTTGAAATTGATGTATTTCTGGCTTTGTGTACTTAATCTAGATCTTGACTTCACACTGAATCCTGATCGCTTAGCTATACCCTCAATATCAGATTTGAACGACTGGAAAATAAATTTGGCTGCTTGCATGCTGCTGTGCAAATCGGTACATAGCCTGAAAATTTGCCGCAAGCTTATACGGCACTGATAACCAGATAGAGGTTGGATATTAAGGTTTTCATAATCTGCGAGTATTGTATGAAAAGTTCAGTTGCAAAATGTGAGATATGACATGTGCTGCCTCATGTAATATCTAAATTTCTTAATTAGTGGTATTTATAATAATTTTTTTAATATAAATTTAGGTTGATGTAACATACCTCAATGACAGTTTTGTACTAAGACTTTCTCAAATTGACTTGACAAATTCCCGCACATAGGTCAGTTGCTTCTTGTTGGAGCTGATATAGATGGTACTGGAATGAGTTGGTCATAAACAGTGGCGGCACCAGGAATTTTTTTCGGGGGGGAGGGCATGGGGGGGCAAGGTGAATTTCAGGGGGGTACTCAACAAATTTTGTGCAAAATTGCAGCAAAAAGTGGAAATTTGTGTAATTTACTAGGGGCCAACGGGGGGGGGGGGGCAAGAGTTCTGACAGGGGGAATTTGACCCCTCTTTGTTGTGCTGCCACTGCACTAGTCATAAACATGCATAAGAAAATAGTTTCCTTCATCTCCATTGACCATATTATATTACAAAACCTTACAGCACCGTTATGTTAGTGCCGACAGGAAACAGCTGACGATGTGCGTGAACTGGTCAGTCAATTTGAGAAAGGGCTAAGTCTTGGCACAAAACTGTCACTGAGGTATGTACCATCAACCCATATTTTGGATTTTGCATGCCTGGAAAAAATAGGGAATTCGGGAAGCTCCTTGCTGGGAAATTTAGCTTCTCTAGATAATAAGAAATGGTGGGCAATCCTTCCCTGCATGAGAGAAATTTGGCTTGGCTTGCCGGGAAATTTTTTTTCCAGGCCTGTTGGATTTGTATGAAAGAATTCTGAAATAATTGTTTTACTGACAATACTGATTAAATTATGTAAGGATTGGTATTTAATTTATTACCGACAGCCTGACAGACTGGCAAACAAGCAAACAACCACCATTATAACATTCATGACAATATATTGATTTAAAATCTTAAATATTGAGTATAATTGTATTAAGATTGTATGAAAATCTAGTTTACGAGAATGTCAACAAAAATGAGATATCATATTAACAAAACATCCTGTCATATGGCGTACAAAAACTTGCCTATTTAGAACAAAATATCGATCAATGTGAGTCAAGTTTCAAAAAGAAAGATGGAGAGAGAGCTAGAGAGTGAGAGAGAGAAGAAAAAATGGAAAGGAGATCAAATTACAAACATAAAATCAATGTGTAATCTACAGAGATTGTAAATGTTCCTAGGCACTGCCCAACTTAGCTAGGCCTGGCTACCTGGTTGGCCATTGACCTGATAACTTGATACTGGAAAACTTTCTTGTTTGTTTGTTTAACAATTGTTTTCTCCACAAGCTTGTTTGTTGTACCATTAAAAATGTATTTTGTGACAATTAATAGGTATCAATTTTGCTGAAACAAGTGTTTTTCTGTGAGATCTAAGAGAAACGTGTATCAAGTTTGGTTATATATATTTTAGAGTCGCCAAATTTGCGGGAATTTGAATGCAGTAAATTACCTTATTATAGACGTGCATTAAAGGAACTATTTCCAAAAGGACACACTTGTTTTTTGTAATAAACATTAACACAATCATACTTCCTATGTTGTGGAAACTTTGGTTACACTCTGGGCACAAGTGTAATTTGAACCAAACAACATACATAACATAGGGTTCCTAACCCTAACCCTAATGCTAACCCTAAACCTAACCCTAACTTTAACCCTAACCCTAAACATTCAGACTGATGGTGGTTAAGACTGGCGGGGAGACCCTAGTGAAAGTAGGGACAGTATGAGTCCACAACAACATGTATACTGTATTATGAAAGTTTAAAAACAATCTTAGAATAATTTTACTGGTACATTAGTTGAATTATAAAACAGAGTTACACTGAAATAGTAAATAAAACTTTTTTTATTAAAATACATCCCAGGAAAACTGAGATGTGTCATTGTCTAACCTGTTGAAATATAATTTCATTTTACCTTAAAAAATGCATTATATGAAAATGAAAAACTTCACTGATTTAGTGAGGATTTATAGTATTTACTCCCAAAATGTCTCTTTGCGCATTTCCCAGATCTGAAAAAGGGGCACGTTAAGCATGTCTCTTTACAATGGAAGAGATGCTCTATTTCTGCGATATATTACTGTCAATATAGTCTTCATGTAACCATCCATACTACTATCAACAAGAACTGGAATTGACAGCCTTTCATCTCTGTTTAACCACCTCTACATGCACAGAATCCAAAATGAAGGATTCTGATGTATTTTTCAGTCTCACTCGTCCTAGCTGTGTTGCAAAAATCTCATTATGTCCCGTGCTTCATACGGTGAGAAGGAACTGCAGCAATGTTGCATTACTCACGCACGCAGCTAGTACGGGTCGCTTTCCTTATTTTGTTTACTCGCTAAGAGCCAGGTGTTTCTAGGGTTTTTTTTATACACTTAAGTTTAAATTTTGGGCTTTGAAGGAAGACATACATAAATAGGCACAGACTTGCACTTGTTAAGAAAATAGGACAATATTATATTGAGCTGCATTGAGGAATATAGATCGGGATACCTAAGCATGTAGTTAAATAGCTTGATGGATACAATAATATGTACACACGGTAACGGAGAAACTAACATGGCTTTTTATTGAAACATGTGAATTGCCATAAAATAGGGTTGTTGCTTAAGTGGAGTTTGAATGTTGAGAAGCAATTTACAGTACATGTAACTTGATAAAACAAGATTTTACAAATACTGGGCACTTTGATACATTCAGTAGATGTCATGTTTTTTAGTTATTTCACAAGGTACTTTAATAATTTTTCATGTAATTCTCAAGGCAACATGAAATTTTCGGAGAATGATTGAAAATACTGATATAAAATTGGATAGATTGAGCTCATATTCATTGGTCGAGCTACAATGTATGAGTTTCAAAATATTGGACTAGATATAGTCAAGTCCAATATATATATTTAAACTCTAAGCTCAACCTTTAAATATTGGGCATAAAGCATCCAATTTTATTATTGTTATGTTTTGGACCTAATATTTTTAAACACTTGGATTTATAAAAACACAATGGTCATAATTGTGCTATAAAGTATCATGCTTTGGAGAATTTTAATTGGAAAACTTCTTAAAAAGAAGTTTTCCACTATTCTGAATTAACAAATTTCGGTATAAATAAGGCCTAAAAAATTGTTTGATTGGCGTAACATAAAAAGAATTCGGGTAGGTCGTTCGGCATTTTTTTACACACACATATTAAGCTGTAAATTGCATATGATAAATGCCTTGGAATTTTTTAATTTTAATTTTTTTAATTTCAATTAAAAAAAAATTGCAAAAACTAAAAAAAAAAGTCTAGAGTCGCGCCTATTTTTAGGGTCGGTCGGGTTACGCCAATCAAACAATTTTTTTAGGCTTACCTAATCCAACAAACATTAATAACCACCCACTTACCATGATGAAATGTATAGCTTACATACATGTATAAATTCCCAGATAAATCTTACAATTTTTTAACAAGCAGACAGACAAATAGGCACAAACAAACAAACAAACAAGATTAGTTTATTTATAAACAAAATACTGGGATGAAATTACAGGTAGCAGTATTGCTTGTTGCTCTGCTTAGCCTGCGGCACGGAACAAGAGAGAATATCACATCTACCCGATGTACATTGTTGTCTGTCTCAGTATCGTCACATATTCTGGTGAGTCATGACAATTGGTTTGCAATAGACCTGGAAGACCCTTGAAGAGTGTATGTTTTATACATCGTACCTGTCGCACCATTGTTCTTATGCATACATGTCAAACTCGGAGCACTTCAAATTTGAAGGGGTATATATTAAAGGGACATGTATTGTGTACAAAATAGTTTACCTTTAGAACTATTCCAAAAATGAATAAATGTGATGTGATTAAGGAGAATGAATCTAATGAAGCCAATATTGATTTTAAGGTATAAGCAGATATGGTTCTCTAATAATATCTTTTGTTTTCTATTGTTTAACCCTTACACCAGAAAAAAACCACAAAATACCATGATGAAAAATTCTGCGCATGCATGCATCCCAGGGTCTGCGATGACCCAATCACCCTAAGTGTCAAATGCTCACGGAATTGCGGGCCGGGCAGCAATTAGCCGTGTAGCTCCCGGTCCGCGAGCATGCGGGGGGTCAAAGGTTCGAATCCCGGGGGTGCCAAGTCAAAAATTCTTCTTCTTGACTTTTTCAGATCTTCTGTGACTTCCGATAGCAAAAAACCTGGGTCAGTGTTAGGGTTAGTTAAGATGTATTTTTCCAGATTAGAGCCTATGTTAAACTTTACACCAGAAAAAACCACAAAATACCATGATGAAAAATTCTGCGCATGCATGCAACCCAGGGTCTGCGATGACGCAATCACCGGCTAAATGTCAAATGCTCACGGAATTGCGAGCCAGGCAGCAATTAGCCGTGTAGCTCCCGGTCCGCGATCGTGTGGTTGGCATGCAGGGGGTCAAAGGTTCGAATCCCGGGGTGCCAAGTCAAAAATTCTTCTTCTTCTTGACTTTTTCAGATCTTCTGTGACTTCCGATAGCAAAAAACCTGGGTCAGTGTTAGGGTTAGAGCAACTGATATTTTTTGCCTATGCGACAACTTGGTAACCATATGATCATATTTCATGGGGTTTACAACCGGTACTTAATTAGTACTGGGTTTTGGTCACAGACTTTAAACTTGGGTAACTATGAACATATAATTTTCAGAATCCTGTTTGGACAGATTTTGACAATTTTCTTTTAGAAATGTCTTAGTTCAAAGACTCTGTTTGCAGCTGTTATATATTTTTTAATCAAATATATTATATTATTAATAGATGACATTTAACTTTTTCATTTGAAAACTATGTGGTAAATTAACCTGAGGAATATTAAGCTGGGTGGCAGTGAAAAATGAACAAAAAGTTTTAACACAATGATAACATTCCCTAAATGAAGAGTTCTTTTTATTCTTTATATTCCGTCTTATTCCCCTGATTGAATTTAATGCATCACATCACGATGAGCTGAGTACGATATTTTGCGTTTTATGTAACCTATTGTCTATGAGTGCATTGCCAAACGAGATTGGCTTCTGGGAACGGTTGCACGCTTTTCAGCTCAGATTAGAAAGCCGATTCGTCATTGTTTGCCAAAGTGGAGGACTTGTTAGCTTTTAAAAACAAAGCTGTTATATACGCAATATCTTACAGGTGTTCTACCGTTTGAAAGGGAAGATAAACAGGCTATTCCAGTTGAAATCCATACACCCCCTGTGGAAGACATGACTTTAATCTCCCACACAGGGAGTGTGAATTTTAAATAGGGGTTACCTGAATGGGTGAGTTCATTTGAAATCTGCACCCCTCATGTGAGAGATTAAGGTCATGTCTTCCATAGGGTGTGGGGATTGCAAGTGGAATAGCCCAGTGGCGGCGCTGTAAATGAAATTAATACTATGCATGCATAGGGTGTTGGGCTGTTTATCTATGGATTTCAAATACATGCAACAAATAAGTGCATTTTAAGGTGTTAGAGCCTGTAAGCTGTAAGTGAATTTCTTACAAGCCCAATGAAATGTGTTGTTTGTATATTGTCTTCATAATCATATATTTTCATTTTTTTAAAAGATGATCAGGAATATAAAAAAAAACATTTGCAGAAACTTTAAAAAAAAGTTTGTTGTTCATTCTTCACAGCTCTAGAAGAAAGGGAAAAAAATATCAGTGCTAAAATGTAAATGCATACAGGTACAATGCGTTGTATTTTAGGACAGCAGTTCCGACACTGTAGATCCCGACCCTTTGGGAGGTCACAGCCTCTTCCAAAAGGGGTCGCAGGACCTTCAGTGTACCATCGTATTGGTCATGTAACCCCATTTTGGCATTTTTATAATTGCGAATTTTAGCGCACACGCATTTGTCCCAGTAAAATCATTCTGGCAACCGGTCAGCGTGACGACTTTGAAATTGTGCCCCTTTGAAAATTTTGCCCATTACGCCGCTGATAAGAGTTTCTAAGAGTGAGTTTGTATTATGCTGTATGTGGGTCACGCCATGTTTTTCTTATGAAATTTGGGTCGTGGGAAAAAAGTTTGGGAAACCCTGTTTTAGGAGCTCTACTACTAGTAGGCATGTCCACTAAAAATTGAAGTACTTTTAAATTGATTCAGACCTAACTTATTGGATGGGAATTGATGAAAGAAACATTTTGGCGTTTAAATAATCTTAATCGGACGTTTCATTCCAGAGATATGGCCTTTCGAGTGTCACGGTTTTATATAGGGCTGCTAGAACATGTTAAAAAGTTAAAGTCCAAAAGGAATACTAACAGAAAGTGCAACTTTAAGGTACTTTTTCTTAATGTATTTATTAACTATCTTATCTGGAACATTATATTTGCTTATAACAACATGAAAATAAGATCATCCTGAAAATTTAATCGATTTTGTTGACATACAACAAAAACTATAAGACCTCAAAACCCATGGTTTGTTTGTTGAAACCTCAAGCATGATCATAGATGGCCGCCATGGAAAATATCTCCATAGAGGAGATGAACAATAATTGCATTATTTCAAATGAAAAGCGGTAGTCTTAAACATTGTTTAATCATTTAAGGTCAGCACATTTTATCTTCAAAATTATTATATTTCATCATGGCATAAGTTTGGTAACATTAATCACTACCAATTTTGAGAAATTTGCTCCAACTCAAAGGTTATCTTTACTACATTGAGCAATACACTGTGTGCATGGAAGCCATGATGGTCCCGGTTTTTATACTCCCTATGAAATGGACATGGTAGTGAGAAGTGCACGGGAAGTGCATGATTTGAGATGGGCCATGTAGGCTTAAACATTCTTAAATTTCTTAACATCCTACACATTTTGTCTTCATAAATAGTTAAATTTTATGAGTATGTAAGTTTGCTTGTCTGATTCACTCCAAATTCGGAGATAATTGCGTTTGAACACCTGATGCACGGAATGGTGTCACTTCAACCTGTTGTAGTTCTCATCTCATTAAATTTTTACATACTAAAAAAGTTGATCTCTTCATGCAGGAAGGTCCTCTCTATTTACTGACCAAACAGAAAAAAGTTTGGTGAATGTTTTCTGGTGGAATCAGGAATTTCTTGAAACACCCTGATATAGGCCTACATTTGGATCAAAACAAGTATGTACGCCATTTAACATGCCTGGGATTTCTTGTATCGATCAGTTTCTCCATAGACAATACGTGTGTGAGTGCACGCACACAGTAAATGAAAAATCGTTCTAGTGGAAACTGTATTGAGAGTGGGCATCCCTACTACTAGTAGTAAAGTTGATTTAATCAATTGATTGATTAATTATCTGTTTGGTTGAAGAATTGATTAATTTAACACATTTTAGGAGTGATTTTGCACAATTGATTGCTTCATGTTGGTTGATTGATTGACCAATTTGTTAATTGCTTGTTTGATAATCAAATTGTCTGAACAATCAGTCAATTGGTGGGTGGCTCAATTTTTCAATCATTGACTTAATCAATTGATTGCTTCATTATGATAGATTGATTGGCTGAAAATAAATTTATAAAGATTGTTTGCTGGATTGATTAGTGATAGATTGATCAGTGAATTAACTAAACCCAATTTGAAAATAATTATTAGTGTATTATACCCATATGGCAATGACTTGCTCTTTATTTTCTTCACCCCACAGAAAATGAAAATTGATCACCTAAGGTTAATATCATCAGTCACATTTTAAAATGGCAAGCAGCGTTCGTTGTCCGGAGAAAGTGATTATATAGAAAAAGAGCAGGAATATTGACTTATTTTCAAAGACTTTAAATACACCTGCCCAGCCCTATTGAAAAATAACATAATCTTGATGGTAATTCATTGAATATTTCATTACATTTACAATTGATGGACATACAAGGCCATATCATGATCAAAACCTATACATGTGTATATCTTTATTTGTCATACTTATGTAGCCTTGTTGGCAGTGCGTTAACCATTAAGTTATTATAAAAACAATATTTTTTACATTACCTATTGAACATACACTGGGATGCAAGGTAAAGATTGAGCTTAAGGGATCTGGAATGAGCGTTTTGAGCATTTCGACAGTATTTTTTTGTGGGACATGAGAGCACATCAGACATATTGAATTGCATTCTGAATACGAAGAATGTCTTTCTGATATCAAATAATTTTCATTTTTTGAAATTCACAATATAATACAAATTTTATGACAAATTATAAAAAGTTGATATTTTTCACATTTTTGATATATAATAGTCCTCAAAGTAAATTTTATAAATCTAATGATATATTCTTAAAGTGTATGTAGCTGGGAGGAAAAGCTGACTATTAATTGAAAATTTTGACCTTTCATATTGAAGATATGGATTTTTTCCCAAAAAGGCCTAATTTTTTTTGTGTTTTGGGAAAAAAATCCATATCTTCAATACGAAAGGTCAAAATGTTCAATTGATCGTCAGCTTTTCATCCCACCTACATACACTTTATAGTATAAATCATCAGATTATTAAAGTTTACTTGAGTACTGTTAAATATCAAAAATATCAATTTTAATCATTTGCCATAAAATGTGTATTACATTGCTATTTCAAAAATCAAAATTATTTGATATCAGAAGAACATTCTTCGTATTCAGAATGCAATTCGATATGTCTGATGTGCTCTAATGTCCCAAAATAAATACTGTCCAAACGTTCATACCCCAGCCCTTAAGTTATTATAAAAACAATATTTTTTTACATATCTATTGAACATACACTGCGATGCAAGGTAAAGATTGGGCTTAATGGGACAGTAACCATTGTAATTTCTGGCTTCAATGCTTTTTAGAATTGTTTTGTGGAACTGAATGCTATAGGCCTATATTTTGACCAGCTAAAAATAATATGGTTAAAGATGACAAGAAAATAAAGGACAACAGGAATAAGACAAAAATGGAAGGCTATTTTATTCATTGTAATCATCATTTTGTCAGACTATAGCAATCATAATGGTAAAAAAAGAAGTTATTGAATGTATAGACTAAAATCAGATTTAATTAAGAATATCTTTAATTAAAGGACAAAATAATTGTACTCAAGGTGAAATAATGTCAGGTTTTTTAAGGGCATCTCAATGTTAATCATTAACTAATTTGAAATATCATAGATTTTTATGAATGGTATATTTCAGCTTCTATTCTTAAAATTCAACTCTATGAATTCTATTGTTTGATCAGCTCGTAATTGGCGGGCCTTATAACGTCACGGATTAATATTAATGTATCTTATTTTGAGAATTGTCTTGTGACATTTCGCCAGACGCATCGCAAATTAGTAATTGAATTCCTATATGTGACCATCCTCCACGAAGTGGTAGTAAAGTCGGCTCTAAGTCATTTTCTGTTTATTGCAGATTTTGAAAGAATGCGCTTTCAGCTTTAAAATGACACCTGACTCAGCTTCATTGGACATCTAGAAGTGAAGTTATGAGGTCAAAGGTCAAATTCCTAATATACTTTACATAGAAATCCACATACTGTTTTTGATTGTATCTCAAAATGGAAAATGCCGACTTTACGACCAGTTTGTGGTGGATGGGCACATATTATATACTTTGTCTACTTTAGACAGGTCAACTATATCACTCTTAACGTGGGTCTACTTTTCGGCATAGTAGTAAAAGCCTAAGAATTCCCGCCGATTATGAGCTGATCAAAGTATAGTGGTGCCATCTGACTGATACTAGGTAGAATCACATGGTAGCATAATGGGACTTAATAAATACGAGCTCCCAACATCAGCTTACCTGATGAAACATAGACTATCATTTGTTTAGAATATGGGTATGTAAATCCCTGGTTTAAATAAACTTCATTAGTGGTGGAACATGACTTGTTAACATATCTACTATGTGCTTAACATGGCTTTGGATGGCTGCATGATGAATTACAGCAGATCATTAGGATTTGTACATGTCAATTAAGATTTCATAGAATGACACTTATGGCAAATATAGTTGAACTTTCGATGAACAAGGTGAATGTTCAAATGTTTTGATATGATTTGATGGCAGATTGTCAATTTGTGACATATTAAAGGGTAATAAAATGATGCTGGTTTTTCCTGCATGTGTTTTTTTCCTTCATCCTTTTTTCATTATTTTCGTTGGATTTGTATTTTTTTTCAGCTTTGTTGCCAGTATAGTTTTCAGACAGCTCTGGCCATGTCCTAAGCCAAAATATACAATTATGCTCGTTGTAGTGTCTGCAATAAATGTACATGCAATTTTCTGTGGTGGTGGTGGTGAAGGGGGGGGTGTTGTGACTCAACTGAAGTAATGTGTGTGTGCCTAACGACATCAGAAAGTAGGGCCTATCAGTATAAAATGTTGGGTTTTTTTAATAGAGAGGATCATAGGGTATAACAAAATGAAAAAAGGCCGGGTCATTGGATTTTAAATTTTGAAAAAAGAAGGGTCATTTGGTATGTAATTTTGAACAAAGGGGTGATTGGGTAGAAAATATTTTTTAAATGAGTACCGGTACAATTCTACTTTACAATGCAAATTGTCTGAAATGAGAAAATCTGAAAGTTTCTACATTATTTTATTGCATTTTGATGTTGAAAAATCAAGAAAAAAGCAGGGGTCATTGGGTAGCCAAACCTAAAAGTGGGGTTGTTAGGTGTAACTTCTTCAAAAAGGAGGTCACTGTGGTACATTCGATTTCATACACAAATAGTTCTTTTATGAATATTCTACTATAATTTGGCCATGAACTGGATGGGAGTTGAATTTTACAGTAACTTTTGTCCATGCAATTTTGAGATTGTCACATTCAGAATAGGCCAGTTTTTAGCTTAGTCATAATGATATTATACATGTATGGAAAATTCTGCATTTCTGTCATTTTACAGTCATCTTTTCATTTGAAGTTAAAGATCAAATAAATTAAAGACTGAACACAGAAAGTTATGAAAATTTGTCAAATGAAATCCAATAGAACTTCTTGAACAAATGTTTCTATACATATTAAGCTAGACTATAAATCATGAGATATTATTTATGAATAATATTCACAGAAACATGTTGGAATGTCAATGTTTTTTGCATTTTTTTTTACTTTAACTCCCTCCACGCTGGTGTCGGCTGCAAACGACAAGTTAAAAGAAATTTCAAAATTAAAAAAATTCAGAATTGTAAATTGTCAGGACCATATTTGGAATCAGCATGAAAAATGCATTAAAATGAGTACAAACAAGCCTAGTATTGGTTCAGTGGTTCTTAAGATAGCTCTTGATATTTTGACAAAATATCTCAAAACTTGGACTTTTTATGTTGAGGCCTATGGCTAGCAGGCATAGAATTAAGCTTAGCAACCAGTTGGTAATGTTCTTATCTTCTGACCCGAGACAACCTCAGTTTATGCTGAAATTTGGGGAGGCTGAAATATGACTGGTTGCACTTTTAGGTAGGTGTAATGTCTACTAAATGTTTAAGGCTCTGAAAGAAAATACCTTGAAACAACTTGTGAAATTATATTGGATTATATATAGGGGGTCAGATAATTTAACGAGATCAAGAAACTAAGTAAGGTAGAAACAATCTGCATATGAAACAAACAGTGGTGGCACTATTTTTTGGGGGGGGGGGCATGGGGGGGGCAAAGTGAATTTCAGGGGGGGGGTGAATCAACAAATGTTGTGCAAAATTGCTGCAAAAAGTGGAATAAGGTGCAATTTTGGGTTTTTACTGGGGGGAGCAACAGGGGGTGGAAACAGGGCAAGAGTTCTGACTGGGGCCATAATCCCCCCCCTGTGGCGCTGCCTCTGGAAACAAATTGTTTCTACTTTGAGCCCAATACCAGAAATTACACAAACAACTGAAAAATACATTGACAACTGCAGTACTGAGAATGGGAGCATTTCAATGTTCTACTTCAATTTACTTATTTTCTTGCATCATTTTTTTTCTCACAGAGATCATGAGATTCTATTTCAGTGTGTCTTGACAAAAATTGATCACCAAAGCTGAATACATGAGGTTTCACTTTGGTCTGCATTTAATAGTTCATGATCTCGATCTAGACTTATTTCTGGAGCAGTATTTAAAAGGCATATATTAATGCTCTGCGTGCTAGCCATGCCCTTCAACCCCGGGGGGTTCACTTCAAGAGCTATCTTAAGAACTACTGAACCAATACTAGGCTTGTTTGTACTCATTTTAATGCATTTTTCATGCTGATTCCAAATATTGTCATGAAAATTTAAATTTCTGAAATTTTTAAAATTTAGTTTTTTTTTAAACACGTCGTCTGCAGTCGACATCCGTGTGAAGAGAGTTAAAGTAGGCAGCCATTAAATATAGTAATAGAAATTAATTGTGAATACATAAAATATCACCTGTGTGCAGTAAAGGTGTTTCTGTCATTTTATTTTCCCCATAGGAATGTCAGCCTTGTGGTTTCATAAATCAAAATGTGACATTTCTGGAAGTACATTATGATTTTGATTTTTATTAAAGGAATGAAAAGTGGATTGTTAAGGGATCTGAAATGAGCGTTTAGAGCAGCGTTCGAAATTTTGGTTGTCCGGTTGCCCGGGACAACTAGAAAAGTCGCCGGACAACCAAAAATACTGATTCGGTTGTCCGCTGGACAACCATAAATCTAGCCAAAAGTCACATTTGTAGGCCTACGGACAACCAAAAACTTAGATGGACAACCAGAAATTGTAATCTGGTTGTCCGTGGGACAACCATTTATTTTTCCTAAATTCGAACACTGGTTTAGAGCGTTTCGACAGTATTTTTTATGGGACATGAGAGCACCACAGATGTATCGAATTGCATTATGAATACGAATAATGTCTTTCTGATATCAAATAATTTTCATATTTTGAAAATCACGATATGATACAAATTTTATGACAAATTATAAAAATTTGATATTTTTCAAATTTTTGATATAATACAGTCCTCGAAGTAAATTTTATAAATCTAATGATATATTCTTAAAGTGTATGTAGCTGGGAGGAAAAGCCGACGATCAATTGAAATTTTGACCTTTCATATTGAAGATATGGATTTTTTCCCAAAAAGACCTTTTTTTTTTTGGTGTTTTGGGAAAATAATTCCATATCTTCAATACGAAAGGTCAAAATTTTCAATTGATCGTCAGCTTTTCATCCCACCTACATACACTTTTAAGTATAAATCATCAGATTTACAAAGTTTACTTCGAGTACTGTTAAATATCAAAAATATCAATTTTAATGATTTGCCATAAAATGTGTATTACATTGCTAATTTCAAAAATCAAAATTATTTGATATCAGAAGGACATTCTTCGTATTCAGAATGCGATTCGATATGTCTGATGTGCTCTAATGTCCCACAATAAATACTGTCCAAACGTTCATACCCCTTCCCTTAAGACTACTCAGGATTATGGAAAAAAATTCCAAATAATATTTCTTATCATTTGCGGTTTACCAAAGGTCAAAATCAATTAACATTTTGTTACGGTGAATTATGGAAATAAATTAATCTTGAATAGCTTTGTAGATCTTCTCAATAAAGCACTGGGAATTAATTACTTGTTTAAACATCAAAGTTGATGGCTACAATGAAGCATCAGTATCCACTTTTAAGATTCAAATACATGAAGATTAAAATTCTTACTTGAATCTTTTGTGTTTATTAAGTTTTGATGCCTCGTGAAACAGGAATAAGGATATGAGAGGGCTAAAGTCCATTTCTTTCAGAAATACGATAATTTTAGACAACTATATATTACACAAGTTTCAAATGAATAAATCCAACTTTGATAGCAACACTAATATGTTGTGCTATATGGCTAATTACCAATGGTGGCGCCACAGGGGATCCCCCAGTCAAAACTCTTGCCTCCCCTGATTCCCCCAGTAAAAGCCCCAAATTATGAAAATTTCCACTTTTTGGTGGCAAGTTTGCACAAAATTGATTGATTTTGCCGCCTCGAAATTCACTTTGCCCCCCCATGCACCCAAAGAAAAAAAATCCTGGTGCTGTGCTGCCACTACTAATTACTATGATTTAAATGAATTTGTGTGTGCGATTGATTTAGAATTTCTATTCAGATTCAGAAAACCAGTGTGTTTCGGAATCATTCAGTAAACAGGAATTTGTAACCCGATGACTTTCATTACAAAATGTCCATTAATGTAATTGTAAGGAAGAGTTTGTGGAATTAATTATGAATGATAAATGACCACTCATTCACATGCAATTATTTTAACTTGATTACAGCCCAATTAGGAGGGTATCTGTTTACATTCAAAACAATAATTGATTATGACCTAAAGTCAATTTGATTTGAACACAGAGATGGTAAACGATAATGTGGATTGGCTGATCAACAGTCGTGACATAGAATAGGATAGAATCACTTCCCATTCATTGTTGTATGCAGCATTAAATGTTTAGATGTAAGCAAAGGTCTGTGACCATTTATAATTATGTCGTGACTTTTGTCGACCCATTTTGAGCTGGAAAACTGAATAACTGAATAATATTTTGTTTCTAGGATCACAGTGCTGAGCTGAGTCCTGATTGAATCTGTACATGTTGGTGAACATTAAAAATCAAAGACAGACAAAGAACCAAGGGGGTACTCAAGTTTGGTTTGGGTAGGGATGTGCTGAGCAATTGAAAGTGGACCCATCCATATATCAATTTGTCAAGAAATTTGGACCCATTGCTATACCAAAACAAACTTTTTTGGCCAAACTTAATAATGCAAATTGCCAAATTTTGGTGGGATTTTTGGTCTAGCAAAATGGTTGCAAAGTGAGACCCATGTTTGGGAGGAAAGTCCACTTTTCACAAAATTGCCCCCCCCCCTGGAAAAAAGTCCACGTTTTCAACATCAGCATGTGAGTAGCATGGTAAAATATTTCAATGGAGACCTGGCCATATCTAAAGATTTTTTTCTTCAAAACTGAGACTTGCAGGAACTACTCATTTGAGCAGCATATGCCACATGTAGCTGTATCCCTCCTCCTTGAAAGAAAGAACCCAGAAAAAGTCACCCATTTCAAAGCCCATTTATACCATCAAACTTCCAGTTGGTATTGAAACTGAACAAATTTGTCATGCAATGTGACCCTTGACAACATGGAAAATGTCAAAAGTCAATAGTAAACAGATTGAAATGCAATTGTATTTTGATTTTTAGGGGTAAAGTTGAAACAGAGGGAATGTGATTTGAGTTGAGTTGGAAAAGGGTATTAAATGGTATTAAAGGTATATATATATTTTTATTTATAGATCTAATCTTTTGAAAGTTTTCTCAGTTTGCTGCAATTTCTGTTTACAATAATACTTCTTTCTTTCAGGATATGCATCTAAAATTGAAAATAAAACAAAACTGTACAAACAAATTATAATTTGTTTGTACAGTTTTGTTTTATTTTTTATTTAGGTTTGTTTTATTTACAGTTTTGCACAGGATTTTATTACCATGAATTTTTGGTTGAGTTTGCACCCCCTTATATCACCAGGGAAGAAGACAAAACAAGTTGACATGAATAAAACTATGCATTCAGAGTCCACCTCCACATAGTGAATGTGTGATCTACCTTTTTACACCGCAGTAAGCCAGTCAGTGTGAAACATTCAAACCAACCCTACCAGATGCATCAGTCTTCAGATGCCAGGTCTGCAACAAAATCTGCAAGTCTCCCATTGGTCTATTCAGCCACACAAGTCGATGCTTTCCAACCACCTCAGACGGCGCTACTCCATAGTCTGCGAAGACTGACGGATGCCAAATGAAATGAATTGCACAATGAAATTTAAATGTACTGCAATCATTATATTGCATTATCATGGTCGCGATGTAGGTTCTGCATTGGGCATTAAGGTCATTCTGCTAAACTTGATTTTCCACCAGCCAATCACAAACATGCACCACCGCAATATCAAGTCCGATGTATACTCCACTTTGCGTTGCGAAGAAATTTGAGCTGAAATTTTATGACTTCCGTGAAGGAATTTCCTTCGCGGAGCTGGTTGCTTTGCTTCGTGGAGAGTTGGATTTGGTTCAACTTTTGGGGGTAGGCCAGCAAAGTTTATAAGAAAGCACAGGGCGGGCAACAATTCTTCGCGATACTCTGCAATATTTTGATGAAGTATACATGAATGCCTTTGCACGAAGCTGCAAATTAATTTGTTCATAGCTTCTCGCAAAGTGGAGTATACATTGAACTTCACAACGAAAAAGCTGAACAAAATTCAACTCTCTTTGCCGATGAAAATTCTGCTGAGCTTGTAAAAACCTAGTTCAAATTTCATTGAGGCTGTGATATCTTGCACTGTGGATCATATCCACATTATTCAGGATTCACCACGTTTGGAGTGGGGTGCCAAATCTTTGATAACCCATCCCATCCCGCTTTGAACATGTTGAAACCCTAGCAGCATTAAAATGTTGTGTGTGGTCACTGGTCACAAAAGACCCATAGAACCAAATCCTTTGTCTCAAATTGAGAAACAAATCCAATCTCCCTCAGTAATTACATCAAATTGCAGTAAATTGACAATGATGATATCTGACTAAAATGTAGCAGTCAAAAGTCACATACTTGAAGAGAAAAGAACACAACTGATTTCTTTCTCATGTCAATAGAGAGCAAACTTGTTTAGTTTCATTCATTGACACATCATACCCATAATGCATTGGGAATACCTTAGGGGTATAGGTAGGCCTATACCATCACTTTTTGGAGTGACTATTTTTAGGGGTGAGTTACAAAAGGGCATGTTACTATTTGGAAAGCTATTAATCAAGTTGTCAGATAACCTGTTCTTAACCTTAGGGTGAGGACAAATCCATCTGGTGTGGTATGCATGGGATTGTATACACTTCTCTGCCTGGTATATAGTTTGTCTCATCTCAAGTTGAGAGTTGAATTTTGCATGGAAATACTGAATTTTGCAATGGCAGATTCCAATCATTATGTGTACAGGGGCGAATTTAGGGGGGTGTCTCCCTAATTTTTGCAGAACGGTGTCTGACTCTGTGTATTTTTGCAGAGTGGCGCCTGACATTGTGTGGGCGCCGAGCTGCCACCGTGGTGGCTCGGCGCCCCCCTATTGAAAATTCCTGGATCCGTCCCTGGTGTAGAAGGGTGATTTGTCTGTGATGCCTTATACAAACGCGTAGAAGGGAGGGTGAATTTTCCACGATGCCTATACAAACATGTAGAAGGGTGATTTGTCACGTAAACAAATTGATCTGAATCTGAATCTGCCACTGGAAAATCCAACATGGCATTACTCTCAACTTGAGACAAGACACACTATAGAATATGGGGTGAGACACAGGTTGTGCAGCACCAAAGGTTCAAGTGTCCATAGGTACATGTATGGCATGAAAAATTTCTAGTTCCTGCAGATGGGAAGCAAAGTATATAGGTCTATTGAGCCTCATACTATTATGCACAGAATATATACGGTAACCTACAATGTATTTAAGATCATTAAGGTTTGAATGTCTTTAAGATATTGCTTTTGTTTAGGTGTATGTAATATGTACTGATGTAACCTTTTGTGCCCAGTATATGAACTTTATGTTGCAAAAGGCTGTCTTGATTAATCCTGTATGGAGCTGGGGTTTGGAGGCATTTTAGAAGAAATGTTGAGGAAATGTTAGCATCTATACGGGAGAGTGTGCAGATTTCACAGTCCTTCCAAGAAGACATTTCTCCATCCCCCATCTATTCCCTTCACCACAGCTTCTTAAAATTTGACACACTCCTATCTAGCCACTTGCTATTGAAATCACATACAAACCCAGTGTTTGTATACTTTCATAATTGTCCCATCTATCAATTTCACTAATTGGATAATTGGCTGATGATGGCTTAAGACACCTTGTGTGGGATTAACCATATCCCTAGAGGATTATCTATCAGCAGGGCTGTCACAAATCTCTTCACACATGCTATTATACTATAGCTATCATTTATAGAGGAGTGAGGTCTTGACAACTGCCATATGGCATGTGACCTTAGATGAACCTTCTGACCTACTTATTGGTCATAATAAACAATGAAAATGTGTTTATGATTCAGAGTTTTGTTTTGTTTTCAACCCCCAATTTTATGGGCTTAACCCTGTCTAAGAAAGGGGGAGAAAGGTTGTAACCTTTACTAAGATTTCCATTCAGCACACTAAATTGCCCACAGATACTAGGGATATAAGGGGGGTGAAAGGCCTGTTTGTATTTGTATCATGCATATAAACCTATTTTAAAAGACATGGGCTCCAAACCCAGGCTCCAAACTTGACATAGGCATATATGAGTTAGTTCCTCTCATATTTTAATAGCACCCAAAAAAGTCAAAATGGCACATTTATAGTATGCCATGCAGAAATGAGAAATAATTATTGTGAGGGAATGTGTAATGTGTAAGAAGTAGAAGGCAGTCCGGCACATGTATTTAAAACCCATGCGTTGCATAGAGAACCTCATTTGGCTAACAAGATACATGTAGTAGATTTAAGTGCGAAGGGTCTATGCATATTTTTCAACTGGGTTAAAAGCTATACTATATGGCACAACTAACCCATACCATACACAGCAAACACAAAAATGTTTTTAAAAACACTATAAATGTTTCATAAACACATTTATTTTTGTTCAACAAATTTTAATAACATTTAAATGTCGGGTTATATAAAGGTCATGAAAACATTAAATGTTTTATATGAAAAACAGCAACATTTTGTTATTGCAAAATATTTTTGGCAAACATTTTGACAAAATATTTTGTCAAGACTTTTATTATCTTCCAATGTTTTGCATTAAATTTTCTAAAATACCCTATTTGTAAAATGTTTTGTTTGCTTTGTAGATAGTCTCCTTCACTATGCCATTTTTCACCTATTGTGGCAGTGACGTTGACATTGCTAGATGAAGTTGGACAACACCTACCACTAAATATTATGACCATGTCGTGCATTTTGTTGATGATGTAGCTAGCTAGGCCTATTGAAGTTGAATCCCCCACGCACGTTCTTGTTGTGATGATTATTAAAACTTGAAGTGTTGAAAGAAAAGAGATATTAAAATTGTCTCTAGAATTTAGTTATTCACCCCCCCCCCCTAGAAGCAAATAGAAGATACTTTCAAAAGCAATTACTTTAAAAAGATTTTGTATTAGAAAGATATAGGCCCTACTGATGATCCTAGATGATCATATTTTGGGGAAAAGCTTCCTTCACACCCCCCCCCATTAACAAACACTCTCCACCTCATCATCACTATATACCCTATTCATATAGATAGGCTATACACAAGCAGTCATAGTTTGATGATGACTTGTTTTTCACCAAAAGACCGAAAACAAATCTGAGCATGGAGCGAGATTTAAATGTTAACCAGCCAACCGTCACAAGCGAGAGATTTAAATATTAACCAAAGAAAAAACTGTGCGAGGAATAAAGGTTCAAAAAGAAATAAAGTGGCAGTGGACAGAGGTGAAAACCGTCTATATCATTGCATCTGTATATGTGGGGAGCAAGGACTAATCGTTGTTCCACACATAAAAATATTTATTGGTAGGTGTTGTCCAAGTTTCATATGCTATGGACGCGTTGAGAAGCTTTTGCATCTATGTAGTGTCTTTAAATGTGTGCGTGTGTACACCAGCGCTTTGAGCATACGCTAGCGATTTGAGGTTGCACCCAATGAAATGCACGCATCAGGGTGAAAAATGGTATATCTATGCACATAACATATCAGAAGCTTGAACAAACAAACCAAAACTGAAAAAAACAAACATGCGCATAATTATGCCACAAATGTTAGGGGGTTATCATTTCTTCGGAAGGGGGGTCCCAAATTGTCAAAAAGTTGGCGTCAATAAAATTGCAACCCCTATTTTGGCAACAAAAATTTTATGACCCCCCACCACCGATACACCTTACCCCGTAAACAAGCAAATGATATTGAAATCAGTCTTTTTGACTCCCTACATTTTCGTCATCAAAAGTTTTATGACCCCCCTATTTTTTTTTCCAAAAATTTAAAACCCCCTGTATATTTGAGAGCCCCCTTCTGAAGAAAATGATAGCCCCTTATTGCAAAGAAAATTGAATAAGATACCAGTGTCACCTTTGCTGTAAAATTGGAACACATCAGCCTTGTTATTTTATAAATTGATGTTAAACCAATTTTAGGTTAATCATTAAAACTATGTTCAGTAATTCACCTATTAACAAGAAACCGAATACGGTACTGAATATTTAAACACATTGATTCCTCTCCGACTAGGCTGACACAGGTATGTATAGGTGCAAATATTCCTGCTATTTTTATTTTCACACTTTTGCATAAGGCCAAAAAAAAGAGGTTGGTCTCAAAGCTTGCGCTCGTTTGTAAAATCATGTGATTTGAAAAAAAAAGAAATGCAGAAATTTTTTTTATTTCAAATTCAACAAAAAACTTTTTTTTTTTTTTTTCGGAAAAATTAAGTAAAATCAGATTTTTTCCCTCAAAATACCATAAAAATACCAAGTCGGGAACTAAAAAAAAAATAAAAAGATGCAAAACCATTATTTTAGAGTGCATTAATCTATTAGTCTACATAGACAATTTGACATTAGTTGAAAAAAAAGACTAATTTGTAATGCGATCAAGCAAATTGAGTTGTTTGTGGAGCAAAATCAATATTCAGTTTTCAATTTTATTGTATAGGCTACTTGTGCAATTTCCAGGATTTTATTTTGATGAAAACTCATTACAATTGGACTTATGATTCCAGAGATGTTATAATTATATCTCAAAAGTAATATTAGCGACAAACATCTCATTTAGCTTGATCACATCGCATTATAAAATCGTGAGCACAAAAAATCAATTGCGCGAAATTACAACTTTAACATCACTTCAGAACGCAGTCAGCTGTGCTAAACTGGAATCGTTTACACGCTTCACATAAGTTGCTAGGTAGTCAATTAGGACACTGCATCTGCTATGCAGGCTAATTCAATGCTAAGAAACATTTATCACAAGTGTGCAAAAAAACTTAACCAGATACAATGGTTGACCTATTTGTGAATCAATCATTATCAGCTTAATTGATCTCACTTCCAATTGCCGAGTTCAATAACTCTTATTTAACAACACAGCTCCAGATATGACCTCAAGTTGTGGAGTATGAGTTTTTGTACCCAAATATTCAACATGTTCAAAGGTCATTGTATGAATGTATGAACATATTGGGTTAAAGAACTGTGTCCTGATGAATGAACATGTTTCAGATGCTAGTTAAAATATCGTTAATTTGTGTAAAAGACATTTAAGAGTCGGTTGTGCAGGTAAATTGATAATCATGATGATAATAGCGGTTTTGACAAATTAGGTTTTTTAATTAAACATTAACTTGCATATCATCATGATAGTGGTAGATGTTTGTTTTCTATGCTGCCTTTTGTGATAACATAGGAGGCGAATGTGCTATATACATGTACCCAGGAACACAAAATGTTTCACAGAAAACGTTTAAATGTTGGATTATGTAATGGGTATATAACAATTAATAACGTTTAGAAAACATTTTTGAAAACTTGATGCATAACATTTTACCATGTTTTTAAATGTTGACAAAATATTTGGCAAAAATGTTTGCAAAAAATATTTGGCAATAACGTTTTGACAACATTTGCAAAATATAAAACGTTTTATATAAAAGGTTTTATAAATGTTTTCATGTTATTAAAATGTGTTAACCAAAACGCTTATAATATTTTAAAAACATATTTGTGTTTATTGGGTATGAGCCTTTCTTAAAACTCAGAAACTCTCAATAATAATAATAATAATAATAATAATAATGATGATTTGATATAGCGCCGGTATCCGCCTTTCGACGCTCAATGGCGCTTAACACAACAAGTTCAAAAGATCTGAGAAAAATATATCAACATGGTGACACAGTTCATAAGAAAAAGAGTCAAATACTAAAAGAGTCACTCTTTGATTGCCTCATGGTATAGATCGGTCTTAAGTCCAGATTTGAAAGTTGCAATATTGTCACATGAACTTTGATGATATTTGTTTGAAAAGTTCCCAGTCATCCTTTTTGTGTTTTGTGGGGATTTGGGGACCATCAACTGAGTACCGTATGTCATCACTTGGTTGTCTTGTTATGACAACGCCCTCTGGTCATGTGCCATTTATTTAATCGATATATTTCAATCACCTAAACTCACTGTTTTTTGCATCTAAATGGTCTCTTGCTTTAATATCATTGTACACTTACCTGGTCTAGACACTAAAAAGTGTAACTGTGTGGGGACTGAGTGGACACCTGCATACAAGATAGCTGTACAGATGGAATTTAATTACTAGTATACACTTGGTCTACATAGCATCTCCACAATGGTGCTAAGTGCACTTAACACTGATTTTGGAACTGGAAGTCCCAAATTAAAACAAATTATCATCAGGGCTGTCAACTCTCACGCATTGGCCGTGAGTCTCACGCATTGGGTCACTTTCTCACGGTCTCACAAGTCACGCCAGGCTAGTATAATCTCACGCCTAGGTAGTAAATCTTACGCAAAATGAGTAAAATCTCACGCATCGGGATGAATAATTTGTTACTCCAAAAAAGTTGACAGCCCTGTTATCATGCCCATGGAATTATTACGCAAATCCCAGTATTTCAAAATATGGTAATATTATTTGTACATTAAAAACACTCATTAAAAAATGCTGAGAAATTTGCAAAATCGGTGAGATTTTTGTATCAATATTGATCATATATTATGGATCCTGTGGATGCCAAGCAACAAGCATTCATTTTGATTACTGTGCAATGAGATATTTTCGCTGGGTTAATTTTTCGTGATTTTATTAATTCTGGACAGTTTAGTTGGTGTTTAACTAATTTGCATTTCCAAATGTATTCACATTAAGTACTATGTGTACTAAACTTTTTCGCGTTGTTAAAAATTTGAGGCTACCTGTTCGACCGTGAAAATTATGAAAATTAAACCCTGTAAAAATTTCCTTTTATAGGATCTCAAACATACTCATCTGTGGGGACACAGTTCTTTAACTCCAATATGTGTGTATACTCACAGTGTGACCTTTGAATGTGCTGGGTGCAAAATCTCATACTTGGAAACCTAAGGCCAACTTCTGAGCTATGTCTGTTGAGTAGGCTAGATGATAGATGTTATTGAACTTGATATTGTGAAATTTACCCAAGATAGAAACAAATTTATGCTGTTTCTTTTTTTATATGTAAAAGCCTCTAGGCAGTATCATCTTGAGAATATATAAATCAGAACATTGTTAATAATTTATATAGTCCGTAATTGTATGGATTTGGCATTTATTCAAATAAATGTTATCAATGTATAATTGCATATACATTAGCCTAGATCTTGGTTGTATTTAAAACTGTACAAGTTTTGATAAAGGTTACATAATGTTTTTTACTACTTTGTATTGTAGCAGCGAATAGATTGAAGAATAGGTTGATTGTTTGGGGAATAAGATTGATGTAGAGATTAATGAATATTCATAATTGCAAACATGATGAATATTTAGTTTTGCGACATAAAATAAATACGGCCTTGTTGAAAAAATATCAACATGTACAACAGAGGCTACAATATCTACAGCTTTATATTCTGTCGGCCTTGCCCCAGTTTTAGACAAGTGTTTATTTCAAATGAATAACTAATGAATGAATAAATGAATGGCAAATGCAGCCTTGTTGCAAAAAAATCAACTTGTACCACAGTACTACAACTTTATATTCTGTAAGCCTTGCCCCAGTTTTAGAAAAGCGTTTATTGTAAATGAACAACTTATGAATGAATGAATGAATGAATGAAGGAACGAACGAACAAACAAATGAATGATTGAATGATAAATACATGTCAGCCTTGTTGAAAAAATATCAACTTGCACAACAGTACAATATCTACAACTTTAAATTCTGTAGGCCTTGGCCCAGTCTTAGAAAAGCGTTATTAAACAAACATAATGAAAGAATGAATGAACGAACGAACGAATGAAAATACTTAAAAATAAGTAGTTCTAAGTAACCAGCAAGGGAAAAAATCAACCAAAAACTGTCAAACACGAGGTGAAGTATAAATATGCCTCATTTCTCATGTGATTTCTTTCTTAATATACATTTATGATATGCCATTTCATTAAGACCTCCCCTTGCCTTCCATTATTTTGTTCAGAACAAACATCTTCAATTATTTTGACAAAACTTGGACAGAAATAACCATTTTCTCAGTGGCTAGACTGCATATCAGAAACTTTGTAGAATTTGAACAATTTCTTACGGTAATATCTAGTCATTTATGCGGGGCATTTATGTCAATAGAAAAGAGGATTTAAATTTAAAAATAGCAAATCATCTGACCTAACCTTGATATATGAGTGTAATCAGACATCTGGGCACAATTCATTAGCGAGTAAAGCATGTCATCTATCACAATGCATCATGATGAACATCTTCCCTCTCAAGATAAACCACGTTTTTGCAATAAAACTAAAAGATGTGACATGCATATTTCTTATTTCTTAGCCATATTTATCAAGCTGTTTCAGTGGGTTGTTAATGACAGGTTTTTTGTAGCTGTATATAGCGAGAAGCAAATGAGCATCACTCTTCTTGCCATTCTCTAATGTGTGTCAAATTTATCTCAGTATATGGCTGTTCTGGGGAAACAAAATCAGATGCATTGTATATACAGATTATATGTATGCCGAGGAGGGGGGGGGGCATTCTTGGAAGTGGAATATGTACCGGTACACATTCCATGCATAACCAAATTTTGTCTTGGTACCCCAGCAAACACAAAACATTTTCAACATTGTGTGCAAAAGGTAGAACAATTTGGGCAAAGTGAATTTCAAGAGGGGCAAAATCAACAACTTTTGCACAAAATTGCTGCAAAAAGTGAACATTTTCATAATTTTGGGTTTTTACTGGGGGGAGGCAACAGGGGGAGTTCTGACTGAGGAGCTCCCATGCCCCACGTGGCGCTGCCACTGATCATTACACATGTACAGTGTATTTCTTAAATGTCCCCCCTCATTAGAATATGATGCCAAAAGAAAGATTTTGTATGTAAGAAGCTGCTTTTGTGATATCAAAAATTATGGCCGCTCAACATAATGTGACACGCTCAAGCTACATGATTTTTTTGATGAAGTTGATGTTCATTTCTTCCGACTACATGTACAATGTACAGTGTTATAACATTTGCATTGCACTTGTACAGTTCATTCATGAAATGAATATTGTAGACAATAATATAAACAAAATTCAGCACTTCTTCCAATCACATTTCAAAATTGATTTTACTGACAAAATGGCTGATTTTTTGAAATTATGTGACATACGAGAAATCAATAGTAGTAAAGAAATTTCAAATTAAACCCCTAGCAAATGATTACCTCGAAACTCAAGTTATGAGGAATTTGTGCTGAGCACATTGGAAATCCATAGCTCAAACTCAAATCATCACATTTGGACATTCTTAATAGCAGGCTTTGCATGTCAAATAATCATCTTCAATCGTAAAATATGAAGTAACAAGAAAACATGTTTTTGTCAATGTAAGTTTCATGATAAACAAGTTATATGTGTTGTTTTATGAGAATATGGATGTATACATGAAAATAAGTGAAGGCTTTTTTCCTTTTCAGCAAAATATGAAAATATACAAGCAATATCGGAAGTTATTGTGGTGTTTTTGTCATGAATTGCTTCAGGGAAGTGGAATTGATTTGTTCAGCCATGAGTTGTAAGCTTTTTAAAATCAAATGTGATTTTTCGTGTCAAAGAACTTTAGGATGTTATGCTGTATGCGTCTTTACTGGATATTGCCTAGGATGTGGTTTTCACACCCAATTGTACTACATGTGTACCTGTAATGATTTTTTGATGGATTTTGAGGAAGCATTTATTTTGCTGGTACAAAGGACAGTGTTTGTACATTCATAGGTTCCTTATGAATGACAAGAAAAAGGGAAAAATGCTTTAATTATGGATAAGGGTGTCTACGTTTAAACGTTTCACGTGTAACCGCCCGTTAAATGCACTATCCGTTTAGAAGAATCGCTAACTGTTTAAACGTAAAAAAAAAAAAAATTGGGTTGGGACAAGGGTGTTAGGCTAGTTGGGCTTGGGTGGGTTTGTATACATGTAGTAAGGTTTGGGAAGGGGTTAGAGTTTGTGTAAGGGTAGGAAAAACATTATAAAACTTTTTTTTTTTTTTTTACATACGTTTACACGGTTAGCCGACCGGATTGTGGTCCGTTTAAACGGTTAGACAAATAACCGTGAATTTACACCCCTAATTATGGAGGCTCCTCTGCTTTCAGCATAGCTGTGGATTTGACGGCAATTGTTGTTTTGATTCTCAGAAACCTTGATGCTACATTTGTGCTCTTTTCATGTGAACACCAAGGGTGATCTGAAGTAGTGACGGCCGAGCAGCCCGTTTGTGTTTGCCACACTTAAAGTTGGCTTCAACTTATGACATTTTCAATTGTAAAAACCAAAATTTCACTTTTATTTTATTATGTCAATCATGTTGGTACTTCTGTAGTATAATTACTTTATCCTTTTGACCAATCTGTTTTCCCCTAGTTTGAAAATGAGAGGTGTTTCTGATATAGCTATATGTGTTTGTAAACGTTCCTGTGAATTTTAAGGCTGAAAATTGACATGATAGATAATATAATTCATAATCCCACTTTAGGGTGCCGTATAATGCCTCAACATTTCATTAAGTCACATCATCCCTTTTACAGAAACTCATACCGGTATCTCTGGCCTATGTGTAGTACAGCCCAAAGCATGATCATATGCTTTTGTATATCTTTGTAATTATTTTTGTACATAGCTATAACATTTAGCTCAAAACTACATGTCCTAACAAAGTTGATGTAGATCAAGCCAGGAAACGGCTTGTCTTTGTCAAAGATGTTTGGGGGGAGGCACCAAGGCAAGCTCAGGAGGGGCTCTGAGCCAAAGGCACAAAATATAGCCGAAGCCCAAGCAGCGATGGCAAAAAGAATCTGCTCAATTTTTACTCCTACACATGTTGGTAGCTCACGGATCGTAATCAATTTCCCAGTCTGTAACACAGACTAAGGAAACGGCCACACCTGGCCATGACATTTCACTAAATTTTATCTTTATGAATAATGAATAATGAACTAGGTGTTCCACTCTTCCGCCCCAAACTAAATTGGACAGGAAACTCACAATCTACTTGCTTGGCCGCCATAGAAGTCTGAAGTAGCCAAAAGCATGGTACATTGGTAGTACAGCCCGAAGCATATCTGTAGAAACATTGGTTATTTACCTAGCTGGGGGGTTTTCAACCCCCCGAGCTAGGTACTGTTTTGCTATCCGATTCTTCTTTCTTTCTTCTTCTTCTTCTTCTTCTTCTGGCAACAAACTTCAAAATGCTTCTCCTCCTACATGTTACACCCTACAATTACGTAACTTGCACATATGTATCGCCTATATCCAGTGCCCATATGGTGCAAACAGAATTGGGATCAAAAGGTCATTAAAGGGCATTTTCGGTATATAACCAAATATCTTCAAAATGCTTCTTCTGCCACATATTACATAGCACAATGACGTCACTTACACATGTGCATCGGCTTTGCCCAGTGTCCATACCTTACACACAGAATTGGGGTCAAAGGTCATTAAGGGGTAAAATCTTACAATTATATTATCTGGACATCTGTAAGGGGTATGGGGTTCAAACTCACTGACAACAAATATCACGACCAATGGAACATTTTGCAGGGGTCAGGTCAAAGGTCATGCAGAGGTCAAATTTTAGAAATGCATTTTCGGGACATCTGTAAGGAGTACGGGGTTCAAACTCATTGACAACAAACTTAATGACCAGGGGAACATTTTAGAACATTTTGCAGGGGTCAGGTCAAAGGTTATCTAGGGTCAAATCTTATAATTTCATTTTCTGGACATCTGTAAGGAGTATGGGGCTCAAACTCAGTGACAACAAATCTCATGAACAGGGAACAGTTTGCAGGGGTCAGGTCATAGGTCAAGCAGAGGTCAAATTTTCGAAATGCATTTTCTGGACATCTGTAAGGGGTATGGTTCAAACTCTGTGACAACAAACTTACTGACCTGGGGAACACTTTGGAACGCTGTGCAGAGGTCAGGTCAAAGGTTATCTGGGTCAAATCTTATTAATGTAATTTTCTAGGCAACTGTAAGGAGTATATGGGACTCAAACTCGGTGACAACAAACCTCATGCCCAGGGGAACATTTTTGGAACATTTTGCAGGGGTCAGATACCTCCAAAACACCAACATGCCCCAGCTAGGTTTGTGGTCTATGACCACCATTTGCCACTAGTTGTAGTTTGAACTTAGTTAACACTACATTACTGGTGGGTAAGGGTAACAGCAAAGCAATTACTGAATGTCACTGGCCAACGGCATTTGCATGTTGTAAATAAATCCATTGGTGAATTTGAAAACAGGTTTTTAACATGCAATCTATGTGATGTGATGCCGTTATCCATAGGTCAGTCCATTGATTGTGATATGTTTACAGGGAGTTCCAGCTTTTAGTAACTTTTTTTTGTCTCAAGGATATTAAAAGAAAACTTTTGTTTCCTATAGGTATCCGGACAACAACAACAAAAAAGGAAAAAAATAATGTTACTGGCATTTGATTGCTTTCAACACTGTAAAAAGCAAGTGTTAATAAATTAACACTATTTGAGTAACACTTTTTAAACATGTTAACACGATTAACATTTATGTCAAAATATTAACAATTGTGATTTTGATTAAAACTTTTGATCCAAACACAAGGAATTAATTCCTACCTCGGAATTATCAGATGGTACTCAATCTTTCATCAGCGAGTGAGTGACTGTATCAGGTAAATTCCGAGGTAGGAATTAATTCCTTGTGTTTGGATCAAAAGTTTAAATCAAAATCATGATTTATACCAACACAGATGAACTTTCATGAACATTAACAAGTGTGTGTTAAATTATAAACACAAATGTTTATATTTGAACAAATTAATGGTTTAACATGTTTAAAAAGTTACTCAAATCTATTAACACTTGTTTTTGGAGAGTGTTTGTTAATGTGTTAAAGCATTTAAAATGAACATCCTCACTTAATCATTAGTGTTAATGTGTTAATAAAAGTGTGAAAGTATTAAGATTTTAACATACAATTGTTAATATTTTAACACATTAACGGTTTAAAAGTGTTACTCAAATAGTGTTAATCTATTAACACTTGTTTTTGCAGTGCCATTTTCACTATGGGTTAACCCAGGCACGTATCCAGGAATTCGTAGACCGGGGGGCGCAAAATAGATCTTTGTAAACTCTCATATGGCGGGAAGCGGCCATCCCGGAGAGCTTATGCGAGGCAGAGGTGTCTGAGGGGGATGTACCCCCCTCAGAAGTGAGAAACTTTTACAAAATGAAGACCTAATTGAAGCCATTCGGTGGACTATTTTTGCACTATTAGGCCTATTGTGTAAAATTCCGGGGTTAAAAAGTTTTTGTTTTTTTTGGGTACCGGGGGGCGCGCGCCCGTTCAAAAAGGGCTAAATACGCTACTGGGTTAACCATAGATTTTATTTTAAAAAACCTTTATGGTAATAACCATTACACCATTCGTTGTGATTACATACTACGTTTTTTGTGTACTATTTTTATCCCCATGGGAGTGAATACATGTGAAAATTTTATCATGACAACAACAAAAAGAAGGAAAAAAAATAAAAGTTGACTGAAGCGTTTGATTGCTTTCATTCTACTATTTTCACTTGAGTTACCCATAGATTCTATTTAAAATCTATGGTTAACCATTCACTGGTATTACATATTATGGTTTTTTGTGTACTTGATGTAGCCCCATGGGAGTGAATACATGTGAAAGTCATAGTTTGCATGATAAATTACCTTTTATATTCAGGTTAGAAATTAAACTAAACTGCATATAAACCATGAATGGAATCAGCCCGTATTAATCTCTTGACTTCCTAACACATAATGACAGACTTGTTAAGGTACATAATAGCCTCATTATCAAAGGCTACATTCACTACCCTCCATATTACAACCGTAGCTCAAAATTTGACCTTTAGTGTTTAGGGTATGAGATTTTGTACCCATATCCTTCAATGTCATTCTGTTCATGCATAGATGTATTGAGGTTAAGGAACTTTGTCCAGACAGATGAGCATGTTTGAGGTCATATCGCAAACCAAATAAGGAAACAAGAAGAACAGGGTAGTGCTAAATACAGGGTGTGTTTAAAAAGTCAACAGTGAGTTTAGCTACAATAGATTGAAAGAGAGTGGGTAGGAAGTTTGTGTTTGTTATTTGAATGAGGAATTTGGAACCTTTGCGCTTAGTTTACATTGCCCCAGATGGATAAATTTACTTTTTACTAATAATGTTGTAATAGTGGCATGAATTATTTTCAGCAATGTCACTGAATGTTCTCTGTAAGTTATGTTAAGCCTTAATAATGTTAGAAATGTAACATTCATGTAGCTGAGCTGAGCTGAGCTGAGCTGAGCTGAGCTGAGCATAGCATAGCATAGCATAGCATAGCATAGCATAGCATAGCATAGCATAGCATAGCATAGCATAGCATAGCACAGCACAGCACAGCACAGCACAGCACAGCACAGCACAGCACAGCACAGCACAGCTGAGCTGAGCTGAGCATAGCATAGCATAGCATAGCATAGCATAGCATAGCACAGCACAGCACAGCACAGCACAGCACAGCACAGCACAGCATATATGCAGTGGCATAGCTTCATAGGGGCACATCCCCCCAATCAATTTAGAAAATCGCCGAAAAACAGCTTGTGCCTCCCATCAGATTGACCCAGTGCCCCCAAATCATGGTCGGTGCCCCCCCCAATATGATGACCCATGTTACGCCACATAGCATAGCATAGAAGTTATGCATTGGCTGCTTACAATTGAGGCATTATAATTTAGATTAGAACACAATAGTTCATTTCCTTGACATTTTAACTAGTTTGATAGTCCGTTATCAAAAATTACTGGTTTTTCAACTTAATTTAAAAGCATAAAGGTAATTGACCTGAATTATAAGCAGATAAAGTTGACCTTAATCAAGGAGAATGATAAATAATAATTATAATAATAAATTTAGTTCTGAAAATACTTTCATTTTCTGGTATACATGGTCTTTGAGTATAAAGTGACTAATCAGTCTAAAAATCATGATTGAAAGCATTTTTATTAAGTTTATAATTCTCTTGAAAAACAGAGGGCAAAATACCACCATCAGTTTTCATTAAGAATAATTCTTAAATCTGGTGGCATAAAATTCCATTTTCAGTAATGTCTGTGAAATGCACACTCTTATATTTCACCAGGTTCGCTCTGTTGCATGCTCAGAGAGTTAGAGTTATTAATGTGCCGCTTTTCACATGTCATTCCAAGAGAGATCAGCTATAGGTGCTGAATTTGACAGTTTTTATTGGGCATGCATAGATTTTGAAAAACCAACCAATATTTTTTTCAAGTGATATATTCTTTTTTCATGTCAATACATTTATTCAGTAGCCCAAAGCCTTTATATTCCTAGTAAAGAATGATTTTGTCACTGTCTGGTACATTGGTACATTGAGAGGGTCATTCAAAAAGTTCAATGTAGCTGCCTCAACTTCTCCATTAATGTACATGATAAAGTAACCTGTAAATACAAATTAGGATAGCCTACTATTGATACATAATTACATATACATAACTGTTTTAATGTGTAGTAGAAGTCTAGAAGAATTCAAAATGAAACAAAGTTTGATAAACTGGAAACAAGTAAACTTTTAAGGGCAGAATATGAAACCTTATGTCCTAATCTGCTTTAAGCTGAAGATTTGTGATATGTGTTTAGGAAACAAAACCATTGTTTGTTATTCTCTGCATATTGATATATTATGTTGATGCTTGCTATAAATATTCAAAAAAAAATTTTAGTTGAAAATTGTGATAAATGTAAGTGAAGGTCTCTAAATAATATTTTTAGTCCTATTCTGTCGGTCCAACATCCGGGCTATCTCTAGTCTCTGGCCCAAACTGCATGTGGCTCACGGTTTGTTATGAACAACAGAAACCAGCTGTGAAGGAGGCTACATAGCGATGTTGTTGGAGTGACCTTCAATTTCGGAAAAAAAGCGACACTCGACCATGGAATTTAATTTTAAGTTTGTCAGTATATAAGCGGTAAATCAAGAAAGTGTCTTCCACTCTGAAGACTTAGAAACGGTTGTTTGATTCCACTGACTATTTGCGATCGAAATTTACATAACACCAATGACAGAAAACATCAACAAAAATCGAATCAGGGACTTGTTTTCACTCGAACATCATCAACCGCAAGTGATGCGACACGGACCGACAGAATACTCTGATCAGCTTGTAATAGGCCGGACTCATAACATCGTGGATTGATATAGATTGGCGTTCACACACAGCTGTGTGCAGTACCTATGTGAACTGTGCTTTGCCTATTGCATGACCGACGCATGCTTTTGTGAATTTACGAGCACTTTCTATTTCATCTTGAATGATCAAGTATTGATCAAGTAAGGAAAATATAGAATCATTACTTAAAAACAGAGATATAAGGGTAGAGGCAGAACTTATTGAATGACCCTCATAATCTAGATGATGAATGGATTCAAACATGCATTTGAGCTTACTAACCTTGACACGAGGCAAATACAGAATATTCAGGGCTTTATTCCTCTATTTTATTGACTCCTTAAATGTGCCATGCCTGTAGGTTTTTTCTTGCATGCAATTCTTACCAGAATCTTAATGCTCTGTATGCTAGCCATAGGCTTCAACATAAAAAGTCCCAAGTTTTGAGATATTTTGTCAAAATATCAAGAGCTATCTTAAGAACCCCTGATCCAATACTAGGCTTGTTTGTACTCATTGTAATGCATTCTTCATGTTGATTCCAAATATGGTCATAATAATGTACAATTCTGAATTTTGGAATTTTTGAAGAAAATTTGGAACTTGTTGTCTGCATTTGACAACTGCGTGGAGAGAGTTAAACATGCCAATCTAGAAAGACAAAGTTCATGAACCCCACTATGAATATTCACTTTGAATAACCTCTAAATATGCTCGATACAAATACTCTACAACAAGGGGTCATTTTCAGCCTTCATTTTTGAATAGGATTATTTAACTCTGCCACTGGAGATGAGAATACATTGAAGTGTAGTGTCTTCAAGCTTTTGGCTTTTAATCTGAACGATTTCAAGTACTGCATTTTCTGGGCTGTAATGCACGTACTGGTTTGAGCCTTTTAATGGTATTTTTGTCTGGGCATATGGTTTGAAAGCATAAATATGACACGATCTAACAATATGAGTCATTTGTCTTGCAAAATCAATTTACTTTTCGTCATTTAATATTTCTGATTACTTAAAAATGTCCATTGTTGAAAAGTCAACAAAATTGGGCTTCTGGATTCCCAAATATGTATAGCGTACAAAAGAAACATGCAAGATGTTGTTAGGGGTTGGGCAGCCCCACCTTGCCCCCCCCCCCCCAAAAAAAATAATAATAAAAAATCGGCCAAGGCCAAACAATTCCACTTAGCGAATGAAAAAACACCACATTCTGCCCATTTGCGAACAGGAAAAAAGTTTTTATAAAAAAAAAAGGTCCACCTTTTCAAACTCCACCCTAAATAAATCTTGGCTATGCCCCTGGCAAAATAAGCCTTATTTTCACTTACACGTAGGCCTATGCACTCCACCTTGAAGTAAAAGATATTTGGACAAAAAAGTCATATTTTTTCTTTAAATCAAACTATTTTGTTTTAGTGAATAAAAATAAAGGGTGTAGGATTATTCTTTACACCCGAATAATGTGTTCTCTGCTGTAAAAACGTTTAAATACTGGGTTCGGCTGTGTCTCAATCATTATTTATGTTTTTACTGCCTCAGACACATTATTTGGGTTTAAAGGATACTGTATTACCCTGTATTTCATAAATGAATATTCAGTGCAATGCATATTATTATTAATAATAAGCATTGTATTTAAAATGTACTATCTACTGAAGATAACAATCATATTTATGTTTTTGTACATTGAATGTGCTATCTACTGAAGATATTAAAATATTTGTTGTGTGGGTTACATGTCTTATCTTATAAAGATAGCAACTGACTGTTTTAGTACATTGTGTCATTTACTATGTGCTATCTACTGTAGATAGCAAAATTAATTCAGCATTTTATGCATTAAATTGTGTCTTCTGAAGATAGCAACAAAGTGTCTTCAATCCTATGAAGTTAGCAAATGAACTCAGTTTGTTTTATGTATTAAATGTGCTATCTACTGAAGAAAGCAACACTCCTTGTCTGCCTTTTCTGCTGTTTTTGGTATGTTATGGTTAAATTTGCGCTATATGGAATATAATTGTGTAAATGGCCATTTATATATTTATCTTTTTCTCTCTTTTTCCTTTCCATGAACCTGCTATTTGTGGGACCTGATGATTTTATTACAATAAACAGGTAAGAGTTTGATTAAATAATTTTATCTTGGAACAGACAGACATACAAACACCCCAGACATACAGACAGCGTGACAGACAGGACAGACAGCTTGACAAATGTGATGCGATCAAACTAAATGAGTAGTTTGTCGAGCAAAATTAAAATTTAGTGTTAATTTTCATTGTATGAGCCATTTTCAGAGCTTTATTTTTAATAATAATTAGGCTTAATGTTTCTAAGTTATGGTCATTTAAGTGTTGCTCAGAACAATAAAATACTAAAGAAGTTGCATATATACTATTATTGGCTAGAACTCAAAATCAATAGAGACAAACAACTTGTATAACTTTATCACATCAGAAATAGAAATCGCCCAGCAGGTGGACATGTGCATTTGGCAATCCTTTCCAAAAATCTGACAGGGCATGCCATATATAGAAATGTGACCCATCACATCAAAACTGACCACTTCGCGGCTTGCTTCATTGGCATATGAAAGAAGATGAGAAAATATAAAGAAAATAAAAATAATTGTGAGCTTGTTTTGCCTCATAAAATAGTTTTGCTGTATCTGATTTCAACAAGTAAGGTGTCATTTTAAAGTTAAAAGTTTATCTTTGTGTTTAAATCTCCATTTTCATTTCTGCCGCGAAGTGGTTGGTTTTGATGTGATGGGTCACAAATATGATAGTGGGGAATTTGTGGTTTGACATTTATTTTTTTTTTTCTAAAAATGTTATTTGGCCATATTTGCATGCCATATCAGTCTAGTTTTAGAAAGAAACCATTTATCTGTGATAACATCAATTACGTATTATATGTACAAGACCAATGTACTTTACCAAAAAATCTAACATTATGCAATTATTGTAATTAATGTCCTTGTGTGTTCTGTTCAATCATTACATTTGGCAAAAAAGGTTGAAGAAACAACATGGTTTAAAAAATTACTTTTCTGCAGTCATGTAATTCAAATATACACCTGAATAATTATTTGGTTCACAGCACTTCTAATAAATGCTTTGAAAAACAGATGCAACTAACATAAAACATTTTATCACATGCATTAAGGGATCTAGAATGAGCGTTTATGGCGTTTCGACAGTATTTTTTGTGGGACATTAGAACACATCAGACATATCGAATTGCATTCTGAATACGAAGAATGTCCTTCTGATATCAAATAATTTAGATTTTTGAAATTAGCAATGTAATACACATTTTATGGCAAATCATTAAAAAAATTAGGTCTTTTGGGAAAAAAAATCCATATCTTCAATATGAAAGGTCAAAATTTTCAATTGATCGTCGGCTTTTCCTCCCAGCTACATACACTTTAAGAATATATCATTAGATTTATAAAATTTATTTCGAGGACTGTTATATATCAAAAATTTGAAAAATATCAAATTTTTATAATTTGTCATAAAATTTGTATTATATTGTGATTTTCAAAAATGAAAATTATTTGATATCAGAAAGACATTATTCAGTATTCAGAATGCAATTCGATACGTCTGTGGTGCTCTCATGTCCCACAAAAAATACTGTCGAAACGTCATAAACGCTCATTCTAGATCCCTTAAGTTTACGTAACTTTCGACCCACATCTGATATTTCTAATGAATTGCATTATAGTTGACACAAATTACATCAAATGACAAATTTTTCCTTTTCAAATTGGCAAGATGCAACAAATACGCCCTGAATTATAGCTAAATTAAGCAGCGGTCCTGGTAACCGTGGCAACTAAAATGTGAAATTTCATCCATGTGGTAAATTGCTGTAGTACATGTCAGTGACAAGCAAGAATGGATCAAAATTGGTTGGGGAAAATATGTTGCAAGAAAGGTCTTTTTGTATGCATTTCCTTTCACTTTCGCTATTCAAAGAAAGTGCAAAATGTCAAATTTACACATAGTGCATAGATGTATCTAAGTATATTATATAAAAAATGACTTAAAAGTGAAGTAAGGGAGAAATTCTCCTGCAAAATATATACCACATTCACATAATGCTAATATTTGAAGTTTGCATGTGCAAAGTGCATTATGTCGTGTGCTGCCTCTTGTGGCATCATTGTTATAGATTAGTTATAGGTTCGGCAATGAAAACATTTTAAAAAAATATGTTTGCAAAAATTTTTTGGGAATTATAGCTTCCAGGAAAGAAAAATAATAAAAATAAAAATTGTTCGCCTTATTACCATATTTTTTATTCTTTATGAATGGTGCTCCAGCGCACATAGTAATAATAAACCATACACATTGACTCAAAGAACTGGCATGTACACATGTGTGATCAAAGATGGTACATCTGAACACGCGCGAAGTAACTCCGACAAAGTACTGCCATCACTCTCTCGTGAGCCATCACTCTCTCGAGGAAGCCAAATGGACAGTAATTTGTGATGATATCTCAATACATGAAATAACACTGTTAATGCTCTGCATGGCTTGCCATAAGCTTCAACATTAAAAGTCAGAGTTTTGAGATATTTTCTCAAATTATCAAAACTATCTCAAGAACCACTGAACCAATACTGGGCGTGTTTGTAGTCATTTTAATGCATTTTTCATGCTGATTCCAAATATAGTAATGAAATTGTACAATTCTGAAATTTTTGAATTTTTAAAGAAAAATTGAGACTTGTCGTCTGCAGTTGACACCCATATAGTAGAAATGCGCGAAATTTCAAGTCAAAATGCGCGAAAATGCGTTTTCCACCACTTTTTGTATCTATTGATGAAGTCACACGCAATTCGAAGTAAATCAAGTATGCCGAATTCTGCACCTATTTCACACGTGCTATTTCGATGTTTTTCTCTCCATGAAGTTGATACATTATGTGAACAATGCAGATTTAATGTGAAAAGCTACTACTGTACTGTACAATAAACATTTTAATGCATAACTGTACTTTTTTGGCGTCTAAATGTTGTTTTTGTCATGAACTGAATCGTATATCTCGCGTGCGCTCTGTGACTTATATCCTACCCTTCTTCGCTCAATCAATTATGCATATGATTAATGACGTCACTCATACATACGATCGATGTAAAGAATTAACTACCACACATGGTAACATGTCATGGAAAAAATCGGACATTTGCATATCACGGAAGGGCTTCCGGGGAGGATATTGTGCTGGTCTGGACTCAAGTAAACAGGTGCTGGGCCTGCATCAAATGGAATATTGGTGAATTTACATTGAAAAGTAGTGTGTTTGGCAAAATTCTCAAAATTCACGATGGACCACCAAAATCGCGATGGACCCCCAAAATCGTGAAACTCCGGTGCCTACCATAGAGGTTTGATACAAAAAAGACCCAAGGCAGCCTTTGGAGATATCAGGTTCTGCATAGAAACTCTTCATTTGATTCTTGTAGTAAGATAAGACGTAGTTGAAGCATGAAATTCAGAAATTTCCGTATAGGCTAATGCACACAATTTATCTGCTATGTCAAATTCAGTGTGGCTTTGATAAGCTATACTTGTCGAGTTAATACCTTTTTATGCAGCAAGTTTCCATGAAACATGTTGTTGTTGTTGATAAAATGATTTTCCTCTGAGCTCCTGTAAGCTGTAGTTGTTTGCTGATGTTTGAATAGTATTTTTGAAAAAATACTGCAGAGTGTTCTGAAAGACATTTGATAGTAGATGAATGTTCTGTACATCTTTGATCAATCTTAACTGGTCTGTATCAAAATGATTGGTTTGATGACCTTTTATTACATTCATTTATAAATCAGGTGGTATTTATCCTGCATTTTGATGAGGCAGTTGTGTTAATAATCACTGGATAATGGTCAGGTTCCAATCATTTTGGACATTTCCCTCCAAGTGCTGTAAACATGCAATATAAATACATGTAAATGTAGTCTACATGTACTATCTACTAGTACTAAAGATAACTGCCCCCCAATACAACAAACAACCCTACCAGCTACTTTGTTTGTTAAATATACCGGTAGTATTTAGATTTGACCGTCTACTGAAGATAGCGCAGGCATACCAATTTACTATCTACTGAAGATAGCTTTACCATAAATGTACTATTAATTTGTTGAAATACTATCCAGTTTTATTGTATTTTTTTGCTATCTACTGAAGATAGCTCAGGTTAATCATTGTATGGTACTTAAGAGGGACCCCACCTAACTATCATACATGGTTGGCCAAGGTCAAAATTTTTTTATGGTGTTGGTCGAAAGGGCTTTGGGTGTAGATTTTAAGAAGTCGCCTTTGCTCGCTCATATGTTGCCCGTTGCCATGGTAACGACCCGAAATGTATTTTAGGTGATTTTAGCTCATTTCAGGCTGAAAATGCTGAAATTTGCCTAATAAAGAACGGACCATAGCTCCATTATTCGAGAAGATAGAAAAAATTTGATTAGATCCTTACAATGGACCATCTTTCTACTTTCCAACAAAAAATAAAAATTATTCATGTGGTGTTCAGTTGTATCTTTTTTTGACCTGACAACACTTATAGTTTTGCCCTTTTGAAAAAGTGACAATTTTGACCTATTTTTGAGGTGCAAAAAAACTATTGGCCATGACTCCCAGAATATTGCAATTGTGGTTGTGAACAAAGCAGACCATGCCCCATTCAAAATTGATATAAATTGCTTGGGGGATTATATCAGTAAAGCGGAGTGTTGCCAGAAAATAACACATTTGTTGAAAAGGGCTAAATTTGACTGGGAGTGTTTTTCCCCTGTATTTAAGTAATACTGAACATATTTATTATGTTTGTGCATCATGTTATCTCACAATTGAATGTTTAGGATTTAGATATTAAATATTAAACAAACTCAATTTCTATTTTGATATTTAAAGTGTTGCCAGTATTCAAAAACTGCATTTTAAGGTATTTTAGTCAAATGACTAGTAATTGGCACATATTTAAAAGTCTAAAACCAAATGATAAAAGTATAATCACTTGGATTATACTTCTGAATATTAATGTAGCAGGCCTTTCAACTCATTCAACAATAAGCTATGGCAACTGCAGTGTTGCCATAAAACAAGCAAATTTAGTACTTTCTTTCTACAGACTACATTGTTATACCCTGATTTTTGGGAATTTGAGAATTCAATTCTAAACAAAGTGTATGTTTTAATGTGCTATATACACGACCTGTGTTAACAGAAAAAAGACACACTTCTGAGCTCTTCTGCATTGCAAACATTACAAATAATATGAATTTGTCTGCCCTATTTCTCCTAACAAGAGTCATTTAACATGCTCATGATCGGGGTGAATTTTGGTGGAAAACATGCTCCTTGCGCCGTTTCTTTCTTTCCTTTTTCTTTTCTTTCTTGCTCTCTCACTTCTCTTTAATTTTATTTTCTTTCATTTTTTTCAGGGGGGCACTCTTCTCCCTGTCCCCACCCTTAGCTACGCTACTGCAAACAGAACAAAATGTTGACCCCGTTTTTTAGTCGGTGCATAACCACATAGTTTTATTTTTGATGCCTCTATTGAACAAAGAATTGTCCAAAGGTGAAAAGCATCAAAAGTTGCCCAATCGCGGATTTGCATCATTAGGCTTTACGCTGTATTTTATTGGCTCTCTATATATTTATGTTTAAATAATGTGAGTATATTTGGTTGAAACACAGCACAGGCTATATAGACATTTCCTAAAATATTTTAAACACTTCTTTTAAACACTTCTTTTCTCTTAAATGAAAAAAAAACATATTAGGAACGGTAGAAACATTTCAACTTTGAAGAAAAACAAGTTCAAATGAACATTAGGAAACATATATTAAAAGGAATAAACCAATAATCTGAAAACATGAAAACACCGTAGTGCGGATGGCGCTGGCATGCGTATATATTGAGAAAATATTGAAGATAAAATAAGCAAGAAACTGCAGCCTAAAATTAATGCTAAATCGAACCCTTGAAATATAGACCTATTGAAAATCTAACTGGCAAAATCATGCAACAAAGAAGAAAACAATGGAATTAAATTGCGAATATCATGAACATAAGAGAAAATAAGAGTAACATGATTATCAATGTATCATTAAACTATCCCACCTTTGTCCAGCTGATACAGTAAGCGTAACCAGGATATGTTCAGAGGGAGGGGGGAGCATATTTGGGGGGAGCATATGGGGAAAATAATATTAATTTCTTCAAAAGAGTCACAACCGTTTCCATTAATCTGGGACTTAAATTAATTATAGCAGTCACTTAATACTCCTAATTAGTCGGAGCATGGAAGAAGCTATGCGGTTAATGCATTTCTTCAATGTAGCGTATGTTTGAAGTAATAAAAATGGAATAAAAATAGTCTAATTTTAAAATGAAAAAAGAATTCTCTGTAATTCTTACAATTATCCTAGAATATATAAAAGTGTACTTGACATGCTTTGTACCATGGACGTAGCAAGCGGGGGACATGGTGGACGACGTCCATGGGCCCCGGGGTTCAAGGGCCCCAAGCAAAAGAGAAAATGAAATAAGCACTGATTAAGTAGCTGCTAAAAGGCAGGGCCGAATTTACCTTGGTCTGGCTAAAATTTGGAGTCCCCAAACTCACCGTGAGGAAGGCATGTGCTGCACGCAAGAGGTCAGTTTGGGTTACAAATTGGGTGCCTTCTATAAAATCGACAGTGGTGGCAGAAGCATTGCAAATTAGAGGAAGATAAGCATATTTTGTTCCGATCTTACTAGAACATTTGCGCGCGAAATTATGTTGCCATTATTTTGGTCCCAAACGTGCTGTTGTGGGCTAAGGAGAAGATACACAGGGCAATTTTTGGGACCCCTCTGGCCCAATGGTAAGTACGGCCCTGCTAACATGTCGTCCCTATTAAAACATGCATGCTATATTGAGTTAGTAAAATAATTTTGACACACCCTATATGTTCTATTCATTTGTAATACACATGAAATCTATGGAATTGACTTGAATACAATAAACAATGCAATAACAAGATTTCAAGTGGTAGATTTAACTGTCCCCATTTCTGCTGGGAATTTGGCCACTCAAGAATAGCATTTCACTCAGTCTCACGGTAAAATTTGGCACACCCTGTAAAATAAGCAATCATTTTAGTAGTTTCATGTCATATGAAATCATTCTGTTTTCAGACTAGTATATGCAGCTTATGTTCGCTTTTTTGCACACCCTGTAATATAGTGATTGTACATATAAGTAATTGACATAAATGTTGTAATTTTAGAAAGGGCAAACTGTGTACTTTCTTTTAAAAAAACCAACGAATTATAGTTACTGGGAAATGATGAGATTGGCATAATACTATTCAAGTTTTTGTGTGAAATTACTTTGTTACAACCTATATTACCTATCGATCACCCTGTATAATTATTCAAATGCTAACTAATGTAATGGCCATCTTTGAAGCATAAGATTTCCAGAAATGTATGGGTTTGCATACTTTTCTTGAACTACATTTGAGATATAACCAAAAAGGTGATTTCAACCAGATTTCCAAATGTGCACCAATGGGGTACCAACTTAAAAACGTGACCAAGTAAGCCTACTAAATTTGATTATTTTATGGCAACACTGCAGTTGCCATAGCTTATTGTTGAATGACGTAAGGCCTGCTACGTCAATATCCAGACGTATAGTCCAAGTGCTTATACTTTATCATTTGGTTTTAGACTTTTAAATATGTGCCAATTACTACATGTAGTTATTTGACTAAAATACCTTAAAACACAGTTTTTGAATACTGGCAACACTTTAAATATCAAAATAGAAATTGAATTTGTTTAATATTTAATATCGTGATCAAAAACATTCAATTGTGAGATAACATGGGTAAGCATAAAAAATATGTTTAGTATTACTTAAATACAGGGGAAAACACTCCATGTCAAATTTAGCATTTTTCAATAAATGTGTTATTTTCTGGCAACACTCCGCTTTACTAATATAATCCCCCAAGCCATTTATATCAATTTTGAATGGGGCATGGTCTGCTTTGTTCACAACCACAATTACAATATTCTGGGAGTCATGGCTAATAGTTTTTTGCACCTCAAAAATAGGTCAAAATTGCCACTTTTTCAAAATGGCAAAACTTTAAGTGTTGGCAGGTCAAAAATAGATACAATCGAACACCTCATGAATAATTTTTATTTTTTGTTGGAAAGTAGAAAGATGGTCCATTGTAAGGATCTAATCAATTTTTTTCTATCTTCTCGAATAATGGAGCTATGGCCCGTTCTTTATTAGGCAAATTTCAGCATTTTCAGCCTGAAATTAGCTAAAATCACCTAAAATACATTTCGGGTCGTTACCATGGCAACGGGTAACATATGATCGAGCAAAGTGGATTTTTACAATCTACACCCAAAGCCCTTTCGACCAACACCATAAAATTTTTTTGACCTTGGCCAACCATGTATGATAGTTAGGTGGGGTCCCTCTTAAGTTGTGTCAACATACCGATTACTATCTACTGAAGATAGCTATACCCATAATTGTAGCTTAATGTTTGTTGATATACTATCTAGATTGATTTTTTTTTGCTATCTACTGAAGATAGCTCAGACAATAACTGAACATTGTTTTTATGTTTTGAACATAAGACCCCAGTTGCTATCTACTGAAGATAGCAGTTCAGCAGCATCTACTGATGATATTATTCAACTCGATAAAATAAAGTTGTAAACAATCATTTTAACAGCATATTTTTTACCATATCTTGTCAGCTTGTAATATTCAGAATCACACTCAATCTTGATTCTTGTAATGTATTCATTAGAAACAATCATCCTTTTTATTTGCTAGCTTCAAATTGTCTGTATCAGACCATTGTTTTACCATAATGACTCACTATTACAACAAATATGGAAGAGTTGTTTGCTTTGTATGTGATAAATGTTTAAAATGCTGTAAAGCGGATTAGGACTTTTTATTCTGTGAATTGCCATTAACTTTTAGATTTCAGTGGACTTGCCTTCGTAAATATAGAAAATTGATGTTAAGTTCCAAGCCTGTAAAACATACATACACATACATGTACAAATCAGTAGGGCTTATATAAATTTGTGTATTTTGAGCTCCTCACAAAACATGTGAAATAAAATACCTTGCCAAATGAAGTAGTGTTTTTTTTTATAGATGTGTGTGCAAACCCAGACAGACTGTCTTGTTGATATTGTAGTAGGGCCTTATTTCAATGTAAACCACCTATGAGCAAGTCATTTATTGACATAGTAAATTTTGAATGTTTCATGAGAATACATGCTTTCTATAGCATAGACGTACTTGAAAAGCTTTGAAATGATTTGCATTCACCTTGAGTTTGCTTAGAATAACACTAAAGAATGGAGTATTCTTACTGCCATATGTTGTGAATAGACTACAAATATTAAGCTTTTGTTTCAGAAAAAAATAAATTAAAAAAATAAAAACCCAGAAAGAATTGTACCGTGATCTAAATGAAATGGTAACACCATTTGATATGTGCAAAATCAACATACATCTTTTCAAGTAATAATCTTGTCCTTAATATATCAAGCCACATAATTGAATATTCTATTGAAATTTGATGTACATTTCTTGAGTTATGATTATTTATTTTAGCAGAAAACAATAAAATACATATCAATTGACATTTTGTTTATAGGCAGGTGTCTCAGAATTGACTTTAGTGAGAAACAACTACTTTTGCTTGATTTGTTTCACAGCTGTAATGGTCACACTCTAGCTAACAAACTATAGCATTCTTAGAAAAATGTTCATAAAAATGGTTACATTGCTTTGAAGAAATCTACTACAGGATTCAAATATTTGTACACTCTCCCTGACCAACTAGTTTATACGATAGCATTCTTAGAATAATGAAGAATTTTCATAAAAATAGTTACAAGCTTTGAAGAAAACCATTACAGGATTTAAATATTTTTTACAATTTTTTTTTCTATAATTATATTCCATCATGCATTACTCCAGGGATTTGTGTACTTTTATCTTTGTACGTACGAGTCTTTCCTGGTATGGCACATTTCGAAATGACTTCTGGTTCACTTCCGGGTTTTCCGACCAGATTTTCACCGATTGTCGACGCTATTATCGACCATGTGTGCAACTTGGTAAGCTTACTACACAAGATAGCATGGAAATATTGGCATTTTTGAAACATCTTGGTTGAGAAAAAGTGGTGGGGGCGTTTATTTGAGGGGGGAAACTATTCGAGGAAATACGGTATTATGGGTCAAGTTTACTAAAGTGCCAAAATGAGCCTTTTTTCTATGAATGTTCCTACAGATTATTGTTTAAATTATCTCTTCGCATTTCATACCATGGATTTTGTGTCACTTTGTGACTAGTTAAAGTGGCCATGAGTTGGCAAGGAAATGAAGGGGAGCTCAAACATTGCGATTCTTATAAAAGTATTTACCGGTAAACCTTGAGTTATCATAATACCTGTATACTCGACACAGAAAGATAAGGTGGATTTAGGTGTCGATATATTTTTTCTGAATGTCTCTTTAAGTGCCAAAAATTAACTTTTCTTTGGGGGGAAATGAGGGGGGAACCCAGACATTTTGAATCATATTGAAAGTACTTCCGGGTAAGCATTGAGTTGTCAAATGATGCCTCTATACTTGAGGCAAAAAAGATGAGGAGGATTTGGATGTCAATATTCTGTACAGAAATATCTTATTGTCCCTTTAAGTGCCAAAGTGTGCTTCCTTTTTGCGGGGAAATTTACGATTTTTATTGAAAGTACTTCCTGGTAATCCTTGAGTTGTCAAATAATGTATTTATACTTGACACAGAAAAAGATGGGAAGGATTTTAAAGGCGGATTTGGTTAGCATTATATTTTTCTCTTGTGTAGAAGTAAAGAAAATTTATTTTTTCTGTAAATAGTGAGGACATTGCAACCTAGGAAGAGGGAACTCATGTATTTTTTTTTAATGTGTCTGTTAACTTATCTTCATGTGTACACAGGCTCAGAATTCATCAGTAGTCTGCAATAAACTGAATATGTTAACCCCATGAAAACTACCTGCCGATTGGCCAAAAAGAAGTTTTCATTATCAATTGGACCAATCAGCAACATTGTTAGAATAATTTCACCACACAAACAAATTTGGATGAATTATTTGCAAAGCTCCATTCCCGGGGCTCCATTCTGATTGGTGATTAAAGTGAAGATACCATGTAATTGACTAATCAGAGGCAATGTTAGATAGGCAGGTAGTGCTCAGGGAGTTAACAGCCTTAAAACACCAGCTTCTTAAGATATTTTGTTATGCATAAATTGCAGCAATTTCACCCAAGGTGGAACAACACATGTTTTCCTAGCCCAGAACCAAAATGAAAAAAAAAAATCTGACATGTTGTCTGCAAGTATAAATCTACAGAAATATTGTCTGCAAATTGTCTATTTTTGTCTCCATAGATGTGTACACAGGTTCAAAATTCATCACTAGTCTGCAATAAACGGCTTCATGCTAATTTCTTAACAGTCGTAAAAACTCTGACTTCTTAAATTATTACAAGCATAAATCACGATTATTCCACCCAAGGTATCACCTAGCGAACATACACGTAAACAACGCATGTTTGGCTAGCCTAGATAGCTCTCATCACACAACTGATGCTGAGTCAAACGCAAATAAAGTGATGTTTTGACCGCAATCTGTAATTTATCATGATTTGTGATGAGGAGGAAGCTGTATTCAGTGAGAGGGCTATTCAATTTAAAATCCAACCCCCCCCCCCCCACCTGTGGAAGATTTAGGAAATATCTTCCACAGGGTGAGTGTGTTTTTCAACTATAATTGGTCAGGGTTAATCATTTTGAAAGTGAAACCCATACTCCCCCCATATTATGGCATTACCTATATCTTCCACAACTGGAGTAAGTATTTCAAATAGAAGTTACCCAATTGTCTATTCTATTCAAAACTCATACTCCCCCTGTGGATGATATTTCCAAAATCTTCCACAGGGGAGTGTGGATTTTAAACAGAATAACCCAATGCTGCTCTAATAACAAGATACAATGTAAACAGGACTAAGGCAAGGAGATGAGATGAGAGGAGTGTAAGCATGGCATGGGTTTGACACTCTGTCAACTACAAAGATATGGCAAGAAAATAGAGATATAACGTGGCGGTAGAAAGAGAGAGAGAGATGGCAGAGAGGGAGAGGGAGAGAGAGATTGAGGAAACTGAGCAAGTATAGCATGTATTTGACATTCTATAGTGTAAGCCATGTTTACTAGAAAGATTTGGAAAGAAAATGGAGATATCATGTGCTGATGTGTCAGGAAGAGCTGGAAAGAGATGGAAGGAGAGGAGAGAAAAAGAGAGAAAGCGAGAGTGCAAGCAGAGGTTTAAAAAACGGTCAAGTAGCAAGAAACTGGCACAGCGAGGAAAGAGAGAGCAAGAGAAAGAGAGAGATGACTTGTGTCAACTAGGAAGATATGGCAAGTATAGAGAGAAAGCAGAGGTTAAAGATATGTGATGTAGTAAGAAATTGTCAATAGAACAAAAATACAGAGAGAGACAGATAGATGAGGAGAGGAAGGGGGGAGAGAGAGAGAAGGAACACCAAGGGAGAAGTGAGAGTGAAGGGGAGAGAGGGTGTGAGGGAGAAAGATGGTGAGAAAGCAAAGTATAAAGTGGTTAGCAAGCAGAGAAAAAAGTGTTTTATCGTCATTGCACAGATATCATGTCATCATTATCATTCAAGGAGACCGACCTTCATCCAAAGCTAGCTTGACCATAGACCTGTCCGGAGGGTCTATGGATTGACAAGGCAGGACAAGGCAGGTACAGGGTTGAGGTATCGACATTCATTCACGCACCTGTCAACCACAGGCTTGAATTGGTTCACGTATACTGTACACAGAAATTCACTTTCACACGGAGGCTAAAAATTTATTATGTCCGAGACTTCAGTTGGTGTGTAGCTGAAATGTCCCCGAAACGACGAGTTTGCTTTCAGTGACACTTGACTTGAGGTTTTGGAATAGCCGATATCAGCCTGCACACATGACCCGGGTCAAAAAATTGAACACATTGTGTCAGGGTCTCCCTGTCAGTCTGAAACACTGTCAGTCCGAACCACCGTTAGTCATAATTTTTAGAGTTAGGGTTAGGGTTACGGTTAGCATTAGGGTTAGCGTTATGGTTATCATTAACATTAGGGTTAGGGTTAGCATTAGGGTTAGCGTTAGGGTTAGACCCTAAAAATTTGGACGGACGGTAGTTCAGATTGATGGTGTTTCGGATTGACGGGGTGTACCCATTGTGTCAACTTGGGGTGTAGAGGTGTGGGCTTATGACACCTTAAGTGGTGGACACCTTAATACTCATCTGAACACAACTAATGAATTCTCCTGGTCATCTTTAAAGTGCAGTGAAATGAATATAGATAATTAGATGTGGAATTGCTAAAGGCGCAGTGTCACATATCCTAATTGGAGATTCACAGAATAACTATGAATATTAGGAGGTAGGACAAGTTTAACTGTGTCGAAAATCTAGAGTGTGATATTAGTGACAGATTCTCATTATGGTTTTTGTTCATAGTGATATCTTTTAAAATATCAGCCTTTTGTAAAAGACATTATAAGCCAAGACTTTAAAACCCCATTAGAACTACCTGCTGATTGGCCAAAATAAATATTGTGTCCAATGTCCAATTTTGAACCAATCAAGGAGGGTGTTAATAAGATCATCTACAAATGCAAGTTTTACCATAAATAGTTTCAAGCCTAGTCATAATTGGCAATTAAAATGAGCATTTCAAGTTATCAACCAATCAGAAATGCTGTATAGATGACCAGTAGTGCTCAGGGGGTTAAACATGAAGAATTCAGATGCAAAACGTGATAAATGTCATTTTTAAACTTAAGATAAAGCCACCACCATTCACGTGCCCTATAATGTTGGCTTTAAATTAATACCCTTCTTTAAAAAAATTAATTTTGAAAATAATGGTTAAAAGTAGCGCATTTAAAAAAAAAATTGCTTTGTATTTTGACTAGTTATATTTGCCTGTAACTCAAATTGAGAAAAATGGCTATATCCGCTTTTGCATCTGGACTCTTCATGTCTATCAGCCATGTTCATGATAGAATTTCAAATGAATGAACATGGCAAGATGAACGCCCATGTTCCTGCCACTTGACCATGTCAACACACCCACTGAAGGTTTGCTGTGCAAAAAAAAAGAAGGGAAAAGTGCATTTTCAAAATTTGTCCATGTTTTAGGAAATTTTGACAACACCAAGTGACATCTCTATTTACTGGACATGTATTGGACACAGCAGATGCATTTATCTAATAATTATGGCAAATTTTCACTATAGATGAAGAGGCAATCATAGGAACATATTTTAGAGAACAATTGAGGATATATTCACAAGTGTCTCACTTAGCAGATTATCAAAACAGCACAGATATGTCTTGATTCTAACTGCTTCCAGGAGAAAATGTGTCAGATGTGGGGTTGCTAAAAACGTTGCACCAAAATTATGGGGCAAATCATTAAAAAGTCACCCAAATCTTCTCTTAACCATTGTTTGCTATGGGACATCAACAAAAAACTAGTGGCAAACATGGTTGCCAATTTCAGAAATTTGTCACCCAATTTGTTTGTTACTCATTGGTTTCTATGGCACAGGGAATTATAAATAAATGAAAATGTTCAAAACTGGCCCAATTGGGCTACTAAGTTGTAGTTCTGGCAACCCTTGTCAGATTGAAGTGTCAAGATGCCCTAATCATTGACATATTGAAGGATGAATTAAGAGATAAAGACGAGGGAGTAATGACATCCACTCAATTATCAGAATATCTCAAAATGCACTCATTTTTGTGTGATTCATTTTTCACATTGCAACAATTTGAAACATTTGTACTTTATTATATGGAATCACTGAACGACAAATCAATAAACTTCAACAGGCTCAAAATGCTGCTGCACACATGCTCACAAGGACTAGGAAATTTGACCATATTTCACCCGTCTTACAACGCCTGCATTGGTTACCAATTCGCATCGCATTCATTTCAAACTCCTTCTTCTCACCTGGAAAGCGCTCCATGACATGGCACCTTCTTATATCAGTGAACTTATCAATTTTTATATTCCATCACGTAACCTTAGATCATCGGATAAACGTCTTCTTTCAGTTCCACAGACTTCTTCATCATTTGGCGACCGGGCCTTCTATGCTTGTGCACCTGCACTTTGGAACTTGCTTCCTTTAAATCTCTGTATTTGTGATTCACTTGATATTTTCAAAAGACTTTAAAAACTCATCTGTTTAAGATTGCTTATGCCAATTGACTTCTATATGTGACTGTTTTTATAATTGTGTGTTAATTTTTAATTGTTCAATGATTGCGCCTCTGAATAGGTTGTCTAGATAGATGGCGCATTATAAATGCATTATTATTATTATTATTATTACTAATTTTTAAATTTTTTAATGGTGCTCATATCACTATAATTTGGTTCTCCTCAAGTTCGGTAGTGACGTATGTGCATATTTGGCTCGCTGCAGTATCGAATCGTGCACGTAAAGTGAAACACGCAGATCATACACGCACAAGCGCAGAGCATACATACACGCATGCAGGGGCGGTTTGTTGGTACGCTTGCGGCTCAACCACGAAAAAGCATTGACGTCACTACCGAATTTGAGGTGAACCAAATTATATTAATTGTGATATAGACTTACACTTGAAACAAACTGTTTTGTGATTTAAATTTTGCACTGCTTAGAACCAGGCATGAGAATTTTCCTTTTTTAAAAGGAATTCCTTTTTTTGTGTTGCATAAATTTCCACGTTTTTATTTCTTTTTAGCCCGTTTTGAGCATTTTTGCCCTGATTTTACTCACTTTTTCCTTTTTTCAGAATTTTCTTTTTTTCATTGAAATGTATTATTCTCATGCTTGTAGAACAGAGCACAAAAGTGTGAACATTATGCAATGTGAACATTTCCACCTTTCCTGTATCTGTCTCAAGTCAAGTCAATGTTATGATAACATTTATGGAAATGTAAGTGACAATGTATTATCATTGTGTGGTACTGTTCTTGCCTTTGTTGATCCAAGGTATTTTTACATACCTTTTTTTTCATTTGAACAAAATTTAATTTCTGTGTCAGGACTTCAAATAATGCTGAGTAAATATGTGTCTGTTTTGTTAAATAATAAGTCAGCAGATGCATGCATAAAAGCTTTAAAATTGAGACACAAACATATTTCAGTTTTGTAGAACATTAAGTGTATAAATCTGTATATGCTCAAAGAGGTGGATGTATTTCAAGTGAAATTGAACAAAATAACTATCCTTTAATAATCTACTATAAAGGCTCAGGCTAGACATTTCCTGGTGATTTCATAATTTGCTATCTACTGAAGAAAGCACATTATGTTAGGCACAAAGTCTCATTTGGTCCTATACATTTTATGCTATCGGTGCCCGATAGGTACTGATGGCTCTTTCTGTCATACCCTGAACATTTGTACTGTGCTTTTGTTTTTTATTTAAATTGAAAATTATAACGTTATGCAAATATGTTAATTATTATGCTTGGTGCAATTTATTATGCTTTTAATGTAGCAGCGCTTTATAAATGCTCAATATGTATACATACCGTAAACGTTCGCCTAATGGCGCTTTTGGATTCTTAGAAATGTGAGAGCGCCATCCTTGTAAAATGTCAACAGCATTAAGGATACGTGTTTGTTAAATTGAGCAACCTGGACATAATGCCTCAGAAAAAAATATCGTGACATGACCCAATACTTTAGGTCACTAGGTTAGTTGCTAGAGCAGCAAATGTTTTGGGGTTTCTGCAGATATTCTTTCTCAAAGTGCCATTGGACTTAATTTGTAAATCGATTCATACGTTATACCTAACTCATTTTGGTAAATCTTTTTATAACATTGTAATTTCGTCATATTTTTTTAAATATTCTTCAATTCAAAATTACACCCTTCTATTGTCTGACCCGTTAGCTCAGTCGGTAGAGGGTGCGCCTTGAATCGTGAATGGTACTTGTTTGAATCTTGATTTCTGCCCCCACTTTTATGTGAAGAAGGGTCAAGAAATGTTTTTGGATTTTGTCCCCATTTTACGAACGAATATTGTGAATTTTTTTAAATTTAATTTAAATTTTCTTATTTTTTTTTAGATAAATAGGCACTGCAAGAACAAACGGCAACAAAAACCGCTGACAAAATTTCCTCCACCTGCTACCTATCAATGCGTGATATATTCCACTACATTTAACAGTTAAATGACCTTTGAAAAATAGAACGGCCTCAATGTTTCAAATTGTATAACTACATTACTTTATTCATTTATGCATTATAAATGATCAGCTATTTTTTCTTTTCTTAAAAGGATCGAACCCAAGTAGATCAGACCATTGATCATATAACTATCAGACCACGAAGTAGTTACGTAACTTTGTGATGGTATCGGAACCAAGTACTGTTTTTATGGCGATCATTACGATCACGCTATTTTGGTATGCCTTTTTTGTGTACTGATTGTTTCGATCGTGGTTCATTACTTAAGCATGTGATCCCGTGACATAGTAACATTACGTAACTTCGATACCGGCTTCGATACTGAATAGTTGTTGAGTGCACATAATATGGAAAGCCATTGGGGTATTGTGTGCCTTCCAAAGTGCCTTATAACATGTTCTCATTGTGTTGTGGAATCCTAGCCAGTATTCAATGATAGCTATAGAGGCCTTTGCGTTTATCGATTGGCTCCAAACAAAGGATTTGAACCGATTTCTTCCCGTAATCATGGCGCAGTGCAGTCCATTCAATCAAATGTTGTCATCAACCTATTTGATCGTAGTGCATTTTGTTATGTGTGTGAGACGAACTGTCGCGGTAGATGCAATCATGCTTTTGTTGAATGCATTTGAGTAGTCCGCCATATTTACGGGATGATACGTCATATGCACAGCCTCTATTCAGTTGGTCGTTGTATGATTTTGTTCGTTCACTCATTCAAATTTTATTTATAGCATTTGAAGACCGAGCCTATTATGATACATCCTCCGTGGAACAGTTTCAAACAAATATAGCTAGGGATTATTGGGGCAGAGGTTATCTTTTGAATCCTCTTAGAGGGCTATCATTGTTTTTCGGAAGGGGGGTCCCAAATTTACAAATAAAAATAATAAAATTGCGCACCCCCTATTTCGGCAACAAAAATTTTATGATCCCAAACCCCAAAATTGTATTGAAATCAGTCTTTTTGAATAAAAGAACACACTTTCTGTGGTCATCGTGTGACTCCCTACATTTTGGTCATCAAACATTTTATGACCACCTCCTATTATTCTTTCCAAGACTTTATGACCCCTGTATATTTGCCCCCCCCCCCCCTTTGAATAAAATGATATACCTCTTATGACCACTGATATGCATAGGCAAGGACACGCGACAGTTCGCACGCGACAGTTCGTCTCACACACATAACAAATGCCTATACAATCAAATAGGTTCATTACAACATTTGATTGAATGGATTGAGTTACTCTAAAATGAAACGATAAAACAAAGAATCATGAAAAAAGACACATACAAGATAAAATAATAAAATTATATAAACAATGTTAAAGATAAAATCAAGAAAATAGAGAATAAAACTTCCTCAAATCAGAAAAAAAACATTGACAGACATCATAATCTGTCAGAAATTACTGCATGAGATTCGAACCATCAATCTTCTCCACAAGTTCTCTTTATCCTCGCACTATAGTCTAATGCTCTGCTCACTGGGCCACAACGTATCAGGTGAATGATTACCGCATTATCATGAACAAGTTTTTTTGATCTTGTTCATAATTGTATGTGTCGATAGGTTTCACCCTTTAACTACACGTACACTTAATGATCAGTGATAGTAGTCGGCTTTTACAGGGATGGCGCTCTCCCATTTCCATGAACTCCAAAGCGCCATTAGGCGAACGTTTACGGTACATACATACATACATTAGGCATTTATAACGCGCCATTTCATATAGACCACGGCGCAACAAGCAACAATGAAAAATACAATAATGCAAATGTGAAACAAAATATATACAACAAAGATAGCAAAATATATAAGATGTATAAGAGTCATCGATACCTAATCGGGTACTGATATAGCACTATAGGACAAAATTTGATGTGGTGCCTATCTAGTACTGAAAGCAGGTGAATTCTATAAATCTTTGTCAGTGATAATTTTATTTTGACCCAGAGATGAGTTGATGTGTGTTTACATTTGTACACTCTCTGTTGGTCCAAGATAAAAACTGCAGGGCCAAAGACCATAGTCTATATACAGAGGAAGTGTTTGTGTCATAAAGCAGATATTATCAACCATGTTACCAAACTTGCTTACAGGTGCTACAAGCTACATTATATCACACAATTAAAACAACCACGTAGGTCATATCATCTATGCAAGATGCTTTTGGCTATAACTGATGCAGCTAGCTATAAGAAGTAGCATTTGCTATCTACTGAAGATAGTAATGTTATCCACTTATACTAGCATTTGCTCTCTATAGCATGCCATTTGGTAGTACATTAGGAGTAACACTTAACCTGATCATGTTGATTGTAAAATGTTACAAAAAGAGTAATCCAGGAATCTGTTTCAATCTATTTTTCAATCTATTTAGATTGGTTCCTATATCAGATCATGGCTGGCCATTAACATTAATATATTTATCTGGATCTTTGAAAGGTTTGTGATATGTATTGATATCTGCCATCCTCTACTGAGGATATAGTTTGCTATCTATAGAAGATGGCATTTGTGATTCATGTGTTATACTTTTCTATCTATTACAGATAGAGCATGCATTGTCTACTGAAAATAGCATAGTATTTTATTACATACATAGAGAATATCAAACTTCATTTCATCAAAGATAACATCTGCTGTCTACTGAAGACAGCAATTTTCTCAAAATCACACCCATGTTTTGTATTAGTATGATAAGGAAGAATGCAACAGGTTTACTAGTGATATCATAACAGTTAGTTTACCTCTGTACTCCTTTGTCTGAAATATCACCAATACCAAAGAAACATAATAACAGGCCTACCTTCTGTAAATGCCAAATGATACCACCCACCCAAATATTATACATAATTGACATTGATTGGTTGGAAAACTAAATGTCATTGTCATTGCAAACTTGTGACATTTGAAATGCTAACCTTGACCCAAAATAATTCAATGTATTTATTGAATAAAGTAGTCAATTTGGGATTTTCAATACAGATTGTGATTGGATAAACTAAAGTATAGCATAGATGATAAGGGGTGGCAATAATTTGACAGTCTCTCTAATTAGGTAGCTCATTTACACAACTCAAAAACTTGTGAGCATGATTTCTTGGAACTGGTAAGGTGTATGGTGGTGAAACCTATTGTTGGAATGAAGCATAATGGTCCTTCTAATCGCCTGATGAAATTTTGAAAGCATCACTACCACAGGGGCCCCTCTCATGGGGTCCTCTCTCATGCTCACCATACCGCTCTATTGTGACTCTCTCTCTCTAAATCACATGAAATTTCTAATTTTTCTTGTTTCAGACAACTATAAAATACAAGAAGGAATGCTTCTTTTGGTAGTATAGTAACTTAAAATCAATTTTTAACAAAAGATGATTCATCTTAAAATGTGTAATGTTTACGCTATATATTCCACATACATACACAAATATTGTGACATGCTCTCATCGATACTAGCATCTCGAACATTCTCATCTAGCAACACCAAGTTCATAAACACCAATATACTTATACATTGATAGGATGAACTTTGCATTTATTGGGTACAAAAACTCATACACCCCAACAATGAAGTCAACTTCTGAGCCATGATAGTTGAATAGAGATGATTGAACTATGTCTCTGTGTATGAGACCATTTTAATGCACAGTGTGAGCCACGCTATAGATTTCCCTCAGTGTTTAATAATAGCATACCATTTTATATGTATTGATTAGAATTTCATAAGAATATCTGTCATTGTGACTGGACCATTTTGACATTCAGATTTATACCTCCATATAATCTATCGCCAACATTGGTGATGCGATCAAGCAATTGAGTCGTATGTCGGAAACAATGATTTCGAGATTATTGTCAAAAGTAGTGGTCAAATCGTTTTGTACTGCATTATTTTTCGTGAAATAAAATTTGTCGTATCTCATGAACGCAAGTCTATTTTTAATGAGATTTTTATCCTATTTTCTCATATTAATTTACCAATAATGTAAAATTAAAAATCAAAAAATTGATTTGCGCGACAAATAACTAACTTTGATTGTTGGTGCAACATTTGATATTATTAAATTTGATGCGCTGCGTTAGGGACATTGTGAATTTTTATTTATAGCCGAATCACTTGCTTCTTGTCGATGATGCGCGCACGCTTGCACCGCCACAGGCCAGCAGGTGATGGGTGATAGAGAGGAATGTTTTCGCACAAATGAATTTTCAATTCCGGCAAATGAGGAAATGGATTTGTACAATTTTTTGTTAGACAAACAGCTAAAGGCCGATTGGTAAGAAAGGTGGAAATTACCATAGGAAGGACACAGTCCATACTAGTATATTATTTTCTTGGAAAGGAGCTTCATAAATTATATATTTTGGGGTCACATTTATTTGGAGTAAATTTGAGTAAATATTGTAACATGATGTAAAAGTAAAATTTCAAATGTATGTGGTTAAATCAAGACATTGTGGATGCTTAAAGCAATTGTCTACATGCAGTTATGTATCATGGGGATGGCTTTGGGGACTCAAAACAAATTGCATTTTAAGCTTTTAGTCTATTTTAGTGTACTTAGTTCCAGTTAGGCATTGGGCTGGCCTGATTGTCTGACATCTTGGGCATTGGGTTATTCCTGTTGATATTCCACACACCCCCTATGGAAGACATGACATTAATCTTCCACATAGGGCGTGTGATTTTCAAATGGAAGAGTCCATGGAAACTCCATTTAGAATCTCAGTACAACCCCTGTGTGAGAGATTAAGGGAAGTCATGTCTTCCATAGGTGTATGGGTTTCAACAGGAATAGCCCATTAGTATAGACCTATAGGCATGATCAGGCCCGTGACGCAGGATTTTTTTGGGGGTGCTGATTTTGAAAAAGTGGACTTTTTTTTCCAAGGGGGGCGATTTTGTGAAAAGTGGACTTTCTTCCCCAAATTTGGACCTTTTTTGACCAAAAAAGGGTAAAAAACCTGATTTTTTTGAACGCTACGCTCGCAAATTTAGAAATTTTGGGACTTTTTGTATACTTTTGCAAATTTGGGGAGGTGCGGTCGCACCCCCCGCACCCCCCCTGCGTATGGGTCTGGGCATGATAGTCAACATATGGGCAGCAAAGCTTGAGATTTGTATGTCTATATATGAATATGGCAAAAATGTTGCTCCCACATTAGTTTACACTGGTTTCCAACATTATAATTTACATTGGTTTAAAACAATAGTGGTATTTTTTGACGATAAACATTTAAATATTAGGACAAAAACTTCACACAACAAAAATGCTGTCATTATGATATTGCACGACATTTTGTCAAAAGCTTGAGATTTTAACAACTTAGCAAACACAAAATGTGTCACAATTAGATATATTAAAATATGGCTTAAACATTGGAACACAGATTTATTTAAATGTAAAAATTGCTGTCCATCCAAAATGATAGTGGCTAGATATAACCACCTATTAGATCATCCACACTGTTTCCAACCATGCAGATATGGCTTAAGGCTAACGTAATAATCTTCATCGGGTCAGTTGGGCGACATTTTTAACAGCAAACTTGAATGTATTTTTTTAGCATTTTTTTTATAGTATTGTGATAGAGCAAGCTGTAGTGAATTTATTTTTGAACTTTTTTTTATTACTAATTATATGGTCAACAAACTCAGTGATAATCAAATATATAAAAATAGAGAGAAAATAAACCAAAATAAATTTTAAATTGACATAAGATTAATGAACGTTGCTCTTTTGACCTGTGTGTCTGTCTGTGTGTCTGTCATTATGCCTCTATGTGTTTATCCCGGGTGTTTATCGCTCTGTATGTACCTCTGTTCTTTCATAAGTCTCTTTCTTTCTCGCTTTCTTTCTTTCTCTTTCTTTCTTTCTTTCTTTCTTTCCTTTTTTCTTTCTTATTTCCTTTCTTTCTTTCTTTCTTTCTTTCATTCTTTCTTTTTCTTCCTTTCTTTCTTTCATACTTTCCTTCTTCCTTTCTTTCCTTTCCTTCTTCCTTCCTTTCTTTCTTTCCTTTTTCCTTCCCTTCTTTTCCTTCTTCCTTCCTTTCTTTCATTCTTTCTTTTTCTTTCATACTTTCTTTCCTTTCCTTCTTCCTTTCTTTCTTTCTATCTTTCTCTCTCTTTCTTTCTTTCTTTCTTTCTTTCTTTCTTTCTTTCTTTCTTTCTTTCTTTCTTTCTTTCTTTCTTTCTTTCTTTCTTTCTTTCTTTCTTTCTTTCTTTTTCTTTCTTTCTTTCTTTCTTTCTTTCTTCCTTTCTTCCTTCAAAGAGATGGATATGTTTACAGAGTAAGTACGGTAAAGGATAATACGAATAGCACTGATGTCGCAGTGATAATTGGTCAATCTTGTTAGCAGCCATACGTTATCATCCCTCTACCTCGGGCTAAATGGGGCCAGATTTGGCCACTAGACTTAGGAATAAACTATCAAGGTCTTGCATTGAATTGATATTCAGTGCATTAATGCATGCACATCTTTCCAGGATATGTGGTTGTGTACTAACGTTATGTTATGAAAACCGCATTTTATATTCAAATTGATTTTATAAGCAGCAATTTAACATCAATTTTAATGATATTAAAATAAGTAATAAATCTAAATAATATAAAGTTAAATTGCCTATAATAATTAAATGTGAATGTTTTTTTCTGAAATATAAAGTTGTCACAAAATGTTGGTAGCATAATCATGATAAAACATTCGATTATCAATTTTGATTTTATCACTGTTTTTCAAATTACATTTTACAATAACATTTTTAAACATTAGTAAAATAAGAGAAAAGGGCAGCCTTACCAACCCGATGCTCAGTGGCGGCACCAGAATTATTTTTGCGAAAATTTTCACAAAATTGCAAATGGTAAATTTGGATTTTTTGGGTTTTTTGGGGCGGGACACTGCTGATAACTTACAATTGTTATCTTATGGCAGATGAAACAAAACTTTTCATAAACAAATTGTTTGTCGTAATTTTTAAGTGTAACTTAAGATATGGAGGAGGATCAAATTGTCCCTTTCTCTTGCTATGGTTATATTCAGTTTTCTCTTGTAACATTGATCCCCAATGTGTTTGTTTGTTCTGGTTCATGATGCGTAACTCTATTTCCTGCTGGCAATTATGAAAATTAAAATCTTTTAGTACATACAGCATAAGTTTTAAAATGCTTTTCAGTGGTGGTGCATGCGGGGTGCAAATGCCCCCAGTCAGAACTCTTGCCCCTTCTTGTTTCCTGTGTCCCCCTGTAAAAACCCAAATTCACAAAAAAGTTCCACTAGTGCGGCAATTTTGCGCAATATTTGTTGATTTTGCCTACCCCCTGAAATTCACTTTGCCACCCCAATGCCCCCCGAAAAAATTCCTGTTGCCGCCTGTTCCTTTAAGAAAATGAGCAACAAATGTTGTAAAACATTTTACAATGGATTGTAAGACATTTATATTTGTTATGAATAAGGAATAAATAAGGAGCATTCATTTGAACTACATTGTATTGTAGTATCTCATCAAAACAAAGTAAGTTCATCAATACAATTGTTGTATATGTCATCGTATTGCTTATGTAATTTTTGTGGCAAAAAGCAACGGACCACACACACCACATCCAATTGTAAGTAATTCACTTGTTACACAATTTATATTATGGAAGTTACTTCATCAATATCTGGTTTTATTGGTTCAGTATAAATCAGTGATTAATATGGATGTATTGATCGTCGTCAATTAGTCCTTTCCGCTCTGGTCATGAGGAAGGATGTCTGCTTCACTTGACACTAAATTGATTCAGATTCAGTTTAATTTTATTTTCATCACAAGATGCATGCATTGATGGGTATTATATTTAACAATATTTACAGCAATGGGAGTAGTGGATGCCACGGCATCCACTATGATAAAAAGATTTGCTGGTCCATCCATTCATTATGACACAATATTGGATTGAGGGATTGGATAGGCAAAAGACAAAATCTTATCTTTTATTCTTATTCTTATTCAGTTTAAGTATTATTTTTAAAGTAAAACTGTTTATTCCAGAAAAATTGAGTTACTTTTCGGGACACCTCTGATATTTTAAATGAATGAATGAAATAGCCTTAAAAATATGTGACGGGGAAACTAAAGAAGTGACTTTCATTGCCTTGACTGCCCTCAGTCTTATTTGTGCAGTCTAGGGCCATCACCCTCTGTCCAATACTACACAACATAATATTATTGCCAGAACAGAAGAGGGCAGGCTTTCTGGAGTCTGGGATCAATTATAAGTCAAAGCTGAAGCAGTCAACTTATATAATATAAGTTCAGAGTAGGTCTAAATAAATATGGTAGAGACAGGGTCCGGGGACAGGGTTTGGTTTTTGCCAGCAAAAAGCGGCAAAAATGGCAAAAGCTGGCAACAACTCATAAGTAGTCAGTCAAATATTAAAAAGTAACACAGAAAGCTCATAAACAATAACATGCACATTTTGATCAATCATTCAACACATTTTTTGTCTTGTCAAGTCGTTAAAATGAAAAGTTTTGAATTTGATATGCCACATTTCAGTTAAATGCACTAGTGAGCAATGAAAACTCATGTTTTTAATTTCTTAATATGATACTTAGAAAATTATAATTATCAAACATGGCCTTGTTACACTCAGGAAATTATTTTTGTAACTTAATAATTTGTTTTGAGATGAGTTTTGCCATTTTTGCCAGCAAAAACTGGCAATAACTGCAGTTAAAATCACATTTTTTTCCACCTGCGGCAAAAACCTGCAAACCCTGGGTAGAGAAGTTAATAATTTATTTTGAAAAACAAGTGAAATCCTTGGAAATGGCAATGATTTTGCTTGTGTAATTATTTGTTTATAGGAAACTGATTCATTCTTCATGGCCTCTAGGTGAGCTTGGAGGATGAGGGGTACCACTGAATTACCCAGTGGTACCAGGGTTTTTCTGGGGGTCGGGCAAAAATCCAGTATGCAAATTGACCCCTACTCCCCCAAAAAAAAGAAAATCCAGATTTTGGAAATGTTGTACTCTTTGTCAAATATGATGGGATATTGGGTTATACCAAAATTGGCATCAAAAGGACACAAAAATATTGCAGAATATGGGGCATGAGAACCAAAGCAAGCTGAAATGGGGATCTTTGAGGCTTCACTGATTGTAAATGGTCATCATCTAGGGTGCAGGGGTAGCGCAAATGTTAAGGGTCCAGTTGATTTTTTCCAGACCCTTTAAGCCATGCAAAACCCAAATTTAAGGGGTCCAATGAGAATCTAAGGGGTACGTATGCACAACCAGGAATATGTGGTAACTTGTCAAGGTTGATGTTATTGTTATTGCATTGTTATTGTATTGGCGGATTATTTTCATGATTTTTTTAACGCTCTATTCGGACGATTTCGTAGAGTTTCTGTGTCATGATTGGTTCCTTTTTTGTATTGACAATGACAAAAATTTTATAGCAACTCGGCAAAAGCTTCCATGCATCGCCGTAAAATGTAAGGGTTCCATGAAGTTTTGATGGGACCCGTTGGTCAGTTTCAACTTGAAATTTAAGGGGTCCAAAACAAAAAGGGATCCAGGACGCACAGACGCACAAGAATGCGACCCCTGCTTAATTTTAGATTGGTGGCTTCTAATGCCAGTGTGGTTAGTGTTCCACTGTTATAGTGCAACGATCCCTTGTTTTGACACTTCAGTTATTACCCCAACCACAGATCCTGCTCCAACCAACCACAGATCCTGCCCCAACCAACCACAACCATGCAGATGGTGATGAGCTGTCATGGTGACAGTGATGATGATGATGGTAGAATTCATCACACATTTTTCTAGAACTGCATCATACTAAACGCCAGTAGAGCACACTCACAATGATGAACCAAAATAGTCTGTGATACAAACTTACAGAGCCAGATGGGGTTGTTATGGGATAGCATCCACTATAGACCACAATGGCCTCATCCCAATGGCGTAGTTCAATAACCTCAATTAAACAACCATAGTGCAAAATTTGACCTCAAGTTGCAGAGTATGAGTTTTGTTCCCACATTGTGAAAGGTCATTCAATGAGTGTGCAAATGTATTGGGATTAAAGAACTGTGCCCTGATAGATGAGCATATTGTGGATCCTAGTGATCGTAGGTGAGGGTTCATGACTTAAAATACTCAAGATTGCCATGAAATTGAATGATAAAGATTGCTGGGGTCATAAGGGCCAATCAAATCATATGGTAGTGTTGCCAAAGTGAGTCAATATGTGTGATGTTGAATCAATGTCAAATTTATGAAGTTTCTTTATGGATTTATTTTTGCTGAGAAAAATTGTGCAAGCTGTAGGCCTATTGATCAAGAGAACATGCTTTCTGATCTCCAAACATACATGTACCTAAAGAAACAATTTCCATTTGATTTCTCTGATTAATTAATATGCATGTTTTATTGATAGCTGAAAGCAACAGAATCAAACCAAACCAAACCACAAAACCCAAAATCTAATGAAACAACTTGGTATGGGGTGGACATGTACACACACATACACCCTTGCTTGAAAGTGCTTCCAAACGAGGACAAACAAAGTAAAAGAAGCACTAATACCCAATTGAGGACACACATTCCTGCAGTGAATCGATAACCATGGACATACACATAATGTACACACAGTGAGATGGTACTACTATCTAAGGGGGTACCCCCCCCCCCGGGGGGGGGGGGTCACTCCCATTGTGGCCTGAACACCATCCGCGATAATCAACTTTTGAAAAGCACCCTAAACAAGGATTTAACCCTTGGCTAAAACAATACCCTAAACAGGGATTTTATTCCTTGCATCAAATTTCATACCCTAAATTTCATTTCCGCGTATTATAGCAATTGCAATTTTGCTACCCTTTTTCCAATATTTCATGTTTTCTGACACCCTAAACGCTGTTACGCCACAGATCGTGCTTACCCACGAAAAACTACCCTTTTACGCGTTTTCATTATCGCGGATGGTGTACAGGCCACAATGGGAGTGACCCCCGGTACACCCCATATACCGCAAAGAAGGAACATGCTCTAAATAGCATTTTTACATTACCGTCATCCTGCACCTGTGGACAGTCCACATTTAGGTGTGTGTCCATGGTTAAATCTGTGTTACCACAAATATAGCCACATTTGGCGGTGAACACCCACTCAAAAATCCGGAAGTAGAATCTTCTTGCCTTTCTGGAAGCTTTTTGACAGGATTTGTTGAGAAACAAAACAAGGATATAAACAAAAATAGTTGTTTATTTTAAGTTTATAAAAATAAAACAAGCAATCAAAAAACTGCTATTGTGTACAGAGTTAAGGAACTCTAATTTTAAATGTGCCTTCCATTAGGATTCCAGAAGACCAAAATAGCAGAAAGAAAAGATTTGTGATACAGGGATATGATGGGGACTTTTTCCGGGGGTGGTACAGTTTTGTGAAAAGTGGACCTTCTTCCCAAAATTTGGACCATTTTTGACTAAAAAGGCATAAAAAAAGCCTGATTTTGAGAAAATTTAGATTTTTGAGACTTTATACTTTTGCAAATTTGGGGGGTGCGTCTGTGTACACCTCCTATGTTTTTTATGTATGGAAAGAAGCACATTGAAGTGTTGATTTAGTGTTATCAGTGAATTTGTACATTTGAGGATGCTGCTTAATACTGATCGAGGCTTCTGGATTATGTCTAGGTGTTGTGCCAGTGCGTAGCACTATAATTCACTGCGCTTTTTTTTTATCATGAAGGAATGCACTTCATATAGGCATATTAAGGGTAGACGAGGTATTGTTGGTCGAAGCAACCTAAAAATCGATTTTCATTATCTAGATAAATATATTATTGAAAAATAACACCTTGATGTTTTGCAAAAGTTTATTCTACAAATCGTATACTTTGCAAACTTGCTTAATTTATTGTTGTTAATTAGTTATGTACGTTTTACAAAAGTGTTGTTGTTTCTCTTTACAACGTAACTCAAGAACTTCTACACGCTCGCTATATGAATTGAGCAATGCAGTTTTTGCCAAAGCTCACTACCATTCGTAAGATGCTGTGAACTACCAAATCACAACAGTTTAAAATAATTAATAACCTTAAAGTGATATCTTGTGCCTAGAAACTATGGACCCAAAGGGCACAACCATCTTTATACATTGTATATCAAAGTAAACACTGCCTGTGTATATCAACCCAGGAAATCAACAGTGCAGAGGGTTGACATTTGGCAATCTTGATCTGTCTGAGGCCGAAAAACAGACCAAGGACTTCTAATACCGGTACTGTAAGTTAGATGGAGCGTGCCTCCCGTGTATCAACACTCCGGTGTTTAGCATGGTCGTAGTCAATACCCCCTGGTAGGGATAAACTCAAATGCTATTCCAGATTGGCGTCGTATCTAGCGATAATTGTACCTGGTTGACAACACAAGACTATGTAGTCAGTCAGGTCGCATATGTGCGTGTGTGGGCTGTGGACTATACTCTACAGTTTATTGAGTTCATTGGAATTTATTTTTTGTGGTCTAGGATAAAGCCTACCAGTACCAGTGGATCCTGGAATTAGATGTTAGACCGGTGTTGAGACAACTTAGACTTTGGGGTAAATTCTGTGTAAACAAGCAACATACCCTGACAACTGCGGTGAACTTTACCAACTCCAAGTGAATATATATAGCTAAGGAGTACAGTTGTTTGAGCAAAATATATTAAACATATTCATTGTTTACAAGTTGCTTTTTGCAGCTAAAGGATATATATAGCTGGCACTTTGCTGTGTTTGGAGTGCGAGAGAGTTTCCGGAACATCAGTGTCATTATCACAAGCTGTTTTATCACCATCTGCTGTGTGTTTGGAATGTTTTTAGTTCTATTCTAGGATTTTGCGTGGAATATTATAATATTATCAGTGTAGTTTTGGAGAATATTCTTGCTGGATTTGCATTTTATACCAATAAACAGGTAAGCTTGCTAAATTGGATACGAATAGATGTAGTCAAAATAGACATTTGCAGCTTGCTGTCGTACCCTAAAGGGTAAAAAAGAGAGTTATTTCCTGCTAGTAATTTTATTTTATTTTATTTTATTTGAGAAATCCAGAAAAAATTACATTTTTGAGCAAAAATTTTGACAAATGTTTTTTTAAAGATTTTGTTTGTTTTTGTCATACATTTTGCTTACAAGCAATATGAAATCACTAAAGATCCTATATATGAAAATCAATTTATGATTTTCCTGAACCTAATCTATACTGATCTGACAATTAATAGTACTAATAGCAGGCCAAGAGTGGGGGGGTGGATTTTGGCAGGCCAAGGTGGGGGGGAGGGAGTAATTGTTGCACAGCCTCTAAGTGAAAAGACACAGATTCCAGCAGCCCCATCACCCATACCAACCAGTACCCCCATGCCCCACCCCTGACTCTCTGCTAGCTCACTCCTTATGCCCCCTTCAAATCATGGGTCCTCCCCTGAACCAGCTACATACAAATACACAAGTAGGGAATAGGGAGAAGAGCACATGATATGCAGGCCAATATCACATTTTCACTCAACCTCATTACCCCTCTGGTCATAAAAATTACTCATTACGCATTACTTTCTTTTTCGTCAGGCATTCAAAACATGTGAGTAAGGTTAAAGTTGATTTACCACGATGACACATTAGGGACAAAAGGTTACGCATTCCAACACATCCCATCATTCCAACAAATTAACGGCATAATTCTGGACAGCATCCAAGAGTCAAAGATGTAACCTCATTAATACCAGTGCAAATTTTGTACTCGATGAACATCACCAAAAAATACTAGATTCAAATTTAATATGACTAAGCTCAAAAACTGGTTTAATGAATTATCCCAGCAAACACGAAACGTTTTCGACATCATTCGCAAAAAGGTTATAAAAGGTTGTCAGAAAACGTTTAAATGTCGGGTTATATAAAGGGTACATTAATGGTATAAAACGTTTTCATAACATTAAATAACATTTGTTGGTAATTTACTGCACAGCAAACACAAATGTTTTACAGAAAACATTTAAATGTCGGGTTGTATAAAGGATATAAAAAACGTTTTAATAACATTCCAAAAACATTTTTGAAAACTTGTTACAAATCATTCTAAACAGAATGTTATTTTGGGGTCGAAAAAATATTTTGCAAAAAATGTTTGCCCAAAATATTTACAATAACGTTTTTAAAATGTTTTCACGACCTTTATATAACCCGACATTTAAATGTTATTAAAACGTTTTGTAAAAAACATCTTAAGAACATTTCTGTGTTTGCTGGGTGGAAATATTTTAACATAATGTTATTTAAGTGTTGACAAAATATTTGGCCAAAAATGTTTACAAAAATAGTTTACAATGACATTTCAAAACATTTTAAAAATATTGTTGTAGTGTGTTTTCATACAAAAGCGTTTTAAAAGCGATTTCATGACCTTTATATAACCCGACATTTTAATGTTATTAAAACGTTTTTACCTAAACCAAAACCCAAAATATAACTTATTTAAAACGTTTGTGTGTTTGCTGGGATACTAGGCATGTTTGTACTTAGTTGAATGCATTTTCCCAAAGTTAAAATTAAAGAAAATGAAAAATTTGATTGTCAAAATAAAATTTTGCGCCTTTACACGTGATGTTCATTATAGAGCTAGTCAGCTAGAGGATTAATTGCGATCAGCAACATGATAGTGAATTGTGGCAGGTGCATACCGGCCAGCAAAATGTTTAATTACAGATGTGTTAAATACTTGGTAATTTTTGTACATCTGTCAGGTACATCTGTAATGTAATTAACTGATAGATAGCTATTATGGCCAGTCAAAGTCCAGGCCATGTTTCTTAGATTACCAGTCTCCAGTGATGTATTACTGGGGGGGGGGGGGCTGGATAGATGCTTGGCAAGGGAAAGTTACTCCCTATATACTTGATTGACACACTGTGACATACAGAGATAGTGTAGCGTAGCAATATTTTTTCAGCCTGTTTTGGGCCTTTTAAGGCCAAATTCAGGCAGTTTTCAGATGGCTTTAACTGGGCTGGCCAACTTTATCTACCGACCATAATTGCCATGTGAAAATCTTCTTTTTAGCCTTAATTTGGCCCTGTAAACACAAAATTTCACAACTATTGAAACTCTGTGTGTGCTTTGTCCTGGTAAAAGCAGGCCAAAATGGTTTCAGAATCTCCCCCTCTAAAAACTAACCCTGATATATGCTATCTGAGCACTGTATTTACCAGAATAGTAACCCTAAAACTGACAGTTCCCAAAAGTAGTGCAAAAGAAGATGCTGTAAAGAAGATGCTTATAAGGATTATGTTGCCTGAGGCAATAGCCATGATGATTCCAAATCACTCTCGTAGTCATCATCATTCCATCACAGACTCATTGTCTCATCCTCGTTAACAACATAATTAATTCGGACAGTGACCCTCTATTGCAGGTACTCATCCTATAACATACTTATCTGTTCATTTGCTTATCATGGAAGTCATCTTCTCCTCACAAGACAAATGCAGTCATTGCAGTGTCTGCTACAGGGTGTTCGAGAATGGTCGATACCGGGAAAGTTACATTTTTTTAGGTATGAATAGCATTACTATTGGTTGTATTGTTTTGATTTCTAAGTTCTACATAATATTTAGCTTTCTCAAAAATTTGGACGTTTCTAATATAAGCTACAGAATATTGCATAATAAGGCCTAAAAATGTTTGATTGGCGTAACCTGACTGACCCTAAAATTAGACCCGTCCCTAGACTTGTTTTTTTTTGCAAAATATAAATAAATAAATAAATAAATAAATAAATAAATAAATAAATAAATAAATAAATAAATAAATAAATAAATAAATAAATAAATAAATAAATAAATAAATAAATAAATAAATAAATAAAATATTTGAAAAAAAAGAAGAAAAAAGTTCCAATTTATCAGATGTAATTTACAGCTTTTAAAGTATAACAAAAAAAAATTCCTACCTACCTACCCACCCTAATTTTTTAATATGCCAATCAAACAATTTTTTGGTAAGTTACTGGCATCTTGCATCTGTGATCACTAGCTAATAGCTATAAGTACTTTAAAATCTGTTGCCCTGTTTTTGGAAAATAGTGCATATCTTTTTCTTTAAGAAAAAAAGCAATATATTCAGCTATATTCTTTTCCCATCACAGGCCTGAATGTAAGATCATCTCATTACCAATAAAGTAACAGTAAAAACTGTCATCTGGAATCACAGCATTAGAATTTCACAGATCTGACTTGCATATGCATCAGAAAGTGTTCAATTTAACAAAATTCGACCCACTTTATGTGATGAAATATGCCAACCTTAGAAAGCATTATGCATCGTATTAAATACAGGCAAAGTGTATTTAGAAAGCTGAGTATGGTTGTAATTCACACTAATAGGATAGGAACCAGGTATGGGAATAGGGTTTCATTAGTTAGGATGGGACGACGGATATATGTATCAGTTTTTTTTCTTGTTCATCATTACTTTTTGTAACATTATCGAAGAGATGTTATTCTAATTTGTAATATCTTGGGATGTCTTAATGGTATTGGAGAAAGCTTGTAGTCGCCTGCTCCGCAGCCATCAAGGAAACTCAGTAGTTTGTTGCCAAAATCACTGAATGATTTTGATGATATAAAATGGCTGCCAAAATATGAATATTTTAAAATGTGAACTAAAAGTTTCTGCCTTTCAAAATGATTATCGATGATGACCAATCCGATATCAGACTCTTAAAAAAGACAGATCCATTTAGAAGTTACGAAACATTTACAAATGACTTTCTAAATTGTCCATACTTTGGTCAATCCTGTTACTGTATGCTTTGCAACTTGGGGGAAAACACTGGTAGTATAAGTCATTAGTCATGTGATTTCAGCTTTTCAATTATAAAAGCATGGTTTGGAGTGCTATTATATTAGAATTTCAATTCAATTGAAAGCATTTAATGAAACTATTTGCTTTTCAAAATTCCATACCAGAGGTATTATGTTTCCTGGTTGTCCATCCGTCCATCTGTCCATCTCTCCGCTCGCAATTTCTCGGAACTGGTAAGGCGTATAGTGATGCAATTTGGTGGAGGGGTGGCAATTGGCGGTCTCCAAATTTTAGCTGGTTTTTGTAGCAAAATATGGTAATTAACAGTGTTCGAATTTAGGAAAAATAAATGGTTGTCCCACGGACAACCAGATTACAATTTCTGGTTGTCCGTATAAGTTTTTGGTTGTCCGTAGGCCTACAAATGTGACTTTTGGCTAGATTTATGGTTGTCCGGCGGACAACCGAATCAGTATTTTTGGTTGTCCGTCGACTTTTTTAGTTGTCCCGGGCAACCGGACAACCAAAATTTCGAACGCTGGTAATTAAGTACCTAATTTGCATAATTTGGGGTCATTCAGGGTCATCTGGGGTCAAATCGCCATAGACTGCTGCAGGTTCATGAAATTTGGTGTGAACGGACACCTTAGTGATGCAAATAATGTGAAGGTCATTTTGGGGTCAAGTGAAATTGCGCCTGTTGAAATGACGGAGTCAAGGTGGAGGCATTGCGGCCGATGCGAGATCCGCGAAATTTTAGTTCACTTTACTTTTGTCTTGTGAATAACAATTGCAGTGATGAAGTAAAAATGTGTTATTACTAGTTTATACAGGTGATAGAACTTTGAACAACAACTTCCTGAATTGCCAATAAGATGAGATAAATACATCCTCCAAAACATCCTGTAACACTCCAAATGATGTCAATTGATTCAAATCCATGATGATAACAGCTCTGTTCATGCAGATTTTATAGCAAACTCAAAATGCAAAATGAAGTATTTAGCTAAAGCTGTCTAGAAAATCTGAACTATGAGGACCTTTTCTCAAAATGCTGAATCATGAACACATTGAATGCCAGTTGGAGTCTTACTAAAGAGTTGTTGGTAACAGAATAATTTTTGAATAATTTGTGAACATTTTGCTATAGATATCAGGCATGGAAACAATTTGAAAATCAGAAATCAGACAGTTCTTTTCCATATATAAAAGAATACATAAAACATGGTGAGTAACTTTGCCATTTTGATGGGACATTATCCCGGGGGGATCACTCACATAAATGTTCTGTACGTATGCGTGACCAAAAAAACAAGTAAAAGGGGGTGTTTTTTTAGGCAAGGCAAGTTACTGCAGCATGTGACGCGTTTAGGGTCTAAAAACAGTGATTTTCAAGAATAAGGGTAGTTTTGAAACTGGACAACTTGTTTAGGGTACCTTTTCAAATTTTCGGTAAATTATGAGTCCAAAAGGGTACATTTGTTGCATTTTCACCAGCCAAAAACTCATTTAGGGGTAAATTCTACACTAAATTACCTTATTAAGGGGCTAAATTTGCTGGTAGGGTAAAACTCGTTTAGGGGTGTTTGAAAAAATTTGGTCACGCATGCGTACACTGCCATATTTGAGTGGCCCCCCCGGGGACATTATGCAATTATCTTCCCAAGATTTTTTTCTTGACCTTTATATGGTTGTTTGATGTGCATGTAGAACTGTATTAATTTTTAAGCAAAGTTCAACACTGATGGAGATATTTATCATATATCTTAACTAGTAACAAACGCACGGCGCATGCGCGAGCCGGGAAATTCAGTTTTGGTTTTGAAACATAAACAAAGCCGAATATCAAAACGACTCCATGCAGAAAATCACTTCTTTTTATAAAACTAAGCAAAATTACAACAATTACTTCAGGGAATATAAACACCAAAGTCATATCTAGCACATATGTCAAAAAGAAGTTGAAAATTCATCAGATAAGCGAGAAAGGGTCGGATTTTCGGTCAAAAAAATTTCAAAAAATCATATTTTTTTTTGGCCTAAAACTTAGCCATAACAAAATTCCCATTACACCACCAATTTTATGATTTTGTCCTCAAAATTAACTGAGTAATCCTCATAGTGTTTTCAAGTCAATTCCCCGGGAGACGGAGAAACGGACATTTAAGATATTTAATTTTATTTAATTTAATCCACAAATTGACACCTGAGTCGGGGTGTTGCAAACGTGTCATATACGGTGAGTATGTGTGTACATGTGTAGGGACCGAGTCTACAGTAAGCTTGAACTTCCCGGCTCGCGCATGCGCCCTGCGTTTGTTACTAGTTAACATATATCTGGTTTGCATCAGGTGGTGAATGATGTGCATTCTCTAAATTCAGTAAATTTCCATTGTCAACCGTGTAATTGAATGGGATTATTTTGAAATTTTAAAACGCTTGAAATATCACAAACAAATAGGCCTATGTTAATAAATAATATAAATACAAGCTAAAACCGTTGAGGTTCGATAAGGAACCCCACAAAACTAACCGAGTATATGCAAAATGCCATACGGCCGGGCGGTTTCACAAGTTGCCGGCTCTATCATGCCACTCACCACCTGGTTTGCATCTTTACAACAAGGGGTAGACACTTGAAGATGTCCACATCTACTGTTGATATCAGGTAGTTTATCAAAGCTCTCCTCTACTGTCAAGGGGATACTACACCCCTGGCCAATTTTGTGCCTATTTTTGCATTTTTCTCACAAATTATAGCACATTGGTGACAAGTAAGATATGTATATTATAGGGGCAAGGACTACAACTACTGTACTGAAAATTCAGCAAATCAAAGCAAGTAGTTATTGATTTATTGATCAAATATTGTTTTTCCCTCATTTTTGACTGTAACTCCACAACTGTTGTCTGTCCTGAAATAAAATTTCCAGTGCAGTAGTTGTAGTCCTTGCCCCTATAATAATATACATATCTTACTTGTCCCCAATGCGCTATAATTTTTGAGAAAAAATGCAAAAATAGGCACAAAATTGGGCAGGGGTGTAGTACCCCCTTAAATGCCCACATATTAAAACATCAGAAAAATGAGTAACAAAATAGATAGGAAATTTTCAACAGAAAAATTTATCATGAAATGAAAGGGATAACTCATATTATTGGGCTTAAATTAAACTTTTAAAAATATATGTAAATAGCACCTTCAATTTAGATACAATTTATTTAAAAAAATTACCACAAAAGGCAGAAAAAGATGAAAAATTTGATAACAAAGTTACGGAAAATCTGTGTTAGAAATAGCTGAAAAATATATGTTTATATTAATATGATAGCTGTAGGTATTGTCTAGGTCTAGAATTGAAAATAATACACATTGTTTTTTTAGAAAAATTAGTAAATGATCACATCAAACAACCATGGACACCCTTGAAATTAGGGGAAGGTGGGGCATAATGGACCCCCGGGGCAAAACGGAACCACATGGAAAAATAGGCCTTGGCAATACTGCCGTCTATGCAAATTATATTGAGGAACGCAAGTATGGCTACGAGGATTTACAACAAAAATTTTATCTGAAACAATCCACTGACATTCGAGCAAGATCGAGTCAAAAAATTACTACCCGTCTGGCGTAAGATATGTAGATGTTTAATGTGCTGAAATTGTACTTCATTAATATCGGATTCCCAAATAATTGTGTATATTGTAAACACGAAGGTACTAGCTTTGAGCTGTATGTACTGCATGGCCTATATGCTACGATGTATTATGCATGCAACCTATTTCTAAAAAATCACAGTATGGGGCAAAAGCGGACCCCTAGGTGTGGGGCATAACGGAACAGGGTTCCGTTTTGCCCCGGGCGTTTTGTCCCACAGATGGGTTCCGTTTTGCCCCAATTGGACATAACACTCAAGGAAATGTGGCGTTATCTAGGGGCCTACTCGAGCATGGTAAACACTTCGCTGAAACATAGACATTATAACTAGACCTACAGAGATGGTAGGCCTACTTAATATTTCTTTCTAATCAAATATTGGTCATACATATTATAGGCCTTCTAGGCCTATAAGAAGTTAACCACTCACTCCGGCCCACTTAATATTGTAACTGAATATAGGCCTACATATAACTAGGCCTAGGGCCTACCGATGGAACAACTGATATAAGTTTGCACCCAGGGTGCCATTTTGCCCCATAGGAGGGTTCCGTTTTGACCCGATAGTGGGGCAAAACAGATTTTTTTTGTTGAAAATATTTCTTCATTTTTATAAAAAAATTGTAAGATTCAAGTTATATTGGTTAATGGTATATTAAAGGTAAATACAAACTTCAACTGAACATATAATTTTTACAGTCATATTACTTATGGTGACGTCACAGAGCATCCTCAAAGTTAAGTGTTCCGTTATGCCCCACCTTCCCCTATATAGATATGGACAATTGAGGAAATTTACGGGAATCAGAAGTAATCTTAAAATCTCATCTCACTGGAGTAATCTTAAAACCTCACTATGATTTGTTCTTTTAAAAGTTTTGTCACCTCATCCAAACCTTTCAATAAATTGACCATGGTGTAGAACATGCGTAAATAGCGGCGCGCGTGCCACATGTGGCGTGCCATGGCTTCCCGAGTGGCGAGTGGTGCACGGCGCCGTTTAGATTTTAAAAAAAATCAAACCCTTTGATCAAACTTTGCAGGAATATCTCCAATATTCTATATTTCAACATTAAACAATGCAATTCCCATGTTATCCTTGTAAAGACAGGCTAAAATAGTACAAAATGTTGCACCAAATGGCGTGATTTGCAGCTATTGAGTGGCGCTTTGCAGTTTTCTTTTATTTCATGTGGCGCTTCAACAAATCCATTTGAGGAAGCCTGGTCTAACGGCCTTACTCCATTTTGTATGAATTTGTTTGTTATCTTGAGTCATTTGTATTTAGAAATATTGATAAAACTGTCAATTGAAGATCATAATAGCAAAAGTTATAATTATTTTGTATTATAGTCATTAATTGAATACTGTCAATTGAAGATCATATTCAATAGCAAAAGTTATAATTATTTTGTATTATAGTCATTAATTGAATACTGTCAATTGAAGATCATATTCAATAGCAAAAGTTATAATTATTTTGTATTATAGTCATTAATTGAATACTGTCAATTGAAGATCATATTCAATAGCAAAAGTTATAATTATTTTGTATTATAGTCATTAATTGAATACTGTCAATTGAAGATCATATTCAATAGCAAAAGTAATAATTATTTTGTATTATGGCCATTAATTGAATATCAGGCTTCATGAGAAGCCAATCATTTATCTCTCTAATCAAGTGAAGTGCACCTTTGTATCCGTAATTAATTGCGCTACTTGTCCCATGGCTATTACCTTAATGAAGATGCTATGAGACAGAGTCATCCATCTGAATGACCATCAATATGTAAACTGATAGGTGTTTTAATTAATACGCTGAGATAACGAGTCAATGAGTTAAATGAGCTGTGCGTAGTGTAAGACATGGTGGGAATAAAATGGACAGTTGAAAATGAATTAGGCATAATAGCTTGATTGGGGATTCATCAACAGTAATCATGATTATGTCTTGGCAGTGACGTAGCCACAGAGGGGAGGGAGGGGGAAGCTGCCCCCTGTGAGAAGTCTTCCCCCCCTTGTGGAATGCTGACCAACCTGATATTTAAAAGGGCATTTCGTGATCCTGATCCACAACCTCATCCCCCCACTTTTCTCAAAAAAAATTGAGATATTTATACCACTGGATACCTCTGGCTACATAATGTTTATGTACCAAATATTTCTTGCAAATTCATTCATTTAGCAAAAATATCGCCAAATTTGAATTTCGTTCTGGTATACCAGAACGAAATTACAACAGTGGCCTATGCCTAGGAGCAGTGTAATATACATAATCATGCATAACTCGCAAGCGCAAAATCGGAATCAACTGAAATTTTGGGAATAAGCTTTTTTCATGTATATCTACTGAAAAATGTCAGAAAAAGAGGATGCTAGGATCACGAAATCCTCCTTTAAGAGTGTTATCTTTTTTGTACTTTTTAGCCCATTTTTGACCATTTTCATCAAAGTTTGCCCCCCTTGAATGTTGCCTTCCCCCCCCCCATTTGACCACCCTCAGAAAAAGTGCTGGTTACACCACTGTGTCTTGGACATAATGATATGTTGTGGTCAATTCATTGTGAGGGGTGAGCAGAATTTTGGTCCTCATGGGGTTGAAGATAATGTGGGAATTGGGTGTTGACCCATAAAAGATTACCCGGTGAGGTTAATATTGTACACATTTAATCCAATTGTTTTGCACACAAATGAAAAAATGTTTCACATTTAGGGGACACATCTTAGAAGAAAGAGGAAATTTTGGAAACTGGAGGTGGGATGTGATGTACCAATTTGCCAGATTGGAGGGGGGCATCCTAGTCTGGTCTCCTCCCGACCCTTCCCATAGCATAGAACAACCCCTTGCTGCTTTGGTTGGAAAGATCATTAAGCAGAGATAATTACAGAGCTCGGTTATTTTGTTGTGTGAAATCAGACCCAGGATTCTTTTGCATATACTATTGTAATTTAGTATGCTGATGGGCAACAAAATACTTGTTTATTTTCCGAGACAGTTTCAAGTATCTCTCTCAGTCTTCTCAAGTTTATGTCTCGCTTTCCAGACCAATTGGGCTATTCCATGTAAAATCCACACTCCCTCTGTGGAAGATTTTGGAAATATCGTCCACAGAGGGAGTATGAATTTTAAATGGAATTAGCACATTAGGCAGCTCCATTTGAATTTAATACACCCTCTGAGCAAGATTCAACCTGAATTTTCCACAGAGGGAGGGTGAGTTTCAAATGGAGCTACCTAATAGTAATATGCTGATTCCATTCAAAATTCATACTCCCTCTGTGGAACATATTTCCAAATTATTCCACAGGGGGAGTGTGGATTTCAACTTGAATAGCCATTCCTGCCAAACCCAGTGTTGTCTGACCAACCAGTCATGCGGGCAGTCATGACCATGGGGCGAGAAACGGTAACCAGCGTGTTTTCACAGAAATTAGCGCTCGAATGCAAGTAATGGGAGGTGGGGTAAACATGGTGGTATCCTCGGGATGTTTACTAATAATTGCTAACTGATTTAGCTCTGCGAATCAACCAAATGTCGGTCATAAGGTTAGGTTAAGTTGACCGAGAGATGCTTAATGAGCGTACACGAGAGGACATCGTTATTAAGTTATGCCGGTGTATCCATCGTATGTCGTCGTCATAGGTAAAAACGCCTCGGGTGAGATGTGTATAGGGATCGCATTCTGTAGAGAAGTAAAATTTGTAAATTAAAGGGGTCTAACCAGCATGTATAGGCTATATTTGTGATGATGTTAGAATTTAAGCAGATATAAGTTGTTTTTAGTTTCACCTGTAAGGCTTACATCTTAGGATATAAGGTTATAGGTCTACTTCGGCATTGAGGTTAGGATTAGGGTTAGGGTTTAGGGCTTTTATCTAAGAGGAATTTTTGGTAGCATTATGGTCTTGAGTGTCTAGTTTATATTGGGGAGTTGCTTGAAAAAGTACAGGAGTACAAACTGAACACAAGGTAGCACAGGATTTTTAGGATTATGCTTTGATTTTACTATTTATCATGTTAGAAACCTTTAACTTTGGGAGGAGAGTCATGCACCAGGGAGGGACAGGGCTTAACTGTGCCTAAAATAGGCATTTTTCCATATATGTGTGTGTAGGGGAGGGGGTGGGGCTTGGTCGAACCTCCAAAGCTTCCAATGGACACTCTGATGCTTGGTATTAACATTTGCACTATAGAAAATAAGAACTTAGCATGTTGCAATTTTTGTTGTACATGTACATTTATATCTTTAGCGAATGAAATTGCCACTTGCCACATGTCAAATGAACGAAGTTTTTTATCGTCAGTCAATATATCCCTTAGCCATGTTTATACTGTTTAGTCTGTTTAGGGTCAGGGTTAGTACATGCTTGAGACAATACAGCTTTAGGCGCTCATAATTGGGTGGTGTTGCTAGAAATGCAGCAAAAGCACCCAATTAGGTTATTTGATTCGGAGATTTACTCGTAATTCTGGAAAGATACCAAACTTTTTTTCTAAATTAAAGAAATTACTATCTTTTTTTGGCAGATGAAACATAGCTCAATCTTGATCCTGTATAAACGCAGGCCTAACTGGGAATCAAAATTGCAGTTCTATAGCCGGCCTATATTCAATGTGGAGAACTGGCCAAGGTTTTAGGTCAAACTCCCGGGTCAAACTAAATGATTTAGAAGGAGCTATGTTTCATTGCACAAAAAAGAATATTTTTAAAGTCCACACTATTAATAAACCCCGGGGGGGGGGGGCACTTCAATTTGAAATGGATATAGGTGTAGGGCTGGCGCTTTCGCACTAAGGGGCAGTCGTGAGAGCAACATGTAAAAAATATGGGGTCATTGGGTGAGAGCATGATTTTTGGCATTCGGTGAAAGCAAAATGTAAAAAATATGGGGTCATTGGGTGAGAACATGACCTTTTTTTTAAATGGAATCTTTGGGTAAGACCAAAACAGCGCCACAAAAACCTCGAAAATCAAATTTCTAGTTCTAAATGGCTTCAAATTTCTTTATTTTTTCAAAATAAGTAACAAAATCAGTGATAAATGAAAGTTGCTGTTCAAATTGAACTTATAAGGGTCTTTGGGTGACAGATCAAATGGAAAAATAGGGGTCTTGGGTGACAGAGCGCTGAGCGAGCATGTGTTAAGTAAAAAATATGGGGTCTTTGGGTGAAAGCGATGCTGAAAAAGGGGGTCTTAACAGCCCTACATACGCGTCACCTCCAAAGTTGGAGTGCCCCCCCCCCCGGGTAATAAACAACAATAGTTTTATCATGTCACTGTCACATTCAAGTGGTGTCTCAAATAAAATAGGTTAAGGTAAAATTTAGGTGTTTTTATCGTTAGATAGCATGGCAACACTAGATACACATTGGTATTTTAATGCATCAAAGTCAGATAAACATAGTGAGATTTTGTTATTCAGAAACATCCAGGTCAAAAACCTGTCTGAAAATAACAAGAGAAAAAAAAAAAAAAGAATCTTTTAATTATGTTTGCGGATGCTTAATGGCAGTGACTGTGACTACTGAATGGTGGGGGGGCATAGGGCATTTCCCCGATGAGCTTTCCCCAAACAAATCCCACTTAATAGTCAGAAATTCAAACATTTCAGATTATTTCCTTCCAGATTTCACTTCCCCCCTTCAACCTGAAAGACAATCCCAGGGTGCTGCCACTGATTTACCCTACATGATACCAAATATTGGGCCAAATATACTTCAAAATACCACTGGGTGCTTCCTCGGCTGGGGGGGGGATCATATTGGGCATCCTGAGTTACTGTATTCAAAATCCATTGATGACCATGAAGCTTTTAAAGGAGTCCCCCAACTCATTTTCTTAGGGGTAAACTATCATTTTTTTTGTTGCATTTTACATCCTATTTTGGTCCTCTTATGGTTAATGGGTACTTATTTGAAGAAGACACAAAATATAAAATTTCAGTGTCGAAGGTCATCTCATTTGCATAATAATGATGGCTATCTTGGATTTGGGGTACATGTAAATCCCGGAGTTTCTTGGGAAAACAATAAGCTATTTGAATGATTTTTTTTCTTCAATACATACAATAAAGTATGTTACAGTGCGTATTAAACAGAGCCCTTTTTTGAGATTTTAACACTTCAAGTGTCATTTTGAGGTGCGAAAATCAAAAATTGAAATTTTGGCCAAAATCGGGCACAAAAAAATGGGAGTACAAACTGCCTAAAAGGGCTCTGTTACGCACTGCAGTATGGTTACCAGAAGAATATGTCCGGATTACAGCCTCCTACTACTTTCCGATAAGGAGATAAACTCCAGGATTTGTCGTCAAACAGCCATTTGAGAAAAACGCCCATGCATCAATACAATTTTGCATACTGATTCCTTATAAGGTACTTGAATTTATTTAAATGTTGACACTCTTTCTAGGCCTGTAATGTGTTCCGTTGAAGAGTTATTGAATTTTAAAGGAGAAAATGTTAAATATAGCCGGTTGAAAAACAATAAAAAACAAAAGAAATTACAAGATCTTATTTTCTTTGTTTTTTATTGTTTTTAGACTTGCATCTGCGTAAATTGGCGAACTAAAATTGATGATAACTTTGGAACCCAATGCCCAATTTGAGTAGAACAAAAAGCATATGAAAGAGAACAATTTGCTTTTTCACCTCAATGTGCCATTTTCTGGAATATATGGTTTACCCTCTCCTTATAAAAAAAAGTTGAGATTTTGTATACCATCAGAACTAAGCAATTTTTGTTCATAAACTTTCATGTAGATTCTGTCGTTTGACAAAGATATCGTAAAATGTGTATTTTCCAGCAGTGTCAACAGTCCAAAATGGAGCGCTTGCTGTAATAATACATATCGGCTAATTATGTGTAACTTGTCAATTCAATGTTCGAATCAACTGAATTTTGGAATTTAGTTTTTTATGATGATACCTATATTGAGCCATCTAAAAAGAGGATACCCAAATCAGGAAATACCCCTTTAACATAACTGTTTTTGAGCTGGTGATGCTATGTATTATGTATGAACATCTACTTACATTAGGTACATCAGTTTCATGCATTCTGAGTTCAGGAATCATTCACCATGTGGCACATGTAGACATGATGATCTAAGCTTGTTCAGGGGCCCTCTGTTTATAATGTGCATATGATATTAAAATCAAACTGATTTGCGAGTCATTTTTCAGAATATCCCCCTTCTCAGAGAAAACTGCATGTTTATGTATGCTGAATATTGATTATAATATTTTAAAAAGACGAGATGAATAATATTGGCTCTTGGGATTCTCTCTCTACAACAGGAATTGTGTGGATGAGTTTTTGACAGTATGATAATAAAAAAGGAGTGCATTATTTATTTATTTAGTTCAACTTGTGTTTGTTTATTTATTATTAGTTTATTGTAAGTAATTCAAATTTGTGAAATCTAAATTCAAAAACTTTGACTCTGGAAAATAGGCCTATTAATTTTACAATTTTTGTATAAGGCGACCCAAAAAAAACCCACCTGTTTTACTGGCCCGACCAACCCAGATTTTGTGTTTTGGCAGATTTTTTTATTTTTTATTTTGCTATAAAAATCATGTAAAAGAAGCTGCCTTTGTTCAAAATTGATTGATTTTGACTAAACATTTTGAACAAAATTCAGAAACAGTTAAATTGCAATATTTTTGCAACAAAATCAGCAAAATTGTGCCAGATTTTTCAAGATTCCAGTGATATTTTATAGGTCATTTTCATCAATGTTATTCCGTAGTCTATCCTGTTTCACATCTTAGTAATATCACCAGCATGTCTATAATAGGTTCAGTCTTGTAAATAGCTCTGGTAAATAGCTAGCACTCAAATGAACATGAGTTTAATTCATCTATTACAACACTATTTTATTGATATGAGGATTTGACCTAAAACATATTAATTTTATTTATTTTTTTTACTTTTCTGAAAATTATTTTTCATTCTTCCAGCTTTATTTTATATGAAATCTGTTCAGCCATTAGGCCCTTCACAATTGAGTCTTAGTTTCCTGTTTCATGGTTGAAAACAAGGGATGAGGTGACTTTTAATTATTAATTATCTATTATTTTCTTTATTTTAAAACAAGTGGTCGCATCCTACATCAACCTATTTTGATCGGAACATGCATTTAATTATTTTACAACTATGTTTGATTTTATACATTAGTAATGGTACAGTTATGTTCTTTGTTTATTCATCATTATAGTTGATATGATCAAAGTCAGAAAGTAGCAAATGGAAGTCATTAAAAGTTATTTTAAAGGAGAAAATCCAAAATAAAAATAAAATAATTAAATATTTTGTAATTCTCTACTTTGGACGCGGGCGGGAAACAGGAAACTAAGAATTAATTGTAAAGGGCCTAATAGGTTCAGTCTTGTAAATAGCTCAAATAGCCACAACTCAAAATTCACGAGTTTAATTCGTCTGTTACAACACTATTTTATTGATATGAGGATTTGACCTAAAACATATTAATTTTATTGTTTTTTTTACTTTTCTGAAAATTATTTTTCATTCTTCCAGCTTTATTTTATATGAAATCTGTTCAGCCATTAGCAAGGACAGAAATTTAGACATTATAAACTTGGAAAACAAAGTGCATTCAGCAGTAGGAAAGGATAAAAAGGAAATTTACCAGAGCAGAACTCCTGAATGAATAACATAATGGGTATAAATGAGAAAAATAATACATTTGCCAAGGGCAACTTGTCACCTTATAAATGCTCTATAATTCTGTCTCTTTTGAGTTGACCTGTTTGTATTACTAAATCATTATAGTATGTTTAGTTTGACATGAAGAGTGACCTTGAATATTTCAAAAGGAATGTTATTATTAGCATTGTTCCTTTTGTAAACAATGGTAAACACTTTGTGAATGGACTGTGAAATGTGTAGGAAGATTTTTATTGGAGTATAAAACACTTAGGAAAATTATATAGTTGCAGTTGCACTTGTTTTTCTGATTTTGCCTCCTAAATTAGATTATATTTGATAGCATAAGAAATAAAGCAAATATATTTCGCAATTATCAATGTGTGCGTAATTAAACAAATAATTGCACTACTAAAAATAAAAATACTTCTACTTGTAGAATCTTGACACTATTGAAAAATGAATAAAAGAATTGAATAAGAATTTATTCAATATTTGTGTCAATTAATTTCATAGTCTAGGTACAACAACAGTGTGTCTTCTTTGAAGGTGCAAATTAGCTAATTATCTTGATTTGGGATTTGGAGTGGGCTATAATATTGGTGTTTAGCAACAGAATCTAGAAACACTGCCTATCTGCCACATGCATGCATGGTGTACCCAAGATAATACAGCTAGGACAATTAATCCCAGTCCCATTTGTTGTGTGTGTACCTGAATGGGTTGTACACTGGCCATGGTACACTACAGTGAGCACACACATATTGTTACCTTGATCAGTTTGATGACTGAATGAATAGCCAGGATATACGCTGTGGATTTTACTAATATATTGATGAACGGAGGAACGGATATAATGATTCGCACAGTCAGAATCTGATTCGGTTAGTTGCTTTGGTTTAATATTTATATCATAAGATGAGGAAGATGATTGTGATGGGGGATAGGGCAATACCGGTATAGTGCGATACGATGTTGTTGCTTGAGTCCATGGTTCGTAGTGGAGCCTGCAGTCATCAGTCATGTCAATCAGTCAACATGTGTACCTGTATGCCCTGATGTAACCCCTCAGTACCTGCTATACAAAGTGAGTTGGTACCAGTGTATAAAATGTCACTATACATGCTATATGATGATGTGTACAGTATGGATGTGAACATTGTGTTACACAACTGTACGAGTATGTTTATACAGCATCATTGATACTAGCTGTTGTACGTATTTACAAGTAGGTTTCTATTCTTGGCAACTATGTGTATGTGCATGATGAAACATTGTTGCTACATAGAGAGGGATGTGACACATATTGGTCAATTGAGTCAAATGTAAGGTATGTTTTAATAATTTTAAGCTTACTCTATCCAGAGCATAATGGAGCTAATATTAGTTCGAAACAAACCGGACTGTTTTAGATTTTTATTTTTCACGGTATACTGATGCTTCACATACACAATTTGGTCCTATCAATTGTTTGTGTCTAAAAAAATTGTTTGATTGGTGTAACCCGACCGACCCTAAAAATTCTTATTTAAAAAAAAAAGTATATTATTATTATACAAATGAAATTAATTACCACATCGCAAAAAAAAGTAAATAAAAAAATTTAAATGAAAAAAAAAAAAGAAAGAAAAGTTTCAAGCCTTTATCATACGCAATTTACAGCTTATTAATGTGTGTAAAAAAAAAAAATTGCTGACCGATGGTGCCGACCTACCCTAATTATTTTTTATGTTACACCGATCAAACAATATTTTTTAGGCCTATTAACGCCATATTATAACATTTCTTTAAAAATAGATTTGTATTTATTTTCCATAAAATGTTAGCTTTTACTGTCAGATATATCCTATCCTTTTAATTTTGAGCCCAACAAGTGAGGTAAAGCAAAGAAAATTGGAATTTACTACTAGTGCTATTATATGTTACTCCAGCGGATGTAATACGGTACGATCCTCTGGCGTGTGTGTGTGTGTCCCGCACGCCGTGTACGTAGTATGTGTTATGAACATCACATACGTGTTCGACTAATATAATTCTATCGTAATAATAAAACGACGGTTCCGGCGGTTTATTCAAAATCTCGGATTTTGACAAAACTACAGCACCTAAAGTCTTGATTTTTGCAGAGAATCTTTGTTTACTAAAGTACATGTACATTACATTACAGTACATTAAAGTACATCCCGCTGCACATGTACAGCACATGTATCAGAATATCAATGGTGTCATGTACACAATCAAGTACCATGTTAGACTTCTCCGTAGTCCACTTGCCCATTTTGCATACTCTGGCTATTACATTTAAGCATAAAACTCTGATTTATATTGATTTGTGTGCAACTGATAGATTTTCACATCTGTATCTGATCTTTTCAGTCACCGCACTCCCTCTGTTTGTTAGCTTCCCAAGTGGACTACTGACTTTGCCTTGCGGTTAAGATTTTTAACACGGGACTCTATGGAGAGTTTCTGGCCTAACTAAAATTGGCCATGATGTAATGCATCTTTAAATGGATCTGCCTTGTGATTGGTCGCCCATATCTCGCTATGGTTTAAATCTTCCGGGCCCGCGCCATTACCATTAACTACACCGTACACAACTATCTGTGGTATATGCTGCGCATTTGTGTTGACGCGAAAGTTAATCTCTCATCAAACATATAGCGCGTCTTGTACTATACCATGCTTAGTACTTGTGGTTAATGGACTGATAAACAAGTATGCTTGACAGTGTGTTTTTAGAGAGCAAAGTCCCGGGGTAAAGTTCTGCTTAAAATTCAAAGTCCATAGTCGGATTTTCGGGGTTCGCCAGGGGTGTAGCCAGCTTTCTTGGGGGGGCAAAATAAAAATGTTGGGGTATCATTTTGTCAGATATAGTTTTTTTTTAGAGAGGCTGTGTCAAGCTTAAAAAAACAGGCTCCTTTTTTACAAATTTCACTTATTTTTGTGTTTCACCTTCAATACAGTATTGCTTCTTGAACAAACCCAAATGTTGCAATGCATATTGGGTAATCAGGTCACTGCTTGAACTTTTCCAGATTTGGCAGCTCTCAAATCCTGACTAGTCAGTAGTTAAAGAGCAGATTGGCAATCTTATCATGGTATTTTAATGATCTCAAATGATGCCTAAATGGGGAGTTTTATGGTTGTTAAAATTGGTGATGTGCCAGTACATGTACATAGGTCATTGATGATGATGAGTTTTGATGGAATATGTACCGGTATGTACCGTATTCGTTGCATTAACCGCCCAGGGCTCTTAACAAAGTCATTTTAGGTGGCGCTTATTTTTTTACATTGTTTAGGCCTATAATACATAAAAAAGGTCCTAAATATTCAACCATCATAATCAGTGTCATGTTTCAGACCATGATTTAGATTTGCATGGACAGTTAATAAATTAATATCCAGGGGGGGGGGTCACTCCCATTGTGGCCTGTACACCATCCGCGATAATCAACTTTTGAAAAGCACCCTAGACAAGGATTTAACCCTTGGCTAAAACAATACCCTAAACAGATGTTTTCACACCCTAAACAGGGATTTTATTCCTTGCATCAAATTTCATACCCAAAATTTCATTTCCGCGTATTAGCAATTGCAATTTTGCTACCCTTTTCCAATATTTCATGTTTTTGACACCCTAAACGTGTTACGCGCGTATCGTGCCTACCCATGAAAAACTACCCTTTTTTACGGCGACCAAATTCCACCGGGTGTACGTCCGACAATGTGAACACACCTATAGGAGAATAGGGGTCAACAACACCAATCCATAATCCTATCCTAGCTAGCCATAATCCTAACTATACCCTAATCCTAAAACGATAAGGTAATGTCATGGTGGAGTGAATAGAGCAATGTTCAAAAGCCAAAGTGCCCATCTCCTTTTTCTTGGCGTTAGGCCCAAATTAACGAGCACTCACTCAATCCCGGGGGTACTCAAGTTTGGTTTTGGTAGGGGCGTGCCGCTGAGATTTTGGAAGTGGACCCATAAATATACCAATTTTTCAAGAAATTTGGACCCATTGATATACCAAAAGTCGAAATTTTCTGCCGAATTTAACCAAAATTGTCTTAGTTTTTACAAATTTTCCTAAAATTTTGGGAAAATTTTGAAAATTTGGGCTAGATTAAGGAAAATTTGGGCTGTTTTCCGAAAAAATTGAGAAAATTCTGAAAAAAGGACCCATTCATATACCAAAATAGGCTTTGAAAAGGGGGTCATTGATATACCAGAAGGCTGAAAATGCTACCCAGGTTTGCGGCACATCCCCGTATGGTCAATTGTACTGAGTACCCCCCCCCCCCGGGCACTCAATGAGTGACCTGTTTTACCTTCCTAGCACTAGATATGCGGATACAGGTACTCATAAATACACCTGGGTAGAGAGAGACAATAGAGGTTAAGTGCCTTGTCTATACGGGCACAAAACGTAGCACCACTGCCAGGGTGCGAACATGCAACCTTCTAATCATGAGTCCGTACAACCGCTTAGGTCACTCCCAGAGGCTGAAAAAATGTTTTTGTTCCCTGCAAGCAATCCAGAATTTCCCTCCCGTTTTACCAAATTTCCCTCCAGTATGACATATTTCCCTTATGTATTTCTTTATTTTTTTGGTCAAAAACCAAAAATTTCCTGGCAATGAGCTTCCCGTATTGCCCATTTTTTCCTGCCATGGTCACTCCATAGCCAATGTTTCATGAAATGTCATCAATATACATGTAGGATGAGCTGTGATCATTAGTTTACTAGAGTTCATGATTCTTGGTCATTGGGTTGAGCAAAATATTTTGTGCAGAAAAATTGTCTTGGAAAGAACTGTTTGTTCCTTAGCTGCAGCAGCAAGGTGCAAACTTGGGTCTCGACTGCAACACCTACAAATTACATACCCTGTCAATGAATTGTCTGAATTTTTCTCTCCAAATATGTGGACGAAGTTTGGCTGTACAACCTGGCATCCTCTCAACAAAACACTGACAAATCGGGTTGAGTCCACGCAGAGGTTTGCCTGCCGTGTTATACTTCAGCAATGGAAGTTATCGCATGATGAGCTTCTCCAGGAGACTGATTTACCAACCCTCTCTAAGCGCCGTGACGTAGCCACACTTTGTCATCTATATAAAATCTTCCACAGTCTGTGCTCGTCTCCAAACCCCTTCAGACCCCATCTTCGTCCTACCCTGCGTCACTTAAATTCCTGTGCTGTTGATCCCCCTTTTTGCCGCCTGACTCTTTGTAAGAGATCATTTTATCCATATGCTCCCTCGCTTTGGAATTACCTCCCGGAAGCCATCGTCAAGTCCACATCCCTTCAGGCCTTCAAATTGGCTGTCCAATCCCACCTCTTTTAGCCAGTATCTTTGTGTTTTTTCCCAGCTATTTCCTTTTGCTTCTTTTGTCTGTTTGGCATGTTTTGGTACCTTTTTGTGTTTTTATTTATTCTCTATGTTTGTTTTTGATGTTATTCATGTATAGGCATCCCTTCAATTTATTGCTTGTCAATATTGGGTTTAGCCTGGCGTTTCGCCGAATGTTATAAATAAAAAAATAAATAAATAAAAAAAAACAAGTCGAAGCCTAACTTTAAGTTAGTGTATTGTATTATAGGAGCTTGGCTCAAGGATTATGAAACTTAGGCAAATATTGTAACATACCGTACTCGAAAATTCAAAAGCTGAGTCAGTCACACAATGTAGTGCTAAATATACAACTTGTTTGAAAGGGTTGGCCACTAATGTATATTTAGTAACTTCTTAGCAGTTCTTGCTCAGATTTTAATATTTTAGATCACATAGATCCTTATTCGATGAATAATACATGAATGCATGCAGCATTTGTGTACAGAACATAATAACTTGGCTACTTTAATAGCTTGTTTAAAATGTCGGTAACTCTTGGCAAGCAAGTTGGTATGTTAACATACAAATTCTTATGGAAATTCTTTAATCTTTTTTATGATCTTCTCGCATGTTGAAAATATTTTTAGTATTTTGGAAATCTTTTCAACATCAACATTGTAGCAAAATGATTACCAAATTTTACCATGTATTATTTGAAAGAAAAAAATAAATGTTTGTCCTAATTGACACTTCTCTTATTATCGTAGATAAGATACAGTATACAAGGCGTTACAAGGGCAAAAGTTTAACATTTAATCCTAATATCAATACATGCATGTTATGATTAGGGATCAGACTAGAGATTTTGACCATTGTGTAATTGCATTTGGCTTGCGTGGGTAATAATGGTTGCCAAATTCTATTCCCATTTTCATTACCAAATTCTTTAAAAAATGTAATTTGAATGTTCTATATTCTTTTAAAATCAGTAAACAATTGTTTGACAATCTACATTCCCAATTATATGGGAGAGGGTAATATTGCACATTTTATTTTATTTATTTGAGGGGTGAAAGCATATCTTTGTGTTCTTTTAAATGTTGTTGCCCAAAAAATTCTTCAGTGATTGGTTTTGTTTTTTCAAATTTGAATCTGTTTGGGTCACACATTCTACAGAGATATAAAAGGGGTCTTTGAGTGACATTCTTTGAGTGATATTGAATGGAAATGGTAAAAATAAATGTATAGGAAGGGGCAAAATGGGGAAGGTGGTGCAAACTGTATTTTTTCTCTTGATATTAAAAAATAATTTACATAACATCATAGGCTCATAGCCTTTTTGCTATATTTCAGATAACCTTATTATATTTTTGTGCCAATTTCATGATCATCCATTTCAAATAAAGCTCAGTGCCAGCATCGTGTTCAAGTAAGTCACTTGCAGCTAGCAGCAATACATTAAAGTTTCAAAATTTCCTTTTTTGGGGCATTTCTTGTAAGAACTGATTTGAATGAAAATAATGGAGTGTGATTCAACTTGTAAACTGAACCAGATCATAGACTGCACATCTCATTACAAACCGATGAATGGAGAAGTTTGTCATGCTTTTCACGCACACTTAGATCATGGCCACAGTGAACGTATGCGATGCTTAAAAGCTCAGTGGATGTGTATGTAGCATCTATGCATACGCTTGATTAGGATTTGATGATGGATATCCTACGATAACGACGCTTCTTTTCTTGAGCTTGCACTTGCTATACCAAGGACTCTTAGCATCATTTACATGGTCTACATTTCAGGATAAGGTTTCCAAGAGCACATATTTTAAGTTCATTTTAACCTCAATAATGCTCATCCAGAGAAGATATCGTACACTTCCCACGATGCACTGCTTCCATTTCAATTTTCTGTACTGATTTGCTATCTAGTGCAACATGGGTAGATAATGATAAAATTTACTGCATTGAACAGAGTACATCAAGACTTTACAAATTATGTTTGTTTCATGACTATCGATCCATGCTTAGCTAGTCTTTTCAACTTGGAAACAAATGGAACCTGTAAAAAGTATTAAAAGTGTCATTTGATGAACTGAGGTGACGCATACCGTAAAATGGGGTAACTTTGGGCACTTTTCAGAGTTTTTAAACCACTACTTCCAAACAAAACCAGTTCTATTTCTAATTACATCTTTTTTATGACATTAGGGTTCCTTCTACACCTTGAAGTTGAAAAAGATTTTAAATAATTTTGTAAGGGTGTCCTAGGGTTAAAATAGCCTGACCAAAGTTGCCCGCATTTGGGGCAACTTTGGTCAGAGTATTACATCCCATGAAGAAAAATTTTTTTTTTTAAATTGATCTTCGCTGTATATGGGCAAGTTGGTATTTTTTGTGACATTTGACCCCTTGAAAAATTAATCAAGCACACATCCTTGCTCATAAATATCGACTTTTATTTTTTCTGAAAAAAATTTAAAAAAATGCTCATTTTTGGTAAAAATCAAATTGTTTTTAGTAAATTTCGAAGAAATTGGACATGAGCGACTATTATTTCTTCCGAATATATTTCTTAACAAATTGACACCAAATATGACTAAAAACAATATTGCTGTACGGAAATATGACCATTTCAAAAAATATATTTGACCGACCAAAGTTACCCCGCTGACCGAAGTTACCCCATTTTACGGTAATGTTGCAAAGGATTCTGGGAAGAGTAAGATATCTCCTCTGATGCTCATCTGTCAGGACAGTTCTTTAAACCTCAATAAGTTTGTACTTGGACATTAAAACTTACATTCATAGAATGACCTTTGAACCAGTGGATTTTGGATTGGGTACAGATATTTGGTTGGGATTCTGAAAACATATCCCATCCACAGATATCAAAGAGATGAATAGAGACCCAAAATATTCTTATGATTTTAGAATGGAGGTCAAGAAACAGTGGAGGAAATGAGGCCGTTTTGATAGTCTTGTGGATATACATGTAGAAGAAACAATTTATTTTGTTTGTGAACATGCATGTATTTTGAGTTGGGGGATTTTTGCCAGGCATTGCATAAATTTGGCAAAATCACAGTTTTTTTTTGTTTGAATTCATTATTTCAGGATTGAAAAAAAAAACAATGATGAATTTCCACATTTTTCGGATATTTAGAAAAAATATAAAAAAAAAAAAAAACACCACATCTCAAAAACCAGTTTTCTGAAATTTGAGACCCAAAGTTATACCAAAAAGCCAAAAAATGCACCCAAACCTGTCACACATCCCAGCTCCAGTCTAGGGAGAATGACTTTAAAATGTGATGGGCTCAAAAAACCTCCACTTCACAACTTGAGTTCAAATTTTGAGCTATGGTATTTGAATAGAGGTAAATGAACAATGACATATTATAATGCGATAATTTTTAGTTCATGGTGAACACTGATGAGTAGGCATGTTTGTACTCATTTATTTAAAGCCTTGTTTTCATGCAAACAAACACGATCAAATTTACCATTTTAAATTTTTTATATGAACTTCTCCATCGACTGATTGCATCAGTACATAAAGGGCAAATAGTCATGTGTGGTCTGCGGCTGAAGATGTTTTAAATGGTTGGAGGATTCTTGAGGAAGTTGATCAGTTTTCCCGTTGACCCTGTGACCTTTGTCACAAGTGTTTGCACTTTAGAGATAGGGTAGTATTTATATCATCTCAGGCCTGTGCTTTACTGGCTATTAACATGGCCATGTATTTGCTTTGGACAGTGCAGCTCTTTTGTGAATACGGACACCGTAAATACACATGTACCCAATTTTCTCCTCCAAAACGAATTCAATTTCATGTAGTTTCTTGAAATGTTAAAATGCAGCAAATACCTTTTTTTTCCAAAATAGATCTTTGTAATGTTGAGTGTATGTAAAATTGATTGTAAAGATATAACATTTTGGCAAATTTTACTATATAGGCCTACATTTATCTGTGTTTCATTATGCAAAATATGCAAAGGTGCCTAATATACTCAAATTGCAAGGTCCAAGTTAATATTTTTTCAAGAATTTATTTTTTCATATAAAAAGATGACATGATGAATTTGATACTGTTACTATTAATACTAATGAGCATACATGATACACATTTGTAGTGTTCCTCTATCAGAAATTTGTTCCCAAAATTGATGAAATAATAGTGTTGCATGTAACATACCAAAACAAACTCCAACAATTGTAAATGTAGTAAATATAAAATATGCTTAAAATACGCTCTCGTCAAAAGTTTACAGGAAAAGATGAGATGATTTTGAGATGAGACTGCTAAGAGGAGACATGGTTGATTTGTCCCAGTGCTGTACGAACATTGTACAATTGTACATGTATCAATTTCAACTTCTGTAAAATAAATAGAGCTGACAGATTAAGGGTCGGTTCATAGTGCATATTCGAAGACGAATATTCGGCTTCGAATACTTTTTTGTGACGTCAAAATATATACGGCAACTAATAAAATATGAGTTGAATCGGATTAAATATCCCGCAACTGATAGCGAGATACTATTGATTTATATGAAAGGCTCGAGGTCACCTGAATATCGTTCGACGAACGATGATTTCAAAAATCCCCAATGAAAATTAAAGGATCTGGAATGAGCGTTTTGAGCGTTTCGACAGTATTTTTGTGGGACATGAGAGCACATCAGACATATCGAATTACATTATGAATACTGAAGAATGTCTTTCTGATATCAAATAATTTTCATTTTTGAAATTCACGATATATAATACAAATTTTATGACAAATTATTAGAATGTGATATTTTTCACATATTGACATATGGTCAATTCCAAGCAACCTCGCCCAAATTGTCAAAATTTAAAAATCAAGTCAATTATGTGATTTTGGTCTCATATTGTAGCTAAAAAGCGATATTTTCTGAAAACGTACTTTTTTAGGAGGAAATGGTATCCATTGTTAGAAAAACATCCTAATTCGCATAAATTTGCATATTTGCATATTCTTGACTGGTAAAAGCAGCAAAACTAAAAACACAGCAACTGCTCTGTACTGTAAAATTTTGGAAACAAATTATGCATGTGAATATAAAGTTTATAACTAGCTCAAAATATAAACACAAGAAATTTTCAAATTTTATAACGTGTAGCTTCGTCAGCATTGTTTGAGTACCAATTTTACGATTAAAAGCATCATTCCGCAACGCAAAAGTATCATTTATTACCACTGCAATTTTAAAATAAGGTTGATTTTCATTGAAACTAGAATGCAAAGCAAATTTATTCATCCCTATCCAATGAAACAAAAATAATTTTCAAAAAGTCTAATTTATGCGGTAACGACCAATTAAAGTTGCATAATTCCGCGCTGCGGAATGATGCATAATTCATAATGTGCCCGTTTGAAAAAATATTCACAATTTTGGGTTAAAACTTTCTGAAATGCATTGCACAGAACTATCTTTACAGTAATTGATGTTTCAGCATTGCCTGAACCATTGTCAGTGACATTTCTCCACAAAACCCCTGCATCATTCCATAGCGCCATAAGGATTCATGGATTGCAAGGATTTTTTCTTTAAATTTAAGATAAAATAAAAACAGTGATGATTATTTCTTGATAGATGGTGATAGTTGTTATGTTACATTCTATGGCTAACATCCAGTGCTAAATTTCACTTCCAAGAATTTTAGACTAGCAGAATGTTGACATAATTTTAGTTTCAAAATGTGACCATGCAACACAAGTTATCGGATTAAAAAAAAATCGGTGATAAATATTTTTGGATAAATATTGATATTTGTCAGCTAACATAATTAGCTAAGTATATAAAACACAATTTACTCAAATTTATTGATATATTTATTTTTATTTTCAAACATGGACTGCTTTTCATTTTCTATGGGATTTTACACACAGCATCATTCCATAGCGCTCCTTGCATCATTCCATAGCGTGACCTAGTGTCGGCAAATTTGGCATAAAGAGACGATGCCCAATTTTTTTTTAAATCGATACTGACAATTGTCAGTTTACATCCTAAGCTTTACATTAAGTGGCAAATTTAATATCTCAGATTACTAAACTCACAGAGTTTGTTAAAAATGTTTTAGTGGAAAAAATACTGGACCCGGGCGCATGATTCCGCAAAGGGAACTTTGCATATGCACATTAGGAAATTTGGGTGGTTTGGAAAAGTTTCTCCTACCTTAATCATTCACTAACCAAAAATACTTTAACATTATGCTATTCACCTTATGCTGTTAATACATATTTGGCTGCTGCATCAAAAAGAAATTTGTACGAAGGCAGTTTGCATCATTCCGCAACGCTTGGAATTGCCCATATAACAGTCCTCGAAGTAAATATTATAAATCTAATGATATTTTCTTAAAGTGTATGTAGCTGGGAGGAAAAGCCGACGATCAATTGAACATTTTGCCCTTTCATATTGAAGATATGGATTTTTTTTTTCCAAAAAGACCTAATTTTTTTTGGTGTTTTGGGAAAAAATCCATATCTTCAATACTGAAAGGTCAAAATTGTCAATTGATTGTCGACTTTTCATCCCACCTACATACACTATAAAAGTATAAATCATCAGATTTATTAAGTTTCATTTGAGTACTGTTAAATATCAAAAATATCAATTTTTAATCATTTGCCATAAAATGTGTATTTCATTGCGAATTTCAAAAAATCAAAATTATTTGATATCAGAAGGACATTCTTCGTATTCAGAATCCTATTCGACATGTCTGATGTGCTCCAATGTCCCACAATAAATAGACCTACTGTGCATTGATTTAGTGGTGTGCCCCCTTATTAGTGCGGTACAAGAGTACCCATTTTTATATGATTAGTAATGTTTTATGCAAATAACATGATATTTAGGCTTACAAACATAACCTAAATGTACAAGTGAATGTTTCCATATTAACGTAGCTCTATTTAAATCGACTGATGCAGAAAAAAAGTCTAACTCCAAATTCAGGTTTATGCCTCCACGCCGGTTTGACATAAATATTGTTTGGCCCCAGTTCTAGGTCCCCATATGCATCTGCCCCTGGCAGAAGGGCGTGTGAGGTCCGGGTGGTAAATCATTGGTTATTGATATAAAATACGTTTGCCATGGAAGTTCACCCATTTTTGTTATTTTGGGCGAATAAAGATGTAATGCGTTGTTATCAGTCAAATTCATAATTATAATTAATAATAAAGAGGGCAAAATAAGTAATATGTAGGAATGGATATAAAGCGCTTTGCAATGAATCTCTTCATAAACTATGCAGAACAACCAAAACCACGAGTGTCGGTACCCTATCATTGCGTGTTCTTTTAAAATAAATTCTTGTTTATTTCTATAATTTGTGAATCAGGCATTAAAACACACTTAGGCCCTAGCAATGTAGGCCTACACAAGTTCGAACGAGACTTTTTATCTTTTACGCGTATTTCGGTCAAATGCCAAAATTGATTGCTCAATGAATCATGAAATGGGAGCAATACTACTTTGATGATACCGATCTCAAGTGGATATCAGCCAATGAAAAAGTATTCACCGGAAATATATTTGTGGGAGTTGAATTTTGTTGAACTCGACAGATATATATTTGGTGGGTCACCGTGGGTGGTCTCATATATAACACTTGTGAGGGCTGTCATATTTGTCGTCGCTTCAATCATATCTTATGATATTTATATATTTATTTATATATTTATTTATTTATTTATTTATTTATTTAATTATTTATTTTTTTATTGACTTATTTATTGACTTATTTATTTATTTTTTATTTATTTATTTATTTATTTATTTATTTATCTATTACTCATTCATTTCTTGATTTGCTTTGCAGTTGAAACCTACAAGAAGGTATGGGTCAACCTCCGCGCCTGTTACAGGCAGGTCGTAAATGCCCGAAAACCAAATCTTTTGACTCCTATTCAGGTCAGGGCGTAACCAGACCTGACCATCCGAGGGGCAAGATTGAAAAATTTCCCAATTTCTGATCAAAAGTTTTAGTATTTATATTCGAGAGACCGTTCGCTTGCCACGAAGCGTTAAATGGGTGGAGTCGGTGGGGTCCAGGGGTCCAGGGGCAAAGCCCAGGCGGGGGTCAGGGGGGCTGATGAGCGCCATGAAGCTCCTGGTTTTTGGCATATTAGAAAATATCAGTGTTTCAGAGTACAAATTTCACAATGAAAGTAGTAGGCCTATAGATCTTCTTCTCTCTTTCTTTCCCTTTTCTCTTCTCCTTGAGTCCCTTCCCTTTTCTCTTCTCCCTTCCCCTTTTCTTCCCTCTTTTTCTTTTCTTCTTTCCCTTTCTCTTCCCTCTTTTTCCCTTTTTTCTCTTCTCCTTTCCCCTTTTTTTTCTTCTTTCCTCTTTTTCTTCCCTCTTTTCTCTCTTTCCCTCTTCCCAATTTTTGACTCTTCCGGGGACTCTTCTTCCAGGTTTTTTTGTGTCCGGGGGGGCCGCTTGCCCCCCGGCCCCCACTGGTTACGCCACTGCTCCTGTTTGACCCATTTATACAGACATTAAATCATGACAATAGTTCAATGGAGTTTACCTATTATGATTTTATTAACTTCGTTAAAGAAATTCTCTAAATTTTGCTTACCTTGGTCAACGGGCAATACTTGTTAACAGTCGAAACGCTATGAATTGTAGAAATATATCTTTCTCCGGTTCATAGTTTTATATTGAAGCCGCATATATTTTGGCGCCCAAAACGTATTGAAGCCGAATATTAGCCTTGAATATTCACTTTGAACCAGCCTTAACATAGGAAGAAATCAAGCAGAAAATATACTTTGGCCCAATATAAACACTTTAGTTGACAGAACTAAAGGCAGTTATTTGATTTTGGGCAAATATAATTATGTTATGGCATTGATATTATAAATAAGGATGTGAAAATAATACTGTTTTGTTATGACACAACATAGTGTTAACATATGAGAAAGGTTTTTCACATAGTGTTAACATGTTGGTCTAACAGTTGGGGTTGTGAACACTTTGTATTCATGTGCAAATCTTTTACTTTTAAATGTTTTTCTTTTGTACATGTATTTTAAAGTAAAATAAACTTGCAAACAAACAAAATTAAAAAAACTCAACAAACAAAAATACAGAGAGATATAAGGCCATCTTAATTTAATTGTTAGTCTCAAAGCTCCAAGCGCATTAGTAAAATCGCCTGTTTTTACTGTGTTATTCCCGAAGGATTTAGTAAATTTCGAATCTATCACACAAAAATTTCACATCGTCAGACATAAAAAATAGCTGTTAAAGTCACAAATGTCAATAAATTTCTACATCTTGACCAGAGTAAAACTATGAGAGATGAAAGGTGGACGATACATTCGATATTCGCTGTGGGAACAAGCAGGGTAACAATTTTCCAGGTACAGGAAGTACGCAAACGAACTGTATAGCAGAGATATGGTCATTATATAACCATTTTCACCCAAATTACTTTCCGGACTTCCTGGTTTTTGGTAAAAAGCTGTACATTGGAAAAACTCAGGCAATTTTTGCTCTCAGTGGAAACATATAGGGTAACAGATTTCAAAATTTCTGTAAAAAAAAAGAGCAGATAAAAAAAGTGTGCAATGGCTTGTCTTCTGCGAAACATGCTGAATGTTCAAGCATTGAGTGCTGGACTGATGGTTACAACAAGTTGATTCAATTTGGATTCGTTAAGATTCCAGTGCTTTGTGTGCTCTCTCAATTCCAAGCACATATTTATTTTCAGTTAAAAAAGAGCTGTTAAAGTCACAAATGTCAATAAATTTCTTCATCTTGACCAGAGTAAAACTATGAGAGATGAAAGGTGGACGATACATTCGATATTCGCTGTGGAAACAAGCAGGGTAACAATTTTCCAGGTACAGGAAGTACGCAAACGAATAGCAGAGATATGGTCATTATATAACCATTTTCACCCAAATTACTTTCCGAACTTCCAGGTTTTTGGTAAAAAGCTGTACATTGGAAAAACTCAGGCAATTTTTGCTCTCAGTGGAAACATATAGGGTAACAGATTTCAAAATTTCTGTAAAAAAAAGAGCAGATAAAAAAAGTGTGCAATGGCTTGTCTTCTATGAAACATGCTGAATGTTCAAGCATTGAGTGCTGGACTGATGGTTACAACAAGTTGATTCAATTTGGATTCGTTAAGATTCCAGTGCTTTGTGTGCTCTCTCAATTCCAAGCACATATTTATTTTCTGAATAATTTAAATATAGCTACTAGTTACGTGAGTTTACTTTAAGTGGCCAGCAAGGCTATACCAGTTGTAGAAATTATGATGATGATATACACTAGCTACAAATATACAACCCATTGCTTATGACATATGCAGTGGCGTAGCATACATGTAAGTCATCCTATGGGGGGCACTGACCATGATTGGGGGCACATGGTTTGATTGGGGGGGGGGGCACAGCCTGTTTTTCAGCAATTTTCTTATGGGATTTCCTAAATTTTCAAATCAATTGGGGCCATATCCCTGCCCCGTATGACGCTATACCACTGGACATAATTATGCGAGTGTAGGAAGTGAAAATACAATCAGTCCAACCTCTCTTAACCAGCTATGGGATCAAGCATTGACTGAAAAATCTGGATTTCAGTGAATTTTGTGTAATTTAGCATTGAACATGTTGAATGTCTGAAGTGCTGAAATTGGGACAACAACAGATTCTTCAATATTGAGTAACAACACTGAAGGGTGACATTTGAGTGTTGTGTGCAATATAGATGTGTCTTAACTGCTTTGAGCATGAAATTAAGTTGTCTGAGTATGAAATTATGTTGTCAAAGCATTACAAATTTGTTTTCTTTTGAAGATCATTCTGGTTAAGATCACACTGCTGAATAGCAGTGTGATCTGTATAAAAGAGGTCCGAATAAGGGAGGTTGGACTGAATCGATGAAACTTAATGCTCTGCGTGTTCGCCATGCGCTTCAACGGAAAAAGTTCAAGTGTTGAAATATTTTCTCAAAAAAATCAAAAGCTATCTTAAGAACTACTGAACCAATACTAGGCTTGTTTGTACTCATTTTAATGCATTTTTCATGCTGATTCCAAATATGGTCATGACAATTTACAATTCTGAAATTTTTGAATTTTGAATTTTTTTAAAAAACTTTTCGTCTGCAGTCGACACCCGCGTGAAGAGAGTTAATGTGTGTAAAATGCCATTATAAAGCCTGCTATTGCGATATCCTTTGAAGTTACCAACAGGTAAATAGCAGTGAATGTCTAGGTCTATTCAAGCATGATATGCAAGTGTCAAAGTCAGCACTTCCTAAACATGCAAAAAAATGTATCCCCCAGTCTAGTCATTTATAGTCAATACCGGGTATGTATATTGCGATAAAATCACTTAAATTTTAGTAGCAAGATTATAAAATACTGATACCTTTTCCAATCAAAATTACAAAACAAAATAACCACTTAGTATCAGAAGCAATGACTTTCAGGGGCATCCCCTTCTCGATTTCAAACTATTACCTAATCTGTTTTCATCCATTTAGAATCATCTTTTTTCCTCTTCAATTTTGAATCCCAGCATTCAAATTCCTATGAATCACTAGGACAGATAGTTTCCCCTGCGGTACGATAATTGTAATTTGTATTCGAGTCGTCTTGCTGTCTGCCGACTCAACAACATCAAAACTAAAATTGCGTATGCTGCAAAGCAAATTCTGCGAGAACATTATGTGAGCTTCTCATGAGCCCCTCAATTGTTTTATCATAGTATTAATAACTGGGTAACCATGGTAACAATAAAATGAGAGAATACAAATTTGAGAGGGAAGAAAGACACATCTTTTATTTTGAACACGTTGAATTCTGCAGTAATGAGAATAGCAGAATTGCATTGACTATCATAATGCTCTTGCATCAAAAGACGCGTCGTTAGTGGAGATGTGATTGAACTGGGTTGAGCATGAGCGTGTATGCATGAACAACAGATTGACTACATGTAGTATGCCGGGGTTTCCCCTTATTAACCCTAACCCTACCCGTGGTTTTTGTGCTATCGGAAGGGAAAGAAGGAGCGAAAAAGGAGAGAAGATGAAGAAGAAAGTCACTTGGCACCCCCGGGATTCGAACCTGGGACCCCTCGCATGCCACGCAGAAGATCCCCAGCATGTAGCTACACAGGTGGCGTTGGCCCGCCAACGATTCCCTGGGTATATATGACTTGGTCTGATTGCGTCATCAAGTCCCGTGGAATGCATGCACTCAGAGCGTTTTGAATAGTGAGCTTTAGTGAGTCCTAGTTCTGTTAGGGTTAAGAAGGCATATAGGGAAAACATGCATGTAGCTTAACCCTAACCCTACCCGTGGTTTTTGTGCTATCGGAAGGGAAAGAAGGAACGAAAAAGGAGAGCAGATGAAGAAGAAAGTCACTTGGCACCCCCGGGATTCGAACCTGGGACCCCTCGCATGCCACGCAGAAGATCCCCAGCATGTAGCTACACAGGTGACGTTGGCCCGCCAACGCGATTCCCTGGGTATATATGACTTGGTCTGATTAAGTCATCAAGTCCCGTGGAATGCATGCACTCAGAGCGTTTTGAATAGTGAGCTTTAGTGAGTCCTAGTTCTGTTAGGGTTAATATCAAGGATTTTGTTTATACTCTGTGACTCATACCTAACAAGTGTTGGGTAAAATGTGAAGATAAAATCATTTTAGAGTAATGGGATAAGATGTACACATGTATTATACAGTGTATGATAAAGAAGTATTTGTTTTGATGAAGAGAGAGCACTCAGAGCAGATTGTAATACAGTTGGTTATTCAGCATCTGTGACCCGAATTGGAATGAAATATAATTGGAGGATCTGTTTCCAGTGTTTAGGATAAGACATCTATTAGTTTTAAGGTGGTACGTACTACACCCCTTGATAAATTTGTGAATATTTTCGTATTTTTCTCAAAATTAATAACACACTGGTAACAAAAGTTATGTATATTATTGGGGCAAAGTCCAGTTATTACACTGGAATTTCAGTGACTCAAGACAAGTGGTACGTTATTTATGATAATGTACCTCATTTCTAAACATATATAATGAACCACTTGTCTTGAATCATTGAAATTTCAGTGAAGTAATTGGATTCCTTGCCCCTATAATATATACATAATTTTGTTATCAGTGTGTAGTTATTTTTTGAGAAAAATGCAAAATTAGTCATTATCAGGGTTTGTAGTACCACCTTAAGCAATATTAACATTTCCGTAAAAAGTAGATTTGTAGATCTATGCACAAAATGTTTGTTTTCGCAATTTCACTGTCACAAATTCCCCTTTTTAATTTTGAGAGGTAAAACGAAGAAAATCATTAATTAATTCCAGCGCAAGTGTCGCCAATGTGTGTCACTTTGTTGTCCATGACTGAGGTGATGTTATAAACATCCCGTACACCATGTACAGTGTTATGAACATCGCGTACACCATGTATGTACAGTGTTATGAACATCGCGTACGGGTTCAACTAATATTTTGGCGGATTGAAGTAAATGACATAGACAGGTCATATTAAATAAAGCACTTAATCGTGAAATGTAAAAATCAGAATGTTGAAAATATGAATGCATTCATTTGTTTTAAGAATTATGTGTTGTAAATTTGTTTTCCTTATTTGTGTTTGATGTGACTTCCACACCCATCTCCTGTGTTGTATTTAATCATTCATCTAGAATATTGATCTTAGAGTCACCTGCAAAAGGCATTAAGTACAATTGCAATATAGGCTTATATAACCGTTTTGTCAGTTTAGCAGTCAACACAGACCACTTGCATATCTTTAATATATAGAAAGTCGGATGCTTGCCACCGTAGTACGCCTTACCTATGTATTTCAGCAGCATAGTATTTTAAAAAGTGGAAATTATTGTGCAAAGTTCCATCATTGATAAACCTGAATGCCGCAGTCTTCAGTCATCTGTATTAAAAGATTATATAGTGTTGAGCAGGGTCCAGTGATTTGAGTGGGGGAAAAATAGCAAATTTCCCAGATTGCTGCTTTTTTGCTGAAAATGGTAAATTTTTAAGTGGAATTATGTAAAATTGGAGGTTTTTCACACATACGAATCCTTGTTGTGAAAGTCATCAAAATATGCCAAGTTTTTACAGAAAATCTTTATACATGGGTAAAAGAAAAAAGAAGCCACATAAGATGACAATTTTTAGGTAAAAATTACCCCAAATGGGATAGTTTTGAAGCTCGGGTATACACCCCATCAAAAAATAATTCAAGTAGATGTACCCCCAAATCAGAAGTAATAATTAAAAGGGCATTTTGTGATCCACAGCATCATCCCTCCAATTTTCTCAACATGGAAACCTCTTGCTACATAATAATAATGTACAAACAATTTCTTGTAGATTAATTTTGTTTAGCAAAAATATCATGAAATTTGATGCAAAATGCAAAATCGGAATCAACTCAAATTTTTGGAATAAGGTTTTTTAGGGATATCTACTGAATAACAGGCCTTGCCGTTTGAGGCGAGCAATCGCTCTCGCTCCCCACCGCTCGCCCAAACTCGATTTCTAGTGAGCGATTTTCTACTCGCCAAAGACACTAAATATCACTCACTGCGAATCTTCCAAAATCTGCCATTCATGCATTTCAGCATTTAGGCCTAATCGATTCTGTGCCCCCTTCCAAGGCCAAGCGTAGAAAGTCAAAACATTTCAACGTAAATACATAAACCGTATTAAGACCGAAGCTCTACATGATTATGCCCAAATAAGTGATATACTTGTGAAAATTCAACCACTCGCCTAGAGTCATGCTAGCGAGTGATTAACCACTCGCCTTTAAAATCTAGACGGCAAGGCCTGGAATAATGTCATAAAAAGGGGATGTTAGGATCACAAAATACTTGTTTAATGTGCAACAATAATTATCAATCAATGTGACCGTTTGTCATGTTTGTCTTTGTGTCACCTGTAACAGATGCCTGGTAATAGACACTGCAGTCTATACGTATTCTGTCAAAGTCCTAGGTACAGACACATGTGTTTCCTCCCATTCCTATATTTCAGACGCAGTATTTCCTGTATATGCTCCTTTTATTTCACCAATGTGACATGATATGTGCGCAATACTTGACAGATCTGTACAACATTTGAAGTACCATTGCTTGGCTATTCCAGTTGAAATCCATACACCCCTGTGGAAAACATGACCTTAATCTTCCGCACAGGGTGTGAGAATTTCAAATGGGGTTACTTGAATGTGCCACTCCATTGTACACCCCTTGTTTGGGAGATTAAGGTCATGTCTTCCATAGGGGGTGTATGGTTTTCAATTGGAAGAGCGCAATGCTGATGGTGATGTCACCTACAATGTATTGTGATGCAGGAATTCTATTCAACAGTGTCACTTTTCATAGACCCCTTTCCGTAAATACATGTGTATCCCATCATGCACTAGTCACCCTTTCAGTGAATAAAAAAAAGTCACTGCGATTAGATCCATGATGCTTGTCATTGATGCGATCTTTACTGCACAATAGAACAATGTTCAACTTTTGCAGTAAAGATGTGCGCATCAGTGAATTGCGGAGTAAAGATGTGCGCATCAGTGAATTGCGGAGTAAAGATGTGCGCATCAGTGAATTGCGGAGTAAAGATGTGCGCATCAGTGAATTGCGGAGTAAAGATGTGCGCATCAGTGAATTGCGGAGTAAAGATGTGCGCATCAGTGAATTGCGGAGTAAAGATGTGCGCATCAGTGAATTGCGGAGTACAGATGTGCGCATCAGTGAATTGCGGAGTAAAGATGTGCGCATCAGTGAATTGCGGAGTAAAAGATGTGCGCATCAGTGAATTGCGGAGTAAAGATGTGCGCATCAGTGAATTGCGGAGTAAAGATGTGCGCATCAGTGAATTGCGGAGTAAAGATGTGCGCATCAGTGAATTGCGGAGTAAAGATGTGCGCATCAGTGAATTGCGGAGTAAAGATGTGCGCATCAGTGAATTGCGGAGTAAAGATGTGCGCATCAGTGAATTGCGGAGTAAAGATGTGCGCATCAGTGAATTGCGGAGTAAAGATGTGCGCATCAGTGAATTGCGGAGTAGAGATGTGCGCATCAGTGAATTGCGGAGTAAAGATGTGCGCATCAGTGAATTGCGGAGTAAAGATGTGCGCATCAGTGAATTGCGGAGTAAAGATGTGCGCATCAGTGAATTGCGGAGTAAAGATGTGCGCATCAGTGAATTGCGGAGTAAAGATGTGCGCATCAGTGAATTGCGGAGTAAAGATGTGCGCATCAGTGAATTGCGGAGTAAAGATGTGCGCATCAGTGAATTGCGGAGTACAGATGTGCGCATCAGTGAATTGCGGAGTAAAGATGTGCGCATCAGTGAATTGCGGAGTAAAGATGTGCGCATCAGTGAATTGCGGAGTAAAGATGTGCGCATCAGTAATATGTCATATGGGGTCTAATCGCGATTAACAGAAAAGATTGCATATAATGCATTCTTTTTGTCACATACACATAATTTCAAAATACAATCTTAATTGTGTATGATAAAATTAATATCAGGTTATAGGTCATGAAAACATTTATGTGAAAAAACACTATTTGCAAAATGTTATTGCAAAATATTTTTTGTTAAACATTTTTAGCATTTTGCATTAAATATTCAAACAAGTTTTCTAAATGTTATTAAAACCCTTTATATAACCCAACTTTTAAACGTTTTCTCAGGGGTAGAAATAAGGGACCATTTCCTGATAGCCATCCGGGCTATCTAGACATTTTTTCTGATAGCCCTGGCGGAAATTCAATAGCCCTTAAAAACATTTTTTTCTTGGCCCAACATCGGAGTCTTGTTAATTGTCAGGCATGGAGGATGGAGCTTAAACACAGCAGCAAGTATCAATAGCCCGATGGGCTACATGGAGATAAAACCCAGTAGCCCGACAGAAAATTTAATAGCCATGGCTATCGGGCTACCGCTTATTTCGACCCCTGTTTTCTGTAAAACATGTTGTGTTTGCTGGGAATCTAGCCATTGTGCTTTTGAATATGTCTTCACATACTTGTATGAAGTGCAGCAAGGGCTGCACATTTTCATTTTTGGGAGCAATTTTGCCACATTTCATTTTAAAAGAAATCCTGAAAAATTAATTTTATTGGAGGAAAATGTTTTCAAAATATTGTGTTTGTTTATAAGACAGGTGAAATCAATGACACTTGACCAACAATTTGTTGTTTTATGTCTAAATTATTTTGCAACTAATTTGACCATATTGATGATAGTAATTGTGATTTTAACTTTTACCATAAAACTTACAAACACAAGTTTAACTGTGTCAACTTTGTTGACAAAGAAAAATTTGTCTTACATTTTGGTTTGTTGTACAATTACAGGAAACAAACATGTAATTTTTTCACCATATTACCAAACAGATAGTACGATGCATGGCCCACATTGTACGTCTTCAAATTAATAGTACCTAACCAGGCCGGCCTGCATGTCTGTCGGAGGAATCTAATTCATTAAACATTTATCAATTACATGTGAGGAGAATTCTCTAAGTTAAAGAGACTTTATGTGTATGGCAAGGGTGAAAATAAGTGGGAGACAGGAGCCGTTTAGCCCCCAGAAACCCTGAAATGGCCCCTGCTCCCATCTTAATTTAAGCTGACCAGGGGACACTTTTCTTCAGAAACTGGCCCCTGGTCACTATACCCAAAAATTCCAATTCTAGCTCCATAAATGCATGATGAACTTATCCAGAACAAATATTGGCCCCTTGTTGATTAGAAGTGGCCCTTGGTTCCATGTTGAATGAAGTGAACCAGGGGCCATTTTGTATAAAAAGGAGCCCCTGGTTCATTATTTCTTATTTTCACCCTTGGTGTATGGTGCTAGCTGCAGATGGAGGCATATATTACTACCAGTGTGTCATTGGGCAGGAAAAACCTCCTATGTGTTTGTGGCCCCTGAACATGTTTAAAACAAAACTACCAACTGGTTGCATAGGAGGTTTTACTTTTAAACATGTTCAGGGGCCAATGACACATAGGAGGTTTTTCCTGCCCAACGACGCGGTGCTACTGGTTGTAAATGAACAGACTGTCAGTAAATTTGAGGAATCTTATTTGAAGGGGAAATAAACAGATGCACCTCAATGAAAACATTACGGTTCCTTTAAAAAAATTCTTCCTGGAGAGGGGAAAATTGACTTTGTATTCATAACCTCATTAATAAAGGCGATGCATGCGATCCAATCACATTTAGTTATTTGTGAAAATGCGAACACAAATCGAGGTCATTAATATCTCACAATTGACCGCAAAATGCGTAATTGTTCCAATGGCGCCCACAATTGACCGGAGTTTGCGTGTTGTTGTGCGTCGAACAAAGTGTGCGCGCGCTGACTGCCGTATTTGGATTGCGCGTTACCATATTTGCACAGATTGTGATACGCACTTTTGTTATTGGTCGTCCTGTTTTAGCCTGATCGATTTTTGGAAAGGGAAGATGTAAAAATCATCTATTTTATAAACTTTTGAGCAAAATTTTGTGTTATTTTGTAAGGTGAATATAAGGTGAATATGTCGGGCATTGTGAAAAATCTAAACATTTTGCTTTGGACCTCGGAATATCCCTCGGCAAATGTTTAGATTTTTCACGATGCCCTCCAAATAACCGATCGCGCAGTTATTAACCTCTAATTAAAATTAAAATGTCAACATTTAAAAGAACAGCTACGATTGCTAAATGTGGGTTATATAATTATGTCATTGGAAATCGGACCATTTTGACGCAGTGAACTTTAAAGGAACAAGCTGCAAAATAATTACCATCAGAAAATACTTAAATTGTAATCAGAGTAAACAAACTTAAGTCAGTTCAGAATATAGACTATAGGCATTGTTTGTGAATGATTCATCTAAATTCCGCTTTAATTCCATTTTAATGTGGCCAAGCAAATTCCAAATTGATCATCCACACAGCCAAAGCTAAGATAATTATGCTATGCTGTTTCTACTTAAACTGATTATCTGCGAGTTGCTGGAAGGAGAACGCGTACTGCCGACTCTTTTGAATGGCATCTCAGTGCGGTGTAATATTTCGTGTTATTAAATCGCTGATTAAGTTAATTCCCTGTACTATAAGCTAACATGGGGGAAATCTACATAGGACAGGAGAACTGCATTAGCACGTATCAGTGTACACTTTTGTGGTCTGTGTTGCATCTAAACAGGCGTACCATACATTGGCTTAGGAACCAGTTGGTCTTGTGGGGGCTCAGCCCCTCAATAATTTTGGTGTGGGGTATACTGGGAAAATGGGTGTTTTTTATCGATTTTTCAGAGTTTTGGGAGCTGAAGTCCCCCGCACTTTGTTAAAAATCATGTAAAATCAGCCGTTTATTGGCGATTTTAGCCATTAAGCCCCCCCACAGGAAAAGATCCTGGACATGCCGGTTCATGGCATGCACTTGCACACTACAGCATATGTCTAAACAGCAGTGGTGTAACTAACAGGGGACAGGAAGGGATCCCCCTCTCCCCCTTCTCCCTGCATCCCCCCCAATAAGTTGACTGTTTGAACATTTGCTTCAATAGAGGATCAGTATTTAAACCCATTCCCCCACCTCCCCTGGCAGATTTCTCCCTGCAGATTCAACCTTGATTGCAAAAGTGTACATTGTAGTTAGGCTACTGCGTGTGTGTGCGACATTCACAATGTAAGTGATATTTGCATCATATAGACAGCCTCAAAGTGTGCAACACAAGTCTGCATTGATCTAGATTTCAGAAGCACTGCATTAATGCGATTTAGCATCCAGTGTGAATAGCCCCATTGGCAATGTGATAGCTTTGCTGTGCAGGTTCTCCGATAAGAAAGGATAACTGGCCGAGCTAACCTTTCTTCAAAGGTGCCATGTGTCAATTAGATTTCTCATTTCAAGATAAGTTTATGAAATTGTGTTATGATTATAAATATTTGAAATTAAAACATTGGCAGATATGGCGATGGAGTGGACTGTTGCCAAACAAATCTTGATAGTATAGCAAAACAAATCTAGATAATGTTGGGCGTAAACAACCATCTGCAGTGTTTTAGGTTTGAGATAGCGTTGTTTAGGATTGGGGTTAAGGTTAGGACAAGGGTTTATGGTTAAGGTTAGGGTTTAAGGGTGCATTTAGGGTTAGGGCATGAAGTTATTCTGAAGTTGGTTTACCACATAGAAAAAGGATAAAGTGAGTGAGGATAATATACATTTTTGGGGCTATGGTTAGTTATTCCGAAGGGTCGTTATTCTGAAGATTCCTTACTCTGATGGTTCGTTATTTCTGAAGAATCAATATTCTGATCATTATTCCAAAGGACCATTATTCCGCAATTTGGAGTAATGACCCTTACCAAGCCTTCAATTCTTCAATCCCATGTTTGTTAATCACATGTTGTGATTGCTAGTATGATATGCCCTTCACATTGAAATATGCCCAGGGAAATAATGTACCAATGTTCAACGCACAGGAAAATTTGTCTTCATTTTCACACAAACAAGATATTAGATTATACATGATGATATAGTAAATAAGTAAAAAACTCATAACATTCATAGCATCTTTTGCACTTATATGATCTTTGAAACAGCAGAGATGTCAACAAGTCATTTTTTGCAAGTCAAGTCCAAGTCACAAGTCCTTTTGTCCAAGTCCCAAGTAAGTCAAGTCATTTTGAAAAAGTTGCAAGTCAAGTCAAGTCACAAGTCATCAAATAACAAGTCAAGTCACAAGTAAGTCACATGTTGTCACAAGTTGTCACAAGTCACTACAAGTCTATTCACCAGTTTTGTGTTTGCTGGGACAGGACTCCGAGTTTTCAACCCGACATACTTTTACTTCCCACACCGAGCCTGTGTTGCTGATTGAGGGCACCATTTATTTATTTATTTCCAAGGCCCGCCAGCGGATAATTCATTTGTAGGCCTATTAATATTCATAAATTCTATCCATAAATTTCAATTTACAGGAAAGTAACCTCAGAATTGCGTTGGTAACAAGTCAATTTTTTCAAGTCCAAGTCAAAGTCAAAGTCATTTTGTCTAAGTCACAAGTAACTCAAGTCATTTTGCAAAAGTTGCAAGTCAAGTCACAAGTCCCAATAATAGTGACTTGAGTCAGACTCGAGTCCAAGTCACACGACTCAAGTCTACATCTCTGTGAAACAGCTTGTGGTGTATTTTGCTATAGAAAAATTAGAGCAATATATAGAAAACTGGGTTACAAGTGCATGTTTATTGTGTGTCGGAAGAAAACTGATGAAAGAAAACAATGTACATGCCATCCCACCTGGTGAAACAGTAGATTTGACATGTCCTCCTTGTGATGGATGAAAACAAGTTGAATCATGTCATTGGTTTGTTGTCTTGTTGTTGTTGCTGTCGGCTTCATTTAATTATGATGTGTTATTGCTTTTCATAATCAAAATCACCGCTAGTGATGATATTAAAGATGAAGATGATTTGAAGTTCATGTTGTTAAGAATTGGAATGAAATGGCCATTATTTTGTATTTTATTTATTTTGATTCTAGATGATGATGATGATAATGATGATGATAATTATGATGATAATGATGATGACGATGATGATGATGATGTTGATAATGATGATGATAATGATGATGATAATGATGATGACGATTACAATGATGATGACAATGATGATGAGTACCATGATGATCATGATTACCTTGGCAATCATGATGACCATGGTAAAGGCCAGATATTTATCAGGAGGGTGATGCTGATGATGATCATTATGAAAACAATGTACATGCCATCCCACCTGGTGAAACACAAGTTATTGACATGTCCTCCTTGTGATGGATACAAGCAAGTTGAATCATGTCATTGGTTTGTTGTCTTGCTGTCATTTTTGTTTGATTTCTTTGCTACATTGTTATTTTCAAACTGATGATAATGATGACAGTGAGGAAGATGATGAGGATGAGAGGAAGAAGGACAACAACTCAACAAGTACTCAAAGCTTTTGAATGCTATCTTATGAACTTGTTTCCTCTTTGTTTACTTGCAGACGAAAGGGAAGATATCCAGAAGAAAACTTTCACAAAGTGGGTGAATGCACAGTTAGCCAAGGTAAGATTTTACATGGAATCTACAGGTACTGATTATGTTTGCATACAGTGAACAGCTCTTTTCAGAGCCACTGACGTCTGTATGGAACTACATTTAGTAGGAATTAATGGATGGTGTAAGTCATGTCCATTGTGACTTCTCTTTAGTCTGAAGGGTCGCTAGTCCGAAGGTTCTCTAGTCCGAATGGTCGCTAGTCAGAAAACCAAATTAAGTTTGCTAATCCGAAGCTTCTCTAGTCCGAATATAGAATAAGGGTTAGGGTTTAGTGTTAGGGTAAGCGAGCCTTATTCTTTATTCGGACTAGAGAACCTTATTCATTATTCGGACTAGCGAACCCTGGGACTAGAGAACCCGATATTTGGCTAGCAAACCTTTTTCAGAATTCAAACTATCGAATGATAAATTACGTGTTCGGACTAGCGAACCTTTGGACTTTCGAACAAGAACAAGTGTCCATACCTAGGCAATATATTTTAGATAATCGAAAGATACCAATGTAGTAGATTCAGCAGTCATGTTGGTGGCGGTGCTGTGAGTAGATGTTAGGTCATTTTTACAGCACCTCAGAATCACGCTTTGGCTCTCTTCAATAAAAACATTAAGAAAATGTAAAAGAATCTACTTTTTGGCCTGAACCTGTCAAACTTGTCACTTTTTGGGAAACAAAATTGCCAAATTTCCATGCATATCAGGTCTTTAGTACCTTCTCTCCATTTCACCCTACAAAACTTTAGTAAACCATAAAATTTCTATTCAGTTCCCTTACACTATGGACCACAATGGCCTCATCCCAATGGCATAAGTTCAATAACCTCAATTAAATCATAGTGCTAAACTTGACCTCAAGTTACAGAGTATGAGTTTTTGTACCCAAATTTTCAAAGGTCATTCAATCAATCAATGAATGTAAAAATGTATTGGGTTTAAAGAAATGTGTCCTGGTAGATGAGCATGTTGTGGATCCTAGTCTTATACAAGATGGTTAAGTTTTCTCTGTATCTAGCTGATATGAAAGCGATACAAGTGGTGAAACGAACTGCATTGATATGTGTCATGTAACTAAAGCTCCACATAATTGTTCAGATCGCACCCTTGCAAAATCGAAATGTCAGCTCGCTGGTGGAAGTCAAACCATGATTTCATAATTCGCTATGTTGGTGATACAGAGCATAAAAACCTCAATTAAATTTGACCTTTGTAGAAATTGACAGTCTTTAGCTAAACAGTAAATGCCAGTTGCTCTCGTTTAATCACATTGACTTACACGCATTGTACATAAATGAGGAGCATACATACATATAAGTATGGTAGATTTAAAAAATGAGATGAATTGTGCCGATACATACAGTGTGTGAGATGATGAAATGCATGCGTGAATGTGAGCACCATGTTGATATCGAAGCAAAGAGGACTGCAGGAGGTAGCATTTTATACATTTGTAAAATGATTTGTTGAATGTCCTTACTGCTGGTTGGGGAAGGTTATACATTTGGGTTAAATAATATTTTGAGGCTTATACCTATATTAAAGTTAAGGTTATGGCCTTTGCTGGATTTTTTTATATCCATGTATCAAGTCTTCACAGATATGTATATCATATGTTATGGGAATGTTTGTTGTACTAGCTAACAAATTAATAAATAAACAAAGAAAGATGTACACAAACAAATACAGAATTACAAAACTGCCTCTCATACTATATCATCATATGTTGCAGAATGTGTATATCAAACGATTGCCAATTCAGATAGTTTCAGGGAGAATGTATTGTGCTGTATCCTGATCGGCACTCGGCAGCCTTATCCCAGATTTCCTTCCTCAGCACTGAGATTATGGTATCTGTAGAAAGCTCATATTTTATCATTACCCCAGTAAAATTTAATGCCTGAGATATTTTTGGTTTAGATGGTGTGAACAAAAATGTGGTGAATTGTGGTAACCACAACCGGAAGTATACATGTACACTATCCCATGGGGCATTGTTACATGTACATGTATGTACACGTTTTTGCTTCTCACATCAAAACCGCTCGGGGCTTGAAATAAGCAGGAGCAAGGGGCAAATTTACCCCTGCTAATAGGCAAAATGCCCCTGGTTCTGAAACAGAACTGTGTATATTTGTATAGACCAGGGGCAATATTTACACAAAAACACCAAATATTGCTCCTGGATCTAAAATCCTTATTTCAAGCCCTGAAACTGCTGGAGCAAATTAACTCAAAATGTTATACAACTCAAAATTTGGAAACATAATGTTTTGATAGCAGGCCTCAATGTAAGATTGAAAACAGAACGTGAAAAAATCAGACCACGTATGCCCCTATATAACATATAAGAGAAAAACAAACAAACAAATAAACAAACAAACAAACATGCAAGCAAACATAAGATGCATCTAGTTGGTGATGTTGCCAAAAGGGTATCAAGTCAAGCCAAACAAATAGTATGTTCGGTGCATGTGTGCAGTTGTAGGTCGCATATGCAATAGTTTACAAGCAACTGCTCAACCAGGGATTCTATAGCAAACCAATAATGACTGGCCCATATTAGCTGGAGTAATAATATTGTGTTCAGAGTAAGCTGCACTGTTATATAACTGAATTGCGTTCAGTATATTTTCGAGATAATGCGGATATTTACCAAGCATGTATGTTCTTGAGTGTGATGCCTCCCTGTGTAGAGTTCATGAAGTAGGCCTGTATACACAGTGGCGCGCTACGGGGGTGGGGTGGGGGGCAAGGGGGGCATTTTCCCCCCAATATTTTTCTTGCCCCCAGTTTGCCCTCCCACTTTTGAGGCAAAACCCCCCAAAATCATGTAAATTTCCACTTTTTGTGGCAATTTTGCGCAAAATTTACCAAAATTCACTTTTCCCCCCATGCCCCCCCCCCCCGAAAACATTCTTGGCGCCGCCACTGTGTATACAGAGACTTGCTTCAATGAAGGCAGGGAATATGTGCCTCAATCCAAGAACCCACCCGCACTTTTCACTTTTAGATTGTGTCGACACAGATTCAATGGTCATTCATAAATTTTAATTGCTGTGATAGATCGGTGTTTGTTTAGTAACAGTGACAAAGAAAATAGGCAGATGTTTACAGCAGAGATAAATATCGTAGTTTGTTGTTGATGAGTGGGTTTCGATGCAGCTGCAGTGGCAGAGGTGCTCAGGTCTTTGGGTATAACTGGCTCAGTTCCTTGGACTACGAGGCCATGAAGCGGCTGAGAGGGCGCACGAAGCGCACCCAGTGATTCGCGGCTGAGCAGGAGCACTACTTCCACCTTTTACTGGGCACGGCACTGGGTCCAGGGCTGGTCTTAGGGGTTAAATGTCATATGCGGTCATTTGGTGTAAATGTTAACAATTTTGGGATCTTCGTAAATTTTTTAGGTTAAACAAAATGTTAGTAACATGAAGTGCATTTATTTTGTGAATGTACTATTATCACTCCTCTTTGGGATAATCTCTTGGTTTTCATCAATGATATAACTAAGGAGAATCAAACCTTTTCCACATTTGAGAGATTATTTGGAGTTACTAAGGACGTCTCTCCTCATAGTACTGGCATTAACTTTTTATTTCTCTTTCTTAAATTTTATATTCATAGATGCAAATTTCAACAGGTGGCTCCTTCTCTTTCCGCAATTTTGTTAAGCTTAAATTCAACATTGAGTACAAAATTGCTGAGAAAAATGGCAATCTTGGCAAGCACTTTAAAAAGTTTTCTTTTGACATCGATAAAATTTGATTGTGTTTTTTTTCAAGTAACTTTTATATTATGTATATTATGTATATATCATGGCTAGTTTTTTTTAAGTGTGTGAGTAGAATATGAATCCTTTTTTTTTTTTTTTGTCTTTTTGTATGTTTTGTATGAGTGTGAGTGTTCGTTGTCTTCGTCCATAGTCTTTGTCTCGTCTGTCTCTCTTTGTACCTGTTGCTCAAAAAGAATATTTTGATTATGTAATTATTGTTCATGATCGTTGGGAACTGATGGCTCATTATGTATGTCTTTTCTCCCTCCATCAGTTCCAAGCACAGGAATAAAAAAAAAAAAAAAAAAAAAAAAAAAAACAACTTACGTACAAGTATATAACAGCCATGATAGAGAACGTAAAAGGAAGCTTGAACACTTGTGATCTGCGAATCTCGTAAGTTAAATACTCTGCTGTTAAACACTTTTGTGTTTGGTATAAATTCACTGGCATAGTATGTAAGAATATGACTTTTGCTAGGTCAACTGGCTCATGCTTTCTTTTTTGCAAACCACTGATCGAAATGATCACAACACAAAGCCTATGGCATATCATAATTTGGAATAGGTGTATGAGTCTAGGCTTTAACCAGTAACCAATGGATACCAATATGCACTACATGAGTACATCAGCAAATTAGTACTATGGGTATGACATCAGGCACTACATGTAGGATCCACAACATGATCATCTATCAGGGCACAGTTCTTTAACCTCAATACATTTGTCCATTCATTGAATGACCTCAAAAAATTTGGGTACAAAAACTCATACTCTGCAACTTGAGGTCAAATTTTGCACTATGATTGTTTAATTGAGGTTATTGAACTATGCCATTGGGATGAGGCCATTGTGGTCCATAGTGAGGAGTCATGTTCCAGCTCATCATGAACATACTTCAGGATGACCTGTATAGAGCCGAGTCTGACACGAAATTACACAATGACAAAATTACCCCTGCGTAGTAGCTGACAGTAAGCAAAGATGTGCTAATGTCGTAACTGATTTATCAGGAGGGGAAGCCTGGGCCATGATGTTTTGCACTTCATCAAGATGTTTTCCCAGGGATGTTCTCTAGTCACGATCAGGCGAGAGCTTTACCTCCGACTTAACCTAATAGCATGATAGTCATAAAACTCAATTAATTTAACACAGATACATGTCTGTGCAAAAGTTACCGAGATGTCAATGGTAAATTACCAAATTAAGTGCAAACGCGTTCTTGAAACAAATAGCAGCGTAAGTAAGCACACAGCACTTTATCAAGGAGAGATGTGAAGTAACTGTCTGGTTTTTAAGTAGTTGGAAGTGTTCTTTACTCTCATCAAGCAGCTGAGAAATGCTACCTGTGATCCCGATATACCGCGTGGAGTACATGTACATGTATGTTAATTTCATCGTTCAATATAATGTGATAAAAGAAGCATTGCAAATACTGAAGTAAACATTAGACTTAAAAGGTAAATATTCCATGTACATGTAGGTATCATAATTTGTAATAGCTCCCGAGTTATCACACAGATCACTCTGGGCATAGTCAGAAACCTTGAACCCAGTTGGGGGTGAGGGGCAGGCCCGTAGCCAGGGGGTGCAATATACTCCCCCCCCCCCTCTAAATAGGCAACAGGATTGCTTTGTCTTTGGAAATATCTCCCACAGGGGGAGTATAAATTTCAAATGGAATAGACACATTAGGCAGCTCCATTTGAATGTCATATACCCTCTAAGAAAGGCTCAACCTGAATCTTCCACAGAGGAAGGGTGAATTTCAAACGGAGCTGCCTAATGTGTTCATTTCATTTGAAATTCATACGGTACTCCTTCTGTAGAAGATATTTCCAAAATCTTCCACAGGGGTAGTGTGGATTTGAAATGGAATAGCCCATTTGTCATTTTAAACCCATGGCCTCAAAGCCACCCTCAGTACGAACCTGTGTGTTAAATTTCTTTTGGAGTTACCTTAGAGTGGTCTGAACCCCTCCTTGTGTAAATCCGGTTGTCTTACTGTATATTCTGGGAATGACGCGCAATGCAATATTTATAACTGTGAGATATTAGATTGATTGATTGTGTGTTTAGTTGATATGGCGGTGTCTATATATTCATCAATCATAGTTGGTTTCATACGTTTCCTGATCAAGAATGTTGTCATAAACCATAATGTAACCTTGCGCTGTATACATTGCTTTAAAGCATTTAGGACAGTGCTTTATGCCCGGTATGTTATGGGTCATTCTTCGCTAAGGTGCACGATTGCAGTCCCTCCACTTTCAGGAGTCATAACTAAAATACGAAACATTATTTCGAATTTTATTTTTTGCAGTTGTTTAGTATTGACGTTCCTTTTATATCTCAAAACATCAAAATATTAAAAGAAGTTCTTATTTTCGAGAAAATTGCTTATATACAGGGTGTCACAACCCCCAAAACCCCATGTCCCGATTGGGGTCATCAACATTTTTGATGCTGATATCTTTTAGTGGATAACTTCAGCATCGTAAAAAACACCGGGAATGACAAGTTATTTATTGTATATTGTAGAAAAAGTTATTGTAACACATCTTTCCTAGCCAGGAGTAAAAATAATTTCACCCTATATGTCTAAAATTTCCTGTCCCTATGTCTCGTCATCTACCATCACGAAAATTTAGAAGCGCCTGGAGAAAATACAATTTTGTAAGGTCATTTATTTGACCTAGAGAGCACAAGTCAATATGCAGTAAGTTCATTTAGACATTTTTTCCTCATGTTGGCGCAATAAATTCATCAAAACTATAACCATTTCTTCACTCATACGGGTGGGTACCTTTATTAATCATCATCTCCGAACGCTTCTCATACCTAAAATGTTCGCATTATTTATTTTACTTTTTTCAAAATTTATTTCTATTCACCTTCTTTATTGACCATGTGCATGTTATAGTTGTACCACTAGGGTCGTAAGTTTCTTAATTTCGTAATATACCATCACATCATATCCGTCACAATTTTGTGACGGATATGACGTTTGGGTGTGATTTTCACTATGAAAGAATCATTTCCGCCACATGACGGAGATGATACAGCAGAATTTCCATTCCTTGACATCATCTCCGTCACTCTACAGATACATGTAACGCCCTGCTTTGACCTTAAAACTGGTAAAATGGAAATGTAATGATATATTGCATAATCTTGGTTATACTCCCTTCCTCTGTAGATAAAAAACAAATGTTCAATGTGTGACACATTTTTGGTATCAGTTGAACTTTGTTGCAATTGTGACGGAGATGACGACGGTGATGGAGATGACATTAGCTGTAGAAAAAGCCAAAAAATTACATCAAGCTGCTAATAAAGATTGAGCCAAACACTTTTTTACTACACTGGAGACATGTCTCTTTCTTAATCTGTAAAAAAATTAACAGAAAAATCATTTTGAAATGTCTATTTTCCAAACCTTCAAACGTGCACCTTACCGAAGAATGACCCCTATACTGCGTATAACAATAACATAGGACAATTTTACCTAAAGAAAGTTTGCTTATAAAATATTGCATTTTTTTGCTCAAAATACATGTAGTGGGATTCTCTGAAAGGAGGTGGCAACCAAAACCGGGGAGGGGCACTCACTAAAAATGGGTGACAGGGATGTGCGATCACATTGACCACGATTTTCAACTCCCTCTAACCCAGTGACCATTGTTTTGTTTCAATTAACTCTCTCTCATGATCCAATGACTCCCTTTTTTGTTCCTGTCACCAAAAAGATCCCATTTTTAAAGAATTTTGGACACACATTTTTGATAATCTCTCATGATGACCCTATTTTTTCCTCAAAATGTCAAATTTTGATTATTTTTTTGGTATCAAAAATGTGTCAAATTTTATAGTTTGACCAAAAATGTTCCGTCTCATGGAATTGGAAAGACCTCCATTTTTGGCCACAATTTCTCTGTACGGAAAGACCCCCTTTTTTGTTGGTCTTCTCACTGAGTGAACCCATTTTGTGGTGTCAAAGTTCTCACTGAATGATCCCTAGTTTCAAAATTGGTGTCCACACATCACCATCTTCTGAAGTCAACAGTTGCAATGCAGGTTTTTTACTTCATTGGAAGAATGAAATTGCATCAAAAATCAAAAATCAAAAATCAAAATTGCAAGTGAATGCTTAGGTTGATTTTCAATGATTAACCAAAGCAATCAGAGATGTAATTGCAAGTTAATGTATGATTGAAAACAGCCCAGGATTAATATAATTACTCCAGCAACAACCGTCACTTTAATACAAATGTTGATAATCGGCTGTTTAAGCGGTCAGTGCCAGTCATCCCAGTACATAAATGGTCTGCGACTATTGAACCACAGACTGTTGACACAAGTCGGATGCCACATTAATAGTTGTGCACTGGCTAGAGTCAATGATCGATTGCTGCGACAAATTGCTGTATTTGAGCAAGATTACATTTATTAGACTGAAATTTTGCAATTAATCAGTCTGAAGCTTGGCATGTTATGTACATGTAGGTTGGTACATGTAGTTAGCACAGTTAGCATACAGATACTTGGTATGTTGTATGCAATTGTGTTTGTCTTTACAACATAACTCAAGAGCCACAGGACCTACAAAAGTATATCTGTGATATTTGAATCCTTCTACATGCTCGCTATGAAATGATCAATGCAATTTTTGCCAAAGCACAATACCATTCGTAGGATGCTGTGAACGACCAAATCGCAACAGTTGAAAATAGTTACTAACCTTCAACTGCTATGATTGCTAACAATTTAATAAACCGACTTTCGAAGGGAAAAATGGACTCTCAAACCATATCACCTTTGTAAAACGTACATAACTCATTAACAACAATAAATCAAGTAAGTTTTCAAAGTATATGATTAGTAGACTGAACTTCTGCAAAACATCAAGGTGTTATTTTGAAAATCAATCTTTTTGGCTGTCTTGACCAACAGTACTTAGTTAACCCTTAAAGTTAGCAAATTTTACCAAATTTGAGCCATATGGAGTTCCTGAAACGTAACGCAGCTAGAGTAATATTTTAGGGGTTGCATTATTTTCCTAAAAATGACAAAATGCACCAGAAAATGTGTGATATTTGGTACCCACATTGCTCCCTTGCATCCCTTTTGGTTCATTCCTTTGATTACAAGGGATCACTGACACATAATTTATTTATATCAACCCATCGCATTTCAAAATAAAATGGCTGGCAAGGTACATAGAATTGAACTGGAACTGAAATACACTTAAAAGGTGATATTGTGTGAAAACACATTAGAGAATGCTCATATGTGGTAATATTAAGCATAATGTATGCCATAGGAAAAATCACTTGAAAATGGCACAAATGGGTTTGCTGCACTAATTTGTGTCTCGCCTCTTATGAGTTAAGAACAAATGCATTATTGACTCAAGTCACGCACAGAGATTTGCAATATGTAAAAAGGGATGGAAATGGTATGCTTGTATTCAGGAGATGGCCTGAATCATGGAGTATCAACCAAGTATCTGTGGTAGAACCTGTAATGTTAAGGGGAAGCAGTGTCAGAGTAAGCTCTAGGGTCTTTATTAAAGGAGTTCTTCAGGTACTTGGAGCCTGCATGGAGGGTAGTGCAACATGCCTGGATATGCAAAAATGAGTCCTTTAAAGGGTCAAAGGTCAACATTTGTAGGAAATGTTTACATTTAAAACACATTTTTGAGTGAAAATGGTAGGCTTAATAACAAAAAGGGAAAACTCAAAACTTTTTAGGGGCAAAGTTAACTTTTTACATAGAAATTACAACTTACAATCCCACTTTTGCCTAAAGAGGTCAGCATTTTGAAAGTTCTGTATTCATCTGAACATGTAAGTCAAGTATCGCAGTGTCTGGTGCCTATAAACTTTGCATACAAGTTTATATGCAAAATGAGGCTTTTGTCGCTAAAATTATTTTAGCTTGGCCACTAACTTAAATTATGTTTCACTATTTTCAGCAACAAGATGATAATAAGTATCTCTGGTACTAAAGTCGGAGTGTGTAACAAACTTGGTGGTTACCTTATTACCTGGGCAACATGCTAATGCCATTGCCTCTGTCAGAATGGAAATTGGGTCTAAAATGGGCTGATGCAGTATGAATTCTCCTTTGCTATAGCTAAATTTTCTGTAATACAGCCTGAAGTCCAGAAGTCAGCATAATTGTTGCTCATAAAATGGGCAAGAGTGAACATGAATTGAAAACAAAATGCTCAACAAATGACACCCCATACATCCGCTCATGTAGTACATTGTAATGTGATACATTACTGTTCTGTTCATGCCTGCCGACTTGCAGACTTTGACAGGAATCCTGTCATCATAGTTACGCATCATAGCACATCTCGCAGTATTCATGCATGGAATATGTGTGTACAAAGAGATATGTGTGGAAACATCTTTTTATGATATTATACTAATGAAATATGTAACACTGGCATCATGCTATATGAATAATGTGTGAATGTGTTCAATCAGGTCTGAAATGATGATGTCATGTGTAAAAGTAGATATTATAAAACACTTTCATTTTTTGGTGATTTTTAATTTCAATTTTTAATTTTAATTTTTAGCATTTTTGCCCTTTTCTGAATCATATTTCAAGAACTCCAGTTAAGTTGTCGTACACATGGGGTATCATGGATGTCTTAAGTTTCATTATAATTTTATTTTATCAAGATCAGGTGGCCTGAGCAGTATATAAACTATTACAGTATCAAAATCACTTATAATGTTTGAAAGATTATCTTTTTCATCTTAAAAATACAGTCATGCATCTTTAGGATGAAAATTTAAATCCATTCTTTTTTTCTACTCGTTAGAGAACTGTGCGTCCCGGGCCATGCATTCGTTATAAAGTCAGCAGCACAAAAAGTAACGCATCTGTTATAAATACGGCTATAGCTTCAAAACTAATAATTGAATATTAAATATCAGTATAATTTCGAGTTCAACTGAATGCTTTCATCATGATTAACATGCTTTTATTTATCAAAAATAGACTATGGCATAGTCTAGGAAACCTCTGGCTACAGAATATTTATGTACCAAATATTTCTTGCAGATTAATTCGTTTAGCAAAAATATCGTCAAATTTGAATTTCATTCTGGTATACCAGAACGAAATTACACACAGTGGCCTATGGAGCAGTGTAATATACATAATCATGCATAACTCGCAAACGCAAAATCGGAATCAACTGAAATTTTGGGAATAAGCTTTTTTCGTGAATATTTACTGAAAAATGTCACAAAAAGAGGATCACAAAATCCTCCTTTAATTGGTTTAAGAAATTTTAAATGTATATTTTGGAAGACAACTGCTCTGTTTTGATGTGATGTCACAATGATGTGATGACATAAATTTAAATTTGTTTGTACTTCACCTGTATGTGATAGAAGTTAAGAACTTGAGTTTAAATGTGCTGTCAAGGCAGCAAAATCTGCTGCCGTGAAAGTTTGGACTCTTACTTGCAATGTTGCAGATGTTGCTATGCTCTTTGTGGGTCCGGTCTAAGGACAAGAGTGGCACACAGTACCTTCATTATGTCTTAGCATACATGTATCATGATATATAGGAAAGGGGATGGAGGGACTTTAGAGTTTCTTACAAAGCAAAATAAAGGTTTAAAATAGATTAGGATTACGGATGAGTTTTAGTTAAGCATAAACTTACTGCTACTTTGAAATTATGATTTTTTGATACTAATGAATATGTTATTTGTTTCCTTTGATAAAATTTTTCCAGGAAAGTAAAGGCTGTGTGAAAGATTTATTCCGAGATCTAAGAGACGGCACCCATCTACTAAGTCTACTAGAGATCCTAGTCAACCAAAAACTTGTAAGTAATCATTACATCTATAATACAGACCACAAAGTAGTTAAGGTACCAGTTATGTTCACCCCTATATCCTAAAAAAAGATAAGTATGTCAAAATTAAAACTAGCAGCCAATACCTGTTCCCTTCAGCTCTGATTTAAGATCTTATTTTCTGAAATTAGTTGAGAATTAAAGAAACCCAAGGAAGGAATAAAATCAAAACTTGCATTTTAATGTTCTATTCAACGGAAATCATGCATGGCACTAGTTCTCTTCTTTGAGAACACTCTGTGAACAATCATTCTTAGTCAGTGGGAGTGGTCTAGTTCGTAGACGCATTTCTGATTGGACAATCGCATGATTTGGGTGCCGTCTATCAGGCCGTAGAGCGACCCCACGTCATCATGAGTCTTGATAATGCGTAACACGCTTGTAGAGGTGCTTGCAGCGTCGTGTCGCGCTGTAGCGTGAGACTAGTGCGGAATCTGCCAGCAGCTAGCAGTACGCACAATAGAATACGTGAAGTTGTAAACAAGTTTCGTTCATTTTATAATGAGGGGAGTTTTATGACGGTAACTTAGTTTTTGCTTTAAAAATTGTTTACAGTTATTAAAATAATATTTAACTGACTAAGAATGAGAATAAGCGATAGGAATTTTTATTTTGCCTATCCTCTACCTATGATAGACGACAGGCAGGTCCAATATTTTTATCGTAGTTGCGCGGCATCCACTACTCAAAATATTGGACCTGCCTGTCGCTCTATCATAGGTAGAGGATAGGCAAAATAAAAATTCTATCGTTATTCTCTAATTAGAACATCCAATGGAGCAAATTGCAACTTTTGAATTTGCACTTCCTTGGAATTTTATCATCATCACGTCTTTATTTCTCTACCGATTTCAACGATTATGATTAATGATAATTATGACATATCTGTCTTTGTTTAGCATATATTATACATGATTGAAAATAACTGGTTACTTAATTCTTTTGCGGTCTTTAGTCAAATAATCTTAAGTGTGTTTTGCACAGCAGCAATTTTACGGCACAGTTTTTTGCAAAAATGTGCCACAATGAATGGTCAAGAAGAAAGCAAAGATGTAATTAAGCCAATCATCGGAGAACCAAAAGAAATCACTCAAAATATCTGTCTTTCTATGGACCCTTATGATATCTATTTAACAGAGTGATTAAAAGAAAACAGTTCGGACTCTCATATGCTTGCATGTCGCTCATGGAGAACAAAATAGCGAACCTGCTGATTATTTTGTCATTCGTGCGGCAAACTTTGATCCAAAGTGTGTACATGTTTTGGTTCTACGATAGGTCTAATGCTGGCGTTAATCACTTTCTTTGCAGCACGCAAGTTTAATAAAAACACCTTTTATCGTTCGTTTTGGGCTTTGGCAATAAATGCTATTTGGGTCTCCATCTAGACAGCAGCGTTTTGCACTGGGTTATTTGGAGTTCGGACTCTTTAAGTGTAAACTCTTTGATTTCAAATCACTTTCTATCCTGGTCTATTCCAAGAAGACAGATGAATATTTTTAGCTACTAGTACTTTTTACTTTGGTTAAAATATTGCAAGTAATCTAACTCTATGTCCATAGCTGTTCAATTCATAACACACACGCACAGCAGTTTGTCTCAAATATGACGCTATTTATTTTGTGGAACTCTAATGCTTCCATTTTGAAACAGAGATATCATCAGTCCATAGAATCATTTAACTTTTTGACCCATTGGCAAGAGTTATCTTATTTAAGAAAACAAATAATTCTTGGTCCAACTATCAAATATCATAATTCCCTATAACCTTGTCATCTGAGCACGCTCAGTGTCGCATCTGTCACTGCCCATCAGGTTAAAGGTCAAATGTCAAATCAAGGAGTAAGGTTGCTGGGATTACCTGCTGTACAATATCCCAAAGACCAAGTTCAGTCACTTTTGTCTGTGTGATTTTCTAAGATCGATGATGTGAACTTGTGAGCAAAGTGTGTAATAAACACCATCCCTTTCAAAGATTAAAATAATACAAATGTGGATGCAGAGGAATGAACTGACCCTTGACATTGAGATTTTGTACTACATTGCATCCCCAGCATTACATAAGCCAATATGATCTCATCTCAGAAGGCGAAATTCAATTAAACTTCCATTCAACAGGCACCTCAAAAGGTTAACCTCAAGTTATATAAAACAAGTTTTTGTACTTGATACACTCAAAGGTCATTCTATGCATGTGGAAGCCTATTGGGGTTAAAGAACGGTGTACTAGAGATGAGCATGTCCTGGTGTAGTGGGCTCCTAGTGAGTTGAAATATCATCTTGGGTTATGATCTTTGATAAAGATGAATCCTTGAAGCAGGGGTCGCAAATTCAATTAGACTGTAATTGCTGGTAATGTCAGCTGGATGGAGGAATGATGGTCAACCAGGCGTATTTATATAATACATTTGGTTCTATCAAATCAAATAATATAAATCATTTGTGAGTACATGTAATCATGCCATATTTCAAGTTCAGATGAACTGAAACCTAGCTTTCAGGTTATAACTAAACATTCACATTAGCATTTAGTATTCAACATTTGTGCTTGTTGGGAGATCTGTGTTGGAGTCCAAGTGTTCATTCATATTTTGCAAAAGAGGTATGTGAAATTGTATATGTTGAAAGTTAGAGGAATTATAATGGTGAATAAGTATTTTGCATGGTCATTTATATGAAAATCCACCATATTGGATTGTTATCATCAGGACTCAAATAATTGATATAATACACACAAACAATGTTTTGCTACTGAATTGGTTACTCTGAAATCATTCTTCATGTGGTAGTTGTAGTTTGATACATCAGGTGTCAAAAACGAATTTGGATTGTTTGTTGTAGAATGTATGATTGGATGAAAATTGACACTATAGTAAGGGGACAAAGTTTGACGATGTCCTACAAACCAAATTCCATTTTCGTTCAGAAGCTGACCCTGTCCCGGGCCCTGTCCTTCCCTCCATGAAATGTAAGTGTGAAATGTTGAAAATCGCAACCGGAAAGGCCAACTTTGACTAGTATTTTAAAGCTTTTTAACTACTGTAGTTTTTTACAAATATAATAAGACTTTTTGACCCCTCCCATCAATGAAATGACTTTTGTTTTTATAGGGCGCCATCAAACTTTATGTACTGGCTAAAATATTCTTTTCATTTGCCATAATACAGTTGTAAACCAAATTATACATGTACATCACTGGTTGTGCGCATGGATTTTGCTGGTGCAAAATGTCATGCACATATTTTGGGGCTTTTGGGGCGCCAGCCCTGGGGGTAAAAGTAGGGGCGGCCAAAACGAAGGGGCGGCGGACGAAGAAGGGGCGGCAAGACAAAGGGGCGGCAAAAAGAACTATTAAAGAATCAAGGTCGGAAAAATTTTGAAAAAGTAAAAAAATGTTGACAAAATTGTACTATACATTGCTTTTGCATTGAAGGGCCGGCAAATTTTTATTTTCTTCAGTCTCCCGGGGTAGGAGCGGCCACGGTACGCCACTGAATGTAGTAGGAAGACTATATTTTTCATTTTCTAAGTATTTAGCATGCTGTGAAGAAACAAAGTGTGAGAGTGTGAATTAAAGTTTACAAAAAATATAATAGACAATAGACATCATGTTTGTTGGTGCCTGATATATCCTGTTAGCGTTGGCTCATTTTCAAGACTTGCAAATATGTTGCTGGCAGAGAGCTGTGTTCCATGTGGGGAATAATTTGACACCCTCTGTGTACCAACATCATTGAAGATATGGCAAGGAGTCAAATTCTGCACCCTGACAATATGTCAACATGTGTGGAGTCGCCTAACACATTTGTATTATGATTGGAGTCGGTATGTTAAAGGGACAGTTCATGTATGATAATATTGTTACTGAGAATGGCCTGGAAAAGGTGGTTCATAGATAAGCACATTATTTTATGTAAGTTCATCTCTCCCCCATTCTTCCTGACCCCATTCTTTCTAAAGATCAATCAAATTTGAAATATGGTTCTAATTTAACCTACATATAGACAAATCCAACGAGCCAAGTCATGGTCAGGATTTGGTCAGCCATTATTGGGTCCCCGCAGCACCAACCTGGTGTTGTGTCTGCCCAATGGGTGGATTAAAGCCGCTTAAAATTTGATGTTAGATTCTTTTGTGTTGTAAACTGTCATCATTCTTTTGTCTACATGTAACACGGGTGATAGAATGCAGTTTAAAATACCTCCAAGGCCGCATCATTTCACATTTTAGGTGAGATGGAGCCGACAGGGACCCAGCTTTAGCTGCCAGGTGTAGGAATGAGGTGTAGGAATGCGTGAAATTGGATTTGTCTATATGTAATACATACTTATATTTAATTTGCATAATAACCACAGTATTAATGTACAACACATAATACAAGTGAGCTTAATAATGCAATAATTATGCATACATGTATATACAAATACACCTAGAAGTAGAAGAGCTATACGTAATCCAGACCTTCATCAGCAGTAGATAGCACACCAACTAACCCCATGGGTACTACTGCCTTTCTTACAGTGTCTGTGTTTGGTTAATTAGGTCATAAATTCATCTGGGTAGCCAATAAAAATAAAGCTTTTAGATCTCCTGGGACAATATACCCCTTTTAAGCTGTACTGACTATTCTTATCATATCTCTGATTGGCTCAATACAAGATATAGCCCTCTTTCTAACCAATCAAAATAGTGCTTATACATCATAATTCGGGTATTGTTAATGTAGTTCCACTGCATGGGTTAAAGGTTTCCCACCTATGTCAGTCACATGGATAGCGACAGCGACAGTGAAAAAAGTTAGCACAATGCTTTTGTAAAATTGGTTCACTCAAAAACGTCATGTAGAGTCAATGACCATACATTTTTACTTCAATTCATTCAAACATCAACACATTGAAATGTCAATACTTCCAAGTACTTTCAAGAAATGCCATCTGACAAACAGGTCAACAGTGGCTTATATTTAGAGCTACTCTCAATCTCACATTACAAGATAAAAGTCAAACTTTCAAGGAAAAACTTGAAAGAATGTACTTTAAATCTCAAATTTCAAAAGAAAAGTTAAGATTTGAAAGGGAAAAAAAGTGAAAGTATGTTTTAGCTCCCTACCCAGGTGGAAATTGTCAATTCAAAGATACAGCCTAGATAATTGAAGGGAATGCTGGTGCTGATTAGGAAGAGGCTGGGTATGATAGCATACAACATTAATGTGTTACCTGTCTAGTCTATTGCTGCCTTGGGGCCGGTGGGTGCATCCTCTTTTTTCAGACGGTAAAAATGGTAATTTTCAGCGCTTTGCTGATTACTCTGTTTATTTTTAAATTTATGATTTTGATATTTTTGGCAGACTTATACATAAAGGAATATATTTGTGCATTTTTATTTTTGTGGTAGCTTTATTTTATTTTTTTTACCTGAAAAGCGCAAAAATTAATGTTTCACAAAAATTTCTACTTTTACCGTATACTCTGTGACAAAATAGTCTCATATCCAATGGCATAGTTAATTAACCCCTATTTAACCTCATAGCTCAATATGTTGACCTCAAGTTGTAGAGTATGAGGTTTATACCCAATGCATTCAAAGGTCATAAATGTAAATGTAGAAATATATTAGGGTTAAAGAACTGTGTCCTTGTAGATGAGTTTGAAATTATAGCGCTAACTGCAACTCTGAAGATGTGCTATGCTGCAATGTAGGTCATGCAATTTATAGTCAGTGGATTTACGCTTGAAAACAAACATATATCTTTTTTAAGTGTTTGGAGCAAAATGTATGTTGAATGCTCGCAAGCTGTGTATTTTGTGTTCTTTGCATTGATGTTACTCAGGCTTCATTATTTTCCACTTACGATTGCTTATTGGGTATGATGGGAAGCATGCATGTGTATTTTGTGTTCATAGCAATGTTAATCAGTCATTGTATCACAGAATAGGATTGCTCATAATTTGTGTATCATGGTGAGTAACTTACCCAGGCCCGCCATGGAGTAAGTTTGCTGTTGGGGGGGGGGGGGTAAATAATAATATTTGAACTACAATCTAGTCAATTGTACTTACCTTGAGGGTGGAATTTTCATGTTCAATCCTGAATACATCATCAGCCCTACTGATGATAATCTTCACAAACATGTTGGGGGGGGGGGGGGTCAAATTAAAAAAGTACCAGACCATCAGCATATCTTTGGATTGACTAAATTAATTTTAGATCATTGTGAAAAATCAAAATTTGTAATCAGGCAGGTTATTTTTTATCCAGACAGTTTAGTGTCAACAAAAATTCAGGTACAGCCTAGCCCTGGTAATGAAGGTGTATTTGAAAACCCACCCCTTCCAAAAAAAACACCCCTCAACCCACACACCTTTTATTTTACATGTGCTCTCACTGGACATGTGTACATGATTTGGATATTTTTACTGTTGTTGTTGTTGTTGTTGTTGTTGTTGTTGTTGTTGTTGTTGTTGTTGTTGTGCTCTCACTGGACATGTGTACATGATTTGGATATTTTTACTGTTGTTGTTGTTGTTGTTGTTGTTGTTGTTGTTGTTGTTGTTGTTGTTGTTGTTGTTTTATATATTATTTCATATCTTTTACTAAATAAATCATAACTCGTGTTAAATATTTAGCATAAATTATGTATAATGTGTACATGATTGGGATATTTTGAATCAATAAGCTTTAAAGGTTTGACTCGGACAATTAAGAAATCTTCTTCACAATTTTCATAAGATTGAATGTCTTGAATTTGGAATGACAAATTTGTTGACACCATCTCATCCCATCCCTACAAATAATAAATTTTAATCAGAGTTCAATCGTAGAGTTCAGCATGTGAAATTAAAGAGAGAATTCTATGCCTTCATTTCGCATCTATGCACTCTACAGTACTCTCTTAACGTATAAAGTGGAAAGAGTGAACTGAGCCCTGGACAAATCTTTTACAGTGGTAAAAGTTTACTCGAAAATGTGACAGTAAGATTATTCACTCTCAAAAGGGTGGACTATCCCCACCCAGTGGCATAGCTAAGGGGAAGCTGGCCTTCTGGGAAAAGTTTTGTTGCCCCCCCACCAGGGATGCTATTGCTAGCTGCCCTGATATTAAAAACTTTGAGGGCTTTGTTGTACTTTTTAGCCCATTTTTACCTTTTTCATCAAAGTTTGCCCCCTTGAAAGTATAAAATGAAAGTTCATTCTTTTCAGAAAGTGTTATCCCTTGTAGAGGCTGTGCAGTAATTTTGTGTATCTAGGAGGGGAATTCTCAGAATTGTGTGCAAAAATAGATTTTCCCCCCTTTTCGACATGCCAAAATATCTTTGATCACCCTTTCAATATGCCAAACAAATCTTTGGTGCCCCTCCACACATGGGAAACTTAAATTTAAACCTGAATGTATCTGATGTGGAGCGACCCAAACAATAATTGTTTCAAATATCGGGAGTGTAAATTATTGAACAAAACAGTATGGAGAGAATTTCCTCTTTAAAACATTGAAAATATGTAAAGTTGGAAAATTTGATGTAAAATTGGCTAAATTTTGCCCAATTATCGACTGTTGATATTTGACTCAACATGTACCTGTTGGGCAAAGTTGCATCTGCAGTATATCTGTTGCATAAGGCAGCTATGGTTGCCTGTGTGAGCTCTTTATGTTCTCTTATTGTTGGCATGATGTAGTTATGGTCGCCTTGCATGTGATGATACCCAAGATGTTTGCACTTTTAAACAACATACCACATCACAACAAGACATCACAGTTACCTTAAATACTATAACCTTATCCATACCAACATCACTTGCAGATGACAGATAGAGAACTTGACCACAAAAATATGATCAAAATTGAGGAAAATTGTCAAAAAGTTTCAAAATTTTAAGCTTCTGTATGTATCTTTGAATTCTGCACGTAATGTGTTTTCAAATGAGTACAAATTTGCCTAAATTGTGGTCTAGTGGTTATTTCAATATTATATGCCTTGAATTTCAAACAAAACTTGTAAGGGTCTCAAACAACATCATTGCCAGGGCACAGTTCTACCCAAATCCCGGTGTTATCACTTAACATTTTTTTCGTGAAAATGGGGTTATTTTAAAACCATGTTTGCTTAAAAAATGGAGTTGTTTTTGATGACAGTGTACTCGAAATTAAAGAATAGGGTATATTTTTGTGAATCCTGAGAATGTTGAAATCACAAGAAATCTTACCATTTCTACTCCCGGATTTCACAATTGTGAAACTTTTGTGCCTTCCTTAATATTCATCAACTCACTCAGTTTGTTTGCGGGATTTGTTTACACCGATTACGTCACTAGAGACTTCCCAGTTTCGCCGCTGTGTTATTTGTTGTGCGTTCTTGAAATGTTACAAAAAGGGGTGCTTTTGTAAAAGTGTACTTGAAATGCAAAAAATAGGGGTAATATTTTTAAGGCTAAATTTGTACCCATTTTTGTGTAAAATAAGGGTAACAAATGCTGAAAATGTTCTTGAATCCACGCAAAATAGGAGGGTATTTTTGACTTTGGAAATGATCATGCGTTACGCCTTTGAATAGGCAGTCACAACACCGGGACCCAAATACACTTGTAAAATGATTCATGACTGTATTGATACAAAAACTCATACTCCACAACTTGAGGTCACATTTTGAGATTTGGTTATTGAATAGAGGTCATTGAAATCTGCCATTGGGAATGATACAATTTTGGTTTATTTCCAGGATCTGTGGGACCATTATGGCCTCATCCCAATGGCATAGTTCAATAACCTCAATTTAACAATCATTTTGCAAAATTTGACCTCAAGTTCCAGAGTATGAGTTTTTGTACCCAATTTTTCAAAGGTTATTCAATGAATGTGCAAATGTATTGGGGTTAAAGAACTGTGTCTTGATAGATGAGCATATTGTGGATCCTAGTGATGGTGTTTATGTGACATTTGCAGACCGCACGATAGAACTGGCGCCATTTGCAAATCAGATAGATCTGTGATGAAGATGAGGAAATGATAGTAAAGCCTGATGCCAGCATCAGTCAATTTGCATTAATAAGCCACTCAGCAGTCAATTGGACAAATGTGTTAATGAATCAATTAAATCAATTAATTCAGCTGTTTATGAAATTGACAATCTGCATCCAGTCAATGACATCTATAGGCCTGCTTATTCAAAGGAATTAATTATTCGAAGAGTAATTTTAGAGTAATTGTTAATTAAGTAAACAGTCATTAAGCTTAAATTGATTATTATAATGTATGATATTATCCTCTGTTGTTGCCAAATTGTCAGCTTTTGTAAGTTCTGTGGCATATTGTGTATCATTTTGGAATTAAATCATTAAAGAAATGGAGTACTATTTTTTGTGCTTTTGCTAATTTTAAAAATTCACAAAGCCAGTATACATTGACCTACTATTGTCTGTCCAATTAACTTAGACACCCGGTTTTTGTTACTTATTTGCAAAAATATACACTTTCAAAGAAAGTCATGAAAGAAAAGTGTTAACATTCGCTGAGACCTAACGGGATTTTTGTGTTTCCAAAGCATTGAGTGAGAGTTTACCAGAAATTCTATTGAAATTGGAAGGTTTTTCTCAACACTTTAAAAATAATCCGGTAGAAGTTGGGTACCACTATTTTGGAAGGTCTCATTATACAGATTTGTAGGTATTGTGATTTTGGATAGTGAATGGATGAATGGATGAATAGTAAATTAATTATACTCCTCACCAAAAACATTTTATAAAAATGAAAAATATAATTCAGTTCATAAAATGCAGACAGTGTTTCTAATTGGCATATTTATTCTTTATAGTGTATTAACTCAGTGATCCCAGCTGTCCCTCAACCAATTACAACAATTCGGCGCGGTATTTGAATTTTGTTCTGGGGCATGCTTTTGGCTTGGCCCAATTCCAAGAAAATACAAATTGTATGCCCTATGAATGTTCTGATGTTATTGGTGAGGAGTATAATTCACAATACACTCCAGACGCATAGTAACTTGCCCTATCATTTGTTATAATGCACCAACTGAAATTATTGATTGGCTCCAAACAAAGGATTTGAACCGGTGTCCTTCACGAAATCATGGCACAGTGCAGTCCATTCAATCAAATATTGTCATCAACCTATTTGATCGTAGTGTATTAACAATGCGTGTGAGACGGCCTCTCGCGGTAGATTGCAAACATGCTTTTGTTGAATGCATTTGAGTAGACCGCCATTATTGTGAATTAGTAAAAGGATCAAAGAAAAAGGGTGGCATCACTGATCAATATGCATGATTACAATGTTCAAACACCCTTACTGTAAATAGATTATCCCATCAAAAGTTTCAAGTCATTAGGAATATTCGGCTGGACCCAGATATCTTGCTGTAAATCGGTCAAAATTGAATAAAAGTAGACAAGGAAGAATATTTTTTCATCGCTTTACTAATAATTTCTGTTAGGTCTGACCGTCTTTACCAACTTTTCTTTCATGACTTTTTGCCAAAGTAAAAACTTTTCGAAATATATCCTAAAAACCGGGTGTCTAAGTTATTTGGACAGACAATAGTATATAGATCACACAAAGAAATGAATTTGCTTGAAAAGCACAAAAAAAAGAAGTCTAGCGCAAAAATGTGCACTTTAACAGTATGCTTTTATTGAAATCCTGGCACATTGCCATTATACAAATATTAACTGTCTATGAGTGTGATGGTCGAAATATAATCACGAGGTGAAAGATGGATTGTTCCATTCCACGAGTCGGAACGGCGAGTGGAATGGAACAATTCATCTTTCACCGAGTGATTATATTTCACCATTACACTAATTTAAGACAGTTAATATTTATTTTATATCACCCATGCATAAATTCTATTACTAAAATACTATTTAAGGTAGGAAATACATTTTTTCATCAACATAACATCATGTTTTGCGGTGATATACTTCACATTTTGGGGTCCACCCCATAACTAAATCGGCGAGTCCAAGAGTCCACGCCGGCTTGGCGCAGGTGCACTCTGACAAAGCACATGAAGGTAAAGACTATCACACGGAGTGGGTGATGGTAAAAATGGCAAATGTTAATCAACCAATGAACTGTCTAGAATTTATGTATGAGTGATATAATATGTACTATCATTATCATAGATAGTCCCATGAAAAATGGAAACATTAATATTGAAAGTGACTTATGTACATATTGTCACCCAAAGTAGATGTTTACTAAACCATAACTTCCTATGTATTGTTGGGTTCATTGTGACTGAATTATTATACCAAATGATCCAAACAGATAAATGAAATGGAGCATAGAAATATGGAGACATGAGTGATTGAGTTGGTAAATTGTCTCTGCTAGCTGGCTAATTTGTTGGTAGTGCAGAGCATGAACTATCTAAAATACATTTTTTGATTGGGAATGGTAAGCTCTGGCAGGCGGCGGATGACATGATCGAGCCGGCAACTTGTAAAACCGCCCGGCCGTATGGCATTTTCCAATATACTCGGTTAGTTTTGTGGGGTTCATTATCGAACCCCAACGGTTTTAGCTTGCATTTATATTATTTATCAACATAGGCCTATTTGTTTGTGATATTTCAAGCGTTATAAAATTTCAAAATAATCCCATTCAATTACACGGTTGACGATGAAAATTTACTGAATTTAGAGAATGCAATGCGGCCACCACCTGAGCTCTGGTTACAGATTTTATGTATGTTGATATGTATTCCATTGAGTTTCAGTTATAGGTTCAAATTTGGTTCCAATTTTTTACCCCTGATGTGACATGAATTGGTATGTGAAAAGTCTTATATCTTGTCTTCCAACAATTATATCTTAAATCTGCATAATACTGAAGGAGTACAGGAAACCTTTCCCATCAGTAATTGGAACAGGAATTCCCCCCCCTCTTCCCCATTCCCCTTCCAGAAAAAGACTTTTTCTATGGTCTGCACATGTGCTTGTGTGCAGGAAAAAAGTTTCACATTATGATGATGTTCTCAACATAAAGTGATGGTGACATCTTTTGAAAAAGGGATGCTCTTTTCAGAAGGTATTTCATCTGTATGGATTGACTGAGACTAGGGACTTCTTTATTTTGTGTACGAAACTAGTATTTCTTGTTTTCTCTCGGTTTTCTTTGAAACTAGTATTTCTTGTTTTCTCTTGGTTTTCTTCAGCATTATTTTAATATTGTACAAACTAATCTGCATCCTTTCCTGTATATGATATTTTGGGTTACATGATGTATCTATATGTGACATGATCAAGGGGAATGAGTCACATGTCGACCCTGGTCGAAAATGAGTTTTACATATGTTTCTAAAGAGGACATTAAAGGGGGATACTGATACTGAAAACCCTGTGTTGATACGACTTTTATTTACTGTTACATCAATTTATCAATACATCAACTGATACATCAATTTATCAATCGCTGAAAACAAAATAAAACAAAAGGATTTTAACACTTTCTTTGTCAATATCTCAAAATCAATATTAGCAACATCCGACTCATTTCCCTTGATCGTGTCACATATGTGCAAGTTTTTGGGCTTCTCATAGGTAGGTGGACATGTTAGGTAGCATTTGTGTTTGAGAGTAAACTCTTGAAAAAGTAAATCTCTTTAAATGTTTATTTTGAATGTGTACATTATGCGAGGTCAGAACACTTCAAATTGAATTCTTTAAAGCTATTTAGCTCTTTTTACATCTTGTTAAGTGAATATTTAGTTTCATTTGGTGACTCATTTGCAGCAACATTTTCCTGTTTTTAAATGTTTTCCATGATTGTATTATACATGTATTCTAAGTCCTTGGTCACTGAAATATATTAAGATATTGTCAAAGATTGGGCAATTTCTACATAGGGTTTATTATAACAAATACCTGTTCATCTAGATAATAATGGTGTTAACGGCACCCTGGTACCGGTAAAAGACAGAAAACAACTACCATACGGCACATAAACTATCTCTTAAAATCCAATTTGGATGGGAATTTCAGCATATATGGAAAAATGAACATTGATTCTGCTGAACAAACAACACATTGTACTCACACACATGTTCACACTTTTTCATGTTTTATGGAACACTGATTATTGTCATGTTATGCTACCATTTCTATGTTATCATACCGAGTAATAGTCTTACCATATTATGCCTAATCAAACCATATGTTGACACTTACTATGTTGTTTTTTTGTATTTGCTTTTCATTGGTACAGAAACGAGAGAGGGGTCATATGCGATTACATCATCTTAACAATGTCAACAGAGCTATACAAGTACTAGATCAAAATAAGGTAAGATCATCTCAACTTTCTTATTCTTTGTACTCATCAAGATACTTGGGAAAAATGTTAAAAAATTTAATTGACATCAAATGGGTATGAACGTTTGGACAGTATTTTTTGTGGGACATGAGAGCACATCAGACATATCGAATTACATTCTGAATACGAAGAATGTCCTTCTGATATCAAATAATTTTGATTTTTGAAATTTGCGATATAATACACATTTTATGGTCCTCAAAGTAAACTTTAAATCTAATGATATGTACTTAAAGTGTACATGTATGTAGCTGGGATGAAAAGCCGACAATCAATTTAAAATTTTGACCTTTCATATTGAAGATATGGATTTTCCCAAAACACACAAAAAATGAGGTCTTTTGGGGAAAATTGTATATCTGCAATATGAAAGGTCAAAATTGTTCAATTGATCATCATCTTTTCATCCCAGCTTCAAACACTTTAAGTACATATCATTAGATTTAGAAAGTTTGCTTCGAGGACTGTTTAATATCAAAAATTTTAAAAATACCAAATTTCAATAATTTGTCATCAAATTTGTATTACATTGTAAATTTCACAAAAATCTAAATTATTTCATATCAGAAGGACATTCCTCGTATTCAGAATTCAATTTGATATGTCTGATGTGTTCTCATTTCCCACAAAAAAGACTGTCCAAACGTTCATACCAGAGCCTTTAAAACAAGGCTGATGTGTATATCATCCATACACATTTAGTCATCCATACACATTTATGACATTTATGTTCAGGCCAAAGTCAGCCGTTTAACAGGGAAGCAAAGGACCGAGGTAGATATCGTACTTGTCTATGGACTTTGAAAATGGACCTTAAACAAGTATTTTTCCAAGGCTTCCATAATAATATTATTACCCACAAAAGGCAGAAAACAATTAATATTTTGCCATTTTGATGTTTCATATAAGGGGTCCTATCAAACATAACATTTTTTCTGATTTTAAACGTTTTTGACACACTAAATGATGTACAATGTATGTGTGTTTGAACATGACAAACAACAGCTTTTAGCATGATATCCACCTCAAGTGCCCCAAACATGGATGAGTCTCAGGTTATCCTGAGACATTGTGTTACCCATGATACATGTACATGTTTTCACTAAATTTCCAACATTGCTTTATTCACTACATTCATCTATAATGCCCCATGTATACTTCACATCATTGCTTTGCTGAAGTTTAAGCTAAGCGTTTATGTCCACATGGTTAAATAAGCAATTAAATCTGGGAACCAAAAGATTCTTGAAAAAAATCAAGTTTGATTCACATTGAAGTATCTGGTCTATATACTGCAAGACTATAAGATTCTGATTGGCTAACAGATCGATGACAGTTGATGACATATCATCTAAAACAATGCTGATCATGTTTTAGCAGTTTAGCAGTATATTTCAATTTCATATATGATGAAAACCGATTGCAGCATAAAGTGGTAGTGGAGTATACATAGGGCTTCACTGACTAACCAACCCATAATAAATGTGTATCATCAAAGAGGATGCCCTAAACTCTGTCTGTTGGTTGAATGTAGTCAGCCCAGCTGAACAATGAATATGCGGTTGATTGTAGAGTATACATAGGGCTTTACTTACTGCAACCCAGACATCCTAATAAATATGTTTCATGAAAGAGGATGCCCCAAACTCTGTCTGTTGGTTGCATACCGCGGAAACATGGCATATTGCCTCAGGGGATCGACGCTATGTCAGGTACCGCGTGAGCAAACTCAAAAATAGCGCAAACAGCGCAAGCGTACACAAAAGAAACTTCGCGCACAAGATAAGCGATGTCGCCAGGTCTGTACGCTGCACCGGCATCAGCTGAATTCAAGTACGCTTAGAGGGCACAGGCATGGAAAATTCCAATCTGTGTATTAATAATCTAAGGTTGGTTGAATGTAGATGGTTCAGCTGAACATAATGGATGATTGTAGAGTATACATAGGGCTTTAGTTTTACTTACTTAAACCCGGCTTAAACCCAGCTATCCTAATATAATTTATCAAAGAGGATGCCCCAAACCTCTGTCTGTTGGTTGAATGTAGACAGTTCAGCTGAACACATGGAATCTTTTTCCACAAGCAGCTGCTCAGCAACAATGGTCTTCTCCTTCATTGAAAGTGTCTAGATGAAGTATTGGCAATCCTTGATGAAAAAATAGCAAAAAGTATATGACGCAATCGCGCAAAATGAGTCCTTTGTGATTCAAATTTAATTTTCATATTCTGATCTAGTTTGCTTGCCTTACACATTACCATCTGCTGAAAATTCCATCTGTGCCTGGGGGATGTTCTTTTTTACGTTGAAGCAAATAATAAAATACAAAAAGAAATTGAATATGTTTTGAGGGCATTATGTTACCATGGAAACCAACATTGAGTGAGCCATCCCACAGATTCTCCTGATGAGCACACTAATCGCTATCAATATATTAATGTCCTTTTCTTTTGAGATCTCTCAACTTAACGTTTATTCCAAACAGTGCTACTTTAAATTCACCGTTAAATCCCCGGCCTTTTCTTAAAACATACTGCCATTGTGTGGCTAGGGGAAAAATTAGGTGACTTTTTGACCCCAGCCCCAGCCATCACGCTGGGTCCTATGCAAACCATACCATCTGACCAATTACAGTCTAATGAGTGTAAAATTAAGAGAGACTATTTGGGTGATGGACTGGGATGTTTATCATAGGAATCATTGACCCCGGGCACTGTTATAGACAAATATTTTCAAAAATGACTTAATTTGTCAAAAATGACTAAAATTAAGGGGGTACTACACCCCTGGCCAATTTTATGGCTATTTTTGCATATTTCTCAAAAATTATAGCACATTGGTGACAAGTAAGATATGTATATTATAGGGCAATGACTACAACTACTGTACTGAAAATTCAGTAACTCAAACTAGCAAGTAGTTATTGATTTATTGATCAAATATTGGTTTTCCCTCATTTTTGACTGTAACCCCACAACTGTTGTCTGTGCTGAAATAAAATTTACAGTGCAGTCGTTGTAGTCCTTGCCCCTATAATATACATATCTTACTTGTCCCCAATGCGCTATAATTTTTGAGAAAAATGCAAAAATAGGCACAAATTTTGCCAGGGGGGGTAGTACCCCCTTAAGCAATTTTAATTTTTCTGATTTTTTTAAGACAGATTTTAGGTCACTAAATTAAATTGCCACAAAGTGTGAGCTCATTTAGGATTGGCTGGAGTAGCTGAAATTCACTGTTGGGGTTGTTTTCAATCACAAATTTGAAATAGGCCAATTATGCTAACCACGGAAGATTTCGAGACAGTCTTAACATTTTGCACTTTGGTATTGGGGTTTAAAGTCTTTCGGTTGATGAACTTGACAGTCTAAAAACATCTTAATTTAGGATAATTACTATACAAGTTTTATCAACAATTTTATAATTTGATACCTTTTTTACATTTTTAAAAGTATTTTGGAGCATTTTGTATCGGGTAATTATAATTTAGACGTTATCATTTTGCGGTGGCATTTGAGCAAGGACGGTTTTTCGTTATCAACTGTTACTAGGCAACATAATTGTTTCTAGGTAACAAATTGAAGAAGTCACCCACCTTATCGCACCAGAAGTGTACATAAAACACATTTTATCCAACCTATTCAGTTTACATTTGAGATTACCCAGCCCACTCTTGTGTGTATCATCCAGATATCTAAATCATATTGAACTATCAAGGCACAACCCCAATGATTAAAGTATTATTAATAGATTGTGCTAACTGAACTATTATGATTGAGTTTGAGTTTTCAACTGACAAATCATAACAGTATTTTATTGGTGAAATAAACATGCAAACAAACTGAAGACAAACAAACATACATACAAATAAATAAACAGACAAAAACAAACAATAAACACAAAAAGCAAAGCAAAACAAACAAACAAGCAATTATTTTTTTATTTTATTATTAACGGGATCTTTATAGAGGGTAGCCCAGATCAGTGAACAAAGCACTGCTTTCCACTTTCAAACTACACAGAGATACAAAGTTGTGGAAAATATACAAATATTGAAAAATATAAAATTTGCTTAATCTTAAATTACAAATCACTTAAAATACCAAGAAAATCCATATAAATTGCACCGTGTAAATTGCATGCATCATTAAAATACATGTACATTGGTTACTTTACCTTTACATTGGTTCACAATTTCAAATCAAATGAGCATAAAATGTAGGTACAACAAAATTGATAAAATTGCATTTATATAACAAAACTAGTGCTGATTGAATTAGCAGTAAGGAAGTAAACCAACAGACTCCTAATCATCACTTGAATTGTTCAAGTTAAGTTATGTACTTAAACTTTTGAAGTGTACGAGTATTTCAAGTTCAATTTCCCGTTTTAAAGTTTGCATTCCTCTCTCCCCATTGAATTCATCATCCCTGTTGCTCTCCCTGCATCACTTTTGATGTTGTGAATTAAATTGATGTGATTCTGACAAGGAGGAGGTAGGCTGGAATGTCTTATTTATTCCATGCAATTGTCATACCAGCTTGTCAAGTTAGATTGGTTCCATCTTGGAACTGAAGGATCACTATAACCTCAATGTGTCAGGCTCAGTTCTGTAACCCCTATATATTTGTACATGCACAGAATGACCTTTGAATGTGTTGGGTACAAAAACTCATACTCTTCAATTTAAGGTCATCTTTTGAGATATGATTGTTGAATGGAGGTTAACAAACCATGCCATTGGCTATGAGCTCATTTTGGTTATACCAGTGTATGTGGAGATAATCAGGGGGAGGGGTGAACCTATGGAGGAGGGAGGAGGGAGGGGTGACTGAACTTTGATGATAGTAGTGATGTGAGGGAGGGAGGGGGGAGGGAGGACACTGCACACTGCTTGCCAAGATGGATATTTTCAAACAAAATGCAAATAGAGCAAATTGCAGGTATCATTTTTTTTCTGATTGCACCAAAATTAATTCTTCTCGTTCAGGTTTTGTAGATAGGCCTATATCATAAATTATATTGTTGTAGTGTTGACTGTGCATAGGGATATACATGTATGTGTGTGTATTTATAATAACCTGCAAATCAGAATGCACACGTGAAAATAACATGATAACTGAGGACACCCAGCAACCGAGTAGTCCACGATTCCCATTCTCTACCAGCATAGTAAAACATGCATATAAGACCATAATTATTGTCTTGTTTGCTAGTGCTTGTCTGGTTTCAGTTGGATAGTAAAAAGTCTGATGGTTCCATTTTTTGGAGCCTAGCTTCAGGTCTGCAAGGCCCTCTGTTAAGCCATAGAGTCTATGGTTAACCTTCCTGAGCACTACCTGCCGATCTAACATTGCCTCTGATTGGTCAATTACATGATGTTTTTAATTTAATCACCAATCAGAATGGAGCTTTGCAAATAATTCACCCCAATTTTTGTGTGTGGTGAAATTATTCTAACAGTGTTGTTGATTGGTCCAATTGATAATGAAAACTTCTTTTTGGCCAATCGGCTGGTAGTTCTCATGGGTTAAGCTTAAAGAGAAAGTTGTAGGTCTTTGTTTACAGGTCTTTATAAGTTTAGGGTGTGTGTCTCAGTTTCTTGGGTGTGTTGAATAGGTGTGCAATTGCATTTGAAAATGCATTGTTGTATACATAGTTTTATTAATTTAGTGAACATAAACATGATTACAACTTACTAACCAAGTTTTCTTTTCTCTCTTTTTTTTTTCCAATTCCCATCCTTCACCCGCTATCTGCATATCATTACAAAACTCTTATTTACTAATTTATCCTGCTCCATCCCATAATAATCACCATTAACTCATTGTTACCCATTCATTTCAAATTTATTGAACAATTTCATTATAACCCATGCAAATTTGCTAAATAAATGTTGTTACCATTCAAATTTGCATGATTCATTTTGTATTTTATTATTTTGGTTTACCCAATTTTGCTTTCACAAAACATATTTTGCCAATTTTATTTCTATTTTATATTGTTTTAAAATCAGGTGCGTAAAACAAGTTGAGAATGTGCAGCAATTCTAGCATAGAGTATATTTTCAATATGTGTAATTTCACAAGCAAAATCATATTTGATTACTTTGAAGAGTGTTGAGACCAAATTCCTTTTGATAAATGTTACATGAAATTCAATATTAAACTTCATTGTCGTTTTTCATATATTTTTCCCGGATCAATTCAAGTTGTGATGCTTGAAGAAGTGAAATGGGAGCAATTGTGTTGATGTTGTTTTAACAATAGGGACAATAAGATAATAACAAAATACCTGTACATATTGAGGATTCAGTGCAACAAAGCCATATCTCCACTAGCTCCTCTGGATAATGTTGTGTATAAATGCTATTGTCTTATGAATAATATTACCTAGCAGAGCTAATGGAAATAGGGCAGTGTGGCACTGAGTCCTCAATATGTGTTAAATGCAGTTTAATATTTATGAGGTTTAGCTTGGAGGTGAATGTGGAGTACAGAATGGATGTCATGCGCAGAGTTTAGTTGCTGTATACTTTGTCTCACCCTGGTAGCGACATAGGTGCATATTTTGATGATTGCAGTACTGAATTGCGGTGTAATCAAAACCACGTAAAAGCCTTATACAGGTTATCCTTGTTCTATAAGTTGCATATCCTATCAGCGACTGCTATACCTTGTTTAGGATTTTCACAAGAAGTACCTGCATGTGCAACAATGAATGTTTCAAAATAGCCCGCCAAAGTCATGCAGGTAACTCCGAGGTCGTGCATTGAATTGGTTTGAATGAGGAATACTATGGGAATCAGCGCCTTTTGTTAGAAGTCACACATGAGTGAAGTGGATAACCTCTATTGGCACTATCAAAGTAAAGATAGCGTGAATTGTGGACTCACATGGCAACTCTGTGCAATGACTACTATTCTGCCCTCAGAATCCACCCAGTGGCGTAGCATGGGTCATCATATTGGGGGGGCACTGGGCCTGATTGGCACAAGCCATTTTTCGTCAATTTTCCTAAATTTTCAAACCGATTGCCCCCACCCATGCCCCTAAAATGCTATGCCACTGAATCCATCTGTTAGCCAAGCCTCATATAATGGTCAAGTAGGTATTTTGTGTTGTTATCCAATGGTCTCTATAATCTGGGATGTTGTTTTCTCACAGGTTAAATTGGTGAATATTAGTAATAACGATATTGTAGATGGCAACGTCAAGCTTACACTAGGGTTGGTGTGGAGTATCATCTCACATTGGCAGGTGAGTGTGTTTATTAATTATGGTGTTCCTCAAGGATCTTGTTTAGGTCCTGTAACATTAAATTGCAAACTTACACTAGGTCTGGTGTGGAATATCATCTCATTTTTGGCAAGTGAGTTTGTGTACTTAATGAGGGTGTTCCTCAAGGATCTTGTTTAGGTCCTGTAACACTAAGTGGCAACCCAAGCTATATAGACACTTTGATGTGGAGCATCTTCTCACAGGTGAGAGTGTAATTAGAGGGTGTTCCTCAAGGATCTTGTTTAGGTCCTGTAACACTAAGTGGCATCCCACGCTATATAGACACTTTGATGTGGAGCATCTTCTCACAGGTGAGAGTGTTATTTTTTAGAGGGTGTTCCTCAAGGATCTTATTTAGGTCCTTGTAACCTTGGCAATTGTAAGCACACATATGTTAGGATCGATGTGTATCATTTCACATTGACAAGTGCATGAGTATTTGGGATTTATAAAATTAAAGGTTTACTCTAAAACTTATTCACAAGTATTACATGTACCTCCTAGATTTTTGCTTTGCAATTTTGAGCTGAATAAAAACAAACTTTAACCTCATTACCAGCCATTTTAATAGCAATTATTGGAGCTTTAACTTTTATTTTGTATGCGTAATAAATTGATATCTACAACCATTTATCCACACTCTTTGACAACTGAAATTGTAAATTGAAAGGATTAAACGTACAGCAGGATAAAGTCACCAGTTGCAATTTCCGAGCATTATGGTGGCACACAGAGAGCAATCATCCGCTGTAAGCAAGTACATCTCCTCAAAGTCCTGGCATATATATCCATTTAAAGGCCCTTTCAGTGATTTCACAGGAACATTAAAAAAAAAGGAAATTTGTCAGAGTTGCTTAGAAATAAAGAATAAGTCTACAGAATTTCATTAAACCACTTTTCCCCTGAATACATCGACAAATTAGTCAAAAAACAGAAGTTTTAGAAAGGTTTTCTACTTCAACTCAGATCGACTCGAGAAAATCGAGATTTTCGTACAGTGCGCCACCCATCCACTGGAACAACTTCCTAGTCCAGTGTTTCTAACACGGGGAAGTAGAGTCTAAATTGATTTAAAACAGACGCTTCATTTTTGTAGTAGAAAACAAAATAAGCAATTAAAGGTCACCGAGGCAAACTAACGGTCAATTCAAATATGAAAAACAGTTAAAATTGTGTATTTTGTTTAAAATAGTAGCTACTGATGTAATAAGTAGTAGAAACAATACATAGCAGCGTGTTGGTACGGTGGAGAGTGAGCTTCTTTCGATCTCGAGTCGGACTTTTTGTACTGTCAGTATCAAAAGTCCAGATTCATGTAAATACTTTATTTTGTCTAAAATACACGGCTTTTCGACCGAACCACTAGCAGGCTATGTTAGCACATCTATGCCAATTACAAAGGTACCAAAATCTGAATTTTGATGATTTTTACGATCGTCCGGATGAGCAAATCACTGAATGGGCCTTTAATATGAGATGAATTTACAGAGACAATTTCTGGACAGAGGGACAATTGTCATCTGAAACCAGATAGTATTTACCCAATCAATATGTTCCAAGTTAGCATACTATGAGTTCTGAAATGGTTGTGTAAAGGTGAGAGGGTGGCAAGTAAGATGGCTGCCATTTGTAAACATAGTTCAACATCAAATTAAATAAAGAACATGTTAAATCTCAGATGAAGAGGAGAAAATATTCTCTTTATACTATCATGAATATGCATTGCAATCTATGACAACTGAGCAAGTTATGAAGTATTATACAGAGGACTGGTAAATTGTATTACATTTAGGCCAAGAAAAAAAAATTGTTTGCTTGCCCTCAATTGAATTTTAACTATTTGGTCGGTCGGTCGGTCGGGATTTCTTTTTTTTTTTTTTTTTTCTTTTTTTTTTAATTACTAGGAAACTCTAATGTTTGTATTAATTAAGGCTCAAAATATGAAAAATCAGACAATTTTAGTGTCAAAATGAATCAACTAATATTAGAAAACAACTAAAATGTTGAACACAAGCTCTAAAATACATTTTTTTTACATCTTCAGAATGCAAAATTTGAAAAGAAAAAAAAACTTTTTCAGGAATTTCCAAAAATAGGGTCGGTATACTTTTGTACAGTAAATAGAAAAAAACAACTTTTTTCTGATTTCCAAAATTAGGGTCGGTCGGTTGAGGGCAAGCAAACAACTTTTTTTTTTTGGCCTTACATCCAGTTAAAATGGGCAAAAAATAAACAAACAAACAACAACCAAGCAGCCATTGCATTTCCTTCTTGTCTTTGTTACCGTGGTTACAATGATAAACATAGCCATGGGCATGGCATTGGTGAAGTGAACCCTATTGGTAGCAGGTAGTGTGGCCTATTTAAACACTAGCCAGCAGCTACACAAAATATTGGACATATGAAATATGTTTTGAAATGTAGAATGTAGTTATTACTCATTTGGGGGTCACCTGACCTATGACCCATGACCTGTTGGGGGTCTTGTAACCTATATTTAAAAACATTTGCATTGGAGAAAAAATATAATAGGTCAAAAAGAGGAAAGTTGTTGATCCTTTGGTCACTTGACTTTTGATCTTATATGCAAATCATATGAAATTAGTACTTTGGAAATGTTCGATATCCTCACCGAAATTTCTAATGCAGTGAGTGGTGGGTATTTATTTTTGTAAAGACTCGAACTAATGTGGGAAGAAAAGACTTATGCATTATGAAATTTTAATTTTTCAAAATTGCTCAAGATATAGGCTCCAAAAATCAATTGTAGACGGGCGAAGGTCTGCTTTTGGCCAGAATGAAGATTTCTTTTTAATTGTCTTCATTTGGAAAATCTGCACAACTCAACAAAACAATCCTGGCTACGGGCCTGGTGTTGTTTTTTGTAGTCGAGGATTTTAGTGGTTCTTTTGTGTTTTTATATAAATGATCACAAGCTTTCAATACCGTACTCGCACTAATTATAATTGAAGACCAAATTAAAAAGACTAGATTACGTATGACATTGTGTCAACTAGACTAAAAATGTCGTACTGCACAGGTCAGCAACCAATCACGTCACGACTTTGCCCTGACGTCAGACGCAAAGTTTCACAAACTAGTTTTAATTCGGTCTTCAATTATAGTACCCCCTAATTAGCAATTACAAGGTATCTCACTGCATAAAAATATTAATGCAAAAATAGTTTAACCACCTAGACACTACTAGTACTAGTCATCTAACAGCATTTCTGATTGGTTGATAACTTGAAATGATCATTTCAATTGCCAATTATGACTTGGCTTTAAAATATTTATGGTCAAACAATACATTTGCAGATGATCTTATTAATACGCTCCTTGATTGGTTCAAAATTGGACACAATTTTCATTTTGGCCAATCGGCAGGTAGTTCTCATGGGGTTAAATACACAAGGCAGCGTTTGAATATATAATATTTTGCTCAGGATCTATTCAAATATTGTAACATCGCAAGCAGTGCATCGACCGTCATCCACTATCTGGTCAAATGGGTGCTTAATAATGCCTGACAAATGGAATCGTAATGTGACTGCAATATGTAAAAGTAAAAGTCAATTAAGAGTGACCATCATGCATAATATCACATCTGACAAGATATTTTACACTTCCCAGAATCCTTTGCAACATGATGCATCTCCTCATTGTAGCAAATGACACATCCATTACTTTGTACAGCTTCCCTTTGTTTTCATTTTGAGAATAGACTGGCTGGACATGGGTCGATAATCAAGAAATAAACATATTTTTCAAGATCTGGATGTACTCTGTTCAATTCTTTGTTATACATTTCGTCACTGTTAACCCGTGATTAATACAGTAGATGAGTAGAGAAAATTGAAATGGGAGAAATGCATTATGGGAAGTGTAAGATATCTTCTTTGATATCATATTAACCTTGAATAACCTCCATGATTATGAGAAAAATAAGCCATAAACTGAATTTTAACATTTTGGTGGGTTTTTTTTGTTATAAAATGTTATTTGATTCTCTCTTCTGTTGTTTCCTTGACGATATGTGAGACAGAGACCAAGATAATAACCGCACAAGTCATTCCTCCTTGTATAAATATGAGAATAAAATCAGTGGTATATGGAGGAAGTATGCAAAAAATTATCTGCTGAACCACTCTCAAAATGACTTTGACTGGACAAATCTACATGAGCTCACCCAAAATTTTACACTTGTTTGGGCCATAGGCACTGACAATTTTGGTGCGGAATAGGCATAATAGAAGGTATGCAATGCAATTTTTTGTCAAAATTTGCGCTGTGTGTTGAGCCTGGTTCAAGTTGCTAGTACTAGTAGTAGTCAGCACAGGCATTCCAGAATCTGTTCAAATCTTTTTTGCGAATCTCAAAAATGCAAAGCACATCACACATTCCTCCACAGCAAATGATGCCCTAGGCATTAAACTCGTGCCCAATTTTAACCCAATTTTCATCCTCAGTTTAAGTCATTTATCAGCAGGTCACCGCGATACGATTGATTTCGCACCAGACCATCACTAGAATTAATTTGATCATTGTATCATTTTGCCTGACCAGTAATGAGTGGAAGTGACCATGGCTAAAAAAGGACAGAGACTTTTAGGGTGGTCATCCTTTGAGGGCACTGTGTGATAATAGTGGACATGGAGAGGTATTAACCTGATTTAAGGTCACCACCTTTGTAACCATGGTAACAAGACAATCAGAATCAGAATGTAACAATTTAAAAGACTATTGAAGACTGTACAGTTCATCAGTTATTAATTGAGTACAATACAAAGTTTGATCAAAGGCCCCTTTTGTTTATTAAAAACTTTGATAAACTATTGAAGATTCATAAATTCTGTACAATATACAAAGCTTTGACCTGATGGTAACTTTTTATTGATTAAAACTCTTTTTGAACAAAAATATGGTGACTGGTTGGCGATATTGCTAATATGCTGACAACATTCATTCAATTTAATATAGAAATACATATCACTTGTTGGGAGTGAAATTCTACAAATTAATGTATGTGTACTGAGATATTGATGCGTCAAGTGCATTAGACACATCAACATCTCAGTACAAGTGTATTACACTCCTCAAAGTAATTAACGGATCAAAAAATTTCATCCAGATTATCTTGACCATACTTGTACCAAATTGAAATATCTTTTTATATTATGTGGCCTTGTCCATTCTCTACTAAACACTGTCAAAAGTCTCGTCATGACTGTTTCATCTGACACTTTTAAGTGTAACATCTTGAAAGATAATTTTGTTTTTGAAAAATATTGAATGAATTTTTTTTATCCTTCAATTACTTTGAGGAGTGTATTTTGTACAATTTCTGGAGCAACAAGTAATATGCATTTATTAACCTATTTCATACACAAGGAAAAAACATGTGACTTTTGCTGTTTTTATAACAAACTTATCACTCAAAATGTTGGAAAATCAGACCAAATATAAATGCATCAACCCGCCCCCAAAATGAATCAATCCTACGCGACGCCAACGCGTGCAAAAACACTGTGTAGTACACAGAGTGCCATTATACACAATCAATGCACTCTGTATATTTTTCTTCCAGGTTTTCTGATTGGCTGCTTTGTAAGTCTCACTATTGTATTTTATAACAAATTCTAATTTAATGAAAATTTAAAAAAGTCAGCTTTTATAAATTAAAAACTTTGATAGACTATTGAAAATTATCAAATTCATCACTTATATATAAGTACAATACAAAGCTGAACTAGATGGTAACTTTATATTGATTAAAATTCTTTTTGAACAAAAAGATGGTGATTAGTTGGTCACATTGCTGAAATGCTGGGAATATTATACAAATATATACTGCCATGAGAGGTTCTGGTTAAAACTATGGGCCCGAGGTGAGATCAATAGTACTATGCGCCCTCAGGAAAATAGTATTAATTGATCTCAACGAGGGACCATAGTTTTAACCAGAACTTCGAATAAAGGCAGTATATATTTGTTTTATATACTTCATTAATATGTTCTTTGTTCATTTATTGGTTAAAAGAAAATTATTTGACATTTTGACTCTCCAGCTTCTATCCTGAGTGAACAGCACGATCAATTTAAGCACAACCTATATTTTGCCCTTCAAAAAAATCGAATAGGCTAAAGTCGGGCTATCCAATTACAGCAGCGCGAAATCATGCTATGGCAGTTTCAAGCGTGCGTAAACTGTTCCGTCAAGATCGAATGCGCCGCACGCCGAAGGCATGGTCAAAAGTACTATTTACGGCTTGGAGGTACAATTTACGGCTCATCCGGGACATTGAAAATACTATTTACGGCTTAGAGGTACTATTTACGGATTGGAGTACTGATGGTAGAACTATTTTTAGTCATGTGATCCACTTTTAACCAATCAATGAACAAGAATATATTAATGAAGTATATAATAATAATTATAACATTGGTTCTTTTCAATACAAAATACTACATTAGCGTGAAAAGTGCATTCAGTCAATCAGATGGCCATTTATTTCCCAAGGCTCACGCATACTTACAAATCATTATCATTTAAAAATATACTTCAAATTCATAAACTTGTAGACTCTACAAAGTCTCAAAGGTACAGTTCTTGTTTGCCCTGCGCACCCTCTGTTTTAAGTACAATTCTGGTTGACCCTGCATGCTTTGTTTGTTAGGGTTAGGGTTATTGTTGGGGTTAGGTCCCAGGTTAGGTTTAGGGTTAAGATTTGGGTTAGGGTTATCCCGGAAGGTTATAGGAAGGTGCGCAGGATATATAGGAATTATTCCAGTTTCAATATATGGATACTGTAGCCAAAGTTGTCAGCAACTTTTGGGTAAGTATACAAGTCTCCCAAACACACAACATCCAGCAGCTCATTGAAGTAGGAGTTGTCACTTTAAATTGTACAAGCTACATTTGATTTTGGGCTAGATTGTGATGCCTGTGGCAACACTGCCATTCATCAATAACAGCTATCTCCCGAAGATACTCAGTGGGCATTCCTGTCATGCCACGCATATTAGCTGGTTTCCATCTAGGTCTGTTGTCTGTGTGCGTGTTGATGTAGGAGCCGATGACAGGTTGGGAGTCTGCCAGTAGGTATTGCTTTAAACAAAACGACAGCAGGTTGAATGTGAGGTGAAAGTTGTCCAAACTTTGTATTTGTTTTGGTATGGTAAGTGTATGCGATTACAACTAGTACTTGTATTCCTCATCTCATATGAGTTGTATCTATAGATGCTATCCTATAGTATAAACAAGTGTATCTGCCATTATGATACTCTGTAGGTTTGAAAATTGTGAGAGTATTTATAATGCGGAGTAAGTACAATTTCAGTTATTATAGCATAAACTGTCAGAGGTTTCTTTTATTTAATTTTAAACAAGAGATGAACAAACGTCATACAGTAATGTATCTTAAGACCACAATGCTAGTTGAATATATAAATGTTTTTATTGATCTGGTTTACATAATAATTGTATTAAGTACTGTTTTGAAAATATGATAATCATAACCTGGCAACTGCTGGTCAAAACAGTGATATGATTATTTTTACTCTCAGTATGTTTTTACTGACCAGGTATGTGTATATTTTTTGTCCACACTAAAGTGCCCTGCAATCAGATACTGTCACTCAGAGGACTACGTTTGTTTATAGAACTCTTACACGGTCACATCTTCCTCACTCAAAGCACTCGCACCATGACATAGCACTCGATATTGAGCGTGTAAGAGGCTCCATCACCCATTGGCAAAATAAAGGTGTTGCCAGTTCCTTGAGTGAAATGGAGATGCATTCTTGTTTGGCGGTACCAATTGATACCGTGATAGCGTGTAATTGATATAGCGGAGCGTGGTACATATTGGGCACCAGTCCTTTGCCATGCTGTGTTGTCATCAGCGGGGCTAGGGTTGAGGAACGCTATATGTGCAGACAAATATACATGTGGAATATACTCTAGATGTAATCAAGAAATGGATTAAAATTACCGATATATGGAGTAGTATAACATGTGAGATGGCTTTTATTAATGATTCCTACATCCTCGTTGTCTCTACTGTTAGGTTAAAGAAGTATTAAAAGAAGCAACCACAACCATGGATGAGGGACAAAACTTAGAGAAGACAGTGTTGAATTGGTGTAAGGAGTCCACACAGGGGTGAGTAGATGTACTATAAGCCTTATACATTGGTTTTGCCTCAAGTTTGGTTGTAATTTGCCGGTCACAGTGTCCAGTCGCGACTGTTAATTGCGTATAGCATATCACACACTCGTACATAGGCGCTTGTCGGCACGCTTGCAACGCAACTGCGTAAAATCATTGATGTTACTTCTGAACTTAAGGTAAATCAAACAATAGCTATCACAATGGTTTCACCTTAAGTGTGTTAGTAACATTAGTGCTTTTAAACGGTTGCTGCAAAGACATGCTGACAAACTGCCACTTGTACCGGTGTGTATACGCTTTGCGGTATTAGCTTAGCATGCTTCTGCGACCAGCGAAACAAGTATGTCAGTTGCTACCAAACTTGAGATGAAATGGAGTAGAGTTATCCCAAATAACTCATCTATAGTCTGTATGGCTACCTCGAGTCACCAGCACTAGCTTTGAAGTTCAGCGGGCATTGGCTTAGCATAGCCTTCTTGCGTGTACATATGCGGCATGTTGATCGCCCACATAAAAGTATGGACATGCACCAAGTGACGCTAAGCTAACGCAGAACACGCTGAACTTCAAAGCTAGTGCCGGTGACTCGAGGTAGATACAGACTATAGCAGGACTATGTTCTTTAACCTCAATATCCTTTCATGCTCATAAAATACCCCCTAAATGAGCTGAGTTGGGTACAAAAACCTCACACACCACATTTTGAGGTCAACATTTGAGTAATGATTGCTGAATTGAGGTTATTGAACTATGCCAATGGAAATGAGACTGTATTGACTTGATTAAACATTGGTTCGCCTCAAGTTCGGTAGTGATGTAGGTGCATAATTCTTTTGTCGCTGTGTCAAATCGTGCACATAAAGTTAATCATGTAGAGTATACATGCCCGTGTCAATTAAGGACAGTTTGTCACTACCGAAAAAAATAATTGATGTCACTCCAGAACTTATGGTGAACCAAAGAATAGTTGGTACAGACTTCTGAGAGTTAAAATACTATAGTGACTATAGTGACCATGAACCAAAATTGTGTCTTTTCCAATGGCATAGTTCAGTAAGCCTTATTTTGGTAAGTCCCATTTAAGGCTATTGAAACTTGATGTTGAGTTTAGCGTCCCATTTTTTTCAGCTCATAATGAGGCAACTATTTCATTATTCATTATTCATTATTTTCAAGGTTTCATATCAGCGGCCTTTTACCAATGCTAAATGCGCTTTTGTTCATTTTAATTGGGTATCGCCAGTCGCAATATAATGTCACAAACACACATAAACATTTATAAAAGTATAATTATCTTGCTTTTTGTTTTTCAAGTTTTAAAACAAACTAAATGTATTCCAAAGTATACCATGCCAGTCTTCTTCACTCCAATTTGTACTAACCTCTCCATGTACATTTGAGGATAGAGGGAAATGGGGGAGGGGGGGGGGATTGACTCATTTATACAAAAATAACAATCATGCAGAACATTATGAAATACATTTTTGGCACCAATTTGTCAAAACTAGGGCTTTCCTAGTTAACCATCTGGTAAAAACATTTTGGCTAGGTTCTCTTCTATCCCAAAGGTATAATTGAAATAATTGGATAGAGCAAGGGTCAAAAACCTGTATATTTTTAATGCTAAAATATTTAGATGGATTCATCTAATAGTTCACAAGGCTTTCTATACAAAAAAAGGGGTTAAAAAATGTTGCAGAACAAATTTTCTTTCTGGTTTTAGTAGTAATTTGCAAAATAATGAATTATTTTAGATTTTACATCTCAAACGCTGCACAAATTTCATAACGGGGCGGTGGACGCTAAACTCAGAATCAAGTTTCAAGTGCCTAAGCTTTTGCTGGTAGACCTGAGATGTCGTCATTTAATGTCACGCCGATGTACACATCATTTAGCGAGCATCGCTTCTGCGCATTTCAAAGCTGTGAAGTGTGCAACAACGATGATCGCATCGGCGTGACGACATCACAGGTCTACCAGCAAAGGCTTATGGGATTTAGCTAGAGGGTCAATCATGGTGCAAACGAGAGAGATACAGACTGCGTGCAATCAGTCAAAGTCTCAGCATCACCCGATAATGAGGGCCGATTGTTCCATGAAATGTGACAGGCGAGACTGCTACGTAACGTAATTACCGCGTATTTTCACAGTCTGTCGCATACTCGCGAAAGCATGCAATGCTCTATCGCGTATACGCGAAGGCACACAGAGCTGGCGTGATTGTTAGACACGGTACGATTGAACAATTGGCCCTCATGAATATGCGATGTGATTTTTTAAACATGCACGATTGAACAATCAGCCCTCACATGACTATACGAGAATTCTCAGCATACAAAGCAAGGGGACTTTGCCTGCTGGTGGGTGAAGCATGTTGTGAGATTCTAGCACTATACAACATAGGGCCTCAAGTTTATTTTTCAGATGAACTTCAGGTCACACATAGGTTTGTTTCCTAATCCTGAACTACATTCGTTTCGATCAATATCTGTTGACATTTTGCAAAAATAACTGTATGCATCATATGAAAGATGTTCCAAAGTTATATGCACCTTACCACAAGGCTGGCGGAACGATGGGGGACACTTGCAAGGCCATTTTAGTGGTGAGTGATCTCAAAAACAGAAATAACTGTTAAAAAGACATTCCAAAAGCTCAATAGACTGGTTCAACATTACATGCCTCATTCCAGGTGCACCCAGGTTCGGGGTTTGAGGACAGCTAAAAATGATTGGATTCACATTCACAAGATAGCTGTCATCAAGAGGGCCGTTATCTTGAGAAAGCCACTGTCCAAGATACTATGTGAGAGAGTAGCAAACACCACATAAAAACAGTGCTATGGTTTGTTAATCTTATAATTTGTGACAATTATGCAGTTTTTGTTACTACACAAGCCAATAAAGTACCAACTTACGCTCACATGAATTCATATAAGTGAGTTCCAGTCAGGCATTACGCAATGCGAAACTAGCGTAAGTGCTGCGACCAACTGTGTGCGCACCATTGAATGGCTTAACCCTAACACCTGAAGGACTTTTTGGCGACTGGAAGGGAAAGAAGGGAGAAATAAAGAGAGAAAACGAACAAAGAAGTTGTTGGCTCTGGGTGGGATTCGAACCCAAGACCCGTTGCATGCCAAGCAGTAGGCCGCCGCCACTTTGCCACAGATCTTACGCTGGCCGGGCCAGCGAATTTGTGCCAATATATTACTTAGGGTGATTGCGTTATCACATCCCGTGAGATGCACGCACGCGCCGTAAAGTGGTTTGTAGTGTTTTGTAATACTCAGGCTTGCTAGGGTTAATGTTATGAGTCTTCATTTTTTCACCAATTATAAGCTGAACAAACTATAAACTAGGCAATATAGTGCATTCAATTGTGAGTGACTTGCAAAACATTTGTGTCCATGGTAACCATAGCGATAGTATTCTATCATCTTGTCAGTATGAAAGGAAATAGGCCAATTATAAAAGGCTTGCCCCCCTAAAGCACTTTTACCATTATCAGAATGTCGATATTTTTTCTCTAGAAATATCTTTTAAATATCTATTTTGATGGATTTTAGATTCAGAATATGTGACAGCTATAACACTAATGTACTATAACATTTTCCAAAATACAGGGTGTGCGGAAGTGAAAAGTTCTCATCTATAAGAGTTTCCATCCATGCCTTTTCACTCCGTTTTACTTGGACCATCAAGATAAGGTCCTCTTTTCGTTAACTTGCACTACGCTAGATCTATATTTGATCAACTTTTAAAAATTGTTATTTTCAAATGTAGAAAGGGAAACAGACTTCTTAGTTAGACCAAACAAAGTAACTTACCAAGAGGATCTAGCATGTTGCCTAACCCACAGAATCTTCTTATAAGATCTATCATGATATTATGTGGAGCCATCGGTGGACCAGGCAACTATTCGCTGGCGAAGTGATGTAATAATTTGATTAACTACTGTACCATAGCAATAGGGTAAAACAATTTTTGAATATATCACGCTGCACTACAAGCAGGTTGCACTCATCACATGTGTGTGTCTGCAATCATAGATTGAATACAATACCTCTCTTTTCAAAGATACTAATCTTACAGGTGTGAATGATCAGCATGATATGGTTCAATGCAGAGGTACCGAGTGAACGTACTAGTGCAGTGAAGTGCGATATATTCAAAAATTGTTTTACCCTATTGCTATGGTAGCGATTGGCATCTGGAAGCAGATTGTTAGGGATAGTATATGTGACCGTACAGCACGAATGAGCCGTAAATGTCCTCAATTGTATTCTGAGTTACAGTGTAAAATGGGCATGAAGGTTGTATTCATAGGTACCTCAATTTGGTGCTACGTGTACCTCATTTAATGAGATACACGTAGCACCAAATTGAAATACCTATGAATATGACCTTCATGCCCATTTTACACTGTAACTCAGAATACAATTGAGGACATTTACGGCTCATTCGTGCTGTACGGTCACATATAGCCAGATATTTGAGTGTTAGTATTTTTGGTTCCCTGCTGCAATATATGGTTCTGCAGTATGATTTGCCATTCAAACGATTGATTTGTTTATGGCTTCATTCTTCTTCGCAACAAGATTGCCACTGTATGTGCTTCAATAACTTAAGTGAATGTCATTCTTCACCATTTGATGTCACACCATCATCAATCAGAGGCCTGATGAAGTCCGAAATGGACGCAACATAGCGAAGTGAGTTGCAAAATGTTTTAAAGTACTGGATGAATAATCTACACCAAGATATTATACGGCTTTATTTTTTTAGCTGCTCAAGCATCAATTTCTCAATGGAGTCTTTAAACTAGTCTAACTCATGAATATCTGACACCAAGGATACACCCAAACTTTCATTGGCTGTGTGAGCCAAATGGGTAGCAAATTGGTGGGCCCACAGTGATTTGCACATCTTTTGGCACAAAGACTCATTTTATTTCAAACACTGATACCCGTCCACTTTAACCCCATGAGAACTACCTGCCAATTGGTCAAAAAGAAGTTTTCATTATCAATTGGACCAATCAGCAATATTGTTAGAATAATTTCACTACGTAAAAAATTGGGGTGAATTATTTGCAAAGCTCCATTCTGATTGGTAATTAAAGTGAAGATATCACATAATTGACCAATCAGAGGCAATGATCGGCAGGTAGTGCTCAGGGGGTTAAATTTTATATATCTTGCAAATATCGAAAAAATATTCTTACTATCTCTTAGCAATCACAGAACGTGGAAATTGATGACAATTACAAAGTGACAGATTTATGTAACAAGTAAAGAGTTGAAAGTGTGAGAAGTGAAGTCCTAAATATCTGCAGGCGCATCCATCAGACTGTGTTGTGTTTCCTAAAATCACTGGACCAGAAATCTCACCAGAAATGGTTACTGGCTACCTGATGGTGATAACAGATGAGGGCTCAATATGAGAGCCATGGTTGGGTTTGAATCAATTTGAGGTAACAATAATGAATACCTGAGTGGAAGAAGGGCCCAACTCCAATTTTTACAAAAATGAGTTAGACCCAGCATTTTATTGCCAGCAGATTGTTCTTCCTTGTGTGTGAAAGATGAGCCAAAATCCACTCTCTAAATAGTCTTTCACGTACACTTAATCATGGTTTTCACGGAAGAAAGGGCCAACTCCATGGAGTTGGGCCCTTCTACCACAAATATTGGGTTAAAGAGGAATTTTCCTCATCCCATGAAATCTGCTTTTCACTACAATAAAGTTTCTTGTTAACATATTACATGCTTCCTATTTGTGTAATTAATGGATAATTACAAAATTTCTGTAGCTATTTATAACACATCTGCTTACGGAACTGGCACTTGCAGTATATTAGTGGAAGAAGGGCCCAAATCCAGCTCGTATTAAGACCTGTACCGTTGCCATGGAAACATCTTTTATAATTTCGAATGTATGTAATATTGTATGTTCATGTATTAAAGGTCCCCTGAAGATGAAAACATTCTGTCTATAAAACTTTTCCAAATATTAAGTTTTTTCTTAATATCTCGAAAACAGTTTTGATGGAGTTGGGCCCTTCTTCCACTCAGGTATTCAATTATTTGACTTGCTTTGAATTAGGTAGGATCCTGGGGGGGGGGCACTTCAATATGAAATGGATATAGGTGTAGGGCTGGTATTTTTGCAGTAAGGGGCATTCGGTGAGAGCAAAATATAAAAAATATGGAGTCATTGGGTGAGAGCATGTTTTTTGGCATTCGGTGAGAGCAAAATGTATAAAATATAGGGTTATTGGGTGAGAGACAGACCATTTGGATCTAAATTAGGTGGGCATGGGGTGAGAATATGATCTTTTTAAAATGGGGTCTTTTGGGTGAGAAGCCTTGAAAATTGAATTTCTAGTTGTAAATGGCTTTGTTAATCAGTGATAGATGACTTGTTGCTGTTCAAATGGAAATATAAGGGTCTTTGGGTGACAGACCGAAAGGAAATATATGGGGTCTTTGGGTGACAGAGCATGTGCTCAAAAAATATGGGATTTTTGGGTGACAGCTAGTGTTTGAAGCAAAACTAATAAAGCAAAGGGAAAAAACAGCAAAACAAACAAACAAATATTAATAAAAGTATTTGTTAAAATTGTGAAAAGTTGGTGGCACTAGTTACTCGAAGTATTTTTAACAGATTCATGCCCTCTTGCTACTTTTTAATTTACAGCCTTATTTATTTGCTGCATGTAGCCACAATTAGGGCTGGAGTTTGGATGCTACTGCCTTAAGTCAACCATCCTCTCTGCTATCATCTTTTAAACATTAGAGTCAAAAGATGTGAAAGTGCACTGAAGAGTTAGAAGACTTCAAAAAGTTGTCATTGATCCCCCATTGACATTTTCGCTATGGTAATATTTTTATACCTGCAGTCATAATGTTGAGTTAGGAAATCACACTTAAGTCTGTATCTTTACATATCGGTCCAAGATATGGTCAAAGAAATTATTCTATCAACAGTAAATATGGCCGCCAAGGTACGATTACCCTACATCCTCTGTGTCTGCTGGTGCCGTTGTTGCTAGGAGACGGCTGTCCCTAGTCTGACTTGAAAGTTGAAATATTTAGGAAGAGATATCCACAGAGATAGATATGCAGAGGTCAGAAGAATTAAAGTATTATATGACTGGATGGGGAAGAATTCAATATTGCCTTGTATTTGTCAATTAAGAGCTAGGGATATCCGAATAAAAGATATGAAATATGAAGTGCCATGTAGCTATTAAAATGACTTCTTTGAAGGTAGAGTTGTAATATGACATGTGATGTAGCTATATGAAGAACTTTATTAAACATTGCATATCAAGTTGGTTGATAAAAGACCCAGGTAAAAGACAGAAGGTTGAAATGAGAAATACTGTTAGTATCACTTGACATAATTCAGGACTTCTTTGTAGCTAGAAAGTTCTAATATGAAGTGCTATGTAGCTATGAAGAGCTTCATTGCAGGGTGCAAGTTTGTAGGAGAAGATGAAAGTGTTGTATATAAATGGTATGTTTGTTTGTTAAAACCTTTGCTCGAATGGCACCAGGCTCAAACCCGGGGGTACTCAAGTTTGGTTTTGGTAGGGACGTGCAGCTGAGAATTTGAAAGTGGACCCATAAATATACCAATTTTTCAAGAAATTTGGACCCATTTATATACCAAAAGTCAAAATTTTCGACCAAATTTAACCAAATTGTCTTAGTTTTTACAAATTTTCCCAAAATTTTGGGAAAATTTTGAAAATTTTGGCTAGATTAAGGCAAAATTGGGCTATTTTCCGAAAAAATTGAGAAAATTTTGAAAAAAGGACCCATTTATATACCAAAATAGGCTTTGAAAAAGGGGCCATTGATATACCAAAAGGCTGAAAATGCTACCCATATTTGCGGCACGTCCCCGTATGGTCATTTGTACTGAGAACCCCCCCCCCCGGGGCTCAAACACAATGCTCAAACCAGGCTAAAAAACCGTAGAAGCATGTTGGCCTATATGTGAAAAAGAAGAGATATAGAGATAAAGATCAAAGAAAAGACAGCTACTCCCAATAAATCAAAAGACACAATTTTACTGTCAGCCTCTGGGTCAAGCTTAAAAGGAAACTCTTAATGCAATCTCAACTGTCACAGAGTCTTGCGATAGGAGAAACTCCTGTAAGGCTGACAGTTGTATTGCAAAGTAATGTCCAGTCTTCCGTATTTGTTTTCTACAGAAACATGTAGGCCTATCTCTGTTCAGGTGTTTTTGATTTCAGAGAAAAATATGTTTTAATATGCTTTAACACTTTAATTTCATTCTCTGAAGTATTTAGAAGGGCATATTTAGTAGAAGTAATTCTTTTATCCCAATTTGGGCACTTAGGCCTTCAGTGCAGAATTATATACAAAATTCACGTATAAAATCCGGATTTTCACTTTTCTGGTCAATGCTTGGTCTCATCATTAAATCATGATCAGAGAAAGAAGGAGGTTGCACTGTATACAGTCATTAAAGGTTAATAACTATTTTCAACTGTTGCGATTTGGTAGTTCACAGCATCTTGCAAATGGTAGTGAGCTTTGGCAAAAATTGCATTGATCATTTCATAGCGTAGTCACGTAGTGTGTAGTAGGATTCAAATATCACAGATATACTTTTGTAGGTCCTGTGCTTCTATTATGTTGAAAAGAGGGCTGAAACCACACCACCTTTGTAAAACCTACATAACTCATTAACAACTTTAATTGGTAAATTATGCTTTACAAATCCACTTGATTACTCACGTTTTTAGACGTTTCATCTTCCTACGGAAGACTTCATCAGTAATGTGATGAACCAGCAACACTCCTACTCTCATCTCCAGAGGGTGTAGTTCTTTGTAATAGCTGGTCATATACATGATTGAGTGAGTATGTCCCTTCATCGCGGTTGATAACGTTGGCCCCGTTTTCTGATCCACATTGCTTCTCTAATCCATCTGGTTTGCTTACACGAGTCTTTGTCGATTACTTTGGCTCCATCCCAATCAATGACATGGTTTTGTTGCGAAACATGGTCTGTGATGGCGGACTTGTTAATTTCATCGACCGACTCCTTTCGAACAGCGCGTGTGAATTTCCTCTCTGTTATCTTTTCCGATTCTTTTAAGTGTTCTTTCAGTCTTACCCCGAAAGGTCTACCGGTTTCCCCAATGTACGACTTCTTGCAACTTTTGCATGGTATTTCGTAAACACAATACTTCAGAGAATTTATTTCCATAAAAATCAAAGACATTGCATAAAAAAAAATATATATATAAACACGGTACATATGGAGGAAAAGGCTGGAAGACCAAAAAGGACTGAAAGTTAGCCTTTCCTGAAATCAAATGAAATTAACAAAATAAATCAACATCACATAACATAACCAAAAGACAAGGGGGATGCTCACGGAAAAGATTAATTATATTTAGAGATCAGTTTTGTTTTGAATTGATTACGGAAATGTTTAACAGATTTTGAAGCTTTCAGATTTTTATCTAAAGAATTCCAAAGAATGGGACCTCTTGTACGTATGGCATGATCAGAAAAGACTTTCTTATTTTTGGTTAGATTTAGGTCATTTACATATCGTGTCTTGTAGTTATGTATGTCAGAACGTTTGGTAAAATAATTATCAAATGAACAGGGCAGCTCATTTATAGAGTGCCTGTACATGAATGTACCTAATTCCAATGTGTACATATCTTCAACTTTTAATATGTTATAATTAGCAAACAATGGCGCTGTGTGGTCTCTATATAGTGACCGTTTGCCACCGATCTAATAGCAATTTTTGAATTTTTACAATTTTGTCTAAGGAAGTTTTACATGTATTTCCCCATAAAAGTACACATGACCAACAATACATAGTCAACCCTTAATGCTAGGCAATATTTTTGAATTGGTCATGTGACCATTTCACAATCACATGAGCCATCATATGACACAATATATGAGTCCATATTATTAGCAACACATGAAATTTTGGATTGGAAACAAACAACAAAATTCAATGATAGCCATATTTCTTTATCGGTGCGTTATTTTTAGGTATACAAATTACCATGACGATGGTAACCATGGTGATATTTGTATAGCTTTACCACCCATGTATCTCTAATGAAACTATGCAGGCCCCATGGCAACATACTAGGTCAAATGATACACAAAATCATAGCTTGTTTTCATGTCGGGTTCAAATGTTACGAGGGATAAAATTGAATCAATTATAATGCTATCAATTTGTGGACATTTTCTAGTGCTAATTTGCAAGTTGCTCATGTAAAACTTGTCTATAGTTATGGCACTTTCAGTGCAATATTGATTGTCAAAATGATTAGTACCGAAACTTGTCATGTCATGTCGCGTTGGGACAGTATCAGTATGACTGAAGTTCAATGCCCACTTCTTGCAATCCAGTCCTGGAATCCAGTTACTATGAGGCAGACTATGGTATAGACGAATCCAAATACACGCATTCCTACACCTGACTAGCAGCCTTTAGTTGGGTCCCCGTCGGCTACAATGCATCCAAAATGTGAAATGATTCGGCCTTGACGGAAATTTTAAACTGCATTCCATCACCCGTTTTACACCTTCCACGAAAACACAGGTAGACAAAAGAGTGATTTAAGTTTACAACACAATACAGTTCCAACTTGACAGTTGTGCAAATAAAAGCTGCCTTACACCTAGAGAAGGTCGAGGAGGGTTAATAGAATAAACAATAGAGATAATTCCGCAGGTAATCCCGTCGCATCTATTCATAGATGTACAAATGGATGAACAAAAGGACTATGTATGAATAGATGCGACAGGATTACCTCTATTGTATATATTATTCTATTTAACCCTAGTCGTCTTTGCATCTTCTCTAGGTGTTAGGCGGCTTTTATTTGCACAATCAGGCGCTCAAAACCCCAGGTTGGTGCTAGCGGGAAACCAAAGATGGCCGACCAAATCCTGACCATGACTTGGCTCGTTGGATTCGTCTATATAGTTAGCCATTACGCTAGTGTTCTGGGTTCGACTCCTTGAAGATTCATAAGCGAGCATGGCTGCCAACGCATTCTTTTACTTTTTCTTCAGGCAGGGTCGGATCCAGGAATTTTTGATAAAGGGGCGCCTTTTGGTCGATTTACGAAAAAAATGTGTTAAAGGGGTTACCCCTCGAAAATCAACGGTTTTGGCCCATTGTTTGCTGTTCATGGCTGAATTTGTTCCTTTCTTTTTAATTTCTTACAATTTTGTATTTTTAAGTTACCGCGCCTTTTGCTAGTCAAAAAATAGAGGGGGCGCGCGCCGGCTGCGCCCCCCCCCCCTAAATCCGCCCCTGTCAGGTACTCTGGTTTTACTGCATCATTGTACAATCACACCTTTCCCATAATTCTGTACAAACTTGTCAGGTTTTGTGGTACATTTTAGAGCCTGGGGTGAGGGGGGCATGGGGTACTCAGATTTGGTTTGGGTAGGGATGTGCCGCTGAGAATTTTTGACGGATTTCAGAAAGAACGATAGACCACAAAATGTCTTTTTACAACCAAAATCTAACATTTCTGTCATACTAGAGCTGCGAGCCCCTTTTGACGGATTACAACTTCCTTAAGAAAGAATGATAGACCACAAAATGTTTTTTTACAACCAAAATCTAACATTTCTATAATACTAGAGCTTTGATGGATTTCAACTTCCTTAAGAAAGAACGATAGACCACAAAATGTCTTTTTACCACCAATATCTAATATTTCTATAATACTAGAGCTCCGAGCCCCTTTTTGACGGATTTCAACTTCCTTAAGAAAGAACGATAGACCACAAAATGTCTTTTTACCACCAAAATCTAATATTTCTATATTAACTAGAGCTCCGAGCCTCTTTTTGACGGATTTCAACTAACTTAACTCTCTCTACGCGGATGTCGACTGCAGACGACAAGTTTCAAATTTTGTTTACATTTTTCAAAAATTTCAGAATTGTAAATTGTCATGACCATATTTGGAATCAGCATGACAAATGCATTAAAATGAGTACAAACAAACCCAGTATTGGTTCAGTGGTTCTTTAAGGGATCCAAAATGAGCGTTTATTGCATTTCGACAGTATTTTTTGTGGGACATGAAAGCACCTCAGACCTATCGCATTCTGAATACGAAGCATGTCTTTCTGATATCAAATAATTTTAATTTTTTAAATCACAATATAATACAAATTTTATGACAAATTATAAAAATTTGATATTTTTCAAATTTTGATATATAACAGTCCTCGGTAAATTATATAAATCTAATGATATATTCTTAAAGTGTATGTAGCAGGGAGGAAAAGTCGACGGTCAATTGAAAATTTTGACCTTTCATATTGAAGATATGGATTTTTTCCCAAAAAGACCTAATTTTTTTGGTGTTTTGTGAAAAAAATCCATATCTTCAATACGAAAGGTCAAAATTTTCAATTGATCGTCGGTTTTTCATCCCACCTACATAAACTTTAAGTATAAATCATCAGATTTATAAAGTTTACTTCAAGTACTGTTAAATATCAAAAATATCAATTTTAATGATTTGCCATAAAATGTGTATTAAATTGCGAATTTCAAAAATCAAAATTATTTGATATCAGAATGACATTCTTCATATTCAGAATGCAATTCAATATGTCTGATGTGCTCTAATGTCCCAACATAAATACTGTCCAAACGTTCATACCCCAGCCCTTAAAGATAGCTCTTGATATTTTGAGAAAATATCTACAAACTTGGACTTTTTATGCAGAGCATTAAGAAACGGCACTCAATCTAATGCAAGTATCACTTCAGGGCAATCCGACCCATTATTTTTCCATTAAACACCATTATCTAGCTTCTGTATTTAGAATCCTCTAAGGCTTGTACGGCATAAATCTAAAACTGTGCCAGAACATTCATGTTCAACCCCAATTTGGAATAAAAATGATAAAATCATACAAAGCCAGACAGTGCGATAAACATGATTTGATTATACGGACCAATCACGTCGGTGTGTATAGATCTAATCATGCGTACCCTATTTTTGTTGACTGATCATCGTCTTCGTGACCCCAAGCGACCTATCAGTAATAACATAGGCATGTCCTATCTGTCGCATTAGGTTTATTCCACTATACTGCTACGCAACTAACATCTTTGCCTGAGGTGAGATCATAAAACATTTCGTGGAATGAAATTGCTTTTAATGTTGTGGATAAAAAAGTGGATTGTATGCGAGGAAAACATGGCGTGCGTATGAACGACTGTATAAAACAAGAGATGAATGTATTGAAATTTGAGTTGTTGAAAGGAGTGGTGGGGCTCAAATGATTTATGTATATCACTAGGATCCACAACATTCTCATCTATTAGTGCACAGTTCTTTAACCCCAATACCTTTGTACATTCATTGAATGACCTTTGAAAATTTGGGTACAAAAACTCATACTCTGCACTTGAGGTCAAATTTTGCACTATGATTGTTTAATTGAGGTTATTGGACTATGCCATTGGGATGAGACCATTGTGGCCCATTATTGAGAGTGCATTTTAAATGATGTGAATTTATCTGAGGATCTAGATCACCATGTCTCGCCGTTTTACATAATCTATAAAATGTAGTTTACTTTTGATTTAAACAGAGCTTTGCTGTCTGTAGACATCGGTAAATATTGATGATGTAGCATTTGGTGCGATCATTTATAGCTGATTGTTTTCTTGTTTAATGGTAATTTTGTTTTGATACTTTCGGGGGGAAAAGAAACCCATTTGATCCCGGCATTTGAATGACAGGGAATCTCCAATGAATTTTAAATTCATCAAAGCAGTGGCTGAGATTTGTTATTCACAAGAAGTATAAAGATCATCATTTTTGTTTTTGAGGGAGAGCAGCCATTGAAAGGTGCAGGCTTTGCTGTTTAAATTTGCAAGGGAGCTTTTAAACGCTCTCCTGAACATCTAAAGATCAATGAAGAGGTACCGTGTGAACGTACTAGTGCAATGCGATATATTCAAAAATTGTTTTAAGCTATTGCTATAGTAGTCCCTCTCTCTCCATAGTACATTTAGAATTAGAATTGTACCATGAGACTGTCCTTCAGATGGGTTGTTAAGATGGTCCCATGTACAGAGAGCATACCTGTATATATATAGCTCACAGTCAGTTTCAAAAAGTGTAGGGTGTTAACCCCTGATTCTTCCAATCTATCCTGGTGATGTTTGGATATGCAATCCAAGTACAGACATGATGTGCCCCAAGACTGCACTTATGGTGCATTGAAAGTCAAAATTGAGCTTATTGCCCGATTTTGCTTAGCATTCCCAGCAAACGCAAAAATGCGTTTAAAAAGTTATTGGTTAAAACATTTTAAGAACAGTTAAATGTCAGGTTATATAAAGGTCATGAAAATATTTTTTAAATGTTTTATATGAAAAAACACTACAACATTTTTTGAATTTTGTCAAAATGTTATTGTAAAATATTTTTTGGCAAACTTTTTGCAATATGAATGAATGTTCAATATTTTTGCAAAATATTTTGTCAGCACTTTCTGACATTATGTTAGAATGTTTTGCAACAAGTTTTCAAAATTGTTTTCTGAATGTTATTACATGTATGTGTACCCTTTATTTAACCTGACATTGAAATGTTTTCTGTTAAATGTTTTGCGTTTGCTGGGTTTTCATATATCACAATGTTTTCTTTCTAAAATGTGTAAGCTAGTTGCCACCTGCCATTTAATTAAAATATTTGGCTTCAATGTGTAACTTGAAAGGTACAAATACATTTGTATGCATCATTATATTCATTGTAATTTTTTATCATCAAATTTTTACCCTAAATTTTTGGAAACCAATCATTTCATATCTTGAGCACCATTCAACATTTTACAAATTATGTGGATCAGATTTTGGTTTGCAGGCCAATGTTCCATAAAGCCTGCTTACTGTAGAGGATTTGACCAGTGTAATTTTAATATCTTTATCTTTTAAGATTTTCTTTAAAGATTACAGGTTCCCAGTCATGAGGTCTGTAATTTCTAATGTGGCTATCATTCTGTGCAGGTGATGTTGTGTTATTATTTTTAATATTTTCATTATTTTCATTTTAAACAAATCTTTTTCTTTCTTGTCAACAGATACAGGAATGTAGATGTAAGGAATTTTACCACAAGTTGGAGGGATGGTCTAGCCTTCAACGCCCTTATTCATAGATATAGGTAAGTACAGGAGTAAAAATTTGTACAACGTTTTACACTCTTTGCAGCTTTATGGTTCTATTCTAGGGCTTCAATTAGTAAATAAGGTACAAATGATAGTCCCCAGCTAACCTTAGTGTCATGCAAATGTGAACCGATTTGACACACTAAGACAAAAAAAGTTGTATTGCCTTTTTCTGATGGATCCAATATTGGAAAATCTAGGTTTTTTTTTGGATATTTTAATTTTAAATTTGGTATCATTTTTGTTTTTTTTGGATATTTTAATTTTAAATTTGGTATCAAATTTACAAGGTAAATCAACAGACATACCCTGACTTAGCTTTTGTGCTTTATGGTAATGGAACTGTTGTTTTTGTTGGTCTGGCCCTAGTGTCACACAGATGTGAACCGATTTGACACACAGTGTAATAAGGCCAGTATGAAAGCCAATATGTTTCCGTGCCTTATTCTGTTATGACTAATGTTGCATTTTTGATCGCCACACCAATTTTCAGGTTACTGCAGTTTTTGGTTCTTGGGTGTGATTTTTAGCTCAAGTGATTAGTATATCTTTGGGGTTTTGTTGTTCTCTTCATCATGTTGCAATGGGCAATGTACACACAATTTGAAACTACTTTCTAGACTTAGTGGTATTCGTCAGCAAAGTGGTTACATAACTCTCTGGTAACTGGATCATACACATCTTGGAATTGGTAGTACATGTCATAGACTTTGTGTTGTGATCATTTCGATCGAGGTGCAGAACTCAAAAGCGTGATCCAGTTGACATAGTGATATGCGGATTACACCTAACACTTCGCTGGCGAATATAAAGGATGACACTGGGCTATTCCACTTAAAATCCACACACCCCTATGGAAGACATGATCTTAATCTTCCACACAAGTAGTGAGAATTGCAAATAGAGTTACCTGAATGAGTGACTCCATTTGAAATCTACACCCTGTGTAGGAGATTAAGGTTATGACTATGGATTTCAATTTGAAAAGTCCAATAGAGGCCCTGCATCATTTTATCGATTGGCTCCAAACAAAGGATTTGTACCATCCTTCTCCGTAGTTATGGCGGAGTGCAGTCCATTCAATCAAATGTTGTCATCAACCTATTTGATCGCAGTGCAGGGTTATGTATGTGAGACGAACTGTCACAGTAGATTGCAATCATGCTTTTGTTGAATGCATTTGAGTAGTCCGCCATATTTATGGGATGATACGTCACATGCAAAGCCTCTATAGAGCACTCTGATTTCCATATTACAGACAAGAAAAACATACATTTGTTATTTCAAAGAAAGTGATCCAATAGCAATAGCCTTAATGTATTCAACATGTGCACTATTGAATTTTGATGCATATTTCAAAGAAAAAATGAAAATGATATAGATCATCTTTGACAAAGTTCATGCTATCTGCAAAGAAAACACTGTAGAGTATTATTGTGGAGTCTATTTCTGATGACCACAGTGGCATTGAGACCTATATTTGTCATAGGTAAATCAAATATAGATCATGATGCTCTGCTGAGACAAGATAAAACATAGGTTAACTGCTCGGAAGTGATATCATCTGGTGGCACATGTGGTATTACTTTCACAGGTCTGCAGTGTGATTTGTAAGATGGTACATGTGTAGAAGATAGATTCAATTCATAACATTGGTGTACAGCAGGGCTGTCAACTTTTTGGAATTGCTTGGCATGAGACAGAGGCGTACCAGGATTTGCCGACTCCAATGTTCATTTTGTACCATGATTATTTGAGCCACGGCGCTCGAGAATGTGAAAAGCGGGGGAGGGGGTAGGAGCAACAAATTATTCATGACGATGCGTGAGATTTTACTCATTTTCCAGCTTTTGTGTGAGATTTACTACCTAGGCGTGAGATTATACTACCTTGGCGTGAGACCATGAGAAAGTGACCCAATGCGTGAGACTCACGGCCAATGCGTGAGAGTTGACAGACCTGATGTACAGTGGACTGTACAGTTGACTGGATAGTATACTTTATAGTTTAGGTTTACTTGTTTCTAAAATCATTGCTGAGTGTTGACTTCCAACAAAATCTTGATCTTATAGATAAAACAAGTCCTGAATGTTAAAAAAACCCTTTTAAAGTGACGGGAGATAAGATGATAGGATGGGTTGATGTAGGTTAGCAATTCCAGGAAGCATGAGGCTGGAGAAGTCAGTCCCTGTCAGAGAGGAAACTATAGCTGATCCGACACTATTTTTCATCTTTTCTGTCCTAGGTTTATGGACACATTTTTTCTAAGGGCACCTTGAAATTTGGTAGGGTGATAAAGCATGATGAGTTACAATGCTGTATCATTCTATTGCAGAATATTTGCATAGTTAGGCATATTAAGTAGCTAATTTGCACATGGAATCTCGAAACATGGTAGAAATGGACTTGAAACTAGGAGGATAAAGGCATGATCATGTCTACTGTTGCATTGTTCCCAAACTTGCCATCTTTATATGTTTTGCAGGGAGCTCATTTTGTCATCCTGTCATGTAAGACATATTTATTAGTATTTTTCAAAAACAACTTCAACATTGTTAATCAGATGAGTGTAATTTCATTCATTAATTTGCAGAAATAATTCAAATCAGTGTTGTGAGTTACTGATTTGTGAAAATTGAGTAGTGTAATATGAATGACGATGAATAAAAAGTAAAGCAAGATAATACGCCAAAACATATTTTGGGCTCGGAGATTTTCTTGCATATAGTGAGAAAAATGCTTGAACACCAGTAACCAAAGTCTCCATTCGGATACGTGGAAGAATGATGATGATAAGATGTGGATGGAATTGCCAAAATGGGCTATTCCAGTTGAAACCCACACTACCCCTGTGGAAGATATTTTCAAAATGTTTTTCAAATGTAATTGGTATGATTTAATCATTTTGAAACTCATACTCCCCTGTATTATGGCTTTATCTATCTTCCACAACTGGAGTGAGTATTTCAAATGGAAGTTACCTAATTGTCCATTCTATTCAAAACTCATACTCCCTCTGTGGAAGACTCTAGCTAAATCTTCCACAGAGGTAGTGTGGATTTTAAATGGAATAGCACAATCCAAACTTGAACTTGATGTTGAAGAACATACAAGGCTCCATCTACTGAAACAAGCAAACCCCTCCAAGGGGATGATTAGTCCAAATAACATGAGCTAAGCCCTGTGGTATGCGACAATCATGTTGTGTTTCGTGACCGGGGGCCATAGGGACTACTTGCGACTGTGATAAACATAGGATGTGATTTTGAGAATGTGTAATTTGCACATTTGGTTCCGGAGTGTTTCTAGACACAGCGACGAGGAATAAGGGAAACAAGAAATTTTGAGGGGTATGTTAGGCATGTTATGTGAATATTGCAAATCAAATTAACAGTGTGAAAATTAACACAGGCATCGCTAAATTAAAATATTTTAAAATCATTGAAAATATGATTTGTGCATTTTTGAAACATATATAGGTGTGCTAGCTAACATACCATGCCAGTGATAAGACTGAACATGACCTAATAAATGGTAGTCAGTGTTGGAGAAGTTTGCAATTGCATGGAGCTTCGTATTTTAATCAACACTGCCGGTTTCTTCCTTTTTGCCATGTTATTTTCATGTGAAATACACCTAATGACAATTTTATTAACTTATCCTTCACTTTTACAAATTATTGAATACATTGAGTGAATTGGTTATGGAGCGATGTAGAACATTGGTGAAAGAGATCAGTGTTTACGATGATTTTGACATTTTCAAAACGAATGTGAAAAACGACAGTGAAAAACTGCATGCCCTGTCGTTACTTTTTCACCTTCATGTCTATAAAACATAAAAATTTCGGTTTAAGCAATAGGAAACTTTCTTTGTCAAAGACCCTACATGTTGTGGGTTTTTTTTCATGTAAAGGTATCAGTCATCGTCTGCCCTTAGTATTTCATTAACACATCATGAAGATTCCAAATAAGGGCAAAAAAAAAAAGTTGTTTGTTTGTCCTCCACCGCCCGCTCCTCAGATTAAGGCCTGACCAATATTTTTTTTTCAATAATTTTTTTTTTATATAAAATAAGTAAAATTCAAATTTTTTCAGATTTTGAGTATTTTTATTTAGATCTTTCATTGTTGAAAATTAAAAAAGCCCCCCCAAAACATTTTGTGTCTTCAATATGCAAAGTTATAACTTTGAAATCATTAAAAGACTATGACATGAACACAAATTATAACTAACTGCATATTAACGAAACAATATGTTGGTTTTTTTGAAGTCACAATGAATGATTGTAGCATTTAGCTCTAGCTAGGTCCAGGAATGCGTCAAATTCGAAAAAAAAATTTAAAAAAAAAAAGTCCGCCCGCCCGCACGTCCTCTTTCAAAGCTGTTGAGGACAAACAAACAATTGTTTTTTTGGCCTAAGGGCACCAGCCAAAATGTCCGTATGACATTAGTTTATGGGCTCTGTGAACAATAGTGCAAACCCTCCAAATGTGTCATCTTTCATTGGGAAAATGCAAAATCAAAATTATGTCATATTGACTGTTGTATGTTTAGGCTATAGAGTATAAGAACTTTATACCAGGCATGTTCTGTGAGATATTTTGAAACTATGGCATAGTAATTTCAAGCCCTGGAGAGAGCGTGATACAACCATTGTGTAATTCTCAGTGTTAATTTGTGTTCAATGTGCCCCATACTGGAAAAATCCCCATGCCAAAACATTGTCAAAATATTGCATAGCATTACAAAGGCCCTAAAGAGATGTTGCTATGCGCTGTCAATGTGCTGATTCTCGCTGGAAGTGCACCATTACTATCAAGCAGAAGAAAGCTTACATACTGCTTGCATTACCCATATTTATTTTACGGATCAGCAAGTGTTGTGCCAAGTTCACTAAAGTCATGACACTCACCCCCTGAAGATGGCTCTGTTCCTAAGGTTTGTTTATTTGTTCTTGAACAAGGAAGATACAGTCTCTTACACAGATATTGAATTGATTGAGATCTTGTCAAAATGACTGATGTATGAAAGCCTTGGTGTAGATCGAGGTAGAGATGAATTGCCCGGGGAGTTATTTATTTCCGTATTTTGGAATTGGTAGGAAAATCATAAGTGTAACATGAAGGTTAGGTGAAGTATTTGTGAATTGCGTGATGGCATTTGAAAAGACAGCGTGAACAACAGGAAGAAATGTAACATTTATTTAGGTTTTGTCTTTGTGTAACATGCATGGGATATATCAGTCTTATTCCCAATGCTGCAATGTCACATAGGTCTGATTTTGGTTAGATTAGTATTTGCAATGTTATTTACTGCAAAAATGCTACAGGTATCATACATTTTTTAGATTTTTATATGTTATGAATGAAAGGACCTGTTTTTATATCTTATATCAGTTGGTTAATTAGAGAATAAAGGTATTGTTGTAGCCGCTGTCGTGCATCTATCATCTCAAATAACACCTAGGCGACATCATTATCTCTGAGTTGTTTTACGCCAAATGTCGCATGTTATGTGAGCCGATAGATGCACAATAGCGGCTAAAAACAATACGGTGTATCCTTCGTGTAAGAGAATACCAAACAAATCACAACTCTAATCCTAATCCTAACCCTAACCCTAACCCTAATCCTACCTTAACCCTAACCCTTACCCTAACCCTAAATCCTAACCCTAATCCTAACCCTAACTGTAAATCCTAGCCTTAATCCTAACCCTAACCCTAACTCTAATCCTATTAGTATTTTGTGCTCTCTTACACTTAAGATAAACCAGAGATGCAAGTTTTTGTGTGATATTGTGCTTGAGATATTAAATAGATGATGGAGGTACATTGTTTTTGTTTCCATGCATTATACAAACCAAGATGGCCGACCGCAGTGAGCAAATCAGAGTGGGGACTCTTTTGGTCTATAATTTGTTCATTTCAAGTTTGGCAGTGACGTGTGTGCGTATCTCGCTGGCAGTGGCGTGCGCAAAGGGGGGGGGGGCAGGGGGCCATGGCCCCCACTCTTGTTGGTTATTCGGGAGAAATAAAGAAAAAACGTTAAAAACGTCCAAATTTGCTCCTAATCGGACTCTATTCGGGGGAACTGAACAACCTGGCCCCACCACTTTCAATGTGCTGCGCACGCCACTGCTCGCTGGTAGCATGTCAAATCATGTGTGTAAAGTTAATTGTGCAGCGCTTACTCACATGCGTTCAAGGGCAATTTCAAGTATTAACGTCACGACTGAAATTGAAGCGAATCAATGTATAATCTCTTTGATTTCCTAATAAAATAGTAGGCCTAATCATTAACATATCATTTTTGTTTCTTCTTTGCAGACCTGACCTATTTGATTTTAATACTATATCTAAGGAGCAGCCAGAAGCCAGACTAGAGCATGCATTCAGAGTGGCACATGAGCATCTTGCAGTGGAGCGGCTCCTAGATCCAGAAGGTAAGGCTTAGTGGTACAAGTAGGATGAAATGGACCAAATATAGCTGAATTTACACTTGGTTACTGAACGATGAGCGAATGTATTATTTACCAATTAGGAGGAGCACTTTCTTGCATTGGATAAAGCTCTCTGCTTCAGTGGTCAAAATCGATTTGCTCATCCCTAAGCATCCGAGTATAAACTTAGTCAGAGCATGAGCAGATTTGTACATGAGTACCATAGATCTTCTTCTTCTTAGCGTGTCCAAGCGCATGGTCAAATGCGCCCGAGCCAATAGTTGACGCAGTGACAAGCAGAATCATTGAATTCAGCTAGGTTCTCGTGTGCAGTTTTGCCCCATCTGTGGATAGACCAACAGGTGTTCCATAGTCTGTGGAACAGTTCCACACTCACAGGTAGTGTTTTGTCCTTCTGGTAGGTAGCCCCATTTCTGCAAAGTGACCTTGTGAGTAGATACTGCATCCAGAAGATAAGACAGATGATTAAAGTTAGGAATAATGCCTGTTGCATCTCGCCCGGGATCTCGCCCCTGGGTTATTGTTACCATCTATTGTCTTGACACTAACCTGGTCAGGTCATTCATGTTTATGATTAGACTTATGTACATTCATGGTATGTAGTGGTGAATTGATGAATCAGGATCACAAAGTCATACATCCATGTGTTGCTATAGGAATGATTTATTTAGATAGCCTATATAACTCAGTGGCACAAAGACGTATGTCCATTAGCTGCCATGTGAATGATTGCATCCTGATAGCACTGGGCTCAGCAGCACAAAGATGTATGTCCATTAGTTGTCATGTGAATGATTGCATCCTGATAGCACAAGGGCTCAGGACCAGGGAGATGTGTGTCTATTAGCTGTCATAGGATTGATCGATCTTGATAGCCTATATGGCTCAGAGGCACAAAGATGTATGTCCATTAGCTGCCATGTGAATGATTGCATCCTGATAGCACAGGGCCCAGTAACACAAAGATGTATGTCCATTAGCTGCCATGTGAATTATTGCATCCTGATAGCTCAGAGCTCAGTGACACAAGGATGTATATCCCTTAGCTTCCATAAGAATGATTGATTAAGATAAGGCAGGACCCAGTGGCATAACACCGTATGTCCATTAGGTGCCATATTCAGTGTTGCATCCTGATCGCTCAGGCCTGAGTTTATATGGCCACAAACAGATTTATGTCTATGGCCACAAACAGACTTATTTTCTATGGCCACAAACAGACTTATGTCTTTGTGCCGCTGAGCCATGGATATGTGGCTCAATCTGAGCCAATAAGTCTAATGGTACCAATAATGAAAATGTGCAGAGATTCAGAAAGTAACTCAAGCAAAGGAAATGTTTTCTAATATCAATTTTTTAATTATTCTGCTTTGCCTAATAGGCTTCATATAAAGTGTGACCCTAATAGACCTTATCAAATAGTAGTACATCACTTGTCCTCACATAAATAAAATTCTTCCCTCCATAAGGTACCACAGGGCAATTCGCATGATAATACAATAAAACAGGTGATAGGTATGAATGGCTGTGGAATCGAACTAGAGACCTGCCCCTCTCTCACTTAGAACTAAGAACCAACATGCCATTTCAATTGTTATACCATTCCGGTTGAGTTTATTCAATAGGGTCTATATACATCCTGTATCCAATGACATTTTAAGTATTAATTAAATTTAAGACTCATCCCGATGAACATCTAATTACCGTCGTAATTGCTAGTCATATTTACTTAGATTCTCTTGGTCTGTAACAGTTCCGTGATCCAATGCATTGATACAGGTCACGTCTGTAACGCAAACTAAACGACGATTTTTCAAATCAAAAGTGACATCAGAAAACACCACTATTGAAATGTCACTTTATATTAACCAGCCATGTTTACACTATGGTCGTCTAGAATCAGTCTCCCATTTGGTGCGTCCACACAGAGAGATTTTCGCTTAAGAATTCCTGTTCTTGAGCAAAAACTGTATGAACTATCTTGCAAGATTCAGGTCCCTAAGTTTGTCCTCCAATTTATCCCCAAGAAATCTAGGGGCTATCACAGTTTCCGTAAGTGAACCCCAAGCAATCCTCAAGTGCTAATGCCGAGCTTTAAATGAAAAAAAATGAAAGAAAAAGTGCCCCTCTGACAAAAAATGCAAGAGAAAATCAGGAGGGCAAAGGAAAAGAAAAAGGCAAGGAGCCCTTTTCTAGCAAAATTCAGGGCCAAAATAGTGTAAAATATAAAATTTTCCGCTTTTCTGTGCGCACATTGTAACAATAAAGCCCTCTTTTAGCCGGATAATGGGTGAAAATAGTGTAAAATACCAGTTTTTGCGCGCTACGGGCTCACATCTTCCCTATAAGGCCCTTTTCGGGAAGCTCGAAGACATACAGTCTCTATGTATTGTATGATGCAACTGCAATTTTTTTCGTCTGTGGCCCCCAAATTTTATTTTGCCCCCCCTGACCAAGAAAGCTGGCTATGCCCCTGCTTGTGGTTGTATGTAATTCCATAGCTGACATCATCAGGTATCGCAAAACTCAAGGATTAGAGTCTTGGATGATGTCTTGTGGACACACAGTCAGGAATTGACTTAGGAAGGGCAATTCTCGAGCACACCAATCCTCGAGGATTTTATGACTGTCTGAACATGGCTATTATGGTCTTCATAATCGGTCTACATGATAATCTCAAACATGTCAATCTCTCTGGGCTAAGTTCCATAACCTCAATATGCTTTGTATGTTCCTAGAATGACCTTGGAATGTGTTGAGTACTAAAACTCATACCCACAATATGAATTCAACTTGTTAGCTTTCATTATTGAATGAGCATTATTGAAACTTAGCATTTAAAATGAGACCATTTTGGCTTCTAGTGTCTCCTACAATTGACTTGAATTCAGAAGTAATTATAATCTACCACAATTTATTACATTGAACTTTTGTGACCAAATACGGTGAACATTATTGTGATGTGGTAGCTGTTAGTGCTGGTACATAGTTTACTAAAACCTGATTATTTTGTTTGATATTTTAATTACAATCAGTGGGCACCAGGAATTATTTTCAGGGGGAGGGGGTAGTGGGGTAAAAAGTGAAATTGGGGGATCAACAAATTTTGCTCAAAATCGCTGCAAAAAATGGACATTTCGTAATTTTGGGTTTTTACTGGGGCCGGGGGTAAGAGTTCTAACTGGGGGGAATTTCCCCCATGTCCTCCGCACCACAATTGATTACAATAAAAAGATATATTAATTGAAAATGTTGCACAGGAGCTCACAGGTTTATAGGATGGAGGCAGTCAATTTCACATATGGTTTAGTGCCACACAAATGGATTTTTTATGATATCAGAGGTGGCATTTAAAATGAAATGGCACTTGCTTTATACAGTTAGTAATTTACTGTGTGATCAGAAAAAAAATGAAAGAAAAAGTGCCCCTCTGAACAAAAAATGCAAGAGAAAATCAGGAGGGCAAAGGAAAAGAAAAAGGGCAAGGAGCCCTTTTCTAGCAAAATTCAGGGCCAAAATAGTGTAAAATATAAAAATTTTCCGCACTACGCGCGCACATTGTAACAATAAAGCACTTTTTTAGCCGAATAATGGGTGAAAATAGTGTAAAATACCATTTTTTTTCAAGCTACGTCGCACATCATCCCTATAAGGCCCTTTTCGGAAGCTCAAGACATAAAGTCTCTATGTATTGTATGATGCAACTGCAATTTTTTTCGCCTGTGCCCCCAAATTTTATTTTGCCCCCCTGACCAAGAAAGCTGGCTATGCCCCTGCTTGTGGTTGTATGTAATTCCATAGCTGACATCATCAGGTATCGCAAAACTCAAGGATTAGAGTCTTGGATGATGTCTTGTGGACACACAGTCAGGAATTGACTTAGGAAGGGCAATTCTCGAGCACACCAATCCTCGAGGATTTTATGACTGTCTGAACATGGCTATTATGGTCTTCATAATCGGTCTACATGATAATCTCAAACATGTCAATCTCTCTGGGCTAAGTTCCATAACCTCAATATGCTTTGTATGTTCCTAGAATGACCTTGGAATGTGTTGAGTACTAAAACTCATACCCACAATATGAATTCAACTTGTTAGCTTTCATTATTGAATGAGCATTATTGAAACTTAGCATTTAAAATGAGACCATTTTGGCTTCTAGTGTCTCCTATAATTGACTTGAATTCAGAAGTAATTATAATCTACCACAATTTATTACATTGAACTTTTGTGACCAAATACGGTGAACATTATTGTGATGTGGTAGCTGTTAGTGCTGGTACATAGTTTACTAAAACCTGATTATTTTGTTTGATATTTTAATTACAATCAGTGGGCACCAGGAATTATTTTCAGGGGGAGGGGGTAGTGGGGTAAAAAGTGAAATTGGGGGATCAACAAATTTTGCTCAAAATTGCTGCAAAAAATGGACATTTCAGTAATTTTGGGTTTTACTGGGGCGGGGTAAGAGTTCTAACTGGGGGAATTTCCCCATGTCCTCCGCACCACAATTGATTACAATAAAAAGATATATTAATTGAAAATGTTGCACAGGAGCTCACAGGTTTATAGGATGGAGGCAGTCAATTTCACATATGGTTTAGTGCCACACAAATGGATTTTTTATGATATCAGAGGTGACATTTAAAATGAAATGGCACTTGCTTTACAGTTTAATAGTAATTTAGTACTGTGTGATCAGTTCTGTAATTGTTTGGGCGTTAGAGTAAGTGGTGACCATATTGATCTGTGCTTATGCAGGTTTTAGAGGAAGGGGTGATCATATTGATTTAACTGCAAAAACAAATGGAATTTTATTTGTGGTTGGAATAGAAATGTAATTTAGTTGTGCCAAATTAGGCTTAGGCTTAGGGTTAACGAATCGGAAAGCAATGTTTGCACAGTACTTTTTGTGGGACATGAGAGCACATCAGACATATCAAATTGCATTTTGAATACGAGGAATGTCCTGATATCAAATAATTTTGATTTTATGAAATTTGCAATATGATACACATTCTATGGCAAATTATTATTTTGATATTTAACAGTCCTCGAATTAAACTTAATGATATGAACTTAAAGTGTATGTTGCTGGGATGAAAAGCTAACCATCAAATGAAAATTTTGACTTTTAATATTGAAGATACGCATTTTTTCCCCCCCAAGACCTTTTTTTTTGGTGTTTTGGGGAAACAAATCTATATCTTCAATTCGAAAGGTCAAAATTTTCATATGATGGATGGCTTTTCATCCCAGCTACATACACTTTAAGTACATATTATTACATTTATACAATTTACTTTGAGGGCTGTTAATTTCAAAAATATCAATTTTTAATCATATACCATAAAATGTGTATTATGATATCGCAAATTTCAAATTTCAAAAATCAAAATTATTTAATATCAGAAGAAGGACATTTTAATACTCGTATTCAAAATGCAATTTTATATGTCTGATGTGCTTTCATGTCCCACAAAAAATATATAATGTCGCTATCCGAGCCCTTAAATGCAATATATCATGTATGTTGGTGGATGACAAGATATTTTGGTTGATAGTTTCAACAGTATGTTATATCAGTGGAATAGTGTTGGTCTCACAGACACATTTCAATATCAAAATGAGACACAAACAATTTGCAAATTGCCAGAGGTTATTAATCAGGTCCTTGCAATGTTTCATTTTCTAGAAAGCAAGAATATAAAACACATCAAAAGAAATAAGTCCCCCTTTGAAAATTTCGTCATAACATTGTAAAGTAAAATTTTGTACCAATAAAACTTACTTAGAAATAATTATATGATTGTTTACTAAGTGTTTTGTGAAAATGACAGATGGCCATGACTTCATGGCTGAATGAACCCAAATTGAAGACAAAAACTGCCCTTTTCAAAAGTCACAAAGTAGGCCTATGCTTGTTAACGGCAAGGCGTATTGTGACAAGGATTGGAACTGGCCATCTTACAACTCACTGTGCTGAACTCTGCACCAAGGGGATTTGCATGGCTGAATGATCAAGAATCGATACACATTACAGTAAATGTTCACTTGGTGAGGATTTAAAACTGCACTCAAACACATGGGGTTTTCCATTAGTAACAAGCCATGAATCAACTTTTGTGACAAGCATAGGCCTACTTTGTGACTTTTGAAAAGGGCAGTTTTTGCCTTCAATTTAGGCTCATTCAGCCCTGAAGCCATGGAAATCTCTCATTTTCACAGAGCACTTAGTAAACAGTCATATAATTATTTCAAAGTTAGTTTTATTGGTACAAAACGAAACCTTGCAATGTTATGACGACCTTTTCAGAGGGGGACTTATTTCTTTTGATGTGTTTATAATTAAGAAGCAAACCAGAAACAAATGCTGTCCTGACCGTAATGTATATACACAAAATGATGTTGGTGAATGCAATTTATTCATTATTCATGTATATATATATGAAGTTATTTATCTTTGCTCAAATTGAGCTACATAATATTGAAATACATCCATTCCTAACAAAAGAGAAACCACCTGAAAGTTGTCATTTTATCACCTGTGTCATTTAGTCTCCAACAAGACTTGGGGATACAAATCTTAACTTCAGTGTTCAATTTAACACTAATCCTGTTAGAGAGTCTATCTGCTTGGAGCCATGTTTTGAAAACACCATAACTAACAATTCATGTTTTAGAAGTTATGAATTGCATCACAAATTTAACCTTCTATTGAGAATGTAACCACATGTTATTTTGTTACAAAAATTTCAGAATTCATCATCTTAATGATCTTATTTGAAATTTGTATTTGAAAAATGCATTTAAATGAGTACAAACATGCCTAGTATTGATACAGTGGTTCTTGAGATTAACACAGACAATTTGGGTAGCGCATCTTTACTATGGACCACAATAGCCTCATCCCAATGGCATAGTACATTAACATCAATTAAACAACCATAATGTAAAATTTGACCTCAAGTTGCTGAGTATGAGTTTTTGTACCAAAATTTTCTACGGTCATTCAATGTATGTACAAATGTATTAGGGTTAAAGAACTATGCCCCTGATAGATGAGCATGTACGAGTGCATGGCATACTTATGGTAGTAAGCAGGCAAGGTGTTGTAATGTAGGCTGGCATCATGTGCCTAAATGAGTGGAAACGTGTCAATGCCATACGTGCCTCTTGAGGCAGTGATGTGTTCACGCGAGCAGGTTGCGTGCTCACGGTTGCTCGTGTGATGAACGGAGGAGATAATTTTCCTTGAGGTACTAAGACGATGATGTAAAATGGCTTGAATGTTGCTTGTATTTTGATGAGACAGGTGTATAATCTTATAAGACGATGCGTTTTTTGACAAGGATTTTGCAGCGTTATAATGTCATGTTGGTTTATCCTGGGAGAGGCACTCTGCCAACCTGTACAAGTTTATCATACTGCATAGCTGCAATATTTTGAGATGTTATCACTATCACAATTGCTATCAGAAACACTGGACTGCATCCAATATATTTGCATCTAAATGTGTCAGATTCTGTCATCCACCAAATTCTGCCCTTTTTTAAGTTGTTAATTTTACTCATCAAAAGCAAAAATACTAGAACTATATCTGCTCTTACAAGTAAAAATGCCTTATCTTTAAATAAACTTCTAAAACAGATGCTGTATATCCTTGAATTGTTGCCCCCTTCAATTAAACTCCACACCATTTTTTTTCAACCAAAAATGCAAATATTTCCATGTGTAGTAGTAAGCTTACCAAGGTGCTCACACATAAGCGAACAACTATTGATACTTGGCGAAAGTCTGATCATAAACCCTGACGTGAACTTCTTCTTCTTCTTCTTCCTTGTAAGTGCCTCCCTCATATGTATGAGTATTGTCGCACTTTTCATGTACAGACAAGCTGTACTTATTTTTTTTACTCTGGAACCTAGAGTAGATGAGTGTATTTTGAAGTACAGTCAACATGACCGGGCTGATCCCCTGCTCTTTTCGAATAGCCTGTGACGTTCTTTAACGTGCACACTACATTAATGTGAGAAAATATGCATGTACACAGGACCGACAGCTTAAACATACTGCAGTTACTGTCCGTTTTCCTATACACAATACACAGTGCTCTTTCCCATTGACGCGTGACCTTTACAAATAGCCCTACGTTAACAGTATGGGGATATGACTAGTTAACGTCGCTGTGTGAAAAATAACCGGCCAATATTAAAAGTACTCTTCTAAAGTTCTAGAAAATATAGTTTTTAACATGTCCTAAATTTTTAGCTAATTTAGATGTTTGGAAATATTCGTACTTTGGTGTTTTAGTTAATGTTATAGGTAATAGTACATTGCCTAGTTAACGTCGCTGTGTGAAAAATAACCGGCCAATATTAAAAGTACTCTTCTAAAATTCTAGACAATATAGTTTTGTAACATGTCCTAAATTTTTAGCTAATTTAGGTGTTTGGAGAGGGTCGTACTTTTGTGTTTTAGGAAGGACATGTAAACGACAGATAACACCAAAAATATGAAGAAATTATTTCCAAACCGTGTTAAGTCAAAAATCATTATGTTGCTCATTTTCAAGAATGCTGGTTTACAAAAAGCACGCCATTGTCTGATTTCGTGAACAAAGCCACACATAACATTGTTTCCTTTCGTTTCCTTTATAATCGGTTACCCAACTGAAGCTATGAATACCAGCTTTATTGTGATACCGCACATGAAAACAGTCACTTGTGCACAACCAGAGAAGATCCGATTTAATCAGTTGAGCTGTTTCAATGAGTGTTATCTTGGTTTAATAGCTTTTAATGGGGTTAAGTCCTGCAAAGGTCGAGATGAATTCTACTGTAGACATGACTGCATCATGAGTGCCCTCCGAAGCACTAAGCAAGTAGAGTGAAGTGTCTTGCTCAAGGACACAAAGAGCCGGACCTGGGATTCGAACCCTTGACCCTTGGTTTCACAGTCCTATGCCTTAACCGCTAGGCCACGCTCTCCTCTTAAAAAAACGATTTCTAGTTCATCTTTCCTAAGTTCATAGTTCGTCATTTTCAGCATGAGTTTTAAGCTTACCTAATGATTTTAGGGTAATTATCATTCTAAAAATGACCTCTAATAAATTCCCCCTTTTGGAAAATGTAACGCCCCAGGGCGACTATTCGAGGACATACAGTACTGCTTCCAAAGTCTGCTCCAAAGTCAAAATGCTGTATCTACAAGTAAGCAACACAGCAGATACATTTTGGGAGGTATGAAATAGGACTGCTCCCAAAGTAATAGACAGTACATGCCAGCAATTAACCAAGAAGATACTGCATTGTCACCGAAAGAGGGCAGATATGTGTCAATATAGAAACCCATGCATCAACTACTGTGTTCTATAGGATGCTCCTAACCCAACCTATAGTATGCTTACTGATGACATGGTTTCCTGATCCTGGGCCCTTGTTTTCTCTGATTAATGACATGGTGAAAGATAGCTATCTACCTTAGATAGATGAGAATACCTAATAGGAATGTGTTATACAAGACTCTGGATTTATAAGCTTTAGTTGGTGTGTGACCTAGAGAGGATAGCTTACCCTTCCCAGAATCCCGTGCAACATGCCGCATCACCTCACTACATTAAATAACACTCCAATTACTTTGTACTGTTGATAGTCAGGAAAAAACACATTTTGTAGAATCTGGATGTTCTCTGTTGATTAAGGTACGTTTTGTCACTATCGACCCATGTTTCACTATAGGCATGATATTTAATTTTCGATTATGAGAGTCAACATGGGTACGCACTGATATTTGCGTCAAGCGTACTACGCCAGACCACATGCCCGGTGGGGTCACTCAACTTGCAATACTGACCGCATGATCGTTACCAAAATCACGGAAAAAGGGGTCATTTGTAGAGCTTGTCCGCAGACAAAATTGTCTGTGAAAATGGAAAAATAGGGATGTTTTATCACACAAATGTCCGCAAAATTAAAAAAAGGGGTTCTTATTATTTTCTCCCGCTCCTGTGGATAGTTGGCCAGATAAATAAATCACAGGACTAAATTTAGTTTTGTAGTCATCCCGTGATCAAATTAGTTCTCGGTTGAAAAAAACATTCATAAAAGCCTCGTCCTTGAAATGTTGAAATAGGGTCAAAATTGCAAATGTGTCTTTGGAATCTAAAAAATAGGGGTGTTTCAGAGTACCATTTTGTCCTTGTTTGGGAGTAAAAAAGGGGGTAAAATTTCATGATTTGTCCTTGAAATCGACTGCGAAAGGGGGTAATTTGTACTTGTGGTAACGGTCCTACGCGTCCCCCCTGCCAGGGAGTGACCCCGCCGGGACCACATGCTTATGGAGCAAGCACATCTTTTGAGAATTGACCATCACGGTCTGAGATCGCGCAATCGTGTTGTTCCACGAAAAGTATGCTGACGCAACCATAGGCAGAAGGCACGACCTCTCATGATCGAGAATTGTTTATTTTGCCTATAGAAAAGGAAATCAGTACAAAATTGAAATAGAAGAAATGTATTGTGGGAAGTGTAAGATATCTTCTGTGTTTGTGACCCAATAAAGCAAAATGAGGACAATGTTCTGAAAAGTAAATTCTCAGATTTTTGCAACATGATCAAGGACTGCTAATCAGCTTTATTTTTTATGTAAATGGCACCACAAAATCCACAAAGTATACGGAAATCAAGTTACATTTGAAAACATTGGGTATTTAAACAGTAGGCCTAAATAATATTGAAGGATGTTAATGGTAAAAGCTCAGTATTCAAAAATAAAGTTTCCTGATGTGCAACCATAAGACAACACTTTTGACCTCATGCGAAGACACTTCCGGGTCAATTGGGTTATGCGTTTTCAGGTTATGTTTGCTCGGGCGTTGCCATGGTTTTGTTGTGGCATCGTGGTTTTGACATGAGAGCTGTCCTCACTTAGGCGCTAGGTCACACAGATAACAAATTTTAGTCATTGATCATTTTTTGGTTAGCAATCAGGGTAGACAGGAAGATTTTTTAATTAAATACATTGATTGTCTATCCTGATGACCAATAAGCAAAGCCAAAATATTTTGCATTCTTTGTTTTTTCTTTGTCTCAGTTTGGGAAAGATGACAATTAATCATTCTTTTAGTCTTACCAGAATAAAGCTTTTAGTTTTAGTCCTATAAGCTTACATAAACTCGGCCAACCCTAGTTACATGATTAGCGTCGTGTAATACCATTTTACCAGTTGATACTTTATTATGGTTCACCCAGAGTAAACCTCAAGTCTAATTAAGACTCACTGAACTGACAGCTTTCTTGTGTAATTTGCTTTCTAGTGTCCTCATGGTGTAGCTTATAGTGATGAGAGGGAAAATGGGTTGACTCTGTCAGATGCCCAGGTGATGAGTAGGGCTCAATGATATCCAGGGATGAAGGCAATAAATTGTATGGCGGAATTGCCAAAATGTGGAAAAAAATTGAAAATTTTACAGGGAATTGCAAGAAATCATAGGAAATTCTGTGAACGTAAGTGACACATTGTATGGGCATCATGTCAAAATATCACATTGTGTCAAATTGTGTAGAGATGTGAGTAAACTCAAGTACCATATTATTGAAGTTAGTCACTTTTCGGGGAGTGAGATGAGAGTAAAAATTTGGAATTTGCACACGTAAACATTCAAAATACAGTAGATCTGAAGTCCAAATCATCACAATCCTAAGCCAGGTTAAGATGGTAATTTTATTTGGACATTTGATGGGATTTGGTTGTACATGTGCATTGAAAAGGATATGAAAATACAGAGCGACAGTGATCGGGTGATGTAGGGTTTGCTCAATGATGACTTTTCAACATCAAGGCTGATAGAAATTGACTTAATCAAAACTGAAGAAGTGAACTGTTTATACTGCTGCAATGAGAGCACATGAATTGCATTGAGAAAATCATAATGCCCAGAAATGACAATCGGCAAAAGTATTGTGGGATTTGGTGTGACAAAAATCGTTGGTGATGAGGTGCCTTTTTGGATGTACAATGTAGGAAAGGTGGTGATATGTGTGTCATATAAATAGGCCAGGCTATTCGCTTATTGCACGGTTCCTTCATGATGCAAGAAGAGCCTCAAACTGGCATGACATGAAAGGAAGAATTACAGAACTTTATGCAATGTTATATGACTGGTTCAATTCCTATTCATGCATGCTGCCAGATCGAAGCTCTCCTCGCATATGGCGGAACCATGCAATAGGTGAATATAGTTTCCTTGGTGAGGGTAACAGAATTTGATGGCTGTTTTATATTACATAGGGCCTGATATTTAGATCACTTGAAGAACAAAATACAGACCATACAGGATGATGGAGATGACGATAATGATGATAACAATGGCATTGATGATGATGATGACGATGATGATGATGAACATGAACATGATGAAGAAGAAGAAGTATTGATAGTGGTTGTGGTGGAGGTGGCAGTGACATAGGCAGTTTTCAATTTCCATAACAGATGGTTCTGCGACGGTAAAACACCAAACGTTATCGTCGTCGGCTTTGTAAGGCATCGTCATCCAAATTCTGCAACACACGAAGAATATGACAACCGCCGTGGCAACTATGATAACATTTGGTGTTTTACCATCGCAGAACCATCTGTCGTGGAAATTGAAAACTCCCTATTGACAATTATGGAGAAAGAGCGGACAATGATGATGGCCAAGAGGATCATGCACTTTTTAGAAAAAATGGTTCTAAGTAGATCCTAAAATGATTCTTGAGCTGTCCTGTATGTGAAACCTTAAATGGTTCTACAAAGAAGAGAAAAACCATTTCAGATCTGAAAAGGGTTCTGGAAAGGTCAGAAAGAACCATTTTATACCTGAAAAGGGTTTTGGAAAGGCCAGAAAGAACCATAAATTTTCCAGAACCCTTTTCTCTTGAGGGTTCTGCATACAGGTGAGCCAAGAAGCCTTTTTTCTAAGAGTGTGATTTCAAAGATGATGATGATGACAATGGTGGATTCTCTCTAAGCAAAGTTAGGCCTTCTTGACAAGAAGATAAATATTTTTAACCTGTCGGCAAAAAGGATAGTCTGCAAAACTAAAAGTACACTGAAGGCATCATTTTTCAATGTTTATCTCCAGTACTACTAAGTTTTAGGGGAGGAAAGAAGATCAAAAAAAGCTGAGCGAGAAAACAACGATCATCAAAATGTTGTTTTCAAGGAGCATATTTGTTGAGTATATTGCACAAGATGTCTCCTTAGGCATATAATATTTAGGTTAGCTGTCATTTGAATGCTGCAGAATACTTATCTTGAGGTTATAATCAAGTCATGCAATTGGCCTATGCTCACTACTCTAAGTCAACATCACAAAATCATAGTCATCAGGGATTGGTCAATATAAATATGAAGAAACAGGTTTGAATAAGGGGCGGTGCAGCAATTATGGGCTCCTGGAGGGAACAATTTGCAAACAGCATGCCAAAAATTGCTTGCCCTCCCCCTTGGCCTGCCCAAAATCTTTACCCCCTCCTTGCCAAATTTTGGGGAACCCAATTTACAAACCTTAATTGGTCTACATGTAGATATATAATGTGAGTGTTAGTAACCAATCACACTGTCGCGATGATGATGATGATGATGATGACAGTGGTGATGGTGATGACAATGATAATAATGACAATGGTGGATTCTCTCTAAGCAAAGTTAGGTCTTCTTGACAAAAAGGTAAATATTTTCACCTGTCTGCAAAAAGGACTTAACTGAGCTAACATTGTAGCTAAGGCATCATTTTTCAATGCTTATCTCTAGCGCTACTAAGTTTTAGAGAGGAAAGAGGAACAAAAAGCTGAGCGAGAAAACAACGAACATCAAAATGTTGTTTTCAAGGAGCATATTTGTTGAGTATATTGCACCTTAGATGTCTCCTTAGGCATATAATATTTAGGTTAGCTGACATTTGAATGCTGTACAATACTTATCTTGAGGTTATAATCAAGTCATGCAATTGGCCTATGCTCACTACTCTATTGGTCAACATCACAAAATCATAGTCATCAGGGATTAGTCAATATAAATATGAGGAAACAGATTTGAATAAGGGGCTGTGCAATAATTATGGGTCCTCGGAGGGTAACATTTGCAAACAGCATGCCAAAAATTGTGTGCCCTCCCCCTTGGCCTGCCCAAAAATCTTTACCCCCTTGCCAAACTTTGGGGAAACCCAATTTACAAACCTTTGATTGGTCTACATGTAGATATAAATGTGAGCATTGTGAGCCGGAAATTTTGCATTATTTGAATGTTTCCATTACTATTTTCCTTCAGCCTTTTAGAGCATTTTAAAGTTTCACCATAAATGTGTGCCAAAAATGTGTCCCTACCAATGTTTACCTCCCCTCATTGCTCATAATTATTATAACACAGCCCCTCAAATGGATTGCAGTAGAGGCCAGAATAAGTATTTATTGTATGTATTTATTCCCCCCAAATTGATCTACATGTATTACGGGAAGAGCAGAATTCTGAATCTGAACCTTATGCACCCTAAACCTCTATTAACCCTCTATTTCCTAACCAAGCATATCACTAGCATTGGTAAACATGGTAAATACAGTGGTCAGTCCCTTTATGTAGACATTCATGCCTTCATTCTGCTTATCAGGTCTAGTACTTCGATCTTGCCAATGCCCTGTGTAAAATCTTGATTTCTCATGACAACTCTCCCTTCAAATGTATATGAAGATCCAAAATCCCCCATGATCCTTCTGAACTTGAAACATCATCACAACACATTCTTGTTATGTCTCTGAGGTACATGTAGTTTACCACAATTTATGTTTATTTTTGTTTGTTTGTTTGTTTGTTTAACTTGATTTAACTTAGGGGCTATTATTTTCTTTGGAAGGAGGGAGGGGGTCTCAATTATACAGGGGGTGTTTGGAAATAAAAATATAGGGAGTCACCAAAATGTAGGGAGTCACAAGATGACCACAGATAGTGTGTTTATTTTATTCAAAAGACTGATTTTAATATACAATTCCCTTACTGTCGAACAGAAGAAATATCCAGGAGACTGATAAGATTATGTGTGCAAATGATTAAATAAATAAAACCATTTTATCAATATCAACATAAAACTAGAGCGGTTCTCGGGTTGCGCGGTTTTCGGCATACGCGGTTGGTGTGTAAGGTTGTTGGGTGATGGTATGGTAGTGGTTGTGTTTAGATGTGAGTTTCTTTTCAGAACCCTGTATGGGCGAAGCCTGGATGGTGGATGGGGAGTGTGGGGTGATTAAAGAAGGAAATAATATGGAAATGTAATAGGCCGCACGGCTGTGTAATGTTTATGTTTTACAAGATACCCAGAGCACGGGTTGGGATATGGGATATCCCCTCGTGGTGTCGAGTTCACAACAGGTGTTGGTATTGCTTTACCAAAACAACCCGAGCCGTGTGGTGGAAGTTCAGTTTGTATGTATAGACAGTTTCCTAGCAATATTGACTGTACCCACCAAGTTTCATGCCCATACAACAGATGTTAGTCATTTGACCTCAGATGACCCCTAAGTGACCTTGGATTACCCCCAAAATGACCTTCCAAACATTTGACTCTTAATGTTGACTGTACTCACCAAATGTCATGCTGTTATGTCAGTTTTTATTAATTTGACATCAGATGACCCCTGGGTGACCTCGGATGACACCGAAACGACCTTCCAATAATTTGAATCTAAATGTTGACTATACCCACCAAGTTTCGTGCCATTATGACAGTTTTTTAGTCATTTGACCTCAGATGAACCCTGGGTGACCTTGGATGACCCCAAAATCTATTCAGCTCTACAAATACAACTGACCAAGTTTAGGTGATACACCATGTTGTTAAAACCCCTGTAGACCCTATAAGGGAACAAACCAAAAGATTGATGACGTCCTATAAACGTAACTAGTTTCATTTCTCAGCCGACCCCCTCCCTCCCTGCCAGAAACGTAATAATGAAATGTTGACAATTTTGACATAATAATAATAATGACACATTCTTCAGACCGATGGTTTTGTACAAACGTAATCGAGTATTTTTACCCCCTCACCCCTAAACGAAACTAGTTTCGTTTATAGGACGTCATTCATCTTTTGGTTTGTTCCCTAATACTCGGCATCATCGCACATGTTGACTGCCAAACTTCATCACAACATAAACTTCGAAAACGATCCATTCATACTGTCCCATTTATTGATACCTTCTGTTTGTATCAATTGCCAGTGAGCAAAATACACATGCTCTGTTCACTATACACAGCAAGGTTGAAGGTCACTGGTAAATAAACACTTGATAGTCTGTGCCTCGGGCCAGACTGTATGTGGCTATCACGATGTTTGTTCGGATCGCCCGACACAAATTGGCTGTGTAGGAGACTAGGTCTGTGCAAACAAATTAACGACTTTATAGGGGGCGCGAGTGTTTCCAAAAAGCAACACAAAAGCAAACAAAAAATACACCCATTGCCCGCTATTTACCGTACGAAATGAACGACTCTAATCATGTACCGCACGAAATGAACGACTCTAATCAGCTGCGGCAATTCCCCAATGGTGGATAGGCCTATACTATACACGTATTCCTATTCGTGCATTTGACGGACTTAGGTGTTTTTGTTAATATCTCCTCTCCTGAACACATATTATTATAGAAAATCTATCTACTTCTTCATTCGATTACATACTATATACCCTGCAACTTTCAATATGTACAGTGGCTAGATAAACCCTTAAATGTGCGAACAAATATTGCAAAACAAAATTAAAGTATGGCTCTCCGCCTATGGCTCCGCCCATACAAAAAACCGTCTGAGGATAGATTTTTAAAGAATTTTTTAAGCATGTAGATTTTATGTAATTTCTTCTTGCTGCAGATATCAACATTAACACAAAATTAGCTTTGTTCAGTCACTTCCCTGGTTCAATCTGTACTCTTCGTTTGTTTCTTAGCCATGAAAAAATATCAAGTGCAAAAAAAAAGTGGAATATTTTTCATGTAATTAATACTCAGGTTAAGGTGAGTTATCCAGCAGGAATCAGGTGTGAATGAAGTGACCTTACCTTGACATACAAGCCCATGTTTTCACACATATCATCATATACCGAGGGAGCCCGGTTGTTAAAGCTGATACAACTCAAGCGCATGTTTTCAAACACATTACATACCATGGGAGGGAGTTGGGTTTTGATGAAGGTTGCATTTGCAGGTGATTCCTTACGGTATGGTATAGTTATCTATGCCCGTGGAACGGTGGCATAGATATTGTATTTGTTGTGTTTAGTCTTCTCCTTCTCCTCCTCCTTCTTCTTCTTCTCAAGATCACTTTTTGCACCCCTCTAGCTCAAGAACCAAAGTAGCCTCGGGGCCCAAACTTGGTATACTGATGGCCCATGACCCTTAGCATCATCCTAGGGTACCCCGACCCCAGAGGTCAAAGGTCATGGGCTACAGGGGGCAATATGTGTAAAATTTCAAACAGCTCTAGCTCAAGAACTACAGCGCCCTCAGGGTTCATACTTAGTATAATGATGGCCCATGACCTCTAAAAGTAACTTATGGTAGCCACGACCCCAGAGGTCAAAGGTCACAGGCTACAGGGAGCAATATGTGTAATTTGTTAAAACCGCTTTAGCTAAAGAACTATAAGCGCCCTCAGGGTTCATGCTTGGTACAATGATGGCCCATGACCCTTAGATATTTCCTGAATTAACATCGACCCCAGAGGTCAAAGGTCATGGGCTACAGGAGCAATATGTGTAAAATTTCAAACAGCTCTAGTTCAAGAACTACAGTGCCCTCAGGATTCATACTTGGTACAATTATGGTCCATGACCTAGATGTATTCTGTGGTAGCCGCAACCCCAGAGGTCAAAGTTCAAAGGCTTTAAAAAGCAAACTATGTACAACCTATTAACACAGTGTAGCGCAATAGGTAGCGTTTTGTTAGCTACCTGTGTTTGCAATGATAACGGCCCGATAACGGCCCTTTAAATGTTGACAAAACTAAATTTATGATATTTGGCACAAAACATAAGCTTGAAAGGTTCAGTGAAATTCAACTTATCTATAATAGTAACATTATTGAAAGAGTTGATGAATTTAAGTATCTAGGTGTAAAATTTGACTGTAACTTGTCCTGGTCAGCTCATGTTGATTATATGTGTAAGAATGTTTCAAAAAGAACTGGTATTATAAGGCGTGTAAAACACTTTCTTCCATTCCATACCACTGTAATGTTATCAAATGCCCTTGTTCTTCCTCACCTTGACTATGGAAGCACAGTTTGGTCAAATTTTTCAATTGAATTTCATAACAAATTACAGGTTCTTCATAATAATTTGGCCAGATCAATACTTTCTGCAGATATTAGAACGCCAATAAATGAATTGATGGAAACACTTCAGTGGCTTAAACTAGATAATAGATGGCATAATCAATTATTATTGCTCATTTTTAAATGCTTAAGGTTATTGATTATTTTAAACTGTTGTGATTTGGTAGTTCACAGTATCTTACAAAGGGTAGTGACCTTTGGCAAAAACTGCATTGCTCAATTCGTAGCGAGCGTGTAGAAGAATTAAAATATCACAGATATATTTTTATAGGTGCTGCGGTTCTTGAGTTACGTTTTGAAGAGGGCTGAAACAACAACACTTTTGTAAAACGTACATAAATCATTAATTTCAATAAATTAAGCAAGTTTACAAAGTATACGATTTGTAGAATGAACTTTTGCAAAACATCAATGTGTTAATTTTCAATAATATATTGATCTAGATAATGAAAATCGATTTTTAGGTTGCTTCGACCAACAATACCTCGTCTACCCTTAAGGAACTTAAGTCCATCATACTTATCTTCTCAATTTAACTTTGTACATGATATCCATACCCACCAAACTAGAAATCATAGTACAAATACATTGATTGTGCCAAAATTTAAATCAAATTCAGGGCTACGTTACATTTCATGTGAGAGCAGCCTATGCATGGAATAATTTATCTCCGGTAGTTAGAGCAGAGTTGGAGAATATTTCAATAGGCCAATTCAAATCAAAAATTTACCAAGCTCCTGTTTGAAAAGTTTATCCTTGAGTATATTGTAATTTTCATTCAATTTCATTATTATCACATAACTTTTTGTTGTATTTCTAGTAACTTGATACCTTTCTTTTTTTTTTTTAATGTGTACATCTTGTGTAAATTTTAATTATGTCTGTATATATTATAATGTACTTTGTATGAGGGCCTGCTTGGAAAGCAGTGCTTGTCACTGAAGCTGTTTTACCCTCAATAAAGAAAGATTTCTATTCTATCTATCTAATCGTACGTCAAGGAAATTGATCACTTGACAAAAATTCCCTTAAAAAGGAATGTGTAGGCATTTTGATATTGGTGCCTTCAATGGACCACCTCAAAAGGCTGTCATTGTGGGACATGGCGTATGGTTGGTTAATGGGTGTTAGGAGGGTTAAGGGTTGTCACGGTTTGTAAGGGGGTGACCAAGGGGTGGTCACCCGTTTTTTAGATTTGGCGCCCAATTGGGCGCTTTTTTTATTTTAAGTGCTATGAGGATGATACTTATATCAATTAAAGCTTATAAAAGGGCTTCCACATAATGGTCACCAACTTTTGGATTTGGCGCCACTTTGCGCTTTTTTTAATTTAAGGTGCTATGAGGATAATACTTATATCAATTAAAGTTTATAACAAGGGCTTCCACATGATGGTCACCAACTTTTGGATTTGGCGCTCAATTGGGCGCTTTTTTATTTTAGGTGCTATGAGGATGATACTTATATCAATTAAAGTTTATAACAAGGGCTTTCACATGATGGACACTAACTTTTGCATTTGGCGCCCAATTGGGCGGTTTTTTATTTTAGGTGCTATGGTAATGATACTTATATCATTCAAAGCTTATACCAAGGGGTATAAGTTTTTGTTTTGTGAATAGGGGAAGGGGGGTTGGGTGTGGTCACGGGCATAGATATTCGTGTTTGGTCAAACACAACTGTGGTTTCTAGTTTGTTGTTGCTGTTGTTGCGAATTTTATGTCGTAAAATATAAATGAGTTCCTGTAAGGCAACAAACATTATTGTCACATATAATCACACTGTTTGGCACACATAGCTCTTAATATTTGCATTTTAGTGCATTTCTCATCCTGAGTTTGGAACAGTAACCATGGTAACCCCATGTCTTGTGTTGTCTAAGGATCAAGGAGCTAAATGTATTCATTTGTCGGTTGAAAAGGCAGTGTGCTCACATTGTAGCAAACATTCATATTAGTGTCTTTTATTCTGAACCAACTTTTAAAATAAACATGCGATATTCATGTTTATTTCAAGGAGCATATTTATGGAGGGGAGGGTATTGCTGAAGTTGTCTCAGAGGGCATATACTATTTAGGTTAGCTGACATTTTGATGCTCAAGAACACTTATCTTGAAGGTATTATCAGGTCATGATGGAATTGGGCTAATGTTCTGTGTTAACATCGTGGAATTGTAGTCATTAGGGACCAGTCATTGTATTTGTTAGGAAAAAAAAGAAATTGCAGTTGAGAAAAAGGTGCCAAAAAGAAATTTGTGTTGCTTTTTCCGATTATATGTTTATGGGGACCAGTGTTTACTCTCTCAGGAAATTGAATGCACCAATTTCTGCCATTATTATGTTTTGATTAATCCAAGTGTGTAAAAATATTGGATCCAACACATATAATGATAAAATTGGATTCTTTACGCCCAATACTTATTGGTCTCGCTATGAGTTTTAAAATATTGGGACTCGACTATGTCTCGTCCAATATTTTAAAAGTCATGCATAGCTCGACCAATAAACATGGGCTCAATCGATCCAATTTTATATCAAAATTGCCCAAATTGGCCCAATTTTAGCTCAGTAATTCCTCAAATTGACTAATTGTGTAATAAGAGCATTGCATATTTGTGTACGGCAAAAAATAATTTTCGCTGGGCCAAAATTGTGACATGCAGCCTCTGAATAAACACTGATGGATACACAATGTTAAGTGTATTAATACATGATAGAAATTACTTCAGTAATACAACAATGTATAAACTTCAATATAGGCCTACCATGAATTATATCCTGTAACTTATAATTAAATGATGGTAGAAAATAATTAAGCAATGGATACAACATCATACAAGTTACTTACACAATCTCGTATTTTAGAATATCTTTCATCAGATTCAACAGTGCGGTTCTCATTATTAGAATATTATTATTATTATTATTACGTTTTATCCTCCAACCATTACCAAGAATGTTGTGTATAAGTTTACTACGTACATTACTGAAAATATGTCACGTTCGACGTCGTTCGTACATCTGTGTGAATGAAATTTTATCTGTATAAGATGAAAATGGGTTTAGTCTTAAATAAATCAAATCAGTGATGTGTTGTTCTTGACACATTTAGTACATCAACTTGGCAGTCAGCCCGAATATGAGATATCTCGTAGACCACGTAGCCAAACAAATGTTGACATAAAATATATGTGTCATGGCTTGTGGATTTTCAGGCCAATAGTTTTGAATTCAATTGCATTTTTTTACAGAAAAATTAAGGAAATTGTATACTCTATAGTATATACTTGCTATATGATATTTGGGGTGGGTGGGATGAGGTACTCAGTTAATGTAGTGAATGCATGTGTGATCAAATATTGTCATGGCACCCCTAGCCCTACTTTTGGGCTCTGTTGCTTTTATAGTATATCCAGAGAGGTTGCCTCCCTCGCACTGTGTTCCCGGCTGCTTGCGCTTCATGCTCGCTAAGTCTGTGAGGACTACAGACTGCCCAAAGTTTACCACTACCAACAAATGTAACCATTACACAGGAATAGTCTATATAAAATTCTTCCACCACGAAGATTTCACTATAAAAAAAAATCATAAATCAAAAACTGAGCTTATATAATGCCTGCAATGGCCACTATTGGCAGAGCCTTGCATAAAGAACACTGCTTTAAATCAAGAATCTCACAAATAGTATAGATGATCCTGTTATTTAATGAAATTTGCACCTAATATTTAAAAAAAGAGATATAGTTATCAAAAAGTAGTAATATGCTCTCTCTAAGACAAACTATCCTCTCAATAGGTGACAAGAAAACATGACAGAATACAAATCTTCCTTTTGAATTCATCACTTTATAACATTGTCTAATTTTTTGTGTACTTTACAGATGTAAATATGGAGCACCCCGACAAGAAGTCTATCGTCATGTACATGATGATGTTATACAAAGCGTTACCAAAGCAACCTCCTGTCATAGAAGAGCAACAGCCTGTGGAGGAGTCTAGGGTACCATTAAACCTAGAGGGCGCTGCCAGCAAAGCGTCAACACCACTAGAATTTGGATCTATAACTCCGTCCTCTGAACCTGTAAGTAGCAAAGCTAAGTATAGCATCATGATCTCTAGAACTGTTGTGATACAAGAATCTACTATGATTCTTTCCCGGATATCTTGTGAGAATTAGAAGGATTGTTTCCATTTTGTCAACATCAGGCCCGTAACCAGGCGGCGGATGACATGATCGAGCCGGCAACTCGTGAAACCGCCCGGCCGCCTGGCGTTTTCCATATACTCGGTTAGTTTTGTGGGGTTCATTATCGAACCCCAACGGTTTTAGCTTGTATTTGCTTGTCTGTACAGCTTGTCTGTACAGCTTGTCTGTACGCAGTGCAATAATACTCATACATATGAGGGAGGCACTAATAAGGAAGAAGAAGAAGGTGCAGTTTGCTACCCAAATTTGATCTTTTATTAAACAGCCTTCAGTACACACTACAATATTGCAATACAACTTTCTTGAAGATTGCTAATGTTTTGAGTCATCCAGTACAAAGTTCAAATTAGCCAAAAACTTAACTTCTAGACTTGCCAAAAAATTCACTGGAGATTTGTTCATGATGGTAATCTGAGGGAGATGTTTCAAAGTTGGGTCCTATAGTTGTTCAATAGCAGAAATTAGAGTACTATACCTTCTTACTGAATGTCAGCTGCTGTAACTGTTCCCAGATGGCTTGTTTCATTTTAAGGTACACATTGACATCATTGATGAAAAGGAGAGGAGGTTTGAGGGGATATAAAAATATCCTAAGTACTGTTTGCAACCCAAATAGAAATTAAGAAATTATACAACTTGCTTCATGAGTCATGGCATTGGGCTATTCGAGTTGAAATACATACACCCCCTATGCAAGATGTGACCTTAATCTCCCACACAGGGTGTAGAATTTCAAACAAATCACCCATTCAGGTAACCCCATTTGAAATCTATACCCACCGTGTGGAAGATTAAGGTCATGTCTTCCAAGGCAAAAAAAAATTGTTTGTTTGTCCATAGAGGCTTATGAAACAGTTGGGTCGGTAGGTCAGATTAAAAAAAAAATTTTTTTAAAGATATTGCACTTAAACTGACAATTTGAAGACTGGTAAATAAGTCAAAACACACAGCACTTTACTGGTTTAACTTTTGAGATGGTTCTGCATGTTATACTGTTCATTTTCTTTACATTTTCTTTCTTTAAATTTATACTAACCACTGTTTTACTAGCACATTCAACGTAAATTTAAAAAAAAAAAAGAAGAAGAAAAAAACACGGTCGGGACCAGGGTACACGGTCGGCCGGACGTGGACAAACAAACAATGTTTTTTTTTGGCCTAAGGGGTGTATGGATTCTAACTAGAATAACCCATTGCAAGATCCCAGTGCACTTAGCAAAATTAACAAAGTGAGAAATACAAAGGTAAATTAGCATACGCTGCAGTACAATAAAACAATGTAACATGCATTGTATTCATACTTGAAATGAGTCAGTTGGGAAAAAGATGTTATTAGTGAAATTTTATAATGATTTTTTTAGTTTTTGTTATTTCTTGCATTTTTGACATGTGAGCTCATATGTGTGTGGAATATTAATGCCTTCATTCCCCCATATGAGAATGATGCATATGATAGTGGAACCTGTTGCTTATATTTCTAAAGTAGAAAAGGTTCTTTTTCAGATCCAAATAATCTGGTACTCACTAAGAAATATTTCAATTGCTATCAGGAATCTTGATCACTTTGTTGTGGTGTTTCTAGATGTTTGATGAATTTGATAGGAATTGAAATATTTTCGAGTGAGTACCAGATTATTTGGATCTGAAAAAGAACCTTTTCTACTTTATTGAACTATGAACGATCCTGATGAATTTGTTTCAAGTGTTGATATTCCTGTTTCTTGTTCTTTTCTCCCCAGTCCTTGTCAGACATGAGCGAGATAGACATAGAGAGTTACCAAGGGAACATGGAGAACGTCCTAACCTGGTTGCTAGAGGCAGAAGGACACCTTGAAAACCAGGAGCCTATTTCTGGTAATGTGGACGAAGTCAAAGAACAGTTCCATATTCATGAGGTAAGACATGAGATACACTGCAAAAAGAATTGGGGAAAATATTACCTAATGTTGGGTCTAATATCAATAGTTTAAGTTAATGGGCACACAATTTATGCAGTTTTATGCAGTGTTAGTGCAAATTTAAACCAAAATTGGTTAAATTTTGCCCAATAATTTTGACTGTTGATATTAGACCAGTGACAATGTTTGATATAAAGTTGGATTGATTAAGCTCATATTTTATTGGTCAAGCTATGAGTTGTAAAGTATTGGACGAGACTTAGTCAAGTTTAAAACTCACAGCGAGACCAATAAATATTGGCCGTAAAGCATCCAATTTTATCATTATTATGTTTTGGATCCAATATTTTCACACACTTGGATTTATAATAATGGTTGAAATTTGCCTAACATTGTATATAAATTCTACAGTGTAGTGACTACACTTCTATATGTGACATGATTCAATCCAATCCAATTCCAATGTGAAATTGAGATGCAGGTAAAAGCAGGGGGCAAAAAACAATAAAATACATTGTGTTGTAAAAGCTCATTACTTTGAAACCAAGTATACTATTGCACTTGTCAGTTGTTGTCCCAGTCCCTGGGTACCCGAGGATGGCTGGGACTTGCAAATCATCATTGGGCAGGAAAAACCTTCTATGTACTTCTAGTCCTTGAACATGTTTAAAACAAAACTGCCAAGAGATTACATAGGAGGTTTTTGCTTTAAACATGTTCAGGGGCCAATGACTCATAGGAGGTTTTTCCTGCCCAACAACGAAATGAGAATATTTGCCTTGTGCTACTTGCCCAAATTTCCAGCTCTTTGGATGTGGTCAACTTCCTAAACAAGGCCTGGCATAGCATATTCCTGGCCCTGCTGGGATAAAATTTGTGTCAACTCTCCGTTCAAATGTTGTCCAAGTCCCTGGCTTTCCCCGGCTACCCAGGGACCAGAGTTCCAATTGACAAGTGCATATAAGGATGTAGGGAACCCAGCTATAATAATAGCATGCTTGGTAATTGGGGAAGTTGATGATGAAAATAACTCAATTGTCAAATATGTCTCATTTGGATTAGATTGTGTAACGTATCATTTTTCACTTCCTCATGGTAGTGACTGGACCGAATTTTCCAGTGTAATCAGCATTAGATTGTGCACATTAAATGAAGACAACAGCATTGATATTGAAGGGTTCCAACAGCTTTTTTTCTGTTAGACATGTACCACATTGGTACGGTTTTATTAGGATTAGGTCTGACTTTATCAGGACACCTTAGCAATGTTAGACATGGGCTTTTTGTGTACAGTTGTTCATTGTGGGCACTGAAGAATTTGAGGTAGATGTGGTATCTAAGGCAGAAACATTGCCATATGCAAATTAGGATCAGGGGTTAGGGGTTAAAGGTTAAGGTTAGGGGTTATGGTTAGGGTTAAGGGTTAGGTTTAGAGGTCGTTTGTCTTAAATGCCACATTTACCTTCTGAATAGAGTCATTAAATTTAGTTTGCCTTGTACTATTTACTGACAAAAATATTGTGGATCTGAAAATAATACTTCAAAGTAGATTACGATAGGACCCTTATATTTCTATCTGAAAAGATTAAACAATTAGCTTTAGTTAGATCAAACTTGAAACACATTTGATGAACCTGGAACATGACATGAAGGTCCCCACAAAACCAAGGTCTGGTCATCTTTAACTACAAAGCAGCAAACCTGACTGTTAACAACTCTTGATTTGATTTGTAATATCCTCAGGATTTCATGATGGAGCTGACAGCACATCAGAACAGTGTCGGCAATGCACTCCAGGAAGGCAATTATCTCATCATTGAAAACAAAGTGTCTGAAGAAGAGGAGAATGAAGTCCGAGAACAGATGATCTTATTGAATACCAGATGGGAGAACCTGAGAATATCTGCTATGGACAGACAGGCTAAGTATGTCATGAGGGTCTATTTGTATAATTTTGCTCAAAATAAGAATTGTCATGCTGGAAGTTATACAAATAGCAAGAACATGTTATGTTATGTGAGTTTTGCGCAGCAGTATTCTATGATATGTGAAAACTCAATGTCAGCTGATGCCTGTGCCTTGTTCAAATCTAGCCACTTTTCTGGATCCCGAATGGTTGTGTTACTTTCAATTCGCTAATACATAAGGGATGAAATCAAAACTCAACCGACAGTTGAGTGCCAGTTCCATCCAGGTTTCCATTGTTTAGAACAATAGAAACTGGATGGAACCGGGCTGAATTGTCAATCTGCATGGGCTAAGCCCTATTCTCCATGGTATGCTCATACATGTGTTGATCGAAAATAATTTTTATCCACCAGACAAGTGAGGAACCTTTCCTGTTGGATGGGTTTGGGGTGATAAGGCACAGTCCTGCTAACAGACATGAATGTTCACCCTCTTATGTCATTACCCTCCAGGTTACATGAAGTCTTGATGACTCTTCAGCAGAAGCAGCTAGATGACTTGGGAGAATGGTTGGCCAAGACTGAAGAGAGAATAGCCACACAGGAATCGCTTGGCTCAGATCTGGCACAGATCAGAGAACAAGTAGATGAACACAAGGTAGGGTGTAGTATAGAATGAGGTTTGTTTACTACAGATATGGCTCAGATCAGAGTACAAGTTACATTTTGAATAAGTTAACATTGGAAACTTGTTTCCAACAAGATGTTATTATAGGGGACATGACCAGCTTATTGTAGAGCATACCTGTTAATTCAGTTCCCAAAACGCACTTGACATATTTCCCTCAAATGTGGCTCAAATCAGTAATGTAGAAAAACACCAAATTTGTCTACTTGAACGTTTAGATTAGGAATACAAGACTGAGAAAAGTTGATAAAGCACAGTTTGATCAACTTTATGGTGTATGGTTTGGTGGACTAGTGGTTTCCCTAGAAAATTGTTGGTCATCAGATACATACATGAAAGCTTTCAGTTATAGGACCAGTGAAGTTATAGGCCTATACTAAGATCAGCTCGTAATAGGCAAGAATTATTTGGTTTTTGGTATTGCGCATATCAATAAAGTCCCACTTACACCTGCGTAAGTTCACAAAAGTGTGCATCAGTCAAGCAATACGTATGTGGTGCGCCAATAGAGGCGTACCGTGGCCGCTCCTACCAGGGGTGCTACAGGGCAACACCTTGTTGTTTGTGCATCCCTACTACAAAGCAACTGGTCTCATTGCCAATGGCACCATTTGATAACTTCCATTCAATAACCAGAGTGCAAATGTTGACCTCAAGTTTAAACTTGAGGTCAACATTTGCACTCTGGTTATTGAATGGAAGTTATCAAATGGTGCCATTGGCAATGAGACCAGTTGCTTTGTAGTATGGAGTATGAGTTTTTGTACCCAAAGTATTCACAGGTATTCCATGAGTGCACAAGTCTATTTGGGATTTTTTTTTAATGAATCCTGATAAATTGGTCTTTTTTAGATCTCAATGTTGCTTGCCTTAGCCATAATGTAAAATAGGTTCTGAACAAGAACACTTAATTGTTAGATAACCAGGTTTTAAATAAGAAAGTAAAAAGAAGAGCATTTACATTGTTTGTGACTTGTTGAGTTTGTGTTTTCAATTTTGCAGAGACTTCAAGAGGATCTAGAGACACAACAAATGCAGGTCAACTCCTTGACTCATATGGTGGTAGTAGTGGATGAAAACAGCCCTGAAAATAGTAAGTAATTGAAAAGGGCTATTACAATTGAAACCTACACCCCTATCCCCCTGTGGAAGTTGACACTGATATATATGGCAATGCCAGTTGAACTATATGGTCAATGCGGGTGAAATTTTTGCCCAGTTTATGTCTAAGTTCGGTGGAAAAAAATGGACAATTTTGAATTCCAATTGGATTTTACAGAATGTGTCACCTATTTAGGGAAGTTTACTTGAAATTCCAACATTTCTGTACCTTTTAAATGGATTTAGCTGAAAATGGTTGGATTTTGAAATGGCTAAAACTGTTGAATTTGGTTGGAATACCAAAATCTTTCTCAGGGTGGTGTTCAGGAAACCGTTCAGACTTCACACATAAGTCAAGTAAAACAGAACTAAGGTTTAAAACAGTCCTACTTTTACACAAGTGTTTCAACTACTTTTACTAGGTTTGTAGTTTTGTTAATGGTAACAAACCAAAAAGATTGATGCAGCCCTATAAGACCAAATTAAAAAAAGGTTTGTCTCAAAAACTAATGCGAAATGCGTTTTTATTTTTTTTCTAAAGATTTGTTTCAAATGTGAAAAAACCTCAAAGCCCTATTCTACTGTATGAAGTGTTGTATTGAACAATTACTTGATGCTGCTATTGTATTGTGAAGTAATCTAAGAGCAGGGGTCTAAAATTGTTAAAACAGCATTTCGATCATATTTTTACTCTTTTTCTGAAAAAAAAAAGAAGAAAAAAGGTTGTTTTTTACTAATGTAGGTGAATAAACTAATGCGCACAGGAGCTTTGAGACAAACTTTTTTTTTATTTGGCCTAAGGTAACTAAGTTGGCCCTCTCTCTTCCCCATCTGTAATGAAACCAAACATACAGGACTATAACAAAACATGATCACCATTTTCATTCCCTCTTTGTTTTGTTTGAAGGGTTCCATAAATCTTTTGTTTGGTGTGTTAATTATACCTTTCATTAGAGGATATCGTTCTATTTGATATTTTGGCTCAAATTTCTGCGTAAGATTCAAAGTTTTAAAACCTTAACAGCAACTATTGCTACATGATTTCACCACACAAGATGTATACATAACCGAATGATATCAATCTATAATAGATAAAATTCCAGCACCCTCCTTCCTACAACCTATTACACTGTTTACAAAACATCTCTTAGAAGTTATCTGTGGTATGTAGCTTCCCTTTACACAGAAACTATGTTATAAATGTTGTGTTTACATTAGGTAAACCTCTTGTGCCTGTGTGTATATAAAGTCAACTACCAGACTACAGACTAGCTATGAATTATGTATAATCTAGAGTACTTATTTTCTTAGAGAGTTTGATTTGTAGCCCGTTGAAGAGGTGTTTATAGAATCATTATGAGCCAAAATACTCTCATCTGCAACGGTGTAGTTCAATAAGCTCCATTTGAAAAGCACAGCTCATAATTTGACTTGATGTTGTGGGGGATGAGTTTTTGTATCCAACATATTCAAAGGTCATTTGCTGAGTGTATTAAGGTTAACCCCCTGAGCACTATCTGCCAATCTAACATTGCCTTTGATTGGTCAATTATGTGATATCTTCACTTTAATCACCATTCAGAATGGAGCTTTGCAAATAATTCACCCCAATTTTTTTGGTGGAGAAATTATTCTAACAATGTTGCTGATTGGTCCAGTTGATAATGAAAACTTCTTTTTGACCAATAGGCAGGTAGTTCTCATAGGGTTAAAGAACTGTGCACTTATGGATGAGCATGTGTGAGATGTCAGTGGATGTGTTTATTCAATAAAACATTATTTGCTCTGGGATTCCTCTAAGTGTTATTCTCCAGACAAAAACTAGGATTTATACTCCATCTGTTTTTTGCTTATGCAAATTACTGCTTTTGATTGGTCAAAATTCCCTAATCCTGGAAATTTGATACCAGAAGGAAATATCACAGGCATATATCACCAGGAGGTGCGGGCGAGCTGCCGCCCTTCCCCCTGCAAAAAGGTACACTTTTCAGGGAAAAACTTTCCAAGAAGGACCAAATTAGAAAGAGATTAACGAAGGGACCACTTTTCATGTTTAAAATAACCTGAAACAACCATTTGAACTTTTTATTTTTTGGAAATCTTGCTAGGGAACTGGATATGATATTGGCGTCTGAAGGTGCATACTGATGTCAAAGGTCATATTGGATAAACTTGTCAAACCAGATGAAAGTGTCAAATTGGTTTGTCTCATCTCACTTTGGCAGAAATAACAATAATGAAGGAAGCCTTCATCAGTGGTGATGTCAAAGTCACTGGAGAAGAACCGGGGGTCAGCCTTCTGGTATATCAATGACCCCTTTTTCAAAGCCTATTTTGGTATATGAATGGGTCCTATTTTCAAAATTTTCTCAATTCTTTTCGGAAAACAGCCCAATTTTTCCTTAATCTAGCCAAAATTTTCAAAATTTTCCCAAAATGTTGGGAAAATTTGTAAAAACTAAGACAATTTTGGGTAAATTCGGCCAAAATTTTGACTTTTGGTATACCAATGGGTCCAAATTTCTTGAAAAATTGGTATATTTATGGGTCTACTTCCAAAATCTCAGCGGCACGTCCCTACCAAAACCAAACTTGAGTACCCCGGAGAAGAACATTTGAAGTCAAGTTGATTAATAGTTGCAACTTCACCAACAGGTTCATTGGTTGAAACTTGTGGTTTGAGAAATGACTTGCTTGACAAATTGGGCTTAAAATAGAAATGATAAACTGAAAAAATATAGGCTCCAGGCCTAATTATTTCATGTACGTAATTTATGGTGTTTGGTAGTTGCAGTTGGCATGAAATAATCACCTACTACATTCCAGTTGACAAGTGAGTTCAACAAACCATTATCTATGGTATACATACTGATGCATTAGCAATACTATCTTGGTGGTGGGTGTGGAAAATAAGTACACTGAGTCATATTATGTGACCTGTTCAAACCCAGACAATGTTGGCAGACATGATTTTGAGATAAAAGGGCACCATAAGATAGGTACCATGAACTTCTGTCAACTCAAATTTTTGAACTCATTTGTTGTGATACTCTTAGTATACAAATATTGAATGTTTATGAGTGCAACATCAAGCATATTTTCATGAGGTGAAATTTGGACTGTTCCATATAAAAAGGCTTTGCAGAGTTGAAAGGAACAGTTCATATTCACTGAATGAAAATATTCTTTACTGCGAAGGAATAAAAACACTCAATTTGTTTTCTATAATTCGTATATAAATTTCTTTTCTTCCACTTAATTTCATAAATCAGTAGGACAACAAAAAAGATAAAAAAAAGTATTTATACAACATTTAATTTAATTGTTACTTTATTGGAACTGGTTAGGCCTACATATGTGACCTGATCCACTCAGACTAAAGTCGGAAATTTCGAAAATTGCTCAGTACCTGAACTTGCTGATGTTGAATCCCCACGTCTCTTGAATACTTGGTTGCAAAGTTATGACAATTATAAATATCCATTTTCTTATATTTTTTATTGTTTTTTCTCCTCCTTTTTGCCTATATTTTAGTTTCATTATTGCTGACTTTAGCCAGATCTGATCACATATTTATGACAAATGGTAAAGTAACATAAATACAACCTGTATGATCTCAACTTTCAATTTTTTTTCTTCATCACATCAGCCACAGAAGTCCTTGAAGAGCAACTCACCAACCTGGGCGAGCGATGGGCCAACGTCTGCCAATGGACAGAGCAGAGATGGGCCATGCTGCAAGAGGTTCTTGTCTACTGGCAGACATTCTCACAGGAACAGGTCAAGTTTGATGACTGGCTGGCAGAGAAAGAGAACGTCTTAGCTAAGATGAGATTACAGGATATCACAAACACAGATGAGGCCATGGAAAGGATTAAACAACTAAAGGTAAGATTATTTTTCAAGTTGTGTGGTCTATTTTGGAGGTGTGAGGGCCCTGCCTAATATGTAGTTGATAGTGAGTTCAATAGGCTATCTGTATAAACTGTAGTTAGTACATAGATGTGACTTTTATCGATCTTGTTTATGAAATCAATCAGCTGGAGTATAGTACGCAACCTTGTTTAATGAATGAATGTTTTCAGTCCTCACCCTTCCTCTCTCTCTTCTCATCTCTCTCCCTCTTGTTCTCTTTTTCTCTCTATCTCTCCCTGACTCCTCTCATTCTCTCACTGTAGTCCATTTGGCTTCCTCAAGGCAGTGACATCAGTATTTTGCTGCAGTTACTTCATACATGTACAGATGCACTGCATTTGATCACGCATAAACATGCAAATTTGTTCAGTCAACATGCATGATTTTATACTATGCCCACAAGAGCACGCACCAACGGCACTATTTTGAAGAAGCCAAATGCTCACATTATATCTCTCACTCTTACTCACTGCTCTTACTCACTGCTCTTCTCTCTCTTGCAGGGCTATTCCATTTGAAATCCATACACCCCTGTGGAAGATATGACCTTAATCTTCCACAGGGGGATTGTGAATTTCAACTGGGGTTACCTGTATGGGTGACTCCATTTAGAATTTACACCCCCTGTGTGGTAGATTAAGGTCATGTTTCCATAGGGGTGTGATTTTCAAATGGAATGGCCCATACTGTCACTGTATCTCACTGCCTCTCTCTCATGCTTTAACTCGCTCATGTTATATCTATCTTACTTTTTCTCTTCACTCACATAAATGCTCTCTGCTCTTGCATTCTCTCCTCTGCTTCTCTCTCTCAATTTGAAGTTGTGAATTTGTTGTACATTAGTGCTGTGCATTTTAGAAAAGATGTATTTATGTAATTAGATGCTATATGCAAAGTTGATGCATGCCATCCATTTTCATATCATTGAACAACCTTCATCTAGTGTATTTATGTGGGCTATGTGCATTGCAAGTGATTGTAAAATATCTCATTGATATTGATGAAAGCGAATCCAGGTCTGGTTAGGCTGGGCTGAGAAGAGTAAGGTAGTCTTTATAAACTGAGCTCAAAAAGAAACTTATAATTTTTCACAAGGTCATATCTTGAAATCCTGTCCATCAAATTGAACCAAAATTACACACAGGTTTACTTCAATACTCTACTCTTAACACATGTCAGTAACCAAGCAGTTATCCAACTGACACAACAGTAAAATGCACTGACATGGAACAGCTTCCTGGACCACATTCACAGCCCAGCCCTGTTTCATGAAAAAAGTGTATGAAAAGCAGAAAGCAGCACCGTTTTATCATCTGTGCAAGGATTTTGTGTGCATTCTCACAGATTTGTTTGTGCTGGTGCCAAATGTTGGGCTGTGAAAGTGGAGGAAGTCCAGGAAGCTGTCCCATGACAGTGCATTTTGCTGTTGTGTCAGTTGGACAACTGCTTGGTTACTGACATGTGTTTTAAGTAGAGTATTAAGGTAATCCTGTGTGTAATTTTGGTTCATTTTGATTGACAGTATTTTAAGATATGACCTTGTGATTCACAAGTTGTAAAAAATTATAAGTTTCTTTTTGAGCTTAGTTTACTTACAAAATGCATGTTTAGTAACCAGTCTCTTTTATCAAGTGGAAAAAACAATAAGATACAAAGAAAAATGTCAACTGAATACTGATGTCCAATTTATTTCAATAAAAAAACACATGTTGATCAGCGTACTTTGCCCTATACTCTATTAATCTACTCAGAGCATTTCCTAATTTTGAAAAAAAATGCTTAACTGATCCACCTTACATACCAAGCTACATATTGCGGAAGACATGTACCAGATCTGGACCTAAGTGGGTCTGATGAACTCATCTACCAGGACACAGTTCTTTAACACCAATCCCTTTATGCACTCATAGAATGACCTTTGAGTGTGTTGGGTACAAAAACTCATACTCAACAGCCAAAGGCCAAATTTTGGTCAAGGATTTTTTAATGAACGTTAATAGACTGTGATTGGGAATGAGACCATTGGGATATTCCAGATGATATCCACACTCCCTCTGTGGAAGATGTGGAAGTATAAATTTCAAATGGAATGAACACATTATGCTGTTCCATTTGAACTTTGTACACCCTCTGAGAAAGATTCAACTTGAATCTTCCACATAGGGAGGGTGAGTTTCAAATAGAGCTGGTTAATGTGTCAATTCCATTTGCAATTCATACTCCCCCTGTGGAAGATATTTCCAAATCTTCTACAGGGGGAGTGTGGATTTCAAACGGATTACCCCATTAATGGCCAGTCCATAGTGTGTGTGTGAAGGTAGCCCCTATATGTGATTTGCACTATCTTGCTTTTCCTTTCCAGTTATATATGGTAGAAAGACAACAAAGTAGACAACAGAGGGTAATCATGTTATTATGCATTAGTTTGCATCTTGCTCACTATCCAGCACTTTTGACCTTTGACCTTAAATGCAAATTAATCTTGCATGTGATTTATTTTCTGGGTGCTTTTTTTTTCTTGAGCTTTAAATTGTTACTGAATAAGGTGATTGCTTTTACACATATTACTATGATTTCAAATGCAATTCTTGGTTATGATCTGAGAATTCAAACATCTACTGATGTTTGCTTCAAATTCAAAAGTGACCTTTTTCAGAGTCTTAGAGCAGCGATGTAGCTTGCGACACCATCACGGCGTCTTCATTCAGTGTAGTGATGTTTACAATCCTCCGGTCACATGACCACCCATTGATGGCGGCGGGCAGGTCATATCTGGCGTCCCTGTTGAGAGTAGGTTTTAGTGTCTTTATCTCTATGGCTGACACTTGACCACCCGATGTGACTGGAGGATTGTAAACATCACTATGCTGAATGAAGACACTGTGATGATGTTGCAAGCTACGTCGCTGCTAATCAAGACTCTGAAAAGGGAACTTTTGAAGTAAATATCATATGACAGAGTCCAGTATCAGTTTCTTTTTCTTTCTTTTTTAGTAAATCCTCTCACTATTCCTAACTGGAAACATTGTTTTTGGCCTATAAATATCATATTGACACTGTGAACTGTAAAGAATAAAGAATATTGTCAGTCGGGATGCCACATGTCTTGGACAGAACACAATCCACAAGAAATCAATCATGATTGATGTGTTGCAATATAAACACACAACAAATGGCAAGTTAATCAGTGTTGCGGTTTTGGCCCAGCAGCCTCTTAATCGTATCACAGGTTGAAATCCCAGAATACCTCCCAGCCGTGTGGTTGATTTCAGAACACAGTTTTAATGCTGCCACTTAATACAGCAAAGTATTAATTAATTATTCATCTTCTAACAGTGGTTTGGCAGTTTGGATATGTTGATTATTGCTGGATCCTGAGGTGATAAAATGTAATATAATTATTTGGGGGGGGGGGGTAACACAAGTATCTAAGCTTGAAGCAGGCATAGTTCTTGGGCATGTTTAAATTTCTTTCATCACAAATTTATAATGCATGCGTTTTTTATGGTAATATATTTTCTGAGATGATTACATATGCATTTTGTTGAAATGTATGCACACTTGGTTTTATCACTTGAAGCAATTATTGTTTAACTTTTCACTCTCAAATGGAGGATAAATTATGTTTGAAAAGTTCAGTAGTCCAATGTGATATATATCATGTGCTGTCGGGTGTTAAATTATTTACTTTAAAGAGGAAGACCCACCAGAGCCGTTCTTCTGGGGTGAACCAAACCTGTCTGGTAATCAAATTAATCAGTGACAAAAGGTTATCTCTGATTTTACAGGTGCTAATTGATGCAATAACAATAAAACATTTTTAGCACCTGTCAAATTCAGAGATTACCCTGTCACTGAATAATTTGATAACCAGGCAGGTTTAATTCACCTCAGAAGAACTGCTGTGGTAGGGCTTCCTCTTCAATATTGATCTAGTATTTACATTTTAACATACATATCTGTTTTGAATAGTCATTAGCTTACAGTATTGTATTTACCTTAATTAGTGGACCAACCTAATTGCTGATTACAAATATGTCAAATAAAATAATTATCAATACAAAGAATACATAAGGCAGCTTTTGAATATATGGCATTTTACATCTGAACTTTTCATGTTTTCTTAAAGTCAACCAAAGACTAAAGACACATCTATGTGTCAAACGCATATCTCCCAAAGCCACTTACAAATAGGATATAAATAGATGTGAATGTTTAAGTAGGTCACCCTAGTAGGTCAGAGTTGATATGTTATCAAACCTTACATCATATTTGTTGGATTTAAGATTCAAATCACATCTTTTGTTTACATTTACTTCAGCTACTGGAGCAAGAGTTGGAGTTGCAGCACAAGGAATTTGGTAAGCTTAACGGCAGCGCACAGAATCTGGTGACACATCTTGATCAGGATAACCTAGCCATTGACGACATCAGGAGCAGATTGGATGAGTTCTCACAGAGGTGGGATAGTATTGTACAGCAGATGGAGGCACATTCTAAAGCAGTGAGTATTGAGGAACCTAGCAAAATTAAAATGTTCTTACTAATAGCATTTTGTCTCAATATGTGTATATCTTAAACCCCTGAGCACTACCTGTTGATCTAACATTGCCTTTGATTGGTCAATTACATGATATTTTCACTTTAATCACCAATCAGAATGGAGCTTTGGAAACAATTCAACCCAATTTTTTTGCATAGTGAAATTATTCTAACAATGTTGCTGATTGGGCTAATTGATAATGAAAACTTGTTTTTGGCCAACTTACTACCTGTATCTGCGAAGTATAACAACAACACCAATAAATGATACCACTCCAAATTGTTATGTAACTCTTAGTCTCAGCACCCAAGTCAAGTAAATTTGTCCATGAACATGGTCCTAAAACCATAATTCTGCCCATAAGGCACCAGAAACAAATTTGTTTGATCATTGGATCAATATCTTTGGACTAATTAATCAGAATTAGAATTAATGCTAAATTTATACTTTTCAATATCAATACAGGCAAATATTTGTATGTTATCATAATAAAGTTTATTGTATCTATACAATAAACAAATTTACCCCCTGTGAAATAGACTAACCCTGGTCCAAGCTTGTGCTTGGACAAATCAATATGATTGATTTATTGATTGGTTGCATAGTAATGGCTTTATGCAAGAGCCAATGGGTTTAGTGACTATTGTTTGAAGTAGCCAATGGGAAGTAGTCAATAGCCTTGTGATACTGCCCAGTTGGTCAGGGATTAGGCACATTTGCTATCTGTCATGGAAAGGAGTAGGTTTGGTCTCCAATGCGAAGAAAATTTTCCCACCCACCACACCCAAAAAATTAGGTCATATCCCAGTATTCAATACCTTTGTGGACAGTTACTTAGGAGCAGTAGTTGGCTAGGAAGGCTTCCATATCGTGACGGGATATAGAGGTACATAGACCTAAGGGGTAGTGCAGTCTGCATTTTAATGGTAGCTACTGGGCATGGGCAAATTACCAGGAAGAGGGCGGTAGCTGACCAAGGGAGAGGATTCAAGAAGTGCACATTTTAACTTCTCTTGGAGAAGTTAGGCGCATTTGGGTATACAGATCTAGGCGTTCAGGAAATCCCTTTAAAAAGGGCTCTGTAGCTAGCCGGGTAATACATTGCTGTTAACTTCTTTTTAAGCAGTCGGGCCACACTTGCCGAGTGTGGAAAGGGCTCGAGAATACCCTGGAGGGCCCTGTATCTTACAAGAAATTAATTTGGGTTAACTTCTCTGCAAGAAGAAGAGTTGGGCCACACTTGTGTGTGTGTGCAAAAGGGCCAAGGAAATTCCCTGGAGGGCCCCGTATCTTACGAGGAATTAAATTGGGGTTAACTTCTGCAAAAAGAGAAGTTGGGCTACACGTGCATGTGGGCAAAAGGGCCAAGGAAATTCCCGGGAGCGCCCCGTATCGTACGAGGAATTCGTGTTAACTTCTATGCGACACAAGAAGTGGGGCCACACTTGCGTGTGTGCAAAAGGGCTCGGGGTAATACCCTGGAGGGCCCCATATTCATTCATTCATTCATTTTCATTCATTCATTTCTTTCATGCATTTATGTATTGTACAAGGAATTAACTCATATTCAACTCATTCATTTTCATTCATTCATTCATTTCTTCATTGCATTCATTTATGTAACTTTCAAGGAATTAATTTTGGTTAACTTCTCTATGATATGAGAAGATTGGGCCACACTTGTGTGTTTGCAAACGTGCCCGGGGAAATTCCCTGGAGGGCCCGTATCTTATACAAGGAATTAAGTTGGGTTAACTTCTCTGTGAGAAGTTGGGCCACACTTTGTTCGGAGAGGCTCCGTACTTTTACGGATAAGTAATGTAGGCATGGGCTCGGGAAATTTCCGGGAGGGCCCCGTATCTTACGGGTGAGTAATTTAGGAATTGGCTCGGGAAATTCCCGGGAGGGTCCCGTATCTTATACAAGGAATTAAGTTGGGTTAACTTCTCTGTGAGAAGTTGGGCCACACTTTGTTCGGAGAGGCTCCGTACTTTACGGATAAGTAATGTAGGCATGGGCTCGGAAATTACGGGAGGGCCCCGTATCTTCACGGGTGAGTAATTTAGGAATTGGCTCGAAAATTCCGGGAGGGTCCCGTATCTTCGGGTGAGCGGACACTGTGTGTAGATGGGAACAGACTCTGTATTTACGGGAAAGTAAGACTATCCAGTTCAAAAATTGTGGCGGTAAAAAAGGGACAGGGCCACAATTTTATCTTGAATCCAATTATATGAAAATAATTGGATCACCATAGGTAATTGCATAAGTGTTTACAAATAGTAATAATTAAGTAACTAATAAATTTGAGAAATAGTGCATGAGAAGTTGAACGAAATATGTCAAATATCCAGATTACTTTCCTGAATGTTTCCGGCTTCAGGAAAGTAGGATTAATGTATATGCACTTTTCTAAGGAATTTATATTAAAGGATTGACTCAATAAATGTATGTAAACTTCTCTTGAGAAATTTTCTCTTGAAAAGTTAAGCCAAGTTTGATGTATTGGAACGGTACCCTTTGGGTCCGTATTTTATTGGATGTTAAATCCAAGTCTGGTTTACAAATAAATGGAGATACTCCTGACGGATATGCCAGCAAAAACTTTTGAGTAAAATGTGCCTTATTTCATTTGGGGGTAATTAATAATGGCCAATTAATTGATTTTATAAATAATAAGGATCGACCAAGCATCGATGGTCTATCGAAAGATTGAACTAATTTGTTTCTATTGCCTATACTGAACCCACATAGGCCTACCAACCCCAAATCATCCAGTTGGTAGCTCCTCTTGTTTACAATAATGGAATATCTGTTTAGATAGATATGCTACTTGCTAAATACTTAACAAGTAAGTCTTATTACAAGGAAGAAGAAAATTACAGGTTTTACAGGACTTTGTATTTATTTCAAAGATTTATGTTCCACAGCAACACAGATTTGAGTAACATGAATCCCTTATACATTGATCAGGTTTGTTTCCCGGCCCCCAACTCAACCCAAAATTGGCAACCATGAGAGTTAAGGAAAAGGGGTAATTTTTTTTTACCAGTAGCAAGGACCGCGAAATTGGCAAAATAGGGGGTATTTAAGTTGGACTGTCCACAAAATTTGACTGTGAAATCAGCAAAATAGGGGATATTTAATTTGCACTGTCCGCGAAATTTGGATAAAAGGGGTACTTGAGAAAATCTAGTAATGTTTTGGCAATATTTATTGTCATTGAAAAAGGGTGTTTGAAATTCTAGTCATTTAAAATGGGTGTTGGAAATTCTAGTCATTGAAAACCACAAAAAAGGGGTTGTTTTTGGCCAAATTTTGTCCTCGATTTTGTAGGAAAAAAGGGGGAAAATTTGAAGAAAAATCATTGCAAAGGGGGTCTTTGAAAGATTTGGTAACTCTCATGGTTGCCAACTTTTGTGTTGAGTGGGGGGCGGGGTTTGTTTGGTAAACATTATAACAGATTTCCTTTGAGGTAGGCATCATCAGAATGATGGTTGTTGACCCAATGTCGCGAACAGAGAGGGAGCCCACTAAGTCATGTGTATAATTTCTCCCCGGATGATAATAATTATGTCCTCTTCAGTTGGGATACGTCTAACTGGAAGTAGGGATCTACAACCATCATTCTGATGATGCCTGCCAACCATGATAGGCCAAACTATCAATAGTGAGTACTTTCAAAGTTTCAACTTTGTTCAAAAGAAATCTTTTATAAAATTACATGAATCCTATTTTAATTGCATCACACTTTTCCTTGATTTCAGATTGCTGATGCAGGAATCAACATCAGCGCCGTTCCTGTCACTGAATCCATCAAAACCAACACAACAACAACTACCTTTGAACAAGGTGGCCACAAGGTCACAGAGACAGTCATCGCTAAAACAATCCACAAAACCGTCCATATGTCACCCACGAGTCGGCGCCCACCGAGTCGGCACCCACCGAGTCTGCTGCACAGAAGCGCCCTCATGAGGATAGTCCATTGAAGAAGCAGTTCGATGGTGAGCTGGGAAGTCTGGTGGCATGGATGGAAGATACAGAGAAGAAGTTATTGTCAACACAAGATCCGTCCCCTGATGATCCTAACCTGGAGGAACAGATGAAAACTTACAGTGTAAGTAAACTATAGTTTGATCAGCTCGTAATAGGCGGGAAATGTTAGGCTTTTACCACTACGCCGAAAAGTAGACCCACATTAAGAGTGCCATTAGTTGACCTGTCTGGTCTTTATTTTGTGTGTTAAACAAAGTAGACAAAGAGACAAAAGACTTGAATTAATAATTTGTGATGCTTCTGGCGAGATGTCACAAGAAAATTATTAAAATAAAATATTTTGATATTAATCCACGATGTTACAAGGCCCGCCGATTACGAGCTGATCAAAGTATACTGGTATTTCATCTAATTTGTGTCCATCATGGAACATGCAGTATGTGTGCAGCTTTGCAGACAGTAACACACATGCACACATAGCACAGCTTGAGAACTGTGGAATCGTGCTTCTGGATAACATTATCAAGAAGACTGTGTCTTCTGCTGTATATGCTACATGCATGTGATGAGTACAATTTTCTTGAAAGACCTGTAGAGTGGTGAGTGTGTCGGTGGCAATTTCAGTTTCATAATGTTAAGGGTATATATTTACATTAAGGCTTATAACATCGTGAATTAATATAGAATGGTGTGCACACAGTTTGGACTCTTGACGTGCGCAGTAACAAAAATCAAATATTTTTCGCCAACGATAAGCCAAACAAACTTTACCTAGTACAAGAAATTATAATATGAACTTTGTTTGTTGTCTTTTATATTTACAGACTCTAGAAAGAGATCTCCAGGAAAGACAGACCAGGGTGAAGAATGTGTCAGAGCTGGGTGACAAGCTCATTAACAGTACCCAAACAGGTGAGACGTTTTGAATTTAAAATCAGGGATGCAAGTTTTCCAGAAATTTCCAGAGTTCCTGAAATTTGGCCATTATTATAGAAAAAATTCGGAAATGTAAAAAAGAAAACAAAAAACATTACATTTTTTACATATTCCGAATTGGATGTTGATAATTTGTCATAAAAAGAGCAAAGACATTTTTAATGGGGGTGATAGCCTATTCCCTGGGTAAGCTCCCAAAATAGTTGATGCCACCCACAAGAGCTCAGCAAGGGCCAGTTCAATTGTCAGGAAATTCCGCAATTACCCACTTGCATCCCTGTAAAAAACTGTAAGCCATTTATAGGTGGGTGGTCAGATTTGTTCATAATTATTGTATTTTATACCTCACATGGAGACCAAAACTCACATTGAAACCAAAACTTGGAGATAAACTGCACTGGTGGCTTTGATATTAGAAGCAAAAATGTGTTTCGCAATGTTATCAACAAGGGTTATTTACATGTGTTGAAAACAATAAAATGAAAAAAAAAATTGTTTGGTGACATTAAAAACAAAAAACTTAGAAATAGAGGACTGATATATTTTGCTTGATCATATCACATGTGTGTGTATAATCAGAGACTGAATTGAAATGACTGGTTTGCATCTGACTATCAACTTCCCACAGCCTGTGCTTGGTTAGTAGCACCTAAAAGGAAGGTTGATTCATCTGATGCCTTCATCTGAGAAAAGGTATTACAGAAAATGGTGAAATATGATGGTACTTTTACAAGAGAAACATCAACTCTTTTAGGCATTGTTGGGATGATGCCTTCAGGAAAGAAAGTTTCCTATTACTGAGACCTAACTGTTGAGATGGTTTGTATATTTAAACTAAAGGTGTAAAATTAACCATAGGGCGAGCTGTTTTGCCGCTGCATTCAGACATTTTAATCATCACAACAAATCATTTCTGAGTTTCATTGACAGGGAACATCAAGACACAAACTGCACTACCATATTCCTATTGGGGCCATCTGCACAAGTACACCGTCACCAAGGTACTTGGATGGTACTGTGCAGTACCAGAGGAGTACCAGTGTAGTACCAGTGCAGTACCGTTGCTGATGATCCTGTGCTGTAGCAGCATTGGTACTGTATAGGTACTCTGTGTGAACCAGCCCGGTACCTTGGCGAGGGTGTACATGTGCAGGGGGCAGCAAATAGGAATATTATATTGTATTATTATTTTTTTATTTCTGGCTCTGATTATATTATCTCTTGGGTAACACAAACTGCTTCATTCATTTCATTGTACAGATGGGGATTCATCAGAACCTATCCAATCAACACTGAGCAATCTAAAAGAACGCTGGGAGGATGTACGCGTACTCCTGGACGAGCGTAAACGTACCCTGAATCATGCCACATTACGTAAGGAATTTGCAGATGAGTTGAAGCGACTTCAGGATGTTGTTGGTGGTGTTGAGAAGTGGTTAGCCGAGCAAGAGCCAGTTAGTGAAGATATTCAAGGAATTACAGAGCAACTTGATCAGTGCAAGGTATTTGGTTATTTTTTATTGATATGTTTATAAAGAGGATTCAACAACTCTTCTTCTTCCTTATTAGTGCCTACCTCATATGTATGAGTATTATCGCACTGCGTACAGACAATTAAGCTGTACTTATTTTTTCCTCTGGAACCTAGAGTAGATAAGTGTATTTTTGAAGTACAGTCAACAGTACCAGGATGATCCCCTGCTCTTTTCGATTAGCCTGTGACGTTCTTTAACGTGCACACTGCATTATTGTGAGAAAATACATGTAGAGTGCCTTGCTCAAGGACACAAAGAGCCAGCGGAGCTCAAGCGGGCTGGCTCAGATTTTGAACACGGGACCCATGGATTCACAGTCCAATGCCTTAACCGCTCGGCCACGTTCTCCTCAATAAAGTAAACAACGAGTTGTTAAATGGTGATGTTATTCATCACCGTTTAAACACTCACTCCTTTGTATAGGAGTCAACCGTTGTTAATATGTGATGAATCCACACTTGTACAGTAGTGAATACGCGATATGCGTGAGTGTGTAAATTTGCCACGCCTGGAACCTGTGTTCGCATACCATCCATATTAATTGACTTCGGTGGCACATACACATACAAGTTGAATTCCGTATTTTTTGGAGGTAGCGGCTAAACATTGCTGCTTATTCTGTAGTTTTTTTTGCTGAAATCACTGATCTTTTTGTAAGGCTGAGTGGCAATGATTAACTGACATTCCTTATGAAATAATCCTTTGAATTACACGGTCTTTAGCTCGTTTTTGTTATTGAAAGGGATTCAATCATGCATCACTGTTATTCATTGCCATTTAACAACTTGTGGTTTACTTTGTGCGGGCAGCTAAACCTTGCGTAAGTAAACTACGCAGACGACGCGTTGTTAAACAACTGTGAAACATGATTGAATCCCTAGTTGAATGATTGACCATATTAAATCAGAATTTATCAAAGAGATTTGACCTAAAGAGTATCGCTCATTCTACAAAATCCGGTGCCAATCCACTAAAAAAATAGAAAAAAATAAAAGTTGTTCAAAAAGACCTGCTTTTTGTGTTTTTTAAGAGTAAATGTATCACTACTTTCAGATGTAAAAAATTGCCAACACCACTTGCATATTTTTCTTTCAGGAAGTCATGATGTTTTTTAACACTAAAACTCAATGTAATGTGAGCTACGTTACTGACTATAAAATGGGCTGGTTTTACTCAATCCAAGGTCATAAAAAGCAAATTAAAGATCACTTGAGTGAAATGTAAAACAGATTTCACCATTTCATAGAAGTTTTGAAGATGCTTAAATGAGTGTGTAACGTAGCTCACAGTAACGTAGTTCACTGGTTTTTAAAGTTTTTAATGTGATTTGCGAACGCTAGAATGTTATGTCGGTTAATTCTAATATAAATGGGGTTCGACTACTGGTAGCTTTCACATATTATTAGGAAGTACATGTAATACAAGTGCATACTATAGAATCCTGGTAACGTAGCTCACCAATCTTAACATGGTCGGTCGAAATTTCAATGTTTACAACATTTCTATGCCAAAAATGCTACAGCATCACGATTTTTACTGTGATTTTTAAAAACCTATGAGTGTTTCCTTTCCAAAACAGCAAATTACATTGATACCTCTGTTTTACTTCTTTCCAATAACGTGTGTTAAAAAGGGGTAACGTAGCTCACAGCGTTTTGGTGGAAAGTGCAATTTATTTTAGAATTACACAAAGACATTTTAATCACTAAAAAATAATGTTGATAAACAATATGATGGTGCGTTATCTAATTAAAAACAACAAATATGTAAAGAAATCGCATTTATTCAAAGAAAATATTCAGGGTTAGATGTGACACTTGAGCTGTGGAAACGCATTTTTAGCGATTTTTGAGCCTTTGCAAGGGTTAATCAGGCTGAAGAAAGCATTTAAAGTATGGAAAACTATATATGTCCGTGTAGATCTCGTTGAGTTCTACCAGAAAAACAACATATTTGATGCCCTAAATGCTCAACAAAGTTTTTGTGGACCAAAGAATGGAAAAAAGGCTATTGGCACCGGATTTTGTAGAATGAGCGGTATGGACTCCACCATGTTTGTGTGTTGCTCATGGAAGGCAAAGAGATTAGATCCAAAGAGGACCAACTCCACCATGGTTGTATGTTGCTCATGGAGGGCAAATTAGTGGATCTCTGGATTATTTCACCCATGCATCCAGCAAACTTTGATATAAAGTGAGCACTTGTTTGTGTTTTGTGTGTATATAAACCCTACATTCGCAAAAAGTTATAACGCTCAAGCTCAAAGATGAAAATTATCATTCAATTTTGAGCCGATAAAATAAATGCTGATAGTACACTTCTTTGGTCTACCGGGGCTGGCCATAGACATAACTTATCCTTTCTGGAGTGGCAAGCAGATTTTCTAAATTTTGCCAATCGATTAGGGTGCATGTGGCCTGTGCCCCCCCCCCCATGACACTACGCCATTGTGTCGAATGCAGCATTCAATATAAGGACAAATTGGCAACTTTGCATACCACTTACATTGTTTTCTTATTTCAATCTACTCACACAGGCAAAGCAGACAGAACTGAATCCACACAGTAGCCGACTGGAACGACTTGCCCCACTCGCCAGGGAAGTCCAAGGTGATGATGCCACCATATCTCGTACTGCTCAGAAAGACCTCAAAGCCATCCATGAATCATGGGATAATATCCATGAAAATCTTACTGAAAGAGAGAAGATGCTGAACAAAGCCCTAGAGAATGCTCCTCCAAAACAATACTTGGATGCCATGAAGGCATTAACAGAATGGCTGGAGAAGGTGGAAGAGGTGCTGAAATCGGAAGAGTTCTTTGTCACTGAGCTGGATGATCTGGAGGAACAGCTGCAAGAATTTAAGGTAAAATATTATAGATTGAATTCAGATTTCCACTATTTCGATCGTATTAAGATTGGGCAAGGAGCAGCATGGCACACTAGTTAAGGTCTTTGCCTTTGGGTTCAATCCCCTGCAGGACCCCCCCCCCCCCAAAAAAAAGAAAAAAGAAAATACACTCTCCCTGTGGCTCACTTAAAGACAGGGCAGATGACCCATGATCACAGTCGATTCCGATAAGCATAATAAGCCTTTGTTGGCTACACTTGCCTGTCCTGTAAATGTGTCCAGACTAGCTATCTATGGCGACCCCCATCACCAGGTCACCTGTGTGTCGAAGTGTCAGCAGTATTATCTCCTAGATTTCGGCTGTTAATGCCTAGATATACTTGACATATAAAAACAAAAATCAAAACTGTAGGTCCCGTGTACAGAAAGTTATACCTGTACAAGTAGCTCAGGTTTGAAGAGCAGGGTACTAACCTCTGACTGTCCAAATCGTAAGTACAGACATGGTATGATTGGTTGCACCATATGAAGTGAACTGATTCTGATATCCACCAAAAACAGTGATACTTGTAGCCAAGGTAAAAGTCGCTTTACAAATTGATGTAGGCTAGATTTCTTCATGGGATAATAAATCACCAAAAAATAATGTCTAGGCAAGAACATTAATATCTAGGATGTGGTGGGTGATATGTCAGCATAATTATAATTCGTTTGTATGCAGCATTTTGAGATTTAATTTGATATTGATAATTACCATTTCAGGATCTTCAAAAGACCATCAAGGATCAGACGCCTAACTACGACTATGTCAACAAGACCGGCAAAGAACTTGCAAGCAACGCTACCATACCAGAGCAAGCCGAGAAACTTGAGCAAGATCTGAAGCATCTTAGCAAGAGCTGGAATGATGTGACAGTCCTCTGTGAGGAGAGGAAAGCACAAGCAGAGAAGGCTATTGCTGAACTGGGTCCATGGCAGGTAGGTTACTAACATGGAAAATAAGTATTGAAAAATGAAATAGATTATTGGACAAAAATCGTATCATTGCGCTTACCATTGTGATTCAGTAGTGAATCGTAGTTGCTATCAATTCTGTGTAGTGGAAATATTTCAAGAGATTGCGTCAATGTAGCCCATTGCTACATAGCGCAGTACTTAGCGGCACAAAGACGTATCTATTTCATCTACATAGCCCAATACTCAGCGGCACAAAGACATATCTCCATTAGCCGCCATATGAATGATTGCATCTATATAGCCTAGTACTCAACAGCACAAAGATGTATCTTCCTTTGCCATATGAATACTATTCATTGAATAGATATCCAAGGCTCAGTGGCACAAAGGCATATGTCCATTAGCTACAGTGCATTTGTGTATAGGGCAGAGCAACACAGATACTCTAGTGTAGTCATCAAGAGTTTAGAATATTGGGGAATATTGACTAATTCCTTGTTTGCTAATTTGAAACCACTGCTTGATGACTCAAAATATCAAGATAGTTTTCTAATTAGAGGTTAGTAAGTGTGTATTAGTTGTTTGGAGGGCATTGTGACAAATCTATGCCTTTGAAACCGAGGAATATCCTAATTCCAAGATTTTTCACAATGCTCGACAATCGACATACACCTGATGTAAAGTTACTAATAACCTAATTCATAACCATCACTAAACTCGATCCATCCTCACCCTTCAAAATAACAAGATTTTATAATCTGCAATTTGTAAAGAATATTATAATAAATAAAAAATAAAACGTTTTCCCTTCAATAATCGAACAGGCTAAAACAGTTTTACCACAACCGACCAATTTCATCACAAAACTTTCTGTCGCATAGGATGCGCACACGCGGAAGTCATTGTAGTGCGTAATCCTCCCTCTGCGTGTGTGTGCGTGTATAGTCTAAAGAGCAATTTGATTGGAACGCACACATGGCGTGATAGGCTTAGGTTATTGATATTGTGACACAGTCCATAACATGTATGTTGACTTATCACCTTTGTCTTTTATACAGGATGAGGTTGCTGGCTTGAAGAGTTGGATGGAGGAAGTTGACACTTTCCTCCATGCAGAAGAAGTTGCCATTGGTGATCTTGGGGTGTTGACTGCACAGTTGGACCAGAGCAAAGTAAGTCTTAGTTTGTAATTAACCTTTTTAGTTAATCCCAGAAGCCTTTGTGAGTACACCTGAGATGTCATCATTTGATGCCACGATGCGCCCATCGTTTAGCGAACATTGTTGCGGCGCATTGCAAGTATGCGTGACATCGAATGACAACATTTCAGATGTACTCGCAAAGGCTTATGAGATTTACCATAAAGTTGTTTAAGTTCTTGTGTATAGTTCCATGATGGGTCAACATTTTACGGACACACAGACCTCTAAGTAGGGTCTGTCGGTCAGGCCTGTAGAACAGGCTGTTTTGTTTGTTGCCTGAGTGAGAAAAAATAGATAATAATAATTTTAAAAGTCTTAATGTATCATTTTCTGTTTTTAAATCTCATTCAAATTGTATGAACTAACATTCTGCACATTTAACATCTTCCTTTTTAGGCTTTGAAAGATGATGTAGCCACTTTGCAACAAAATCTGAAGAATATCCAGGAGACTGGACAACGTCTGATCAAACAAGGGGAACCAACGTTTGCAGCCAGAGTGACCAATGAATTAAAGGAGCTGAGCACAAAATGGGAGCAAGTCACAAATCTAGCCTTGGTAAGCAGTTGTTACTTTCTGGTGTACATGCAGACAGCAAAATCAAATCCATTTTGTCAAGGGTAAAATTTAGTAATGGGGGGAAACATCATGCAGATGTGCTCAATTTTATTTATTTGCTGGAAGATAATTGTATTTTAAATTTTCTTTCCCACAAGTATTGATAAATTTTTCACTGCCAAGCAATGCAGGCTATAGTCTGTTAACTCAGAAGTACAAAGTAAATCTGTGGTGGGGGTGGGGAGGGGTCGATGCTTTGCGCCACACGCACTGCGTGTTAAAAAATGTGATGCAAAAAGAGCATGGTGTGCTTGGCAAGTACAAATCTTGCAGCAATTGGTGCGCCAAAGAACCATTTGCACACACATTGCACTGAAATAATTATTCTCATACCTCCAGTTTACGAGGTCTATTTACTTTGTACTTCTGACTTGACAGACTCTATACAGTTTTTAATCTTGGCAAAACATCTTCAACGTGTGCATGTGTACACCAGCGCTTTGAACTGTACCCAATGAAATGCGGACTGACTCCCCAAGGTGAAAAAAAAAGAACAGGTTATATGGAGGAACATGCCCTCTGCATTGAGATGATGCCTGCAGATTAGTAGGCAAAAACTGCTTCAGACCTGAAACTTTTCCTCTTTTCAGCTGATTTCCTCTTTTTTATTCCTGAAATTTATGAAGTGTTTTCTTTTATTTTCAGCCCAATTTGAGCCATTTCCCCCCAATTTACGCTATTTTTCAGCATTTTTGAGCATTTTCAGCTTTTTTTCTCTTTTTTTTTATAAAGACCCTGTTTCAGGTCTGCTGCTTGGAATATCAGAAATTTTTGGAATGTTACTCCTATGATAGGTCATTGAGAGAGCCAACAACAGCTGCAGATGGTCTGCTTCAATATGTACATTTTATATTTATTCTTATCTTCTGTCTCTTTAGGAACAAAGAGCTAACCTTGAGAGTGGCCATGAACAAGTGAAGAAGCTTAAAGATGATGTAAAGGAGCTTGGTGATTGGATGGATAGTATGGACAATGAATACTTAGCCAAAGAAACTACAATACAAGATGCTGCCGATATACACAGTAGAAACAAGCAACTCAAGGTCAGTAGCAGGTCATTTTTGAATGGCAAGTTGTCATAACACGATAAATCTGACCCATAGCATTGCACCACCATACTCTTATGTTTGGCGGTTAACCCTTACCTGACTGAAATTGACTAAAGCTCTATCAAAACCACTGCACATGCAATCATTCCATGTGATGCGATGACGCAATCAGCCTGAGTCATATATACCCAGGGAATCTCAGGCCGGGCCAGCGAAACCCCTGTGGCTACAGGTCAATGATCTTCTGCGTGGCATACGAGGGGTCCAAGGTTCGAATCCTGGGGGTAATGCGACTTCTTTGTTCATCTTCTCTCCTTTTTTGTTTCTTCTTCTTTTCCTTCTGATAGAAACAAAATGTCGGTTGGGTTAGGGTGAAAGACTATGCAATCAGTTGTTTTGAGGTATTGTGAAATATCTAAACATTGTGCTTTGGAACGAAGGAATAGCTCCAAAGCATGATGTTTAAATATTTCACAATAACAGAAAAATAAATGATGCCAATTAAAATACAATTTTAACTGTGCTCTTCCATTTTCCCTGTAAAAAAATTGAATAGCCGATTAATAAAATACTGCTAGCAACCAATACAGCGACCAGCACCTGCTTAAAATGTTTGAACGTATTTTGTAACATGGTCATTGTAAAGTGTATTTACGTACTACATCATGAGAAGTGGTCATTATATTTTTTCAATAACCTGCATTTGTGTCCGTGTATTTAGAATTTATAATATATCTGTGATTGGATTAAACACATCGCATATATTCATGAGGTTATGCATGTACTTCAAGTCAGGAAAGAACATATTTCTAATGAGTGTCCTGAAGATTCTAGACTTCATTTCATATATATTTATTTCACAATCGTGGCCATGGGCCAAATTACAGAGAAATATTACAAATAAGACTTGTGCCACAAGTTACATTTGCAAAAAGGATCTTGCTAGTGATTGAAAATGTTTAATCAATAATCCACTTTTCTTTTTTACAGAAAGCTGTAGAGGAATTAAAAGAGAAGGAACCCAAAGTTACCAGTGTGCTAGAAACAGGCAAAGATATTGAAAGTAAGGCCACACCTGCTGGGATAGAGGCTATTAAGAAGGAGACAGGTGATCTACAGACAAAATGGACAGATTTACAAGATAAACTCAATGCTACACATAAGGTAGGTGTTAGAGAATGAGATGATATAATATAATATGGGAAATGGCTTTGTGCAAAGTATTATACTACTATATTTTGCAGTAAACCTTTGACAAGCGCGTAATACTGTGATGTTGCAAATTAAGTCAGAGCTAAGAACACGTATGGCGCAAAGTTCATTCATAAATTTCTACTTGGCAACAGCAGATCAATTCAGCAGCCAATCAGAGACAAGTGCATTTCAACGCAGTAAATACGCGATGTACACTTAAAATATGCTCTCGTCAAAGGTTTACTGCAAAATATTATAGGTGGAAGTTGAAGGCTGAACATACACTATATTGCACTTATATGTTGTCTATGTTCTGGAAAAGTGTCAGGGTGGGTCAAGGGATGTCAAGGTGGGTTAAAGGGTGTCATGGTGAGTCAATGGATGCCAAAGTGAGTCAAGGGGTCAAAGAAGATACTTTTCTGTCACTTTTTTGTCAGTCTGCCTGTCTGTGTGTCCGTCTGGTGTTACAAACCTTGTGGATGAGGTATCTGATGATCCATAAGGCAAATGGTGATGAAACCTGGTGGAGGAGAGGTCTGTGTTCTCTTATGGTACCCAATTGGTACCCATTGGAATGTGTGTTACTAACCAAGATAGCCATGAATCCGTGGTGCAAGATCAGCCTTGGTTTTTATCAACCACAGACGCACATTCCTGGTTGATATACAATTTGTAGAGTGGTATGTTTATATGTCTGGTTGTGGGTGTGGGGTGTGTAGTGTGGGATGTATGTGTGATATGCATTGGAGACAACACTGAAGGAATTGGAATTGTTATTGGCAAATTATTCTTTTATACATTTGAAACTTTATTACATATACCCTCATGATCATTTCCTCAAAATATAATGCAAAGGCTCAGTGTAACACTGCCTCAACTCCATTTTGGCCAATTTGGCCCCATTTCTCACTTGAATCTGTGTTGCATTAGCATCTTAGGCCTGTAAATGGAGATAACTCTATGTGTCACTGGTCTGTGGCTTTAGTGGGATTAAAAATGAACATATATTTTCACTGGAGATGAGGCAGTGTGGCACCAATGCCTTGATATACTTCATTTTACCCCATGTATGTTCCCGTTTTACATAGACATACACTAGAACAATTTTATAAGAGATCTTTTATACAACTGTGTAAATGAACTTATAAATCAAGATGAAGGACAGTGTAACTTACAGGTATCTAGACATTCAATGAGTGAGAGTGATGTTAAGGTGCAAATGAATATATAGACAAATCCGACGAGCCAAGTGATGGTCGGGATTAAGTCCGCCATAGCTTGGGGCCATCGGCGCCAAACTAGCTTAGTTCATTTGGATTGTGATTCAAGACGCCCACTATCTGGAGCGCATCGTAGCGCGTAGCACTTGCGCCGTGCCACGGGGATGGTAAACGCTGCACGCCTATGATACTAGCGTCGTGTAAAATGGATCATAGCCCCCAGCTATGGCCGCCAGTGAGGTTGGAATATGGCTCGTCAGATTTGTCTATAGATGCCCTCAAGCCATAATGTACGATTTCCATCAAATTTGTTATTCTTTACCCAAAATGCTGAAATTATATAAGTAATAATGGTCAGGAAATGTTTGTGTCCATTTTAAGCCAAGATAACAAGGAAAAGTAAAAGAAACCCCACTGGCTAATTTTGGCCTTTTAACATGTAGTTCTAGTTATGAATATGACATTCTGTCAAAATTGCTCTGTTGACCTGATAAACACAACAAGTTTGGCTGATTTCTTTTAGGTGTATGTTAGGACATGTGTTAACATTTCAAATATGTCAAAAAATCAGGTTTGAAAAAACAACAAAAATTTCATATTATAAGATTGGACATATGGCTTTAAATTGTACAGAGTGTCTACAGAACCAATTGGCCATGTACAGCTATTTAACATATGAGTTAGGTAGCTTTATACAAAATTAAAACCAACACAATATCAATTCAAAACTGAGTATATAATAATAATAATAAAAACTTATTAAGTGCCATTATCCACCTCATTACACTATGATACAAAATTACAATGGCAACACATGAAAACATTATATATACATAGAAAATCAATTGAAACATAATGTTACTCGGATGATAGCATATAATGTAATAATAGGCAGATTTGGGCATGTGATAGTTCCTCTTTTCAGCTAATTTCCTCGTTTTTGTTTTGATTTTTTTTTTGTGCACTTGGTCTCTGCAAAAGTATAGGGGCTTTTGAAAGGTTGTTATAGTATGTATACCTTCCTTGAGTCAGTAATTTAGATATTCTTTTTTACTGTATCTCTAAATGTAATAATGACAAGTATATGAAAGGATACATTTTTAGAAAGGAAATGATGCAAGGAATCCAACTAGCATAACAGATTCCTGCAAAAATTTACGGTTTTTGAGAAAATCTCGAACTTTGATTTTACTTTACCGACTCGAGGAAAGTATACGGACTAAAGCATTTTCCTCTTGTGTGTGGTTACTCACATACCTGCAAATTGGAAGGGGTGAGAATTCATTTCTACCAAATAGGCAAAAATAACAAGAAAAAGCATACTGGAGGAAACCTATAAAAGGACAAGCTAAAACATGCCAGTTTTGTAGAAAATGAACCCTCTATGTATACATGACAATAGAGTGTGCAAATCTGTGTAAAAACACAATTTGATCAAATTACAAACAAGTGAATTTTTTTGATATTGGTTGTAGCATGAACAATAAATTGTATGGAAATTACCACTTTCTAAAGTACCTGTTGTAGATAAAATATCCGTGGGCCACTTAAAGGGGCATTTCGTGATCCACAGCCTCATCCCCCACTTTTCCCAAAAAAGTTGAGATTTTTACACCACTGGATACCTCTGGCTACATAATGTTTATGTACCAAATATTTCTTGCAGATTAATTCGTTTAGCAAAATAAATTTCGTTCTGGTGCACCAGAACGAAATTACAACACATTGTCTATGGAGCAGTGTAATACACATAATCATGCATAACTCGCAAACGCAAAATCGGAATCAACTGAAATTTTGGAAATAAGCTTTTTTCGTGGATATCTACTGAAAAATGTCATAAAAAGAGGATGCTAGGATCACGAAATCCTCCTTTAATCATAATAGTGGACATGTATACAGTTTATGACCAAGTGTTTTCAAAATACCACATAAACAGGTTTTGATCTTTTCACCAAAACTAGCTCCTAAAACAAGGATTTCACACCGAATTTGACCCCCTAAACAAGTTTAAACCAAATCCTGACTCCATAAAATAGGGTTACACATTCAACTAACTTACAAAAACACCCCTTTTTCATGAAAATCTATCTTTGAAGACCCATAAGGTCTCATATTGAAATACCCTACCACGCTTTCGCACAGAAAGAAGGCAGGATTCCCCTCGCTAAGCGCGCGCCTCAGGAAAGCTCGGTCATAAAACGGATTATAAAGATGGATTATAAGCATCAGTGATACACCCTGTCTTTTGAAGTGGTCCATGACGAATGGGAAGAAAACAAACTGACTATGGCTCATCGCACAACCCAGGAAAGCGCGCTCCTAATTTAAGTGGCTAATTGCAGTGTTATAATCACACATGATTTTAACAAAAGAAGGCTAGCATAGGAAAGCTGCAGGATGGCGCACACCTTCCGGTGTAAGGGAATTTCAATATGAGCCCTAAATGTAGAGCACCCCTTTTACATGGTTTGAGTGACAAATATTCATTTAAAACATGTGCACTTTGGCAGCATGTCCTCTGTTGCTGACTTGGTTACTATTTGCGGCTTGGGACAACATGCCCAGATGTCCAACCACTAGAATAGTGAAGTTCTTCACATATCTTGTACCAACTGGGTACTACATAGCGAAAATATTTCTGCTGGAACAGTTAACTTTTGAAAGTTACCAGCCTGATCAGCAGGAACACAGACAGTTTATTTTCATCCCTGCATATAACAGCAACAATATGGAGTGATGATATTAAGAAGTGGCCAATGGAAGTGGAAGTATGGCAGCTGCCACAGAAATGGCACGGAACAGGGATTGACAACATACTCTTGTAAGGACCAAAGTAGCATCCTTGGTATCTGCCAAGAAAGGGAGTGAGAGATAACAAATAAGGTGAAATTAAGCTTCACATTGGAGTGGGGCAGGGAGAGGCACTCAAAGTATCACCAGATGAAAAGGTACCTGATTAGCCCAGTTGAGAAAGTTTCAGACAAGTTTGAAGTCAACTGAAGTTGAAAAGAGCAGCAGCAGCAGCATGTTGTACATCAAAACACAAGATATTATATAATTGGACTAGTGTAAAGACTGAAAAATTATGCAACTTACGGAATAAAGCTGTATAATCCTTTAATAGAGGATTTCTGTGCTAGTCTAATTTTGTGCAGCTTTACGCAAAGGATAAGCTCACATTTCAATCTCATTGAATCAAATCATATCCAAAGATCATATCCAAAGATCTACCTTATGACTTGTTGGCTTGCATCACAAGATTAGGTCAATATCAAGCACTGTGAAGATGTAGCTCTGTGTCAGGAACTTGTGCACTTGCTTCATTTACTTCTGAATGTTGTGGCTCTGAATGTGCCTCTGATGAACTGTTTGGCTGATGGGATAATGAGGTTGATGTTGTACTTTGTGTTCTTCCTGATGGTCCACTGTCACCGGTATCCTTCTTTCTCACACCCAACTCCTTATCTTTCTTAGCTTTAGGCCTAGCTCTGTAATCCTTTATTATAATTGCTATGGTGTAAATATATGGATTGAGGGCTGAATTGATCGGTAGAATAAATGTCACAATATAGACATAAACCACAGGGGATATTGTCACAGTGGCAGACTGGACCAAGATTCCGATCACCACGATCGGTACCCAGCACATGAAATCCGTCAGAACGATGGCTCCCATTCTGATGGCTAAACTTATCTCTTCATCCTTCCGAGATGTGCCTGCTCTTCCTGTTGCTTGCTTGTAGAGGAAAAAGATACAAATATAGCTGATGGCTATGATAAGGAAACATAAGAGATTTATGCCTAAGAAGAGAACTATAGAGAAGTAGAGTCCTGGCTCATCTCCAGTTACAGGATAGATGTAGTCTTCCTCCAGTATGCTCTCTTTTCCAGAAGAAATGGAGTTGTAATTTTCTAAATCAAATTTTGCAGCTGTGAAGGTTTTGTTGAGAAATATAGGAGTCCTAACAAATGGCAAGCCAATGCAGACCTCGGAGACGTCATAGAAGTCAGGGTTTGTACCACTGAAACTGGTTGGTATGATGCTGAGAAATATGGCAAGACACCAAAGACAGAAGAGAGTTATCATGGCTGATTTCTTGGTGAGTTTTTTTGTTCCTCTGGGGTACTTGATGGCTAAGAATCTGTCAATGCTGATGAGAGTGATGAAGAATACGGAAGCTTCACTGGACAACACAGAGAGTATCCCTGCCAACTTGCATATGGGTCCATTCCTCCAGTTGTCAGATTCGGACGGAAAATACTGTTGATAGTAAGCGTCTGCAGATGCGATGATCAACATATATATGCCCATTAGCAAGTCAGAAGCAGCAAGGTTCTCAATCAAAAGGACTTGGATGATGTTTTCTCTACCATGCTTAACACATCGCCATAGCAACACAGACATGTTTCCAACTAAAGCAAATAATCCAAATATCCACATGAAAGCTCTGACAGACGTAAAAGGCAGAAGACGCAGACATGTTAGATATGGCTCTCTGGTGTTTTGGGCTCTGCATTGGGCTGTTTCTATAAAACAACATGTAGCTGGTTCATCAACTAATACATATGTATCATTTCTAACAAGTGGCTTAAAGGTACTCTTATCTACTCTTTTCAATGGATTTCCCCTTAATTCTATAGATGAAATTAATGGCATTTCTTGAAAAATATTTGCATCAATTCTTTCTATGTTATTGTTATTTACTTCAAAGACTCCCAATTTGGGAAATATGCTTGTTGCATTGTTATCCAGAGTATTATTACTTGATTTTTGCAAGCCGTAGCGAAGAAATTTAATGTGATTTCCAGATATGTTGAAAATCAACATTTGTTGAAGACTAGTGAAGGGTGTGAGATCCATCTGTTCAAAGTGATTATCGTCCAGAGACAACTGCAGCAAATCGGGTGTGCGCCAAAATACGTCTTCTGGAAGAGAAGTGAATTCATTCCTAGAAATCAGAAGTTCCTTGACTTTCTCTGCCCCTATGAACATATCAGGATCAATCTCTGTCAGTTTGTTGCCACTGAGATGTAGTCTGAATAACAAGTCGAGTCCTCTGAATGTGTCCGGTATGATAGTGGTGAGCTTATTATCATCTATATACAGCCACCAGAGGCTGTCCAAATCCTGGAATGTTCCCGGCTGAAGACTAGTGATGTTATTTTTGTCCAAAATGAGAACTCGTAACCTGCCTAGACACCTAAAGGTATCAGGCGACAGACTTGCGATATTATTGCGACTTAATTCCAATGCAAGAAGTGAACCTTGCTGATTGACGAATAGATTTGGGTGAAGACTAGTAAGTTGGTTGCCATGGAGATCCACCACTATTAAAAAAACAAGGCCAGTGAAAAGATCGGATTGCAATTCAGTGAGCTTGTTATCTGCTAATTCTAGGAGATGTAACTGATACCACCCAAACGTTCCAGATTCAATACGTGTCAGTAGATTCTTGTTCAAACTGAGCCGATTTATATATCTCAAATCTTGAAATGATGTCATATCTATGCTTTCAAGTTGCCGGTTCGATGCATCAAAAACTCTGATGGGTTGATAAAAAAAAAGTAGGGGTACAAGGTCTTGGTGCAACAACAATGTCAAAGTCATTTTGTCTCTACATTGTGTTACAAATTGTTGGTATTTCAAACTGCATACGCAGTAAGTTGGACATAGAGGCAAGTCACCCTTTACATTCGTAGCTCCGATCCACCTGATCAGATTATTATGAAAATAATCAGTTTCATACATTGTGTTCCGTTGTTGGTATATTACTTCCCATACATTGTCTGAAATAAGTAACCCATTGCAATCCGTGGTAATATTACATGCACTGGTGTTGAAGTCAGTGCATTGATCCTCCAAGTTTAAAAACTCTCTTCTGATCACAAAGTTAGCGTCCATCTTAAAATGGATTTCAAGCTCGTTTGTCGGAAACAGTGTGCTACATGGAGTGACGGTTCCTGTGAAGCTGATAGTTTTTCCTCCAGCATATGAGATGTAGAATTGATGATATTGTTTCCAGTTTGTAAGCGACTCAATATCCAAGTAAATTCCATGTTGGCTTGTAGTGTTCAATTTGAGTACACAGGCACCACAGGATGAAGAAGTATCCAGCGATAATGTCTCATCGATGTCAGAAATTTGAGCACTGCATGAAGTGGTGTCTGCAGAACAAATCAAGTTAGTACTGATATCTGCACTGTGGCCTACTGACAGGCTTGTAATTCCTAAAAGGAATTGAAGGCTTAAGTAGAAAATGCACCTGTCTCTCATGATGATGGTGATTTATCCATACAGCAAGAAACAGTTTTATTCAAACTTCATTGTAGGAAGAGGTTATGAAAGTTGTTGTGGCTCTGATTTAGTCGTAACAACAATAAGAGCTGAGTACAAAACGCTATTGGTAATAATTGTAGTCTAAGTTTATTCCACCTTACACATAACAATGTTAGCAATTGTTTCGTTAGTTTCGTTATTGCTAGTATTGTTCAAACTCAAGACACGGAAAGCTTTTAAGCATTCAAGCATGTAACAAGGTCATGGAAACACTAGTCTTATTTTCAGAGGGAAAACAAATGGGGAAAACCCATAGTTCAGTCAGTATCCTTTAAAGTAGCACTCAGTATGAATAAAATTTGAAACTGAAATTTCAATTACTTTATTTTTTGGGAAGAATTACTTTTATTTGTCATTTGTCTATTTGCTTGTTGTGGTACAAGAACAAACAATTTCCAGAACATGTACAAAGACTTGGTCAGTGTATATTTTACTGAATATTAATTTTCAGTAAAAATGGGTAGGGGTACAGGTTGTGTAGGGGTGTGGTAAGGTAGGGCTTAAGTTGGGGATGGGTGGGGGTAAGGACAGGCTCCCGCACAGGCGGAGGGGGGAGCGGGGAGCGGTCCCCTCCTTGGAAAAAAGTCCACTTTTTCAAAATCAGCACCCCTCCAAAAAATCCTGCGTACGGGCCTGGGTAAGGGGGTAGGAGTGTTGCGGGTAGTAGTAGTAGGGTGGAGTAAGGGGTTGGAGTGGGTATGGGTAGAGGGGTCATTCCGTGTCAGATCACCCAATGGTTTATGGTGTACTTGAGGCTGAAAAGGCTTAAATTTCAAATTTTAGTCCCGTTGGACCTGCGGATTTTGCACTTTCGACACACCCTTTTTTGGTAATTTTGGTCAAAACAAGCATGTCCGTCAATATTCAAAAGACGATATCTCTGTAACCGATGGGCCAAATCTATTGATATTGGTGTCTCTGGAAAGGCAATTACATAAGCAATCCAAATATTCCATTATTTTTTAATTTGACCTTGAGGACCACATAGGCCCTAATCTTGAAACAAATTCAAGTGCAAATTATACCCCAACAAGTTTTCTACATAATATTAAAAAATTAGAGATATAATATAACATGCCTGAGTGTACATCTCTCTTTTGATATAAAATTGGATCGGTTGAGCCCATATTTATTGGTCGAGCTATGAGTTTTAAAATATTGGGCGAGGCGTGAGTCGAGTCAATATTTTACAACTCATAGCGAGACCAATAAATATTGGCGTAAAGCATCAATTTTATCATTATTATGTTTTGGACCCAATATTATCACAACTTGGATCCATCAAAACATAATAATGAACTTGGAGCCAGACTCCTCTGTGAATAATGTTTTTTTTTTTTTTTTTTTTTGGGGGGTCTGCCACTCCTCCCACACAAATAATCTGTTTAGGCTAAATTTATTTTAAAAAAAGGTTTGTCTCAAAGCTCCCACCCGCATTAGTTTAGTAAAAAAATTCTTCTTTTTTTTTCTTCAGAAAACGTGTAAAAAAAATGATCGAAATGCCGTTTTGACAATTTAAGACCCCTGCTCTTAGATTACTTCACTTCAATACAATAGCGTATCGCTTTATTGTTCATTACAACACTTTATACAGTAGAATAGGACTTTGAAAAAATAAATAAAAATGCATTTCCCATTAGTTTTTCAGAGTTGGGAAGCATTGAGACAAACCTTTTTTTTTTTTTAAATTTGGCCTTACTTTCCCAACATAAGCCAGTACCCATTTATAAACCTAGGTGGAGAGAGGATAGAGCCACCATGCCCCACCCCATGTAAACAAGAATTACTGACAAATTTGATAAATGTTCCAAATTGATTTTGTCTTCGTCTTACAGGTGGTATCAGATGGTGCTGATAATTGGAAGATGTTGCGCCATCTCCTGGGAGAGGAGACCATCTGGATGGATGGCTTTGATCAGAAGCTGAACAACCCTCCTGCCAGCCTGGATGCAGAGGAAATATCAGAAGAAATTGATGTAAGAATATTGCATTGGGCTATTCCATTTAAAATCCACACTACCCCTGTGGAAGATTTAGCTACAGTCTTCCGCAGTGGGAGTATGAGTTTCAAATAAAATCAACATTTGGGTATCTTCCATTTGAAATACTCACTCCAGTTGTGGAAGATATAGGTAAAGCCATAATACAGGGGAGTATGGGTTTCAAAATGATTAACCCTGACCAATTACATTTGAAAAACATACTCCCTCTATGGAAAATATTTCCAAAATCTTCCACAGGGGGAGTGTGGATTTCAACTGGAAAAGCCCATTGTCCATGTTGTGTATTTTCCAATTGAATATCTGAGTGGAAGAAGGGCACAACTCCACTTTACACAAATTAGTTTATCATATTTTAAAAGACCTGTACCGTTGCCATTGCAACATAATCATTTCACATGTATGTATGTTCATGTACAAGTACTAAAGGGCCCCTGAAGATGAAAACAGTCTGTCTCTTGAAACTTTTCCAAATAGTGTGTTTTTTGTTAATCTCAAAAAAAAGTGTTGATGGAGTTGGACCCTTCTTCCACTCAGGTATTCAATTGTTACCTTCTGTAATTTAAACATTTATCATCATAAAGATCTCAAAGATGTTAAAACATGAATTAAGGATTCAGTAAATACTTCTTGGAAAATTGGGCAAAATGGCACAATTTGAGTTTAATATGATTATGTAGATCATTTTGGGTGCAATTTAAAAATTACATGAGACAGTCATTACATGTGAATGTTTGCTCTGACATAGCATTGTCAGCTCAACTTAGTTTGATACAATATATGTTAGAGTAATGATGGATTTGGCAAACTCTTTAATAGAGGTAGTCATTGTGATGTCAACGCCACCATCTTGTGGGTACGTAACCGCCTTGTTGCTAAGATCACAGCGTTGACGCTTGACTGAAGAGGTGCGTCACGCCCTGCGACTTAAGCGTAATCGGGGGCTTAATGTCTAATGCATGACATGTAGAACGGCAGTACCCACAAGATGGCGGATCCTGTGGAAAAGGCTGACAGCCACTAAAGAAAATAAATCAGTGATGGTTGTCCCAGTTTGTGCCAAGCAAAAATGGAGAGATTTCTGGCTGCATGGTTTATATATTTGGGAAATGGAAGTTCTGTATTATTTTGTTGCTTTGATATTCAATGCTCTTATGGGGTGTTCTGACCAGCTATGATCATCAACATTTCTATGAAGCACAAACTTCTTGCAATGTGTGAAATATCTATAATATTTTTGGGTATAGCGCCATCACTTGCATTAAAAATTATTGCTTTGAACAATTGATGTGTACCATATCTTCTTTTACACATTAACTAGTATTTTGTATAAGTAAAAAAATTGTATTGACCTAACCATATTACTGTTTTCATCTTTACCCAGGCTCTGGAGTCTGCAGTCCAGAAGCATGTTGTAGACCATCGTGAGCAGATCAATGAAGTCGCCCAGAGTCTGATTAGTAACAGCATCATGGTGACAGCGGTAGAAAGAGAAGCTAAACTATTTAACCAAAGAGCTGATGAAGTAGCAGTACAGGTAGGTATATTGGAATTAATTGATATTAGATGAAAAAAGAAACTGATTTGTAGAAAAGATATGAAGGATACCTTAATGTAGATTAGTCATTCATAAGGTAAAATACTGAAAATGAATAAATAAATGTACACAAAATAGCTGCAAAAAGTGGATATTTTTTTCGTACTTATGGGTTTTTACTGGAGAGCAAGGTCCGTATGCACAAAAGAGTTAGACCAGGTCTAAAGTTAGACCTGGTCTAAGTGAATTTTATCCCAGGAGAAAGGACATTTTCCTTTACATTTGCTTCAGTTATTTTGTATTATTTTTTGACCTTTGCATTTAAATCTTAAGATTTTGCTAGCTACTCTAGGAAGGAAATAAGAGTAAAGGATCATTCCTGATGGAAATAAATTCCACTTAGACCAGGTCTAACTTTAGACCCGGTTTAACTCTTTTGTGCATACGGACCCAAGAGTTCTGACTGGTATTGCTGCTGGTCAAGAGTTAAACCTGAGAACTGCTGGTGCACAGGCACTTTCAAGACAAAATTGTAATCTTGGTACTTTACAATGCTATTGCGATGTTGTTGTACATGTTAATAGAATTATATAATTATGATATTAGTGGTAGATTGCAACTCAAAATTTCAGTAAATAGATTCCATCAGGTTTGCAGAAAATGACAAAGTTTATTTTTCAAAACCAATTAGATTTCTTCACTAACCTGGCAGTTTTGAATGTCAGGGTCGACCTCTTCTTCAGAGTGAAGAGAACTCAGAGAATGTTCGAAACTGTCATGTTAGTGAAGAAATTACTTGGTTTGAAAAATGACTTTGTAAACATATTTTGTTGTTGTTGTGATAGACCATATTTTGATGTGTGCCATTGACAGTAAATGAAGAAGGCTGTAGAGGGGGTTTACTTGCCAATTGGAACTGTTATCAATGTGATAGGGCTCTAGCTTTTCAGCTAACACTCATCAGGCAACTTGAATGGAATGTAAGGGTACAAAGATGCAGGAGTATTTACTATTATTTAATCTTACTGTTTCTTTTTCTAGGCCAAAGCCCGTCAGGCCAGACTTGAGCACAATGTCCAGATTCTCCAGCAACTTGAAAGAGATATGCTCACTTTGAGTAGTTGGATCTCAGCAGTAGACAGGACACTTAACAATAGACTCACTGCTCGTATTTGTGCAGGAGATGTACCTGATGAGTATGAGGTGAGTTAGTATGAGTAACCAAGTCTGTTATGTACTTCGAGCCAGTATTGAGTCGTTGGATCTTAACAGTAGACAGGACACTTAACAGTAGACTCACTGCTCGTATTTGTGCAGGAGATGTACCTGATGAGTATGAGGTGAGTTAGTATGAGTAACCAAGTCTGTTATGTACTTCGAGCCAGTATTGAGTCGTTGGATCTTAACAGTAGACAGGACACTTAACAGTAGACTCACTGCTCGTATTTGTGCAGGAGATGTACCTGATGAGTATGAGGTGAGTTAGTATGAGTAACCAAGTCTGTTATGTACTTCGAGCCAGTATTGAGTCATTGGATCTTAAAGCAATAATGTGTGATTTGCACAAATAATAGATTCTTATTTAAATGTTTGTTTTCACTGATCACATTATCCCCTTTTAATTTCGAGCCAAACAAATGAGGAATAACAAAGTAAATTTGCGATTTCATTCAAACGCCTACACGCATGTACTACGCTCGCCGATCGTATTACATGTAACTGCACGGAGCATCGCACTCGACGTGAGTACATACAAGCTGACATCCACGGTACATATTAGCAAGCATTCGATCGTTGAACTCTGAATAAAACCGGGTTGACTCGGTTTTAATACAAAAAGTTAAATTTTACTGTTATTAAAGCACTTCAGGCTTAGTCTTTTACATGGTATTTTAGTATACCACTGTGCATTATAATTATGCAAAAAGTAGAAATCTGAGTAAAATTGAGGGCGTCGCTGTGAAGCAAATCACACATTATGGCTTTAACAGTAGACAGGACACTTAACATCTAGTCAGTGGGTGCATACTTAAGCTTTATATCTAGTCAATGAGAGTGCATTGCTTAAGCATGATACATGTGTAAAGGCGATCCGCATATAATGTTTTTCCTTTTTTGCAACAATTAGAATGTTTAAAAACTTAAAAGATTATTTCAATATTTAGAATAAGTAGTGGTATGATAAATTTGTTATTATGTTCAGCATTGGTATGGTATAGGAAATTATTGTGCACTCAGTGTCATACTGGGTTCAACCATCAGCTTTACCAAGTATGACACTTCATTCACAATAATTTCCAGTATCATACATACATCCGCTTCACCTAATAGCAAATAGTATCTGTCCAAGAGATGATACAGGATCAACTGGAAGCAAGTTTTCTTGGATTCAGTGCCGTTTTTTATTTAAGGAGTAATGATATTACACTGATTTGTTGCTCATGGAATAATTTTCCTTTGTACAAATGGGCTATTCCATTTAAAATCCACACTGGCCCTGTGGAAGATTTAGCTAAAGTCTTCCACAGAGGGAGTATGAGTTTTGAATAGAATAGACAGTTTGGTAACTGCCATTTGAAATACTCACTCCAGTTGTGGAAGATATAGGTGAAGCCATAATACAGAGGGAGTATGGGTTTCAAAATGAATAACCCTAACCAATTACAATTGAAATTCATACTCCCCTTTGAATGATATTTCCAAAATCTTCCACAGGGGTAGTGTGGATTTCAACTGGAATAGCCCAATGTACACATTGCTCTTGTGACTTTTTTTTCCAGTTTTCAATATCAAATTTTTTCAATTTACCACTGTACTGACACAAAGTCATTATTGTATGTATTTCTTTGTCACAGCAAATGAAGGGTGAGTTTGAGACTCATGAGAGAGATCTGAGTGATATTGACATCCGTGCCAAAGCCTTGATGGAGCAGACAGCCACATCTTCAAACCAAAGACTCAAACAACAAGTAGAAATCCTAAGGGTATGTATCAGCAAGTAGACTTGTGTTCCTCTCTTAATGGGAAGTTCTGAGTTCTGCTCATTCAAGTTGAATTTATTGTACTCTTAATGGGAAGTTCATAAGTTCTTGGTTGTGATCATTCAAATTGAATTTTAATGGAAAGTTCATAAGGTCATGGTCATGATCATTGAAGTTGAATTTATTATACTCTTAATGGGAATGTCATAAGTTCTTGATTGTGATCATTCAAATTGAATGTATTATGCTCATACTGAAAGTATATAAATAATACCACTGAAACACATATATCATCAGGATGCTCATTATCTGATGCTCTAACTAATCACGATAGCAGACTGAGCCAACAAGACTAATCAAATCACAGTCCTAGTAATTCTATGGCCAAATATTAGAATTTACCTATATTTCATACACTCCTATATCAAAGCAACCAATCAGAAAAGCTGTTAGAAAAGTACTGAAACATGCATTGATTGTGTATATTGTGCACTCCAGCGTACTACGCGCAGTGTTTCAGCGTCGCATAGGATTGATTCATTTTTCGGGCGGGTTGATGCATTTATATTTGGTTCTGTTTTCCAACATTTTTAGTGATAATTTGTTATATAAAGAAAGTAAAAATCACATGTTTTTTCTTCTTGTGTATGAAATATATTAATAAACTTGTATTACTTATTGCTCGAGAAATTAGACAAAATAATGCACTTGCGCTGATGTTGATGCGTCTAATGCACTCCCCTCTTGGGCTCGTGCATTAGACGCATCAACATCAGCGCGCGTTCATTTTTTTTTCTATTTTCTTCCAACAAGTAATACGCGTTCATTAACCTATAAATATATATTTTCACTGATATTAGATCTTACTTGATCAAAAGTGTTAAAGAATGAAAGTAAGGTATACTTTTTAGCCTGTGCGACATCTATCATCTTATATAAATGCAATAACATTATTTTGATCAAAATAATGCCTTTTGCCATTTGCAATTCAGCCATCAGACTCATTTCTACTGAGATAACGATGTTATATGAAATGATTTCTCTAATAAAAAGATTCCACTTGTTATTGACATTATCATTAGGTTCCTTTAAGTTTGATTCTCCAGGTGATTTAATACTTCCGATGTGTGGATAAACCTGTAATTATATACATTAATCGTCTCTCTTTTATAGAAAAATCTTGATGATCTTGAGCACAAGTTCCGTAAGTTTCAGAAACCGGCGGACTTTGAACCAAAGATGACGCATGTGAGAGGTATTCTAGAGAATGTGAAGGAAGGTGTTGGTGTGCTTGATTTAAAGAATGGAGAACCAGAAGTTATACAGACACAATTGGATGCATGCATGGTAAGAAAAGCACTATTTAGGATGAATTCCTGGCAGTGGCAACAGCACTGATTAATGGCTATCTTCTAGATATTACATTTCTCTTTATATGATATGATGAAAATTACAGTACCTACAAGTTCCAAGTAAAATGTAATGACTGTTTGCTACAATTACCACTCAACCTGTTCTGATATGAGTCACATATATTTACAGATTTTGTCCAGAATGTCTTATAAATAATGATTCTCGGTGGTATGATGTCTATGATTTCGCAAGAAAAAATATAGTTTGAGTTTGTTATTTCATCAAAAATAATGTGTCACAAAAAGTGGACCATTTTGCCACTGACAAAAAATGTCATGTCAGTGGTTGAATGACAGAATGCTACACTGACAAAAATGTTAGAATGCTGCACTGACAAAAATGTTATGTCAGTGGTTGAATGACAATGCTGCACTGACAAAAATGTTATGTCAGGGGTTGAATGACAGAATGCTGCACTGACAAAAATGTTAGAATGACAGAATGCTGCACTGACAAAAATGTTATGTCAGTGGTTGAATGACAGAATGCTACACTGACAAAAATGTTATGTCAGTGGTTGAATGACAGAATGCTGTACTGACAAAAATGTTATGTCAGTGGTTGAATGACAGAATGTAACACTGACAAAAATGTTAGAATGACAGAATGCTGCACTGACAAAAATGTTATGTCTGGTTGAATGACAGAATGCTGTACTGACAAAAATGTTATGTCAGGGGTTGAATGACAGAATGCTGCACTGACAAAAATGTTATGTCAGTGGTTGAATGACAGAATGCTGCACTGACAAAAATGTTATGTCAGTGGTTGAATGACAGAATGCTGTACTGACAAAAATGTTATGTCAGTGGTTGAATGACAGAATGCTGTACTGACAATAATGTTATGTCAGTGGTTGAATGACCAATGCTGCACTGACAAAAATGTTATGTCTGCATGGGTATGAACCAAATTATCTTGTCGAATCAATTTCATTCTACAACCAAAACCATCGCGGCTTGCATTCTGCAATGGACAATATACACATCTTTATGTACCAAAATTCAACCCTAAATGCCTGAATTCAGTTTTCGACAAGAGTTTTTCTCTTACCACACCTGCACTTAGGAACTCACTTCCATCTGAACTCCGTTCTGCCGTTTCTCAGCCAAGTTTCAAGAAAGGTCTCAAAACTTTTCTATTCCCACAATGATCTGGCTGCTTTGTTTCAGTTTGCTGCTTTGTTTTGCCTTTCAAATGTTTTGTCTTCCATCTTGGTACTGTAGACTTTATGAAATGGTGCCCTATAAATGCCTTGTATGTATATAACTGCTTTGTTATCAGTATGTTCAAACCTGCTGAACAAAAAATGTTCTGAAGTATAGTTGACCATCATGTTTCTTTGTTACAGGGCTTTTACAAAACATTAAGTGAAGTCAAACCAGAGGTAGAATTTGTCATCAAAACTGGACGCGGCATCGTAGAACAACGACAGCTTGACAATCCAGCTGAGCTGACAGAACGCCTCAATCAGCTGAAACAACAGTACAATACGCTAGGCAAGCGAGTCACAGATGGGAAGAGCGCCCTCGAGAAAGGACTGAAGTTGTCTCGGAAAGTAAAGAAGGAGCTGGTGGCGCAGAAAGAGTGGATCCAAGAAACAGAAAATGAAATTTTGAAGAGAGAAGCAGCTGATAATGGGAATGCGCCACAGAGTATTAATCAAGAATTGGACTGGTGCTCGGTAAGTTTTAAAGAAAAATAGTCATGAGCCACAAACGTTTGTAGACGCACCACACTAGTTGATGGATTAGACCGTACCCTCTGTTAAGGAAAATGTTAATAATATTACACCAGTATTTTGGATATGAATGTAGCCATGAATAAGTTCTCATGTTGAATAATTGTGTTTGTATCATGGGCAAGTGAATGGATGTTTAATTTGTACATAGATTTAATGTGTATTAATTGTCATGTTTGTGGCTCGAGCAAACTGACATATGAAAATATTGAGAGAGACTCAGTGGGGATTGAACCCCGGTCGCTGGATTACCGGTCCCGAGTCTTACCACTGCACTACCCGAGTTCATAGTCGGCACTCGGGCATTCTCTACTTACGTCCCCATGATAACTCTCTGATTGTGTCTCAGAGGTCAATATTAATTTGTGTCTCGCATTGTCTTATGCCCTGCTAGGGTGAAGCATATAAGCCGACACCTTCTTCAGTATGTATTAATTTTACTGATTATTCATTTCACAGTAATGTAACTAAATAACAAAATTGTTTGCACACTTTTAAAAAGTTACAAAAGTCTTATTATATTAAACTAGGAATTTAGTAATGAATGTTCTATTCAACAAGTATATGAATAGCTTTGTTGCAAACCTCCTTTCATCCACTTGCCCAATTTTGATAACACATCAAAAAATCATCAACATATCACTGATATAACTTGGTTTTTCAACAAAAGTAGTTTTTGGTGGAATGCTCATCCTACCTAAGCATCCCACCAATAACTGCTTTTGTTGCAAACCCCCATATGTCAATGATTTTTTTTGGGGGGGGGGGGTTGCAAATGCTTTTCATATGTGAATGTTGGTAACATTTCAGATGTAGTAGTTATATTACTGTCACATCTCATTTGGTACACCTTGTATGTGACCATCCACCACAAAGTGATAGTAAAGTTGGCTCTAGCTCATTTTCTGTTTATTGCAGATTTTGAAAAAATTTACTTTCAGCTTCAAAATGACACCTCAACCAGCTTCATCAGACATCTGGAAGTGAAGTTATAGTTCATCAAAGGTCAAATTCCTAGTATATTCAACATAGAAATCCAATTACTGTTTTTAATTGTATCTCAAAATGGAAAATGCCGACTTTAGGACCAGTTTGTGGTGGATGCACTGCAAAAACAGCAGAGCAACACTTAATAAACACTTTAACACTTCATAAACACTTGTTTGTACAGTGAAGGTACAGGGATGTTAATTTATAAACACCAAAACATGTTTAGAAATATGAAGATGTTTATGTTTTTTAACACAAGATAGTATTTAAATACATATTTTAAACACTATCTTGTGTTAAAAAACATAAACATCTTCATATTTCTAAACGTGTTTTGGTGTTTATAAATTAACACCTCTATACCTTCACTGTACAAACAGGTGTTTATGAAGTGTTAAAGTGTTTATTAAGTGTTGCTCTGCTGTTTTTGCAGTGTGGGCACATGATAACTGCATTAAATTGCACACTTCACAACCGCACCTTGAGATCCTCTTGGTGGATATAAGTTGCACATCATAAATCCCTGTATTCATTTATTTAATCCAAATAATCTTGTTTTGAACAGAAACAGAATCGAGACCTTAATAAGAAGAAATCCACCCTGGAGGACACAGGCAAGATGGCGGACACAATGATCAACCTTGGGGACAAAGAGGCCTTGAAATCAGTCAGAGAGGATGTGGACAAGACAAGACAAAACCTTGAAGAACTTGGTGCTAAAATAGAAGAGAGGAAACAAACTATGCAGGTAACAGAATGTTTCTCATTTTTGCTGATTTGGTTATGTGAACTGTATTATTTGTCAACAAGTTTCAAATAGTTTGATAAAATAGTGCATGAGGCAAAACAAGAGGTTTGTTGCAGAAGAGCGTGCATATAGTTTTTTAAATGTTAGTTTTAGCGCATTTTGATTTATCTCCATGTTTCAAGGATTTTTTTGTAAGGGGGAAAGTCAGACAATTTTGGTGAAGTAACAATATAAAAGGGGCCAAAAAATGTTCAAAGCTGCTAAGATTAATTGTCACCTTAACTTTATAATCACAGCTAAGCTTCATTTGTGGAAGCTTTGGAAGATTTAGTTTACAATCAAAGTCATGAATCAAGTTGAAAAAAGTACTACAATCTGGTGGTTGACTATAGTGTGTCTTATTGTAAATTGAGAGTAACGCCATGTTGGATTTTGCAGATTTCAATCGGTGCAGCGCTAGCGTACGGACAAATGTATATTTCTTACTTCTTTTGATGGGAACAGTTCTTTGTTAAAGGGGGTGACTTCCTCTGGCCTTACTGGCCTTCTGGTCATCCCCTCCATAATTCGTTTTGTTTGATATTGCCTTTGTTTATTTGTTTTTATAATTTATACTTATTTATATTTATATGACTTGTTGTGAATTGTATTTTAACGCGTGTGTATACGCCCTGTGGTATTAGGTCAGCCCGCTTGGTTTAAATCTACCACTGCAAAATCCAACATGGCTTTAGTCTCAACTTGAGACAAGACAGACTATATGTATAGGGTACTGAATAATCATTTCTCTGGACTAAAATCACTATCACCTCACTGAAACAAGTTAAGTGGCCTACTTAACATTCTTGTAGCAAATTCATTGTGCTCACTTGAAGCCTCCTTGGGAATTAATTGAAATAGAAAATTGAAATAAGTTAAATTGTCAAGTAAGAGGTCACTTCAAGTATTGGCTCAAGTGTACCCAAGACTATATTAGCAAGGAGGTTATTGCAGGTGGCAAAATGAAGCAAACATCAAGAATATTTCAAAATCATGAGGGTTTACTTTGGATTTATGAAACAGTACTATGCATATTTATACTAATTTTGGTGCATTTTTCATGTAGATTTCAAGTAATGATACAAAAATTGTGTTTAAAATTTGATAAAAATGTTGCGTGTGTCGTCTGCTCTTGATGCATTGTCAGCATGAACAAGGATACTCTGCAAGTTTAACCCCCTGAGCACTACCTGCCGATCTAAAATTGCCTCTGATTGGTCAATTACATGATATCTTCACTTTAATCACCAATCAGAATGGATCTTTGCAAATAATTCACCCCAATTTTTTTGCATGGTGAAATTATTCTAACAATGTTGCTGATTGGGCCAATTGATAACAAAAACTTCTTTTTGGCCTATCGGCAGGTAGTTCTCATGGGGTTAAGCTCTTGGAGAAATGTTACAGAAACAGATATACTTGAGATAAAACGGCTGAACCAATGCTAGGCATGTTTGTACTAAATTTTGATGCATTTGCATGTACAGGGTGTCCCAAAAAAAAGAGGCCCCTCGTTGCGCCCTCTTTTTCTCCTATTTTTTAAAAGTTGATCAAATATACTTTGGTATGTAAAGAAACCTTGAGTCGTTAGGTTTAATAAACCAAAACAATTATATCAATCGGCTCACAACTTTTGAAGATATGCTCTTTTAAAGAAATGTACCCGTTTTCACTCTGTCCACGGAGAAGGTTTGGCTACTTCAAAGATTGAAAAGGAGTACACATACCATGCATGAATATCAAACATTCCTCAATGATAACTTTATAAAATAACTTTATTTATCGAATGGGCTTTACCGGTGGGTTTATGGGCAATGGATTTTGTTAATAGTGTCATTAATTTGTTGGTAAAATGGATGCCGAATGCGACTTCTTTTGCTTTACTTGCAATTACTTATTTTTTCTTGGTTATTTATGCCTTTTTGTTTTATTATGTTTCTTATTTTCTTACTTTGTTGTTTCTTGCTTTCTTTTTTTATTTACAACATAAGTCATTTCTCTTTTTAGGATAAAAGGTAGCCCTAAAAGGCTGTTTGGTTTGTCTTTGGTTCTTCTGAAGTGAGTTTACTGTGCTGCTCTGCCCTCTACCTGGTTGCCTCCTTGGCGAATACAGGTTTCAGCCCTGGTCCTCATTAAGTCAATTGCGTTGCGTGCACTATCCTTGTGCGCCGGATACTTCATGCGAATGCATTCAGTAATACGCTTATGAAGATCTTAGATTTTGCCACAAAGGAAAAAGTGGTGTGAGGTGGGGTGATCGTGCAGGCCACTCCACAGCATGAGCCATCCCAACCACTCAGTTTGCTATCCGTGGACAGAGTGAGAAACAGGAACTTTCATTCAAAAGGGCATATCTTCAAAAGTTGTGATCCGATTGAAATAATTGTTTTGGTTTATTAAAGCTAACGATCAATGGTTTCTTTACATACCAAAATATATTTAATCTACTTTTCAGAAATAGCAGAAAAAGAGGGCGCAATGAGGGGCCTCTTTTTTTTGGGACACCCTGTATATTTCAAAAATTGTCACCAAAATATGAAATTTTGTTCAAAAAATTGTCACAAGTTGTCTGCCACCAAAATTGCCACCAAAATATGAAATTTTGTTTAAAATTTAATAAAAATTGTCACATGTTGTCTGCCACCATAATTGCCACCAAAATATGAAATTTTGTTTAAAATTTAATAAAAATTGTCACATGTTGTGTGCCACCAAAATATGAAATTTTGTTTAAAATTTAAAATTGTCACATGTTGTCTGCTTGTGATGTTTGCATGAAGAAGGTTACCCTTCAAGTTCAAGAGCTGGAAGAAATGTTACAGAAATAGATACACTTGAGATGTTAAGAGTTCCAGATGTTGTTCCTTGAGGGCTGATTTTAATGATGGCCTCATAATGTCATTATAAACACAACGCAGAGTTGCCAAACTTTTCAAGATCAATTCTGGAGGAACAGAGACTAAAAAAGTCACACAAGTTTGAATTCTTATGCATCAATTGAATTGCATAGACCAAAACTAAAAAATAATTTCTTTTCTGGTCAGTTTATAGTATCAGAGTTCACACTTAACTTTTTATCAACTTGCCACATGGCCAGGATTGGACTTGTTACACTCACCCACCAATGTTCCATTTTGCCTGGAGGTTTTTGTTTGGTGTATGACTGCATGATCATTTAAATTTGATTTATTAAGTGCCCTTCTAAAGATGGGTTGTTATTTGCTAGATCCACATTTACATATAGACTAAATAGACACCAGCGAAAGTGAAAGCTGTCTTACAACTTACTTACTCAACTAATGCATTTTACAACACCCAAATACCAAGAAATAGAAGCCCTGGTGTACGAAACAGACAAAGTGACCATAATGAAACTTAACTAGAACTATTCACAAATATCTGTAAATCACCTATTCAGAAATGTTTGGAAATCACCTAAATGGGCTACAAAATGACAAATGTGGCAACATGGCAGGAGGATCCCATCCTCTAGCCAGCCTTTATGGTACTCTTGATGTTTTATTCTGCAAAGGGTTTTGTGTGTGTACATTGGTGAAATATTTATATTTTATGAGGCATGATGTGAATATGTTTTTATTATGTGATGAAAGATTATTGAGCAGTGTGTTTAATATGATACCTGTTGATGTTGTGCGTGAACTATGTATGGATATAGTGTTTTGATCTGCAGAGCCTGGATAGTGTATATATTATTATGTCAAAGTGTTGAAAATGTCTTAGATATTGTACAATAACAACAACAAAAGCAACACCAGCAAGAACAAATCTAATACAAACAACAATAACATCACCAACAACAGCGAGCAGCAGCCAGTGGCATAGATTTCTTTTTGACGTTGCAATAACTACAGCAACAACAATTCTAACAACAACGGCAATAACAACAGCACCAACAGCAGCATCAGTAGGCAGTGTGACCAGTGGCATGTGAAACTGAGATAAAGGCCAAATATGGAGTAAAAAACAATAAAATACATAGACATCAAAAAACTTCATAACTTGAGAACCAGGTATGCTAGACCTTTAGTGTTTTCAGTAAATGATAGCCTATTGTATGTTTAATGTAATAAATACGGTAACTCATTTTTCAAAAATGCCTCCTTTGGCCCCCATAGACCATAGCAAAATAAAACCAGAACAAAACATACTTGTCCCATTCTGCCCAGGCCCTCTGCCCAGGATTTCATTTGGATGGTGCTGATTTTGAAAAAGTGGACTTTTTTCCAAGGGGGTGATTTTGTGAAAAGTGGACAAAATGTTGACCTTTTTTTTCTCCAAAAAGTGTAAAAAGCCTGATTGTTTTGCTCGCTACGCTTGCAAATTCTGAAAAATTTGGGGGGGGGGCATCGCACCCCGCACCCCCCTTGCATACGGCCCTGCTTTTGCCCCTCTCAATTTTAATGTTTCTGCTGCTACTGAGCAGTAAACAAAAAACAATAGCAATGCCAGTAACAACATCAACAACAGTAACATAATAAATGACAACAACCACAAATATTTTCTATTATTTCAATTCCAAAATAATCAGTTATTTCTGGAATACTTAAAATAAAATGCAACAAGTTTTTCAACATGATAATTCAATTCATCATACTCCTACACATGTGAGTGCTTACTCCATAATGCTCCAGCCCAAGTTTACCTGAACATAATACCTGCATGTGCAAAGGAAGCCTCTATATAGATTCCGATGCATTTTCCCTGGGGTCCACTTTTTCTAGTTGTATAATAATCAATTTGCCAAGCATAACAGGCTTGTTCAATATCCGCCATTGAGATTTCACAGTCGATAGGAATTATCCTCATCAAATTATATGGAATCAATTGTACTCGTCTAGCATCTAACACCGTGTGTATGTGGTTTTCAGTATCATGTTTAAGGGAGATCAGTAGGTCTGAAGCAACCTGGGGGCCAGGGGTGGTCATGTCCATCCCAATTATTGAGTGTTTTTAGGGGTGGAGAGGGCACTAATCAAATAGTATACCTATCTGTGACCAGCTGTTTTCAAAATACCCTCTGAAAAAGTTATTGTCTTTTTGCCCCCATTTTACATCAATTATGACCCCAACACAGGTTTACACATTCAACTAGCTTGTAACACTTTGATGCCCCTTTTTTGAAAATTGATGTTTGCACGTACCACATTCTTTCACACAAAAAAAAAAATCCCTTTTCACACTTTTTTTGTGACACAAATGTACACCTTTATAGCTGAGTTGCTATGGCTATTATAGAGTGGAGAATCTTTGTGCTTCTCTTCCTGAGAAATTACCATTTTTCCAGGAATGATGCTAGCAGTATATGAACTGTATCATATGAGCATTAATATGGGGATAGAATATCATCTGTCGTTCACTCCACACTAATGCTTTAACCCCATGAGAACTACCTGCTGATTGGTCAAAAAGAAGTTTTCATTATCAATTGCACCAATCAGCAACATTGTTAGAATAATTTCACTACACAAAAAATTAGGGTGAATTATTTGCAAAGCTCCATTCTGATTGGTGATTAAAGTGAAGATATCATGCAATTGACCAATCAGAGGCAATGTTGGATCGGCAGGATACTCAGGGGGTTAATGCTGGTTATCCTCTGCCTCTGTAGTGGTCATGTAAATAGCTAGATAGACGAGGGTATTATGAATGTGATAATGGCAATCGGACAGAGCCTTGAGGCTTGTATGTGTTAGGAGGATCTGTTATCATAATGTTGTCTTTTCATCTCTAGCGTGTTCTTCTAGATGCTCTTTTACATGGTATGGACCAATCAATTTTAATGTGGGGAAGGGGAATGGGGAGTTCACAATTTTGTTGGCTGCAAAATTTTGTATTCCCTGCACCCTCTTTTTTGTGTCCCATGTTTTCCAACTTTCATTTTCAACCAAATTTCCCCAAAAATTACCCCATTCCTCCCTGGCATAAATATTGATTGGTTTCTAATTGGTGCCAAATAAACATCTCAAAAAAAGTAACTAACCCCCCTTAAATAATGACCATTACTCAAAAACGGGTAATTGTATTACAAATCTGAAAAATGCGTTGGAAGCAGAATTTATTTCTGCACATTTTGACACCTCATTTGTAGCAATTGACTAAATATTGACGTCACAGCGTACATTTAAATCAATGTAACCCAAGATTTGAAAGTTGCAGTAAATTATATTGATTTTGTATTCAGTGTAATGGGAGGAAATCTGTGTAATGATATCTGAGTGTTTTTGTATTGTAAACATTTGTATGTAAGTGCAACTTTCAAATCAGGACCTCACTACATGAAATTGACCGTTGTTTTATTGTTTTCTGGGCTATCGTATCAAATGAGGTGTCAAAATACGCAGAAATAAATTCTGCTTCCAACGCATTTGACAGATTTGTAATACAATAGCCCCTTTTTGAATAATGGCCATTATTTAAAGGGGTTAGTTACTTTTTTTGAGATGTTTATTAGTAACTCATTCATATAGTTTTGATTATCATTGTGATCAGGCCTAGAAAAATGTTTATTTTCTTGGAAGATGAACAAAATTTCTCACAAAAGCAGTAATATTTTTTATATATGTTTCTTATTATTTTGGGTGAAACAGAGTTCCCTCCCAAATCAGTGGCGTACCGTGGCCGCCCCAACCCCGGGGGGCTGAAGAAGAAACAATTTTGCCGCCCCCTGCCTTAACAGCCCGAAAAGGTTGACCCAATTTTTTTCACGGTCATTTGAAAAAGTGAAGAGCAAAAAAAAAAAAGCGGTTTTAGGCGCTAGCGCCCTAAAAGCAACCTATTTTCAACATTTTTATGCTTTTTCAATTTTTTATGCCTTTTTATTTGCTAATTGCTTTGCCGCCTTTCGCTTTTGCCGCCCTGTTTTTGCCGCCTTCTTCTTCCGCCGCCCTTCGCTTTTTACCGCCCCTACTTTTTACCCGGGGTTGAGCGCCCAAAGCCCCCCTAAATATGCGCATGCAAATGGCAGCATTTCCCTAGAAGGGGCTTCCTGATGTCCTCATTTTTTCTGAGGCATGATTGTGATAAAAGTTTTCTTTTTTTTTAATTTTTTATAATTAGCTCCAAAGATATGGTAAAACATGAAGATGTAACAATATTGTAATTATTCATGATTCATTTTGACTTTAAAAGTTTAAGTGACCACTTATAGGTTCAAATTGCAACCTGCCTAATCACAAAGCTCTTGCGATCCAGTGGCCAAGGGGTTAAGGCACAGGTCTTGTAAACCTGAGGTCCTGGGTTCAATTCCCAGGTGGGATCACTTTTTCTGCTTGTCTCCTTTATTATTTGCGACAGCGAACCTGGTAAAAAAAATTATGTTTATTATACATAATTCCTGTCGATCATGCCATTGTTTTTCCAAGTTTAAGACCGACCCTGATGACATAATGCCAAGTAACCCAAATCTGTCATGTGTGATGGCTATTTTTTCATTCCATTATTATCAAGTTTGTGTGTATCCATTTATCTTAGCATTCATCCATTCCATATAAAAAGGTCATCTAGGCTATTAGATGGGACCCTCCAGACACAACATTAATAACTTGGTGCATGCATCATCATTAAGCATCTCTATGCTCATGTAGATGGCAAATTCACAGTCATAATTAAACAAAATATCAAAATTAATAAATCTTTTTTTTTTCAGAATTTTTTTGACCAGATTTGAAATCTGCATGAAAAATGCATTTGAATGGCAAAGTACAAATATACTGTGTATTGTATAGGGTTATAGTAGTCCTTCAGATTGGATCGGGGAAAGAATCTGTAAATTGGTGCATGCATCATTAAAGCATCTCTATGCTGATGTACATTTTAAATCTTGAGTCATATTTTTTCCCTTTTAAATTCTCTTAAATCATCTACATTTTTTAGATTTTTTGGGATTTTTTGGGTCTAGACTTAAAATATTCATGAAAATCGCATTAGGAAGAGTACAAATATGCCTAGCTGTATAGTTGGATTGGATTTTGAGAAAGAATCTGCGACTTGTATTTGTGATTCCACGATCACATCGTCATACATAGTTCTAATAAGTTTGTGTGTACATCATCAGCTCGTACAATATGTAGGGCAGACAGATGAAATTCACTATGTGTACATTGTCAGAGGTACGTACCAAAACAAATGCAGTTCTTCCGTCCGTCCATCCGTCCAAACGATGCCTCAGTTTTAAAAGGCTTGTCTACAGTTATCAGAAGCACTTTGTATCAAGTTGGGCCATTATAGGCTATTAGGAGGAGACCTTACTCAACACTACTGTGTGGTGACTGTACAAGGTTCACAGTCAATGACCAATGTGCGTGCATTAAGATACTAGTATGTTTTCAAAATGTTTCATAGTGTGTGTTTATATACCATAGTGTGCTGAGGATGTGATTTAATTTGGATGTACTTAAGCCAGCTGCAAGATAATTGTCATGATGAATGAGGCGATGTTGGATGCTTGCTACCGGCATCACCAGGAGGACATTCCTGTCTTACTATGGACAGCTGGATCAGAAAATGGGCTATTCCAGTTAAAATCCACACTACCCCTGTGGAAGAGTTTGGAAATATATTCCACAGGGGGAGTATGTTTTTCAAATGTAATTGGTCAGAGTTAATCATTTTGAAACCCATACTCCTCCTGTATAATGGCTTTACCTATATCTTCCACAACTGGAGTGAGTATTTCAAATGGAAGTTACTTAATTATCTATTCTATTCAAAACTTATACTCCCTCTGTGGAAGACTTTAGCTAAATCTTCCACAGGGGTAGTGTGGATTTTAAATGGAATAGCCCAATGTTATCATTTTTGATTATTTGTCTTAGATAACCCTCTGATTGGTTGTTGAACCTTAATTGTCTGCATATCATCAATGGTCCTCTCTATAGACCTTTAAGACATTGACGTTAAGCTTAAGCACTGCCAGTGTGGTAATCTCCATTGCAAATTGCATGTATGAGTACACATTGTTGATTTCCTCTTTAGATGTCATGAAAGTAACCAAATCTTCACTCTTTTGACGTTTTCTTTCCTCTGGTGCTCTTGCAGAAGTATGCGGAACAGATGGAGGCCTACCGCAGCAACCTTGGGGAGGTGAAACCCTGGCTAAGTGATGCAGAGAAGAAGCTTGATGCCTCAGCAAGACTGCCTCAGGATGACCAGATTTCCGAGGAAGAGATACAGAAATACCAGGTAAGGTGTTAAGTAGTGATAGTTGTGTATCATAGGGAAGAGACTGTCATCTGTTGCTAGGGGCAGGGCATAGGTGGGTATGTGATATAAAGTGTGAAATGTTATGACTTAAACAATGAGGACAGGAAGAAATCTTCTTTGTAAACTTATTCATGTCTGCTCAAAATGCATAGCTTTCGGGATGCCATGGAAATGTACGAGGTATGTTTTACCTGAATTGCTTCTCGCGTGGGATCGATGACCATTTATAAGCACAAATTGAAATTCAGATGAATATTGTTTGCATTGTTTATAATAAGATATGTCGCAAATAGAAACACTTGAGATATCGTTGATAATGGATGTATGAATTACGAATAATGGGAGTTATATGAATAAGCTTATCAATTTTATATGACGTCATTGTTTGCAAAAAGTGTATGTTGGTTTCTTAAGACATGCGATTTTGTAACTCCAGCTAACATTTTAATGTGAAAATTGTGTTCTTTTAGTTGGGCACATATGAAGAATTAAAAAAAGTTGTGGAACATTGTCAAATTCAATTGCCTATCGAAGCTTCATTCAACAATGGCAACATTGAACTGATTTACTTGGAACAGCTGTAAAACAATTATCCTAGCAGACAAGTCAATTTCTATTGTTTGAGTGAGAATTTTGAATACTGATTCAACTCAAAATCTTCCAAGTTGTTCTTAAGCTTCTTCTTTATCCTGTTTCTATGATGTTACTGCTTATTACAAACAGAAGCTTCAAGAGGAAGCGGATGACATGTCCCCTCGTGTGGAGGAAATCCGAGACCAAGCCCTTGAGTTGATGAGACTTGGAGGTGATTGTCGTCGATCTACAGAGCCTGATCTGATTAGCCTTAACCAGAGATGGGAAGATGTGTCCTTGAGAATTAAGGTATAGTTATTGACTTTTGTTTTATATCGTCGGTCGCAACACATAGTGGCGTATAGCCATTTTCCAAATTTTCCGTTTCACATAGTGGCGTATACGCTAGCTAATATCCTATAGTTTGAACCTTGGACTTTAATTTTAAATGGAATCGGGCCACTGAGAGATAACAGTGGAGGAGTATCGACTCTGTTACTAGTAGCATATCCTTCAAAAACGGTTTGCTCAGAGACGTATTTTGCCCTTCACGTACGCCACTATGTGTTGCGACCGACGATATGTTTAACCCCCTGAGCACTATCTGCCGATCTAACATTGCCTCTGATTGGCCAATTACATGATATCTTCACTTTAATCACCAATCAGTATGGAGCTTTGCATATAATTCACCCCAATTTTTTTGTGTGGTGAAATTATTCTAACAATGTTGCTAATTGGGCCAATTGATAATGAAAACTTCTCTTTGGCCAATCAGCAGGTAGTTCTCATGGGGTTAATAGGAAGAGACTCTGTAATCATGTTTACGTCCACCTGTCTGTACATCCGTTCCTAGCCATTTGTCAAGATTTGTTATTCATAACTGAATGAATGGAAGGATATCAATATGATTGTCAGTGTTTGATATGCAAATTGAGTAATTTGCCTAATTTATGCAAAGATTCGGGAATAACAAAACGCAAACTCCAGCACAGCCTGGTATTGGTTGGTTTTGTGTAACTAGGGTGGTGTTAGGCGGTACCTTCCCTAGCTAAGTGATACTAACCAATCACAGGCTGTGAGATGTTTGATTGGCAGGATTGGTGGACACAAACTAGTTTCTAAATTTCTAAATTTCTGGCTTTTATTATAATTAAATTTTCAGTGAAAGTTGGAATATGAAGTTGGTGCATTTATCATTTTGTATGTATTATATATCTCAACAGTTACGTGCAAAAAGGCTGTAAGGGCTTTGTAATGATTTTGTACTTATGACCTTCTTGCATTCAATGATAAAACTACTCTTCACTCATTACACTTTCCTTAAATACTAAATACCAAGCATTTTTCCTTTCTTTATTTAATAATGTACAGCAACGACAAGCAGAACAGAAAAGGATTTCCGGAGCGATTGAGATTGAAAAACGACGCAAAGAGGAAGCAGAAGCAGCAGCAAATAAACAGAAAATAGCCGAGGAAGAACAAATTCAACAACAAGTTGTTAAACCAGAAGAGTCAGCGCCCCCAGTGATGGAAGCGGAAACAAGCGAGGAAATAGACTCGATTTCAGACGAAGCTCTGGTGTGCAGAAGCGAACTGGAAATGGAATTTGAGGATATTGCTCGTGAACCCAGTCCTGTTGAGGTGATAGAGGAACCCATGGATCAACAGATCGTGATTCCGGTTCATTCTGCCCCGGACTTCACACACCTTGAACACCTTGCGCCCGTCCAAGAAGAAATTGTCGATGAAAAATGCGAACAGATGATCGTAGAAACTGAAGAGTCATCCATGAATCTAGATGAGATGTTCGAAAAGTTGAAATCGGATGCGGAAAAGAATCGAGTGCCAAAGACAGAAGAGGAGGAGGAGAGAGAACGAAGCATGGCTGAGATAAATTTGATTTTGGAGCAGACGTACACTGCCATTGATTTGTGTGATCATAGGCTGGTTGATGGTAGTGATCTGAGGGAAGAGGATTTTGACAAAGATGTGGAAGAAAATGTACAGGTAAATTATAGACTTCAAGCAATTGCATTTATTAAAGGAACTTGTACAGTGCTGTTAGAATTCAGTGGATTTGATTCTCAATACAGCTAGCAATTTGGTTGAGGTGTGTAGTGCTGGTTTTCAAAAGTAGAGCTTTTAAGGAACTGATTTGGAGTAAAATTGGGGTCTTAAAAAATGATGCAGGGGCAAAATAGATCTTTTACCCAGCAAATACAAAACACTTTTGGAAACATAAGTAAAAGGTTAAAACATTTTAACCTGTTTGAATATTATATTATATGAAAGGTAAAATAAAGTTCAAAAATATTTTTGAAAACCTAATGCAAAACATTTTTAAAATAATGTTATTTAGAAGTTGATAAAATATTTTGCAAAAATGTTTACAATCTAAAATTTTTTAATAACATTTTGATAATATATAAAATATGTTGTAGTGTTTTCCCTACGAAACGTTAAATGTTATGAAAATGTTTAAAACGTTTCGTAAAAACGTTTTGTGTTTGCTGGGTAAGGATCTGATTTGGATTAAATGGGTGTCATAGGTAACTGATTTTATGAACTAGGAGCGCAAATTAATTGTTTCTTTTAGAAGGAGTAGGCAAAATCAAGTGTTGAGCTCAAAGTATAGTTGTAGCTTTAGAGCAGGACGAACTGTGACACAAAAAATAGCAGAAGCTTGCTGGATTGGGGACTTGAGGTGTGATCTTGTAGTCTTGGCTGCCACACATTTAACCTGTCAATGCCAGGTCCTGAATTTGAAATATGTGACGTGTCATTTCAAAAGGAGACACTTTTGGGCAGGATCGTAAATGGAGAAATAGCCAAAAATCCGCTCGGGGGAGATTTTTCGCAATTTGGGTTTGTTGCGAATTTGTGATGTTATTAATCTTTAAAATATTGTCTGATAGTTTCAGACCGGAATATAACTGGCATCTTGTATTTTTTGAGACATATCCTAGGTAATTCCTACTCTCAACATGGTCAATAATATTTTTAAAAGCCGATATCTCAATTTCCAATTTTATAATACCATAACTTACGAACTCAATATCCTCGCTTAGGAATGTCCGATTTCATTGGGGAAAACGGCGTTGTGGAGCAAAATATCTATATATTTAAGATATGTAAAAACCTCAAAATTGATAACCTGCCCAAAAGTGTCTCCTTTTGACATGACACGTCACATATAAGCTTGAGAACTGTCCAATCTTCTATTTGCTACAATTTGCACATTTATGAAAATATTATCCAATGTGCTTTACCATCTTCAGTTTTTAAAATTTCATCAACTTCAACTTGTATGTGCTTATTTTGCAGGAGACCACTGAAGCCCTTGACAACCTCCGTCCAGATGTTGAACAGCTTATTGAAAATGGAGAACAACTCTTGGCCAAAATGAAAGTGGAAGATCCTGATGAGGCGATCATTCTCCAGAGCAAGCTGACCATCCTAAGGACGAGATGGAATGCCTTGGAACTGGACGCGGATAGCCGCAAGGGAGTAATAAGGGATGTAGTACCCAAATGGCATCAGTTTGAGAAGGAGAGTTCAGAGCTTGACAAATGGATGGATGATGTCAAAGGTCGTCTCCAAGAGGCTGATGATGATGACAAATTGAAGGTAAGAAACTATTGGTATGTTGATTTAAGAGATTTTACTTCAATACAGTGCACTGTGAACTCACCTGAAGTGTTTTTGCTAGATGGACTATAGTTAGGGTGCTGACAGCAGATAGTGTTCTGTGATGGCCTCTTGTCTTGTCCTTATCCCTAATGCCCCAGTTGGGGGAAGGAAAGAAGAAAGGAAGAAAGAAAGAAGAAGATAAAACTTTCTTTTTTTCTTGGGTGCGGTTTTGACCCCTGACCCCTTGCCATAGGGGTGTAGTTTGGCCGACTGTTCGTATGATGCTGCAATCGCATACCTGTTTGTGACTACGTTTTCTGAATTGAGGTTTTCTGATGTTTGGTTCGGTTAGGATTATCAATTGTGATGTCATATGAGTTACACAATGATGTCATAAGGAGATGTTTTACTGATTTGCTAGCCACCCCCAGTTGAGTTTGACCAACTAGCTGGATCTGTTATTCAGCTATGAAATGAATGAGCCAGTCATTGGTCATAATTTAGTCGCTCATCGGTGCGATGTGTGGTTCAAGTGAATATAGTATAATATCAGCCCTAATGCAATAAACAGTCAACTGCAAAGTTGATAGGTTGATAAAACATGATGAATATGGTGCTATATACTAGTTTAATGTGAAGTTGTATACAAAGTAAAGGGGGTCTCCGGCAATCATAACATTGTGCCTTATATGTTAGAAAAATAATTATCAAGCATGAATCACATGGTTTTATTTAAAACAAGCTCACATTGACCATAAAAACAAATAAAAACTGTCGGCTCTCAACACACGATATTCAAAATTCCTCATTTCTAAGTGCAATGACGTAATAGTTACTTGTGCTCAGTTGTCGTCAGACAATTTCGGCGCCCGGGAATTTTGAATATCGCGTGTTGAGAAACGGATGTTTTTATTCGTTTTAATGATCACTATGAGTTTGTTTTAAATAAAACCATGTGATTCATGCTTGAGAAATATTTTTCTTACACATAAGGAATAATGTTGTGATTGCCGGAGACTTCCTTTAAGAAATTTTAATCACTTCATTTAAATATGTATTTGGCCAAGTAATTCTTTTTGCCAAGTACACCATTACCAAGCAGGACAAAAGTTAAATTTTGAACAGTTGATCCACATGACCTGCATTTTTTGTTCTTTCTTGTTCAGTTGATAACTCTTTGACTATTTGCTTATGTAATTAACTGCATAAATGGTTCGTATCAGATAAATAAGCAGTTTAATGTTATATCAATAAATGGTATATCCGTTATAAATGTCAGACGTGACTATAACACTTCACATTAAATCAGTGTATGTATGTGACACATTCAAATATAGCCAAAAGGTACTGGTAAATTGGAAATTTTTGCGCTACGTTTATTTTCGCACTTTTCACATTCCAAGCTGCTACCGTGAAAATAACAACATACAAATATATTGTTTGTGTGTATAATTCAATGTATGGAAACATAGAATCACAAATTTACAAACAAGGCAAACGGTTTAAAATTAGCAAAGTGTGAAAAATTAATAGTGTGTAAATTTCTATTTTTACAGTAACACACACATTGGTAATGAAAACAGTGTCATGTGGAGACACAAATGAATCTTGTTTTGCCAGAGCTCTACACTCACGCAGTGATAACATTGGATTAATGTTAGGGACAATTATAGTTGGGATGTATGACTGTGAAATAAGAGTTACGATGACACGGCCTCATACAAGAGTGCACGGAGCTTCTTCAACCAAATACCTGCACGCATGCAGTGCTAGCAATAGATTTGATTTAAAGCAAAGGACATCGATTTTCTGACAAGAATAAGTTGACAAATTTTAATGCAATTTAAATGGCTTGTGAAATTCTTGGTTATTTTGAAATATGTATACAATACCTTTGTAAATGTGATTTAAGGTACTGGGTGTATTTCACTTAGCTGTTAACCCTTCTTAACTCAAGTAACTGTAGTAAATCCCTATTACTTACGAATGGTACCAAGTCATTTTGGTGAAATTGATTTTAGGATGAGTCTCTATTATGATTTTGAGACCTACGAAGCTTTGTAAAACGTAACTTTACAAAGGGCCCCTGTAGTAAATCCCTATTACTTACGAATGGTACCAAGTCATTTTGGTGAAATTGATTTTAGGATGACTCACAATTACGATTGATTTTGAGACCTATGAAGCTTTGTAAAACATAACTTTACAAAGGGCCCCTGTAGTAAATCCCTATTACTTACGAAGGGTACCAAGTCATTTTAGTGAAATTGATTTTACGATGAGTTGTAAGTCACAATTGATTTTGAGACCTGCAAAGCTTCGTAAAGTTAAGTGAAATAGAGCCCTTGTCTAATATCTGTGTTAAGGGGGTCACAAGTAAATCAAAGAATAGAATAAACAAATAAAATCAGGCTGAAAAAAACACCCAAAAACTAGAAACTAGAAACACTCCCTTAGCAGGGGTCTTTAAAAGTCAAATCAAGTCAAAGATACTCATGTGAATGAAAATGTATCGCTGCCCACAATCTGTGAATGTGACTTGAAGGGACAATTATAGATGGCAAGGGTGAAATAAATGTGTGATTACATATCCAATGACCTGGCACACATGCAAGGGAGCACACTGTGGCACAACATTGTACTCATGCAGTGTTAACATTTGATCAATGTTGGAGATGTTTATAGAGGGGATGGGCTAGAAAGAGGATGGTGCAATATTGATACATTGATCTGATACAGGTCCAAAGTCCCGTCCAACGTAGAGCTTCTTTAGTGTCAGTGATGATTATTAGGGAATAGTCAAACTTGAGAAAACTCTCAAGTATGTAAGCAACCCATAGAGACTAGACCCAAAGAGTATCAACTTCTTCTTTTTCTTCTTCTTCTTCCTTATTAGTGCTGGCCTTATATGTATGAGTATTATTGCACTGCGTACAGACAAGCTGTACTTATTTTTTACTCTGGAACCTAGAGTAGATGAGTGTATTTTTGAAGTACAGTCAACAGTACCAGGATGATCCCCTGCTCTTTTCAAATAGCCTGTGACATTCTTTAACGTGCACACTGCATGTATTAATGTCAGAAATACATGTACACAGGACCGATGGCTTAAAGTGCCCTCCGAAGCACTAAGCAAGTAGAGTGAAGTGTATTGCTCAAGGAAACAAAGAGCCAGCCGAGCTCAAGTGGACGTACTTAGATTTAGAACCCGAGACCCTGGGATTCACAGTCCAACACCTTAACTACTCGGCCACGATCCCCACTCTGCCATGTTTGTGAGTCGCCATGTTTGTGATAAAGCTCAAAATAGTGTACCTCCAGATTATTTTGCCAAATTTTCGCCAATAACTTATACCAAGTGCTTCAATTGCAAACAGTGGTGATAATCAAGCTTGAAGACTGAAGGTTCACTTTTTTGGCCCCCATGCATGATAAACCAAGATGGCAGATTTACAATAGCATTTGTAACACACATGCAATTCTGAGTTGGTACCACAGAATTAAAACTAGAGAACCAGGACTTCCTATACCGCCTTGTGCAATAGCGCGGTTAGTTATGGGCAAAAAATGGGGGGTATTCGGGTACTTATCAACGGTACACGAAAAATGAACGAAAACAATTCTGCATGATAATCACACTATAATGAATTGCATCGCTCCTAGATTTAGTCAGTGTCTCTCTCCATGAAGCATGGCTAGTATCGCGCACAAGCACTGATTAGTTTCGGGTGCATTTCATGCAAAACACAAATGTCCCCAATTTTTGTCCCTGATGCGTGTATCAAGATGACAGTCGAGTCCTAGTTCTCTGGTTTTAATTCTGAGTCGGTACTCTTTGGGTCTAATCTCTTTGAAGTAGTCTCATACTTGGCCACTAGATCTTTATTACTGATCCTGTGCCATATACTGGGGTACACAAAAAGGTGGCTTTGTTACATTGTGATGTGCAGTTTGGATTTCAAAACACCGTCTCTTGAGTATTCCTTCACTTAGAAGATTCAATTAGGTCTTAAATTGAGGCTAATTTATTCTATATTACTCATGTTTTTATCCTGTTTTCAAATATTTTTCAATTATTTTCTTATGACGTTTGGCATGAAATGTGCCAAGGGTGGCTGAGGATTAGGGGAGGAGGATTAGGGGAGGGATTCATATTGTAAATTTGATTTAAAACCCCTTTAAAAATTTGAATCTAGTAAAAAATGTCTAAATGAACTCCCAGACATCTAAACCAAGTGAATAAATACAAACGTTCATTTAAAAGACCAATACTTGCTCAGAATGATTGTAAATGTGGAAAAAAGAGGCGGGGTTACATCGTCCCTACTTTGTGATTGTTTTTGCCTTCACTCTCTCATTTTTTAACCGATTTCCATAAAAAAGGTGTCAAAATGCTCAGAAGGATGAACCACTTCAAATGAGATGTGTAGGTAAAATGTATGAACCATTTCATTTTTTTACTATGTAACACAAAGGTACCCCAGGTTGTGACACAGGACCTACTACCAATTATAAATAGATTGAAATAAAAGTTTGGATGACATGATCAAGTGATGTTTTTCGATACGCTCACCTTCATACTTGCGAGGAGGAGCGTCCCCATCTGTTGGCGTCTTGCCAACTGTGATTAGTTCATGACATATGCACGAATGATTTAGATTCTTGAAGTAAAGTTACTAGCCCCCCTGGGTTGGGATTTAACCCCTGGGTAGGGTTTGAAACTATGAGTTATACCGGTTGGAAGTTTGACCTATGTTGTGTTGTAATGATTGCAAGTTATGGTTAAGGCCAATTTAAGGGAGGCACTCTTGAACGTTGTTGTTGAGGCCAGAAAAGGGAGGCAATTAAAATGCACATTTTATCGGAAGATGTTAGTGAAAAATGAAGAATATTTACATTATACACCTTATCAAAGAATCAGAAGTGGAGTATGCCACATAATAGCAGGACCTCAACTAGAGTACCATTCTCAATTTCCACACTAGTTGGTGACATTCCACATAGCACAAAACCAATTCAATTCTCAGAACTTTGATGGAGGATATGAGAGTATAAATTCTTATGCCTGGTCGCTGACATTTCACATGTGACAAACCTATGAACAGAACTTTGACACAGGAGATGAGAGTATCAATCTCAACACCTGGTGGCAAACATTCCACACTTAGTGTAACTAATTAAGTGTACCGGACTTTGAGACAGGTGTGAGAGTATTAATCTCAACACCTGGTCACTGGACTGAAATTCCACACATTACATAACCAATTACATGTACAGGACTTTGTCACAGGTATGAGAGTGCCAATCTCTTTATCCAGAGCCTGACATTTAACATGTAACATTAATCTATTGTATGTGCAAAACTCTGACTTTTGAGATGAGAGTATAAACCTACACCCCCTGGTCAATTACATTCCACACATGGTATAAACCAATTACATAGGAGAGAGCTATATCACATCAATTAATTAGGACATAGTTGAAATTGTTGCCAAGAAAACATGAGAAGTTGCTGGAGGTTTCCATTTCTCTGACCTTTCCATCACTCGTATCTGCTTTAAAAATAAAATAATTAATTAGACAAATCGTTAGTAGATTTAATTACAACTACTGGATTGGTCATTAGCGCAAATGCTATTCCTGCGACTACTATTTTCTGTCCTTTCTGTGTCTCCGAGTTGAGAATAAATGACACCCAGTTGAAAGAGTAACAACTGATAACCCGAAGGAGTTCATTCGTGTTGACTTCATCAATTATAATGTAAGCCACTTGCAAACCTAAACTATATAACTAAGTCTAGTAGCCCTACAAGCCTGACTGTGAGCAATGTATAAGTCACAAAGATAAACTGTGTTAAGCTGTACTCCCTAGGAGCAACGTTAATTAATATACAATCTAACGAGAATTGAAAATTACCATCTCTCTCCTCGCGCCAGCTGCTTATCGTCATAGAGATAACGTTGCTCACTTACAGATAACTCAAATGTCAGTGTTCCGACAGGCGTGATGGTGAAGTCGGGAGGTCTTATTGTGATAATGTTTATAAATTATATACTCCTTGTTGAGGAAAAGAATATAGTATGATAATTTATCACATTTATGCAAATTTCTTTAAGGCATGTTGGACTGGAGCATGACCTAGCGATATTTGCACTCAAATTTTGAGACAATTAAATCTGACACAAAATAAGTTCTATATAAAAGATCCCAATACTTGAGAAAGGGGTGTCATTTATACCATACCATTTATACCAGGATCCATAACATGCTCATCTATTAGAGGCACAGTTCTTTAACCCCAGTACATTTGTATATTTCTTGAATGACCTTTGAAAATTTGGGTACAAAAACTCATACTCTGCAACTTGAGGTCAAAATTGTACTATGATTGTTTAATTGAGGTTATTGAACTATGCCACTGGATTGAGGCCATTATGGTCCACACTGAAACTTTGGTAATTAATCAATTAATTAATTGAGGATTGAAATAACTAACAAAATGTTAATGATTTCTAACTTTATCAATAAGTGCGGAGGCCATTTTGGATTTGGTACAACATACTCCAAGTCACATTCATAGCTTTACATTGAGATGGCTTCCAATATAAAATGTATCAACTAATAGCCCTATGGACTTAACATCCTAGACGATCTCACGTAGTCAACAATAATATTAAAAAAGGTTGCTGCATTTCGAATCAGAATAAGGGTATTATTTCAGTAACATCCTAAAGCTTACCTATATACAGCGAAGGTGTTCTAGAAGAATTAGATCAATAACACTAATTGTCCATTCACATTTTAAGTTTAAAAATTGCCTGCGCTTTTTTGTCGTTGCAAATTGCATTCCCCGTCTGCCAGGTTAGAGCCATCTCCATTTCAATTGCCTTTCTGCTCATGGCAACAAAGTAACAAATTGAAATTTCATGGTGAGCCTAGGAGGGACCCCCGGAAAAAAAAGTTGTCGTAATTTGTTCTCAGTAAATTGAATATACCACCATTAGCTAGCATGGAAGCGTCAGGTTTGCCAGTTGCTTAGTGTGTTTAGTTTACGAGGTGAAAGATGGTTATAAGCAAGGCATTATGGGTAATTATATTAAATTATATTTTATGTGAAAGTATCCGGGATAGAAATTGCATTGCCACAATTTTTTAATTGTTTTTGCTACTTAATTTTGACTTGTTTTTGGTACTTTTGACTTGTCTTTGCTATTTCAAATGAACTGCATACAGAAGGTATTGTTACACTTAAATTGAGGCAATTTTTGAAGAAATTTAACATTCAATATAAAGAAATGTAAGAGTTGTATGGATAGATGAATTTGATCTGTACATCTTGATACCTCACTTGTCAAATATGACTTAATATTTTCTATACATCTTCATATTATATAATATTCATAGGTATATTTTAATATTGTAAGACTGCCCCCGCGAATGCAGTGTCTTGTTTACTGATCTGAGCTACCCTCCTTAAAGATGCTGCAAATAAAAAAACAATCCTTCCATTTGTTTCAAAATTGATAACAATTCAATTCCATTGACTTATTCATCCATCATGCCGATAATGAACACAGATTGTGTACCGTCACACCACAGTGAGCCTGTTTCAAATGGAGCAGGGAAGTGCTTTGGAGTAGTAAATACCTCAGTTGGCCATTTATGGAATTGAGTGATGGTGTGAAAATGTGCATAACTAATTGATTATCACAAATTTTGTTAATTTTATCAAGAAATTATTTCTTATTTGAGTTTATGAATACTTTTTGGGTGCAGTTAAGGGAACTGGAATGAGCGTTTTGAGCGTTTTGACAGCATTTTTTGCGGGACATGAGAGCACATCAGACCTATCAAATTGCATTCTGAATACAAAGAATTTTTTGAAAATTGCAATGTAATACACATTTTATGGAAAATGATTAAAAATGGATATTTTTGATATTTAACAGTACTCAAAGTAAACTTTATAAATCTGATGATTTATACTTAAAGTGTATGTAGGTGGGATGAAAAGCCGACGATCAATTGAAAATTTTGACCTTTCGTATGGAAGAATATGTCATTAGATTTATAAAATTTATTTCGAGGACTGTTATATATCAAAAATTTGAAAAATATCAAATTTTAATAATTTGTCATAAAATTTGTATTGTATCGTGAATTTCAAAAAATTAAAATTATTTGATATCAGAAAGACATGCTTCAGATTCAGAATGCAATTCGATCGCCTGAGGTGCTCTCATGTCTCACAAAAATACTGTCGAAACGCCATAAACGCTCATTCTAGATCCCTTGTTGAGGAAAAAAACAAGGTAGAAATTGTGTATAGAGGCATGATGGGAAATGAATCAGGCTTGCAGTTTATTTATCAAAATTGAATTTTGACACCAATTCCTGACATTAGAAATAAACTGAAAAAAGACATCCTAAGCTTAAAGTCCTGATTTCAGATTGAATTCATGATGTTGTTGGAAAGGTACTTGATCTCATTATAATTTCATCTTAACATGTCAAGGAATTAATTTAAAGTGATAACGTACTAAGTGTGTCATCACCTTACTATCATTTATTAGCATTTTCTTATATCTAAGGACAGTCACAGAGGTTGCTGACATGCTTGTTATCACATGCAATATTATTTAACCCATAGAACATATCAAGGAGTGAAATGGTGTTACACCAGGAACCAATATTGTACTAGAAGAATCTGGTCCTGTCAGATGAACCAAAGTGACCTAACAGAAGTCACTCACCTTAAGTTAGAGCTAGGGTTAAGCTTAAGGGTTTGGTACCTTTTAGATCACTATTACTTGAAATGAATCTCTTGCTCAGTGCCAGAAGTGGGTAAGTGCAATAGCTGCCCTGTGAACATTTGGTAGCATTTGCCATGTGAACTCACAGTATAATGTACTCATCTACAAATGGCAGCCATTGCACTTACCCACTTTTGGCACTGAGCAGTCAATATATATGTCAAAATATGTGTTAACTTTGCCGAGAGGTTTCTATGTGGATCAGATGTATAACACGAGCAGTGCAGACCAGATCAGAACTAAATGTAAGCACTCTGCGTAAACATGAAACCTAAATTTGATGACTGGTGATGAACTATTTGGTAAAATAATCAGAGTTGGGTACTTATTTCTGTAGATCAGTGCAGAAATAGACAAATGAGAGACCCTTTAATTGAATAAATCTGTTGAAATATTTACCCAACTCTGGATATTTGACCAAAATATCACATAATTGAGTTCACCTGTAACAAGGAAATACATTTATCCAACTAAGTAGATTTGGAGGTTGTTAATATAGGATCCAAAACTTAATTTCCCTAACACTTTCTGAAAGTTGCATCCAAGTCCTATGTACTTGGATGCAACTTTTGAAATGGCATCTTTTTTATATAATGAGCCATTGTGACTGAACGAAATGATATGCGACGCTTAAATTGGTCCATATAATATGTGTAAAGTTGATTTATTTCAAAAGCGTTGGGGGTATATATAAGTTGTGAATCCTATACAGTACCACAGGTTCTGCCAGGATGCTGGTGGTTGATCAGCGGTTGGGTTTGGAAGCTATCCTGAGGTAAATTTTTCCCTATGTTAAAAAAACTAATATAATCATCATGCAAAATTGTGTGCTAAAAAGCTCTGAAAATTGCATACGAGTTACACACACTCTCTTGTGGATGTTTAGGAGAGTTGCCAGGGGAGTGGTTTCAATTGAACACTATGTTGTCTTAAAATTATAGGTGAGCTCTACATGACTCTCCTGGGGAAGCTTAGGAGTGTGATTGATGTTGCTCATCTCGAAAGGCAAAGCCACCTTATTGGTGTGGCCTACTGTACAAAATAGGTCATAAACATTTTTTTCATATAAAACACTGTCAGATAAACATGTATTTGAAATGTGTGTCGTACATCCTACATTCTGATAATCCAAGCTAGAGGATGAAGTTTTTCTATTTTAAGTGCCTGAATCTTCCAAAGAGACAAAATCTTTGTGTTTTCTTATTCTTAAATTTATATTCTTATTGGGTTACACAGGTGTATGGGAACATAAGAGGCATATGGGAGATAAACTGTCTGGCGACACACTTATGGTCTTTTTCTTTATTTATGTAAAACATTATCATGATATAGTTTCAGATGAATAAGACAATAACATAAGATAATATCTTTGCCAATAAGACTTGAGACATCAAAAGGAAGTTGTTTAACACCAGATTTTCCATCAAGGGAGAAAATGGGTTATTCCAGTTGAAATCCATAGTCCCCCTGTGGAAGACATGACCTTAATCTTCCACACAGGGAGTGTGAATTTCAGATGGAATTACCTGAATAGGTGACTCCATTTTAAATCTACACCCCCTTGTGTGGGAGATTAAGGTCACATCTTCCATAGGGGTGAATGGATTTAACTGGAATAGCACAATTCCATCAAGGGAGGAAATTGCTTGTTGGTTGCTCCAGGACTCTGCACAATGAATACCAATCTTCCGTTTTGTTTTGTTTAGCATCTTGAAATGGGAGGTTTGAAATTAAACTGAATATGTTAGATATAGGGGCCAGGGCATTTGAAATAGGTAGATGTTTAGCAACTGTCACTTATCGTAAGTGGTAATATTTGTGTGCATAAAGTTTCACGTTGCAACATGTGTTCAAAATTTTGTTTGTTTTTAATTTTGCTAATTTCAAGTTTCAAGGGAAGCAACAATGAAAATGTTTAAAAATTAGCCAACGTTATATGGGTATGGTTACTTGAGTTTCTATTTCTCTTCTCTGTTTTTCCTCCAAGAAATATTAGAGGACTATTGACGGATTGAGTAAGTGAGTGAGTGAGTGATGAGTAAGTGAGTGATAAGTGAGTAAGCAAGTAGGAAAATATGCAAATAGGGAATATTATAGTGAACCAACTAAATACATAGCAATGTTCTTTCTATATCATTGCTGTTAAATTGTTTTCATTAGGTGTATTATATGCATGAGCATGGCATATAGATTTCATCCAAACTTTAGTAAATGCATTTGTGAAATATGATTCATTGAATAAAGATTCTATGGGGCTTCTTGAGGGGGTCAGTTAAGTGAGATCTAGTCTGTAGGCTGAAATCTAAGGGTGGAAACTCAGTACTTAAAGGAATCATCCCAGAATTGAGAAATATGGATTCTCCTCTCCCTTCTTTTTTGCAGTATGCATTCAGGTTTCATTTTAGGTAGGATTATGTAATGATTTTGCTTTAAAAAGTTTTTTCCATTTTTACCTGATGTTGTTTTTGCCTGTGAGAGATCCTTGTTGGGGAAAGTAAGGTATTTCAGTGTTGACAATTTCAGTTGATCAATATGTCTGTACAACACAAATTGTGACATTTGATATGCAGTGTTCGGGACTAGAGCAAACCTTTCAATGGGAACTATATACAGGGAGAAATGAACTTGAATCTTCATAGCTCTATAGTAAGACTTGAGCAAGGTGACAATGTTGGGATGATGTCACAACTATCAAATGCCAGTGAAAATAAGTTGGGTGCTGGAGTAAACAAACTATGTGTTTGTAAACAACTTATGCATAATAGGGTGATTGATCACATCAAGTTTTGTGGACAACAAAAATTTTAACAAGTGCATCATCATACAGGTATCAGAGTACAGGTCAGAAGCCAGTGCTATAAGACAAACGATAAATTGATGAGATAACATTACAAGACATTACCAGAGATGGTCTTATATTGGTGTAAGCATGCAGGAAACAACAAATAAATACAAGTAAAACTGGGCTCAACCAATCACTGAGGCTTAAATGTGAACACAGGCTTTAATGTGAACCACAAACAAATAGATGTTGACAAATATGTTTTTCATCCACCTCTGATCACAATTTTACACCAGTGTATTGACCCATTTGCCATCAGGTACTACTAGAAGTCATCGGAAGGAAGTAGTGATGTAATGTGAATGTTTACGATATATTTCTAGTACCATGATGCTTGCATATTAACACATGCGGTAAGAAATCTGGCGAATCACACTTTGATGGATGTTGACAAATGAGGTTCCTATAACTCCTCCTAATCACAGATCCAAGTGTGAGCTAAAAATGGCCTCATTCCAAAGACAAAGTTCATAAAGGAATCAGATAACAATGTATTCACATATTTTTTGTGGGACTGAGAACACCTCAAACATATCAAATTACATTACTTCAAGGACTGTTCAATTTCATAAAATCAAAATTATTTGATATCGGAAGGACTGTTCCTCGTATTCAAAATGCAATTTAATATGTCTGATGTGTTCTCATGTCCCACAAAAAATATGTGAAAACATCGCTACGACGCTATCCGAGCCTTTAACCTCCATTCAACAATAATAGGTCAAAAGTTGATCTCAAGTTATGGGTATGAGTTTTTGTACCCAGCACATTCAAAGGTTTTTCTTTTCATGCACAAATATGATAGGGGTAAAGAACTTTGTCCTGACAGATGATGTTTGAGGTCATAATGGATCCTGCTATCTCTCTCATGTAGTGATGCGCTAGCTATTATCAGCTACTATTCCTTGTAGCAGCCGGAAGGAGATTCCATTCTTGTAATATGCGTTGCTCGTCAGCATCATATGTGTCATTTATGATAGTACGCTCTATTGGCAAGCATGTGTTAGTATTGTAAACAGTTGTGATGGCTTCTTGATGGTCCAAACCCTTAGGTTACAGAGTTCACTTATGGAAGATATTAAACCGTAAAAAGCTGTAGGTTTATTTTTAAAAATTTTTTCTATGTCCAAAATGCTTTACAACTTAATCTAAAAACAATATCAAATTTTATTATTTAAATCATGTTCTCCAATTCCATATAATATAAGACTGTAAAAAATTGCAAACAATTTGTTTCTTTAAATTAATCATGAGTTTTAACCCCGTGAGCACTACCTGCCGATCTAACATTGCCTATGATTGGTCAATTACATGATATCTTCATTTTAATATCCAATCAGAATGGAGCTTTGCAAATAATTTAACCCAATCGTTTTGTGTGGTGAAATTATTCTAACAATGTTGCTGATTGGTCCAATTGATAATGAAAACTTCTTTTTGACCAATAGGCATGTAGTTCTCATGGGGTTAAGGGATGAGTCTATAGGAATAACAACCAAACAAAGAAATTCTTGTTTATGCCGTAATATTGTAGTCTTTCAACCCTTTCACAACTTCAGCTGTGTAACTTACAAAAATTCCCGCTAAAAAGTGGTTCTTTTAATTTTAGAAAATACATTAATAATCGCATTGGACTTTTCGTACTGATCGTACTATAAGTGACCACCAGCCTATAATGTTCTAATCACACTATAGGCTGGGATTACATGTGACGTCATTGCCAGGCAATTGGTCTCTATTGTTCCTTGTCCGGAAATATGCCCACGCAGTCAGGGACCGTGCTTTTAAAACTCCCGTCAGATCACAATAAGGCCATTGAACTGCGTAGTAGCCATACGTACTCATTGAAGTATAACGGTAGCACGTTCCCTTACCGACTCATTATTAATGTGTGGAAAGGGGTCAGGGACGGCATTCTGATCATTCTAATCCTTTCTTTTGAGGTCAATAGATAAAAGAAAGGCCTTGAACACAGGTGCCGAGTTGTAAATAATATTTAATCATCAAAGCTGATGGCATAAGAAATTTCGAGGAGGCAGCGCTTATTATTTCTTGTAAACACAATCTAATGTGGTACTCACTACATGTAGAAGGTCAAGGGGTCTGCAAATTAGTGCATGAAGCTAGTAAAGATATAGCTTTATGTTCAGTTTAATCAATTAAAATACTATGGCTGGATATCAAAAAAATCGTGAGGCATTAAGTATTAATTTTTATATTATTATGACAAAATCCAGTCCCTTCTCAATTGAATAGGCTCCGAGATTAGACTTTCCTTTCCAAAAATAAATTATATGGCCTAGAGGACATGATATAGGCCTAATCTAAACCCATATTCGGTATCCAGAAACCTTCACAGTCTGAGCGGCGCTTGCACTCGCATCGCATTCAACTTGTTCAACTAGACAAAGTTCGCTAAACTGAGGCCTGCTTCAATTGCCAACCTTTATCGAGGGGCGAGTTTGAGGTTCATAGTCATCTATTACCTATACCATTTTTCACCCGATGTGGCAGTGATGTCAACGCTGTGAACAGCTGTTTCGCCGCGCATCTATGCGGTGTCTTTAAGCACGCATGCGTATGTACACCAGCGCCATCGAACTCCAGCGAGTGATGCTGCGCCTAATAAAATTCATTTCATATCTCTTTCCGCCATGAGTGTCGTGAAAATACATCATCTCCCGGGAGTACAGAGTTATGTTCATTGCATTCTGAAAAGCGGACATTTCGCTGGTGCCTTCATCACAAAAAAGGAATCCCCGATCATCACGATAATGGCGCGCGATCACGAACACCCGGCAAGCGGCAGAGCGTTTCAACCAATGACAAGTCTTGATTGTGTCCGTTTGTCTGCAATGCGCGTGTGCCACGCCACTCATTGCAACCGGCATGGTAGTATGAAACCAGCACAGAGGAGTAAGATATCTTACTCCTCGGTGGAAACCAGCTTTATACTGACGTGACCCTGGATGTGACGTAACTGTCACATCAGGGTGAAATGTAGTCTCGGTACCAGCCGGTTTGTGCTCCTCCGTCACCGTTATAGTGACGGAGGAGCACAAACCGCTGGTACCAAGACTAGGTGAAATGGTATTGAACAACGCAAACCAGCCAAATTTGTCATAAGTTTGAATAGCCATTAGAACAACCGTGAATATAGTGTCAGAAAGTCTTACACATCTTAGTATAACCTTGTCGTTAGTGTGATACTGAATGCAGCGCCATATTTGGAATATATTCAGACACGGTGTGGGCAAATAGTTGCTCAAATGTAGGCTAAGTAGGCCTAAATCATGAAAATCGCTTAATCGGAATAATACTAACCAGTAACGGACACTGAGACAGCACTACGCTTGAAGTTTGAGGTAAGTAAAGCTTTTCCTTGTTATAAAAAACAAGGAAAAGGCAGTCATTTTTATCACAACGCGATATTTAAAAAAAGTACATTTTGAGAGGGCCAAGCTGGTTCTTTTGATTCTAGTGTAAAATCTGTTCATCACATGTAGTCCGATTTGGTATCTATGGTCTCATCAAAGTCTTGAGAACTCTTTTGGATGTTATGTTGGTTAACAAAAAAGATACTGTTAAAAATAACGGTATTTATGCAAGCGACGTATCTATTGTGTAAAATGCATTGAAAATTATCGGCTAAAGAGGGCATAAATTAAAATCGCGAAGAGTAATAGCAACAATAACTATCTACATTCCAAGCGGAAACGCTTTTCAAAAACATACCACCTTTTTCGGGCAATCGCTGAAACCGAAATATGAAATTCCAGGCCACCTGTAAAAAAGTGCGTGAGCAGAAATGACCATGAACTTGGGTCACCGAAACAAGTGTTTATATTGGTGTCAGGCCTATCATAGTGATACAACAATTAGCCCCCAATAATGGCTTTCATTTGAACCGTTATTTGTTAAACTGCGATTTTTACTTTTTGAGAAATCAATGAATGTATCAAAAAACTTTTCGAAAGTCGATTTATATTGACATAACCCGTTAAACAGCATGTCCAGTGATCACTAGGATATAGAAGTAAACTTGTTTTGATGTCACATTCTGTCTCTAATTGTCACTGAAAATGTCAAAAGGTCGCTCCAGGTGAGCGCATCCCTTATCTTACCAATTGCATGTACTCAAATTCAACCAACTCAAATTTAATCTTTACTTTAACGTAAATTTTTAATGTATCAATCTGCAACATGCTCTTATTTTTTTCTGCGCAATTATTAAAAAGTCACTTTCATCTGATGTGAAAAAATCTTGTGCGTTTATCTTTCGTCAAATGTATAGAATTCCGTCACTATCTATTAGCACTGGACCGCTGTGATTGTCACAAACAAATGTAGCTACGGTTCATGGAGAGAGATAGTGAAGTTTGCATATTTATCCCTCTGCATGCTGAAAGGCTTTTATTCCAAAGTTATTCAAGTGGCGTTTTCGGAAAATTGTAACAGAGAATTTGAATCTGTGTTTGGATTTTTAGTTTGTTTGTTTGTGTCTACGTAGGTGGTATAGTCATTAGGAATTTAAGTTGGGTAACTGAGATGCTTAATAACTCATTTAGACCCGAAAATGTGTTAACGGGAAAAGTAAACTGTTATTTGAGTTGTGATTCCGACATCAAGCCAGCTATCAAATCAGGCATGCGTGTGCGTCCAATTTGGCGATGATAAAGTTGCAGAGGCGTAGTGTTACGGGCCAAGGTTGCCTCCGGGGTTATTACAACACCCCTTGCTGTGGCGTATACAACATCTATCTAGCGATACCCGCTGGTCATCCAAACATGGACGCAATGACAACGGAAAACTAAACTGGTGTATCATCTTCACAAGAAAACCCCCTCCTCCTCCTGGCGACCGGCTCCCTGGGGTCGGTTAGGGGATGTGGAGCAAGGGTCAAGATGGATAGTTGTTTCAACATTTAACCTATGCTCGCCTGTGTTTTAAAAATAAACTTCAGAAAAGCAATGTGCTGATATCAGATTCAGTGCGAGCGGACTAAGTTGGCGTGGCTGGCTAATCATGCTAATGGGAAGATAGCCTCAAGTCAAAGCAAATCACGTTCGTTTGGGACATGTAAGCTTAACTAGGAGATATGGGGGAGATAGTTTTGAGTTTGTATACTGACGTCATCTTGTGTAACTGCAGAATAGTATCTTGGTAACAGTGATGTCGAATGTAGATGGAGGATCAAGATTTTGTTTGGAAAGTTTGAACGACACAAGCTACTGGGAATTAAGAAAAGGATTGCAATGCTAAGGAAAGCCATCATAATGTAGGGCTTTAAGCTGTGTGGCGCGATAACGAGAAGAGCTGGAATGCAATTGGATCAAAAATGTTTATGGAATAATGCAAGCAAATATGGAATAATGGTGTAACAAGTTGGAATATTTTGGCCGCAACCGTGTGTAATTCTGATGCTGCCCTCCTGGAAATTATAAATCAAATGGCTTGGAAGGAGACTACTCATTATATATCAGACGTGTGAATGTTACATCTGTTAGCCTCCTCCACAATCTCATGTTGCTACTTTGGAATAAGTTACTGTATTACTTGGATCAAACTTGTTATTATATGTGTATATTTTCATCTTTTTGCTATGGTTTGTGTCTTATCTGTAAAGCTGAAAGATTGAGGGCTGTTGTAGCCTTCCCAGTCTGGAATGATCACGATTTGAGTTTTAAAATCTTGGATGTGCCATCATTCTAGTACTGAAGTACATACCATTTTGCTGCAGTAAGATTTTGCCAGAGACTAGCATCCGCCATGATGGGCTTAATCATTTTGTTAGCCTATGTTTTGGCTTGTTTTTCTCTGGTTGTTGCTATATGGATAAGCAGGAGCATGGATGTGCGACCTGTAACATTGGTAGGTATCAGAGACTAAATGAAATCAATTATGATCAATGGGTTTTATGACTCCTGAGTTACTGTAAAACATGCCAAAAGTGCATCAAAATCTGTACATGGTATTCAGGGATGGATCTAAGCAGAGACCTAGCAAACACAAAAATGTTTACAAACACGCTTTGGTTTTTATTTGCTAGAAACGGTTCAATAACATTTAAATGTCGGGTTATATAAAGGTCACAAAAACATTTAAAAAAATGTTTTATAGAATAAAACACAACAACAACAGTTTTAAAATGTTATCAAAATATTATTCCAAAATAGTTTTTGGCAAACATTTTTGCGAAATATTTTGTCAGCACTTAATGACATTATATTATAATGTTTTACATCAAGTTTTCAAAAATGTTTTCTGAATGTTATTAAAACGTTTTTACTCTTTATAACCAAAACATTTTGTTTTTGCTGGGGTACCATTTAGCCTACACTCCAAATACCTGGTATTACAGTACAGAGCCATAAAACTTTCTAGGGGTGGCAATAGTTATGAGAAATTAAATTAAATTGTTGCGGGAATCCCCAAATTTGCTTAAAAGTTGCAATTTAATTGCTCCACATTTCCCAATGTCCTACTTTGAATGGGGGAGGGATAAAGAAGATAAACAATCATACAACCACAAGTACTTGCATCTTAAAACTCATAACATACTGCAAGCAGTCAGTAACCTAATGCAATATATACGAAGGGATCTTATATTCAAAACCAAAATGTAATTGGATGAAATAAAAGGTATGGATTAAAAAATTGATTGAGTGATGGAACCTTACATATTCTTTCAAAATCTCAAGTTTTTTGGGTCAAAATAAAATGGCTGTGTGCACCTTTAAGTGTTGTATGAGCTGAGAGTCAGTGACCCAATACATACAGGGACTATAATACTGGTGGGATAAACGTCTCGTATGCACAGACATCGTTTCCCGTCTTTCAGGTGTTTTGTGCAATTAGAATAGAATTCATTGCTTGGTGTCTGGCACAGAGTGGATAGTATTTCCATCAATTATTTCATCTGTATGTATAATTTTAAAGAAGGAAAAAAGACCAATGATGATGGGGGCCTTTTATATGAAAGATTTTTTTTTTGCTCATAGATATTATATAATATTGTAACCAAAATCAGACAAATTTACTCAGGAACGCCCCCATAAATGGTAGTGAAAAACAGGTATCTGATGATAGCCTGTTATGATTAAATGTTTTTTTAGCTCATAGGTATTGTATAATTGTAACCCAAACCAGAGAAATTACCTAGAAACTCCCCCATACTCATTGCTTGGGGGCGCAGGGTGATGTCCATCATTTATTTCATCTGTATGATTTTGATTTTTGAAAAGGTAAATGATGATGGGTGACGATATTGGGCTGTTCCATTTAAAATCCACACTACCCCTGTGGAAGATTTAGCAAAAGTCTGTTACAGAGGGAGTATCAATGTTGAATAGAATATACAATTGGGTATAGTACGTTTAAGGGACCCTTGGACTATGTTTGCCAGAGCAGAGGTAGAAGGTTTGATTTGAGGTGCATGTGCTTGGTTAGAATGTTAAATGAAAGTTCATACTAGGCCTAGCACCTACGGGCATGTGCAGACGTGTGACGATGTTAACCTTGCGTGCATGCTTCATACCTAATTCGCTTATTTACACGCCACACAAGGAGCATATTCGAAAGGCTATCTTCGGGCGACATCGCAGTAGGTGCAGGTAGGTGCAAGTATGAATACAACATCATCCAGGTGTATAATCCCTTATAATCTTTAGGTCCGAGTACTAAAGAAGTTTGTTAATACTGTTCTATACATGGAGCTATTATAAGATGGAGAGGAAATAGATTACGTAACGCATTGAAACCTTGTGCCGATTTGAAATCTGACAAGCTATTCATCGAAAGGTACCTTTTGTTTGGGACAAAGGGCTTCCGCCATTAAATCAGTAAGCTGACCCGACAGTGTATTAACGCTTTACCTAGCAGGCTACTGTCAATAAGTGATCAAATGAAAGTCGCGTGAAAGCGCTTAATGGAACGAAAAGTACCTATTGTTATACATAAACCCAAGGGTGTGATTGAGTAGCCGTAAGCACAAAAGGCACACATTAGCCGCTAATGCATATTTCGTTGTCACCCCACTGACATTAGGTGCTTCATTTAAATAAATTGAATGCGCTTGCTGAATGATTACGCATCAAGGCTGCCATGTGTCTGCATGTCAATAGTACAATAATGGTATTAAATAGCTACGTCCCGGGAGCAACGTATACATGTAACATATAATAAGTATACCGGTATAGGCCTATATAAAAGTTGTTTTACAAATTGAGATTTTATTTTATTTTATTTTAAGAAGGGGAATATCATAATCAGTGGCGTACTGAAGGGGGCAGCTCTTCTGTGAGAGGTCTTGGGAGGGGATGAGGGTGGAGGAGGGGATATGAAGAATGAGAGGGGACTGGAGGAAGAGAGAAAGAGGAAGAAATAAAGAGAAATAAATAAATAGACGTAAATAAATAGAAAGGTAAGGAAAATGATAGGAATGAGAGGGGACAAAACGTAGGAGGGGATGGAGAAGTAAAGGGAGATAAGAAGAGGGAGTGATACTTTAGCAACTACAGAGAAAGGAAAAGAAATGAATGACAAATAAATGTAGGCCTTTTATAATAATTATTATAGAAACTAAACACAGCCCCCCCCCCCCAACACACACACACACATAGGCCTAACACTAACAGGACTATAGGCAGCCATTCGATGATGACAATGCCTTTATGCGTTACGTATTGAAAACGCCCAGTCAGATGTATTTTACACCTGCAAAGCACAAGTCACCCAATTTCGAAAATTGGACGTTGAATGTACACTCTCATGAATATTGATTGGCAACATTTTCCAATATGTCAGCGCTCAAATCGGACACAATAGAACAATAGACCATTCAGTGCGTTGGTTCTATACATCAGTGAAGAATTATGGTATGCCACCGCATACACAGTGGGCATATATGGTACATTGTTATTAGATACTCGGACAAGAATCCAGAATCAAAGGTCTTTTGACAGCAACGGTTGAGTACACGTTCTCTAAACGCTGGACAAATAAACAGATTTGCACTACAGATCTTTGGTTCAGGCCACGCACACAGAATATTAAGTTTACTTCCCAACAAGTATTACAAATGCAGGTGTGTATTAAACATGTTTAAATCCAATTGGAAAATACATAAAAGTACTAACCAATACTTTGCAATAAATATTAAAAATCATATACTACATTAAATTCACTTGTTCCCAGAAAGTATTCTTCATTTATATATATAATTATTCATGCCATCAGTTAATTGTCCCCGTAGTTTATATCAGAGCCTTCAACCATCACACAGGTATTTCGTTATTTTCTATACACCTTTTGCAAACTGGCAGGCGTATATGGAAAATGGTAACTGTATCATAATAGGCCTATGATGTAAAGGTGTTATAAGAAACGAAATAGTAATAATACTAATCAAATCAAGAAGAATATCTAAATCATTCTACTCAAGACATTACACTGGAGGCAGGCCTGTATTATGATTAGGCCTACAGTAAGAAATGTTTAAAGATAATATGTCAGTTGCGCTAAACAAGAAAGTTTTCGTGCTTGGCTGATCCTCAATTGATGAAGGTCATATTGATTTATCGTCTACAGAGATGCCTCCTCTCCTGGCCAATGGTACGTTCAAATCGATCGGTTGGACGTCCAAAGGTCCCATAAACGTATTATAACTTCCATTTGAAATACTTACTCCAGTTGTGGAAGATATAGGTAAAGCCATAATCAGGGCTGTCAACTCTCACGCATTGGCCGTGAGTCTCACGCATTGGGTCACTTTCTCACGGTCTCACGCCAAGGTAGTATAATCTCACGCCCTGCATAATACAGGGGGAGTATGGGTTTCAAAATGATTAACTCTCACCAATTACATTTGAAAAACATACTCCCCCTGGTAGTGTGGATTTTAAATGGAATAGCCTATTGATGCTCACATGTATTGTATAATTGTAACCAAAATCAGTCAGTTGTGCTCAGAAAGTTCACAGGTACTAACAAATAGTAGCTTTAACAATATATTCTTATCTGGATTTGGGAAGAGAAGAGGGTGCAACACCTAATTGGGACATGAAAGAGCTTTGCTTTGGATTGTGTATATGAGGCACGAAGAAAAAAAGAGCATTGTTATATTCCCCTCCAGTAAAATTTCCTGTATAGTTAGTTTGTTGACAATATTATTGTTTATTCTTTTTTTTTCATCATCACCTTTACAAATACCAAAAAATCGCTCATTCTGTTCAATTTTCCAACCAATGAAAGCACTCGTGTAGATTTAAGACAACTTTTCATAGATAGTACACACTAAAAACTACGGGGTTATATTTTCCGTGGTCATTTTGAATTGACCACGTTTGGGGTTGTTTTGACCCTTCAAGGGGGTTGTACTCTTTTAATTTGACCACATTCACGAGGTCATTTTAGCCACGACGAACGTGGTCAAAAATTTAGTGGTCATTTTGCCGATACCATCGCGCATTGATATCAGTTTCAATCTTCCGCTTTGAAAATCTCAATTCATAAATGAGTTTAAACATGAGCTGCAATTAATGTTTGTTGATTAATAAATAAAACTAATTTTTTGACTGAAGTTACCCAATTTGTCAACTTTATAATGACTTGCATTTCGGAACTATTTGCACACACGGTGTGCATCGGCTCACGTGGTCACATCAGCGCCATATTTGTTCTGATTGTGCAGCTCAGCGGATTGTCGTGTGTGCTTGTCTGCATGATGGAATATGAAAAGTTAGTTGAAAAGTGAGACTGCAAGGATGCATAGACCCTTGTCTATGCACGCAGATTCATTCCAATTTCATGCTGTCGTGGCTGGTGTCTTGGCTGCAGTTGTTATAAGCTTATATCATGTAAGCTTATAATATGTGAACTGTCATAGGCGATGACTGACTGATGTGTGTGAGTGTGATACACAGATGCATTTTGCAGTTTGCTGTTTATGTAATGCTTTCTCTGTGCAGAAACACACTTATGTCCTGGTGGGACCAGCATGACCATAGGCCTACTAAAAAATCCAAACAACCCCTAAATGTGGTTATTGAGTAACCCTATAAAACAACCCTTTCAAATGGGTCATTTCATTTGACCCCGAAATGAGGTCATTAAGTAACCCAATAAGGCAACCCTTTTGAAGGGGTCATTTCATTTGACCCCTAAATGTGGTAATATTTTGACCCCAATGGGGTTACTATTTGACCCAAATACGTAGTCATTGCAATGCCCCCGACCAATGGGGTCAAAATGACCCCGTTAGTGGTATGGTGTTTAGTTGATAACTATGCTGGGGTCAAAAATGACCCCGTTTGGGTCATTTTTTGACCCCGTAGTTTTAAGTGTGTAGCAACATTTTTGAAAACACTTTTTTATTTTTGGATCACTCTAAGAAAAAAGGTGTGCTTTTGAAATTCAGGTGTTTATGGTTGGGTGCCTATTTGTCCAATACATTACATTGATACTAACTCAAGTAAGCACATTATGTTACCATGTTGATGTTGTATACTTGCAGTAGGACATGTTCTACTCTGGCATTTGCAATGGTATCCAGTAGTTATGAGATAACTAATTTGTTAATTGGATTTGGATCATATTATAAGCTTACTAAGTTTGTCACACACATGTGGACCATAATGACGACATGATGCATGTGTCATATATACCTGTATCATACAAACTTATATATATACATTACATCATGCATAATGTCTTTATAAACCGATGCCATATAAAGAAATCACTGGCACAAATTGTAGATATATTGTGTCTTGTCTCAAGGCATGAGCCAGGGACTGCCTTTTGAGCAGAGCGAGAGTAATTGCTCTCTATACTGCTCTCCTTAAATCTGATATAGGAGAGTGATTTTTGCTCTCCTTAATTGACCATTCTCTCTTTGCATTCTATTATAAATGCTCTAAACAGCTCTCCTTGAAAGCTTCAGAAGAGCTATTTAATGCTCTCCTGCAAATTCCAAAAGACAGTCCCTATTGAGCTGTAGAGAATGGATCAGTGGGTGTAAGTAATTGCATCACCTGCATACGGACAAATTGCTCTTCTACGCGTGTATGTACACCCCGCAGGATTAGGCCAGTGCATGCGATCCAACGTGGCATTTCTCTCAACTTGAGACGAGACACACTATTTTAAGACATTTGGTTAACTACAAAATAATATGGAAGGTACTTCTTTTTAGAAATTATGTTGGAAGCAGTGTTTTTTTCTGGATTACATTTTAAATTTATTTTAATGCTGACAGCAATTTTCATGTTTGGCAACATGTAGCTGACAAAAACATTTTATTGTCGTAATTTGTTCAGCTATAGACATTTATTCATTTTGTTTTACAAATATTTTTGTCATTACCAAAAAGTAGGGGAAAACAGGTTTTGAGAACATTTGCAAATATAAGTTTTTATCCTGGTTCTATTTACTATAATATTATAAAACCTTATCATGGGCCCTTCCTTGCAATAGTAGAACTAAGCACCATGCTGACTTAAAGTTCATCAAATTGCACTACATAATATTACACGTAGTATTCTTCATTCCATTGATGATATTTAACTTCATCTGAAGCCTGCACAGTCTGCATGGTAGCCCAGAACTAATTACAAGTGCATTCTTAGTTGGTCTTCTCATGTGTAGGCCTATGTGATATGAAAGCTTTGTATATGAAGTCATTCAAAGTTCTGCCTCCACCCTCTGTATAAAGTCTGTTTTAGTCCTCCGCTAATGCATTTTCTGTTTTTTGGCGAAGGGAAAGGAAAGAAGGAACTTAGGAAGAGGATGAATAGAAAAGTTGTTTGCTTCTGTCCAGTCTTGAGTCATGGACCCCTCAGGTGCAGATGACCCCCCGAGTTTTGCTCTCTGGCCCACAATACTCATATACCCAGAGAAAACATGTAACAGTGAATATAGATGCCACCAGTTTAGAACTCTTCCCCCATTGCCCCCCACTAAAAACTTCAAACAAATATTTGCACTTTCTGTTGATTTTACCCCGAAGATTCTCTGTGACACCCCCCCCCCTCCCCCCTCCCCGAAAAAATTCCTGCCACTGATGTTACCCTGTGTGTCTGTGTAAATTAGTCATTTTGACTACAAAACCTCCATCTCTACACCACGTACACTATGTCATGTGTTGAGTAGTTAGAACCCATCAGATTTCTAAACCTGACACAGGTCATGATCCATATCAGATTTGCTATGATAGGCATGTGAGGTCTGCCTCCTATATACATCCCATGATGATGATGTTGTTGAAGAACATCATGCTTAGCCGATTCTGTCACCAAGTGATTCTGAAAATGTGAACAAGTAATCATAGGAGGAAAACAGTTAGCCTAAGAAACTTTGTTCCAGTTTGCAATGGTGGGCCTGACACACACACATTGTAAAGATGGCAATAGAACCATATGGGTGATAAAGTAGGAAACCCAGTTTAGGGCTGGACTATGGTATTCTGTTTTTCTTTAAACCCATTCCTGAACACAATAATTTTCATATATTTATGAGGTATATGTAGCCATATCGGCCCTTTTTATGAAGAATGATTTCAAATGATCAATTGCAGAACCAAGTAAAATGTTTTGAAATTTCAGAAATTTGTGTTGAAAAAAAACCTTTTCGCCAATTTTCAAAAATTGGGGTTTGCCGGGCCTGTTGAAAGAGCTAGTATTGTAATAATGTTTAGTTGAAACATAAAATATCTGAAGTACGTATATTGAATAATGTAAGCATACAGATAAGCATAATTGTTGCATCTAACAGCTATGTACTCTTCCTTGTACAAATATCATCCCACAGACACATCCAGCTAACACACTATCACCAAGTTATGACTGTGTTAGCTATAACACACAAGAATTACATCTTTAAGCTTATAGTGTGTTCAAATCCCCGCTAGGTATCCGTCCACATAGTTGGAATAGTGAGCCAACAAAATATTTAGGGAATCAGAGATTACAATTTAGCCAATATGAAAAGCTGACAAATGTTATCCATGTTAAAATAGCATGTTGGGGAGCAATCGGGAGACATGCATGTGCTGCTGACCTATATCTATTTATTTTTGCAAATTGATAAATTGTAACGTATTTGCTGCTTGAAATTTGTTATAGGAACTTATCTATTCTTGTAGTGTACATCCATTTTGCTTGTGCAGTGGCGTAGCCAGGATTTTGTTTTGGAACCGGGGGGGCCAGCTTGTAAATGTACCGACAGAAATATTTTTTGCCCACGAAAGTTATGATTTGTTGACCCAACATTTTTGTGCATGGTTTGAAAAAGTGAAGAGCAGAAAAAAAAGGACAATAGGCGGTACCAACCTCAGACGAATATAGGTATATTCGTCTCATGTACCAACACAAAAACACCAAATTTTTATGTATAATTCAATTTAATTCACAATTTTTTTTAATTCTCCCTTTCTTCTGTCACCCTGGGTAGCAAAGAGTCTATTGATAACTTGATTTTTTTTTTAACCAACGCCTTCCGTCTACCGACGGCCTTACATGAACCGACGGCCCTGCCCCCCACTGGCTACGTCACTGAGCTTGTGGACATATATATTTGAAAATCAAACTGTAACATACTTGCCCCTTGAATATATTATTATTTATAGCGTTACCTTTTGATCTAATCTTGTAATTGTGTGTTAGGCCTTACTGACATAATTATTTCTATTTTTATTTGCAAATTGAAAAAAATGGTCACATATTTACTACTTGAATGTTCCAGGACAAGGAGTAAAGTTTGTTAGGCTTATAATAGGCAAAAATTATTTGTTTTTTGTTACTGCACACATCAAATTCACTTTAGTGGGCGCCTTTCATGCATTATGCTATACTCGCAACTAGTGTGCTGCTCTCGACTGGGTTCATGTGATTCTGTGATCAACAAGATGTTAATGTTTATATATTATGTTTGGCCAAGCTATATCTAGGCCTGCTGACTGGTCTACTCAATGCACTATGCTAATGCAAAAGATGGTCAACATGGTCAAGAAAGGAGTCAATTATCTGGTTCTTTCTTAAAATATGTTTAAATTCAACATCGTTCGAAGCTCTCAAAATTCTTCGCTATAGCTGGCAAGTGTAGCATAACATTGTTATCTGAATGTGTGATGCTGTTGTTTTTGTTTGAATTTTTTTTTTTTTGGTGTTTATTGGAGTGTTGTGTTTTAACACCCTATACGGTTACACTATTCCAAATAAACATAAACCAAAATCACAAAATCAACAATAAACCAAAATTCTCTTATCAAAGCATACCAATCATAAATAAACAATGGCCAAGGCAAAAATACATCAAAACAGCCCACAACCTTGACATAGTCTCATTTGAGATCTGTTCACACAAAATGAGAGGAAAGTTGCACATTTGTATTTTGAGTTACGTCCAGATTCATATTCTCTGGATCATAACGGCTACGGTGTCATGCTCAGATTTGCTTGAAAATGATACAGAATGTGGAGATTGGCGAAAAAAACTCACCTGCCAATTTTTAATTTTTTCCAAAAGAGCGTTTTTGACTTATGTAATTTTTTGTGATTGGAAAACTCCATAGACTTTGCACACAGCATGTTTTTGGCATGTTGCCAAGTTCTTCAAATCAGCTTAATTTTTGAAAACAAGTAATTTGTTTAAATGTGATTTTCTCTCCTTTATACCCAATGCATAAATCTGTTTTTTAATTTATTTTATTGCAAAATGCTACTTAATAAAGGACAGCAATTTTTTCCAAGATATTGGCCTTAACAAATTAGATATAAAATGGTAATGTTAGTACTTTTTTCAATTTTCTTGACTTTTTCTAGAAACACTAAATTACCTAAATTCTAGAATTTTTTTAGAGCTAACTACAGGTCCAATTTCAACAAACAAGGTGTCATATGAAAGGTAATCAAATTAAAAAAATTCTCTCGCCAGCTTTTTTAAATTAAGTGTTTCTATTTTAAGTTATGGGTGTTTCTAAAATTCCCTAAAATCAAAAATTAAAAAATGTATTTTCTAAAAAATTAAACACTTTATCCAAAAAAGCTGGCGAGACAATTTAGATATTAAGGTTATACACCATCCCTGAAAGTTTGGAAACCATAGCATACTCCATTTAGGGAAAAAAAATTATTATGTGGAAAAATTTAGGTAATTTTCAAAAAATAAAGAAATACATAAGAAATGGTAGAATTTTTATGAAACTCTAAAAATAGATGGAGTGAAGACTTATCTTTAGTTTGTTCTAACTTTTAAATTAATACACAGTTCCAATTTGCTATTGTGGCCATTTTGAAGCTTGATTAGCCGTTCATACTACCTTAAAATGATATAGAACTTGTCAGTGTTGCTCCCTCACTTGGTCTTCAAAAGTCAATATTTCACTGAAGAATTCTTTTGTTTTTTGTTGTTTTAAGACTTGCGCAATGAACCATATCTCCTTTTCTTCGCTGGTGACTTTTTGCTCAGTTTGCGAGAACAAGTCTCATTTATGTTGCATGTAATTCTATATCAGACTGCCATTGACAAGGCTTAAACCCTATGAACCGTTGCTACTACACCAATTACACAGTTTCACCTAACACTTTTAGGATCCCCCAAAAGACAAGATTAGACTCCTTTTGGCTGACCCAATTCTATAGTTTTTTGGCAAGTATTTTTCCAGAAGGTATATTTTGAATGTTTCTTTAAAATATTGTTGTGGATATCAATTAGATACATATGGTGCATAGAGATAAGAAAATTGCCCCATTTTTGGGTGTCATTTCTTAGAATTTGGCAACAAAATGATACAAATCCACATTTTGTTGCATGGGCCTTTTGTATTACCCTGGGGTGTTACCATGGTAACTTAGAGATTTTAAGAGCCACTGACTCTCTATATAATAATTTGTTGACATTTTCAAAGTCTTAAAAATTAATACTACTAAAAAATAAGTTGTTGGAGGAGATTTACACAGTGATTTGTTCTAATGTTGGTTTGTTTGGAGTGGAAATGATCCAAATAACTCATATGTGAACCTGCTGATAGAATGGATTTCAACTATAGTCACATGTTTACTGACATGTCAGGGAGATAAAGTACAAGGTTTGGATCTGGGCCTTTAACTCTTGGTGTCTGTCTGTAGTGTGGAAATGTAAATTCTGCAGCACATTTATTGGACAAAACTTGGTTGGGACACCTGTGGAAAAGCCAACTCTCGTTAAAGTGAATTTCGTTCTTTGAAGGAAATTACGGACTGCTCAAGCACTGTTTGCCGACTTTACTCCTCGACTCTTCCCTCTTTCTATCAATGTTGGAGACTACCATGTTCAACAAAAGCCGGTAATTGCTGAAGAAGAGTCTGAACACTTGTGATGGGTATGAAATGTTACATGCATTCCTGGACATGCATTCTTCTGATTGGCAGCTTTTATTTCTATTTCTCTTTTTTGCTTGTTGCTTGAGAAGCAAGGGAAAGAAGACTGATTTGAAATGTTGAAAATTGAAGTTGAAAATAACAGAGACCATTTCGGTAATTTCTGAACCTGTTGTGAGGAATATTAAGGCTACCTCACCATCTTATTCCTGGAACAGATTACACTTGACCCAGGGTTTATAGGGTGCATAGGTTCAACATGATTGTGAAGGAATAGGCAGTTGAGCTTCAAAGTCAGAGTGTCCTAACAATTTTGGTCAAGTTATAAAAGAACTGCTAATATATTGCAGCATGGAGTTTTGTTGAGAATGGAAGTTGATGCCTGTGCTATGTACATGACCATGTGGAGAATTGTAAGTAGGCCTAGCTTAATTATTTTTAAAACAGGTTTACGAGTACATGAGTAATAATTTTATGTGACCTGTTGCACAAAACCAGAAACATGCTAAGGTGCTGTCTAAGCTGTGATAATTCTTGAAAATATTTTGCAAGTAAACTCTAAAAATATGTGTATGTGACATGGAAGCCAAAGCAGGTATTTTGAGTATAATTATTACCGAATGCAAACATTAGGCTATCATGATTATACTGAAACACCAAAGGTGTAGCAAACTTTGTTTTAAAGTTATGAAGTTTTGTGATGTCAATTGTTTTATAAATTTTATTGTTTTTTAACTCCATATTTTTGCCTTTGTCTCAATTTCAAATTTGCTGCCTTTGGCCTCCGTGGACCAGATCGTGTCACATTTCATCTTTTTAGTGTCTTATGACAATGAAGAAACACAATTCTGACATTAGATTGGTTGGTATTGGTCACATGACCTTTATTAACTATACACTATATATTTGTTTAAATTTAAAGTTTTATGCATTCAAATTCAAATTAGTTATATCACAAATTGAATTACATGATACTGAATCAATCAATTAATTAATTAATCGTGAACTTCTGTGAAAATGGTAATTTTCACATAAATAATTTTTCACACTCTGACATTCTTACTTGGTTTGAATTTCACTAATTACAAAATATTTGTCATAAACTTACGCACCTAAAACTGATCTTTAATTTGTTGAAAACTTGCTCCTTAGAAGCTTAGTCCAGTTAGCTCAATCGATAAGGCGTTTTTTTAGTTAATGTTGGAGGTTTCTGTCTGTACTGACACAATACAGCATGGACAGCAACATACAATTGAAATGGGACTTTACATCTTCCAATTTTGTTTTTAAGTTCTAAATTATCCTAAGTTCTAAATTATCCTAAATTATCCTAATTCACTTTTCAGCTTTTCCTACATATTTCAAATATTTCTATACTTTCGTTGATAGTGCCATTAATAATTTCCCTTTAATGACCGTTTCAAATGGCAAACGCGCAGATAATACATTGATATCCACCTGCAGACGATGCAGCTGTATGATCACAGGGTTGATGTCAATATTCTTATGCGGTAGCAATTTAAACATTTTGCTTCAGTTAACATTGTTCTCATCAGCATGATACCATAGTAGGCAAATTGATGTTCCCATAGCAGACAAATTAGTAATAAAATGATGCCATCATTCAATTGATCCCTATCAGTTGGATGGAAATTGTGAAAATGTACTCAGTAAAGGACTAATTTCATAATAGTAAATGACTACTTGTTGCATGGCAGGTAGCAATGTCAATGACATTTTAAAAGAATGGATAAAAAATGTTGTCTGGGTAGATAGGAGGAATGTTTTGTTTTGAATGTTTTCCAGAACCAGAACCAGAACCCCATCACATGTTATTCATTTACAATGTTGGGTCATTAGGTTATGAGCTAATGTTTTATTAAATAAAATGTGAACATCTTTTAATTACATTGTGGACTACAGAGCCACAATAATATTAATTTGAAATTACCAGCATTTTCATTTGGAAAATACTGCTGTTTAGTATAAACAGTGATTGGAGTGTCCATTGCTCTTTCATTGGTGATTGGGCCAGACTCCTTCATGTAATGTTGCTATAGGGGGATCGCTACACTTCCTCCACAGCGAATCTGTTACCTTCCCAGCATTTCGGTACCCATTTATACACCTGGGTGGAGAGCAGTAATCAAGATGAAGTACTTTACTCAAGGGCACAACACGATGGCGTTGCTGGGGCTCGAACCTGCAACCTTTCGATTATGAGTCGGAGCCCATTCTGCTCGGCCACCATGCTCCCTGTTTACCTGTAACCAAGTATTAGTAAATGGCAAACATGGTGGTGGTGGACTGAGTGGGTTTTGGAAAAATACTCTTCAATTATTGTTTGATGCACACATTCCCCTTAGCCTCACCACCCACCTCGAACTTTATCAGTTTCTTTTGATTGCAATGCCTGAAAAAGGGAGTACGTCTGGTGCATTAAGCAAACAGGTTTTGAAATGACAAAGAGAGCCCATATTGTAATAAACTTAGATTTGTAGTTTGTTAATCACAAATCACATTTTTACATTACATGTTAGGGAATATTACTTAGGCATTAGAATTTCTGGTGTTTTTGTCCAATGTTACAAGTTTTTCCAGCTTTTCTTAAAACAATTTTCATGAATGTGTTTTCTTATGCCTGATTACTAAGATTTAAATACAATTTTAAGAAATTCATTGTGTAATGAAAATTTTGCTTGTTTATGCTTATGATATTGGGAATATTACAATGATTAAAATGAAATAAAGTTCTTAATGACAATTGTACTTATATATCGTTATGATAGGATTCATAGGAATAAGGCTCATTACTGATGAGCCTTTTAAAGGCTTAACATACGATCTTTTTAGATTTTTAGATTTTTCTTTTTTTCTTCCAAAATGATAATATGCAATCATTATGAAAGTTCCCAATACATTTGGACGCGGAAAACATTGGGAATTTGCAAAGAAACAACATCATAAACTTCACCTCTATCACTCGAAACATCTCGCACTATTTGGATTAGGACAGCGAGCGGCCTCAGAGTTAGTCTCCTACGCGGCCAGTTTGGTTACGCTCCCTCCACATGTGGAGGGAGCCTAACCAAACTAGTTTTGTAGGAGACTACGGTTTGCGATCGTGGCCGACATAAAATCATAATCTAAAAAATTATGATTTTATGTCGGACCAACAGAAAATCATCCCGTTTACTACAAATAGGGCGAATTTGACAGTTTGCTCATAGATTTAAGTTAGAACATGTGTAAGTATTACAAATAGGCCCTATGCCAAAAAATCGGGTTTGAAAAAAATAAAGGTAAATACTGAAAAAAGATCGTACATTTTAATGTACAATCTTTAAAAGGCTTTAAATCAAGTGTATTTCATTGACATTTCAATTTCATTTTGAATTTAATAACATTTAGTATAATACATAAAATAATGATGACATGGGGTGCAGTAATATCACGTCTGCAGGTGCAGAGGTATTTAAAACTGATTGTATACTTAGGTTCCTGCTAAGCACGGTACGACACAGGTCAGTTACACCAAACTAAACATTCAAAGTTGATGTCCGCTTCAATGTAATGTGATTTGATTAAGCAAGACAAGTCATTTGTGGCCGAGATTGAACTTGATATATGGCCAAAAGTAGAGGTCAAATTATTTTGTATTTCATTGAATGCAACGTAAAATAGCTATACTGCGCCAATAAAGTATCCTTACACTTGGAAAAATAATCACAATTTCAAAACAGAACAATATGGGGGGAAATTTATTTTTTTAATAGTTGCACTATCTAATCCTGCACATTATGACACCACATTGAATCCAATGTGACCTCAAGAAGTAAAGTTACAAGCAATTGAATAGGCGAAGGTCCCGTTTTAAAAGTGACAAACTGGCCTATACAAAGCGCAAAAAGATTCCAACAAGCGCAACAAAGAGACAACACAGTTTCTTCAATGAAGCGTTATTTAAAGCATTTTTTATTCCAGTTTTTTCTTCTCTGTACTTTCATAACTTTCATTTTATTTGTCAGTTCTTTTGTTTCAGTTTTCTTTTGTTCCTTTTGTTTTAAATTAAAGCCAAACGCATAAATTTGCCATTCACCACTCTCAAACCAGATGTCTAGTCTGTGGAGTTTTGAATAGGCCAGTTTGTCACTTTTAAAACTGGACCTTCATCTAATCAAATGCTTGTAACTTTGCTTCTTGAAGTCACATTGAATTCAACGTGGTGTCATAATGTGCAGAATTAGTTAGTGCATCTGTTAAGAAAACTAATTTACCCCAATATTGTTCAGTTTGGAAATTGTGAATATTTTTCCAAATGTAAGGATACTTTATTGGCGCAGTATAAGAACCTTGTTTGCTGTATTTTGGTGGGTTTTTTTTAACCCTAGCTCCCCAGGGTGGTTTGATCGCAGGTGCCATTTGTTGCCCGGCCCTGGCCCGCTGAAGGGGTAGGCACCCAACCCAAGCTGTTGGGTTTTGTTGGACCGAGGTTGGTTAAGGGTATGGTGGATTGTGGGTGTGGCACCCCGGTGTGCGCCATGTGTGTTGCAAGGGGCAAAAGCAGGTGTTGAGGGGGACTGGGAGGAGCTGTGAGCCAGGGCAGCATTGCTAGCTGTCGGTTATTGTATGATTGGGTGACCAGCTGCCCAAAGTAGCCTCTCCCTGTGTATATACCTCCAAGATCATCGGATTTGCACTATAGATAGAAATATCAACAAAAAAAATTGTGTATTTTGGGGCCAACTTTTTCGGCAGCACTTCAACTCCTCATACCTATACATGTAGTTATTGTTTAACAGACTTAATAAATTATAAATAATTATAAAAGTTTTGTCAAATCCTTCATGCAAAAATAAATAAATAACATTTTATTGTCTTTTTTTTAAAATCTCTACAGGCACTCCAAGATGAACTTGCAAGTCACCGCAAGCAACTTGACAAACTCAATGACGAAGGCCGACGCTTATCTCAGGATGGCGCTAGACCTGTCGTGGAGCCTAATCTCATCCAGCTCAACTCCCATTGGCATGAAATCGAGTCTGATTTCCTTCAGTACCGCAAACCAGTGCATGAGGAGACATTTGTGGAAAGGACCGTCACTGTCGTTGAAGCAACCTTTAATTTCCAGGTAGGCCTTTGTTTTTTATTTGTGATTTTAAGGGATAACATTAAGTTAGGCCCTTAATCAGGGCTGTCAACTCTCACGCATTGGCCGTGAGTCTCACGCATTGGGTCACTTTCTCACGGTCTCACGCCAAGGTAGTATAATCTCACGCCTAGGTAGTAAATCTCACGCAAAAAGCTGGAAATTGAGCAAAATCTCACACATCATCATGAATAATTTGTTGCTCCTACCTCCCCCCGCTTTCACATTCTCGGCGCCGTGGCTCAAATAATTATGGTACAAAATGAACATTGGAGTCGGCAAATCCCGGTACGCCTCTGTCTCACGCCAAGCAATTCCAAAAAGTTGACAGCCCTGCCTTAATGCTATGCCTATCGGTGCCTCGCTGACACTTACTGCAATTTCTATTGACTGGGTTTTATTAGCATCTACAAGGGGAAATGCTATCAGCGAGCTTAGGCTATTTTATAAAAGCGAATTTATAAAATCACTATACAAGCCTTGAAATAAGCGGGCGCGGGGAGCAAATTTACCCTTGTAAAGCCATCAATTGCTCCTGGTCCTTGTAAAATTCACATGAACCAGGAACAATTTTCTAAAATAAATTGCTCCTGGTTACAGTTTTGCACTTGATGCAGTGCTGGTATGCTGTATTGTATATATGCAGAAAAGGATTTAATATTGAAAATTGCTCCTGTTTCTTCAGAAATTGCTCCTGGTTCTTGTAAAATCCCAGTGAACCAGGAGCAATTTTCAAAACAAATTGCTCCTGGTTCCAGTCTGCTTATTTCAAGGCTTGTCACTATATGACCCATGGGCATCACCATACCAAGACCACCAAGTGATAAGGTGATGGACACAATATGCAAACAGAAAGGAACTTGTCAGACAAATATCATCAAGGTTACTAATAATTTACATAGCTACATTTATAGGTAAAGAAATGTGTATCACTTGATGGGAGTGAAATTGTACAAAATAATGCACGCTTATTGAGATGTTGATGCGTCTAATGCACAAACCCCGCAGATGGGAATACATTAGATACATATCTCAGCACAAGGGCACTATTTTGTACAATAAACAAAATTGTTACTAAAAATGTTGGAAAATGCAAGCAAATATAAATGCATCAACCTGCAAGAAAAATGAACGCATTGAAAGTATGGAGAGTATGCACCCCATGCATTATGCACAATACACTCCTGGCATTTTTCAAACATTTGCTCTTGATTGGTTCTTACTATTTAAGAGTGTATGATTATTAGGCCTACACATTTGCAGATACTCAGTACAAATGACCATACATGGTAAAAAAAGTAGGTAATTTTTTGAAATATATTGAAAAAAAAGCACCACAATTTCAAATTTCCAAATTTGTTAGAAAGTTGGTATAAAAAGACCACTTTCAGATTAGAGGCATGTCCCTACCCAAACAAAACTTGAGCACCCCAATAGCATTATTGAAGCAATAATGGTATTCATTATTATAAACTTCCAAATAACTTTTGAATACCTTCAATAGCACTGAATTTTTACCATAACCCTAGCTGTACTCTTACCACCCCTCAACCTAGCCATACACCCAGAACAAAATAGCATCCAAAAGAGCTATACTCTGCCCTGAACCCGGCCCTGAAGCACAATCATATTGTTGAGTGTGCTGGAATATACCTTTTGCTATCTTCAGAAGATAACATTTTTCACTGTCATAGTGGGCAGTGTTTTGGAACATGTAATACTGCCCCCTACAGTTTGAATCTAGTGCTCATGCTTGATGTCTGTGTTTGTGTGTGTGAAAACTTGACCAAATTTGATTGCTTAGATTTTTATGAATTGTAAAAGAAAAGGAATCCATTTGGTTTCTATAAATAAAATAAAGGAAATAACAAGTGTGCTAATGCAATTATATGGTCTGGCTATCTTACGAAAAGTTGTAATTTTATTTTCATGTATTAGAGGAAGTGTTTGTTCATTTATTATTTTTGTTGATTGGTTGATTGATTGATTTGGCATTTTTGTTGATTGATTGATTGATGGATAGATGGTATGATTAATTAGTTATTTGTTTAGTGTTTATTGAAATTTACCATTAGATGACATCTAAAGACCTTGGTAGTACCAAATTATTTGTACTCAATAATGGGAGACTAAATAATGAATAATAAATTGAACTTCAAATTTATGTCCTTTTAAATAATAAAAAATGAATTGAACTTTAAAACTATGACTCTTTTTAGTCCTGCTAACTTTTATTTAGGGGAGCTTGGGACACTTGGAGCACAATATATTTATGTTCATTATCGTTTTTAACTAAAATGTTTTACCTGGTCATTCCATATATATGTTCAATTTTCTTTTCCGTTTCAGGAGTCAATGCCATCAGAGAGCCAGCCACAGCCAGTAGAAGAAGAAGTCATCCAAAAGGAATCCGTCAAACAAGAGGAACAGGAACCGAACCAGCCACCTGCTGTCACTGATACCATCAAGGAGGAGGAGGAGCATAATGTCACTGATTTTGTGGAGGAGGTTAAGAAGATGACTGAGAAGATCGCTGAGATTCAGGAGGAATTTAAATCAAAGGAGTTAAACGGAGGAGCTTTTGATAACTTGTCAGAGCAGGATGATAAGCTTAAGGTAGGTTTTGTGGGGATGATGGTACGGTGTAGAAGGAAGGGTTAGAGTGGGGTTAGAGACACTAAACAATTAAACTGTGTAGACTCTCATTCATCTGGGTATGTTGAAATTAAGATTTAATTTAAATCTGGTCAACCAGACATACCTATTTTATGATGGACAAACCAACGTTGTGACTGAAACCTTCAGTCTTCAGCTGGGTTGTGATGCAAATGACCTTGAGTACTAGTGAAGGTTGTACAATAAGGTACGTGACCTATGAGCTGCACTTTATTCTGCGAGTGTGCACCATTCTCATGATGTTAAGGTTGTTTATTTCAAAGGTTGCGTTGTGTAGCACTACTTTCAGGGTCTGTCGCTGCAGTATACTATCCAGGTGTAAACATACTAACTGGGCAAAGAGGGACTGTTATGTTAGCGATCTCTTGTGCTACGCTCTCGGTTCAAGTCTTAAGTGCCACAGAGTGTGGCTTGGGGGTGGGTTGGTATTTGTGGTCAGTGTGAATGCATGTACAGTCAGATTTGTGAGTTTACCATGTATAGCCTAATCGTCATTTAAAGCTTACATTTTCATCAGCATAGTTTTCGACATGCCTCAGCTTTCTCTTGATATTTAGTGCTTATGGAATTACACACTTTCTAACAAGAAAAATAATATCCAACTTAGCAATGCATATAAGGTAATGAAACTTGGTGGTGGGGACAAAGACTTCCCTTTGATCCAACTAGACTTTGTTTGAAGAAATATGCTTATTTAGTTTAATTTGCATAAGTTATGCATTTTCATTATAACATTAAAGAGAGCATCACCAATTCAAGAAGGACTTTGGCTATGCAAACTGCCGTGTTTGGAGTAGGGGTGAGATTTGAATTACTAGCCTATTTGGCCATTGAATCAAAGTAAAAATGCTCAGGTGGTGTATGGTTGTGAAGGGCTAACAATTTGGCTGAACACAACTTCCTGAGATGATTTACTGTATAATAATAGCAGAGCAGCGTGGCACACTGGTTAAGGTATTTCCCTTTGGTGCGAGAGATCCCGGGTTCAATTCCCTGCAGGACCAAAAAAACAATCTCTGCCCTCCCCATGGTTCATCTGGTAATGACGGGGGAGATGGTCCATGATAAAAGACCTTGTTACAGTCGGTTCCATTCAGGGTAATGCCCGATTGTCGGCTACAATTGCCTATCCTGTAAAAATACCCTGACCAGCTATTTACGGCGACCCCCTTCTCCAGGTCACTTGTGCCTGGCCAAAGTTTCGTCAAGGTTATCTCCTATATTTCAGCTGCTCATGTCTAGATTATGATCGACATAAAAAAATAATAATATTTGATTTTGAACATGGCTTGAAGGGCAAATTATATAAAGCATGGTTGTATTGATCAGAATTATTGTATGGATATAAATTAAAATTGGAACAGCAGTTCTTAAATAATATTATATCTACAGAAACAAAACCCATTTATTTATCCATACAACAATTTATTCATCCATACACAAGAAAAATAAACATAGTATCCCGCTACTGTCACATAGAGTGTTAACCGAAGCCATACTCTTATTTGTTTAATCATTTTTCTGACAACACTGGCAACAAATTTAGTCAGGAAATTAGAATTGTAACACAAACATGGTACAGATGTCACGTTGGTGTACTCTGTCATGTCCATGGGGGAAAGTTGTGCAATATACAGCATCAGGGGTTGCAACAAGGATGTATGTGCGATCAGATGATATAGCTGCCATGGGTAATGGAATCTCTCGCTCATACAAATTTCACTGACTAAATTCACTAAATTTCACAATTTAGAACATGTTTGGTGCTATTTGGCAGCTTACAAATTGAGCAACTTGAAAGTCAAGACGCTGTGGCATACCAATTCCACTGCACTCTCTTGATCGCCATGATGTCACTTGCACTAGCTTGCTTCGTTTTCATTTTTGGCTGTTCCATCTTGCGCCTTCTGACATGAACCAGACAATTAGTGTTGTACTCAGTGGGAAAGATCACAAAACATGTCATTTATTAGGGGAATCAATTTCCAATAATTACAATAGATTAGGCAAATTAGTAGTTCTTTTGAAGATAAGGCAAATTAGTAGATTTCTTTTGAGATGGTGTCCGGCTTTCCGCTTTGACAGAGGTGTGAAATGGTTAAGTGCAATTGATTGAACAAACCCAGATGAGGAACACGGCTCCTCAATGTTATGGATAATAGTACATATGGCAGGTATTACATTTTCATCCAGTTATGCCTTTAGTTTATTTGTAACAAGGTGTCATATCATCAAATCTTTACCCAAGCTAAAATACAGTATCAAGCAGTAAATAACATAGAATATATTGTGTTTTTACCTTGTGAGCTACCTAAGCGCAGAAGGTAGTACCTACAAGTGAATAACATTGCAGATACTGTATGAGGCTGAAACGGTGTATAGATTGAAAAGAGGAAATTCATATAGCATCCCTGTGATGCATCTGATGAAGGTAGCAATGGGATTGCATACATAACAGGTACTCTAGAATGCATGACAGCATAACCAGTGAAATGCCGTTTTCGGGGTTGTTATGGATTAATGCTTATGTGCGATATGAGTTGTGAAGTCACTGGGAGCTAGTGATTATAAGCTGTGAAATCATTTTTACTTTGAGGAGTTATTTTTGTTACTTGATCTGATTCAAATAGGCCTCTAAACTAAAAACAAGCTATTTTAGTAGTTAATATCATCATCAACTTGCACATGTAGTATTAAAATAAAACAAAGCATTCTATTACTGAAATCTCACATTTATGGGCTTTAAAAATGTAAACTTTCATAAGTATTTTATTATTTTGGTGAGATAAATATTTTTTGTTGCTGAAATTTTCACCAAGGTCTTACTTTATGATTTAGTTGCTAATTATCCAATAGATATGATATTTTTATCTTATTATCATATTTTGATCATGTGACTACAAGAACATTTTACAAGCACATATAATCTATATCGAGGGTTGAGAGCCAGAAAGCCTCAACTCACAATCACCTGCTCCCACAAAATGAGCATAAAGTCGCCAGGGCACTAAAAGAAATACAGTCCAATGATCATGACAAAATTCAATAGAAAACAAAAGACATTGATTTAGCATAAGGCAGCCTTTATTTAGTAGGACTTTGGTTTATTCACATGCAGTTTATATGTATGAATTCAAATAACATACGGCAGCCTTTATTAGTAGCACTTTAGTTTATCATGTGCAATGTATGTGTATAAATTCAAACTTGGCATAAGGCAGCCTTTAGTGATACGACTTTGGTTCATTCATGAGGCAAAATATGACTTCCACAGAGTGTTAACTAGATAATGTTCCTCATTCATAACATGTAACTACTAGTCTATGGAGCATCAAGATTACCCGTGGATATTTTTGAGCACAACCCTCGACTGGTTGGTTCGGTTTTTCTTCAATCCTGATAGCATAATAGGTTCCCCTGCATTGGACAGATGCACTCTCTAGGGGCCTCCTCATTGACATACCCCTCTGGCAGTAAACTGGGCATGACAGTTAGTAGCTACTCCCTCCCGTTGGTACAATCTAATTTCACAATAAAGACACTTGCTTACAAATTGCCATATGCTGTGAGTGTGAAGTATGGGATGTGGCTTTGTTCAGGATGTCAATGAGCTCCATTAGTATGGTAACATAATTGATTACAGCATGAAATGGTAAAGTAACAGGTAATCAGCGAACCTCTCACTTGCCCCATTAAACCTAGAGGGTTGTTTCTACCTCTTATGTAGTCTCCACCCAAAACCGTGCATAATTCAAATCAATATTACAATATAGATGCCTGTGTGAAAGATTAGAGTACTTGGAGCGTGGTTCACACATTCACACACATACTTCACTCACTGGTGGGTCGCTCCATTAAAGGATATCATGGGACTTTAACCATGTGATGCACGAAAATACAAAAATGCGGTCTGCATCTCTTACGGGACTACATCTGTATCATCAGCTGGTGTTTTTCGTGATGTTACTTATCAATTTTGTCGGAAATGTTAAAAGAGTGAAGGTGTGATTATACCGCTCCGTAGATTTGAGTTTTAAGTACGGGTGAATAGGACAACAGTGTATTCTCCCCCTCACAGGTAGGTGAAACTGTAACAGAGATTAGTGTGAGATAGTGAGACTGTGTAAGAGATTAGAGGTGTACTTAGGACTTTCATCTGGGGAGCATATAAGTTTCTTGGCGGTGAGGTACGTGATTTGTGATATTCATGTGTGTGTTGCCAAGGTGGTGATGAGCACAGATGATGAGTGAACGTCACAGATGCAGATGGGGATACTGATGAATGTAGGCTGTTGAATTATGCAGTCTTAAAAGACAATGAGAATGGAATATGAATCATTTTATGCAGCCATAAGGAAGGTTTTTTAGACCTGTTTTTTGTTAGTTTCAGTGAGTGATATTAAAATATTCTTACGGTAAATTCTGTAGAGTAATGGTTCAGATAGTGGTATAGCTCTGAGTGTGAGACATTCGATGGGATGGGGTGGGGGGAGTGGGCACTGAGCATGATTGAGAGTACCTGCTATTTTTGAGCAATTTTTGATTTTGATGGGATTTGTCCAAATACTCACTTTTAATTGGAGGGCACATGCCTCCATGCTCTTGATGCTATGTCACTGTTATTATGAGAGGAAAGTCACAATGGCCTCATCCCAATGGCATAGTTCAATAGCCTCAATTGAACAATAATAGTGCAAAATGATGTTTCAAGATGTGAAGTGGTATGTAGGATGAGAATGGGCTATTCCAGTTGAAATCCATACACCCCCTATGGAAGACAAGACTTTAATCTTCCACATAGGGGTGTTAATTTCAAATATGTTTGCCAGAATGGGTGATTCCATTTGAAATCTACAGGGAGATTTAGGTTATGTCTTCCAGAAGGGGTGTTTGGATTTCAACTGGAATAGCCTGCTTATTATTGGCAAACAACATGTTTAGGAATTCTCCACCATTAAGTCTTAAAATGTCACATTGTCATAGTGATAAAAATACACCAGTTACCATGTCAACCATGTTGAAATGCATCAATTTAATTAAAAAAGTCACTTTAGGATAAATTGAACACTTTTTTTAGCATTGTGGACTTGTCACGACTGATTTTTGCTGAATGATGTGTGAGGAAGTGTGGATGAACTACTATGATCAGTGGCGTACCGTGGCCGCCCCTTCCCCGGGGGGGCTGAAGAAAGTCCAATTTTGCCGCCCCTTCCTCAACAGCCCGAAAAGGTTGCCCCAATTTTTTTTACGATCATTTGAAAAAGTGAAGAGAGAAAAAAAAAAGGATTTATAGGCGCTACCGCCCCAAAAGTAACACATTTTGATGTATAGTACAATTTTTCACATTTTCCGCCTTTTTCTTCACTAATTCTTTTTACACCCCTTCTTTTTCTGCCGCCCTCTTTTTGCGCCTTCTTCTTCCCGCCGCCCCTTCGTTCTGGCCGCCCCTGCTTTGACCGGGGGGTGGTGGCACCCCAAAGCCCCCCAAAATATATGCGCATGATGATGACGATAATCAGTATGGTCATATGAAATATTTACTGTAGAAGTGATGATGCAACAGGATTAACTACCATAGCAATAGTAATTTTTGAATATATCGCACTGCACTAGTACGTTCACACAGTACCTCTGCATTGATAGCTCTGCAGAATGGTGAAAGTATTGTTCACTTTTGGTGAAAAGCCCCAAAATTGGCACAGATGTAGCACTTGATATGCTTAACAAATTTGGATAGGGGGCCAATTTAAAATTATTCCAAGATATTCTATAAAATATCCATATCATGCTGATCACTCGCACCTGTAAGATTAGTATCTTTGAAAAGATCGGTATTTTATTCAATGTATGATTGCAGACATACACAGGTATATGGGAGTGATATACCTGCATATAGTGCAGTGCGGTATTATATTCAAAAATTGTTTTAACTTATTGCGATGGTAGTTAATCCTGTTACATCATCACTTCTATGGCGAATAGTGGGCAACATTTAGTTAAAAGAAAGGTCCGTGAAAAAGCACTTTGCTTTCAACTGATGTGTTTCTTTTGAGAATATCTAATGCCTAATAAAGGTTTCTCAAGTTCTATATTATTTCCCCAAAGACTTTTAAAAATAACTCGGAAAGTTTTTCCAAAGTAAGAAAATAATAAAGATTATCAGCAGCCTATTATGTTTTACAGGCCTGGTCCAATTTACAATGTTACTCGTCGATCACAGTGGCTCATTAAGAATGCAGACATTGTAAGCTACAGGTGATCAGGCCTAGTGCATTGTTTTAGAGTTTTCCACTTTCAAAACTGCTAGTTTTCTTACATATGAGCAGTGTCCGAATTAAGAAAATAAAAGGGGTTGTCCCACGGACAACCAGGTTGTAATTTTTGGTTGTCCACCAAAGTTTTTGGTTGTCCGTAAGCTGCCACAATCTGAAACAACTACATGTGACCAATAAAGTGGAGTGAGTGTAGTCAATTTATGAACAATTACTCTTAAATATTTAACAATTCATCAGTTGTGTCAGGTTTGAGCAAACTAACATGCTGAAAAGGTGGCTTTTGACTGTAGATCTTTGGTTGTCCACCGGACAACTAGAGCATTATTTTCGGTTGTCCGGTGCATGTTTTGGTTGTCCCGGGCGAACGGACAACCAAATTTTCGAACACTGCATATGAGCCATTGTGTGACCAATCGCAACAACGTTTTACCTACTGGGGATAACAAAGGGGTAAGGTATGGTGCTATCTACAGAAGATAGCAAAAAGAAAAAGAGTGTGTTCTAGAAAGGATAAGCTTACAGTGCTGGTTTGCTGAAGATTGCAGAAGTGTGAAATTATAGCGATATCAATGATGTGTGACATTGTAAATCAGTTGCGTCAAATTTATAAAAAGTCCTAGGGGAACTTAGAACTTGTGAACCCTTTAGTTTGTTTTGTGTGTTTTTATGTGTTTTTGATAATTTTTTTGTTTGTTTATGTACTTGTTTGTTGTTAGACTATGCAAAAGCTCTCAGTGGCGTGCACAGCACATTGAAAGTGAATTACTGATTTCCCCTGAATGACCAACAAAAGTGGGGGGCCATGTGCCCCCCTGCCCCCCCCCCCTTTGCGCATGCCACTGAAAGCTCTTGAGCCATTTTGAGTTTTTATATATAAAATTTATAGACTTTTTTGTCTTGTCAACTGTTTTAAAATTAAGCAAAGCCTAAAAACTGTTTTGTATATTGAAAAATATTATCCAGAACTTCCGTTTTCAATAATGATCATAAAGTTCTTCAATTACATGATAGATTCAGCCAAATAGATGTATGCCTATACATAATGGAATATATGCAAAGCTGAAACAGTCACCCCATCTCTCACCATCGGAGTCTTCACATTTATAATAAATCAAAAATCCTGCGATCCATGACACTTAGTATGCAAGAAATGTCTTCCCAATGCACTGTCTTAATCAAAATTATGAAATATCAGGAGATATCACCAGCATTAACTGTTTATCGCCTGCGAATTCAGCGCAGTTGTAGCAAATTCCCTTCAAGTATTTACCCTCTGCAAATTACACCATCTGAGGCAAAATCAATGGGGTAATTCTCTTGGGTTTGCTCATCAATCTAGTTAAGAATTCCTTTGACTAGTCTCCTGAGCTGCTACGGAATATAGTTTGCGAACAAACAAGAACTAAAAGGACCATTTAAGAATCAATCAATGCTGGTGTTCCAAACTGGTGGTTGCTATCTGCGAGGAGGAAAAAAAAAAGGAAAAAGCGTTGACTGATGGTAGTTTGGCTGTATATCTTTGTCTGCCTACATGCTGTGGCTACAGCATTCCAGGAGGTTCATGCTAGCTCCAAGGTCTTTTTCTCAAATTACAACTGATATCGATGTTCTCTTTTTTCGATTTTGGACTGGATAGATTTTTGTTGTTGTTTAGTTGTATGGTCAGACTGGCATGGTGTGGTTTGCACGAGTTGGATTACGACAACGAGTGTGGATTATATAAAAAGGAATGATTGCAGCGGTGTGTTGAGGTTAAAAGTATGTTCAGATTTACAAGTGTTGTGACCTTCCATATTCCACAGGTAAGATTGAAACTTACTCAATTCAAAATTCAAAAATTATTGTGAACGCTCTTGATATTACATGAAGTATAATTATGTTGAGGTAACATCAGGGAAGTTTTGAAAGCTAGATAATCGCACGTGATATATATCCTTCAAAAAGAGAGGTACCTCCACACAGCAAGTACTTTTGATTTTTATGCCGAGACTGGATAATATTCCATTTATGAAGACAATTTATTGAATCGCTTTTTCATGCGATACAGCATCAATATTTGGCTTCTTTTTTTTCTAGATCCTTTTTCTAGACAAAAAATAGATCAAATTCATTACCATGGTAATTGCTTATCCTAAAATTGTCATATTGGAGTAATGTGAAATACGACATTAAGTTTGGCAGATAACTAATCATTTTAAGTCAACAGTCATGAAATTGGCTTAGAATTGCGATTACGTTGCGTAAAGAAATGCAGGAAAAGTAAAATGGTATTTTGGGAATAGAAACGCAGGCGTGATATATCGTCCTATCATGCTGTTGCCTTTGGATACTTTTATTGACAGCAAGATAGACTTGTATTATCTGATGAGGCAACTGTACAAACATGACCATGAGGCTGCCGTGAACACAACAACTGCAAGAGCCACGTCTGAATTCCTAAAATGACAGTGTTTCTAGACATTTTAATATTTTGTCAAATATTTTCTTCTTTACTAATACTTAAAACTTAATATCATCTCACTATAGGCCTAAATCAAGTAATGGGAACAGAGGTCCATTGCAATGTCCTTAAAACAAAACGGTAATCTGACGTTTGTGACCAAAGTTTTGTCTAAACTTGTTTAATTCTGCTACAAAGGTAAGCTTTAGTAAGCCGTCATGATGGTTTGACTTTTGCAATCTAGCGAAGTCTAAGCCTTATGGGCAATGGCACTGGCAGGGTAGTTTGGCTGTAATTTGGCCTAATTTCACTGACCCTTACATGTCTGTTGCTATTGGGGTAAAGTGCTTTTCAAATGCAACATGGATGTAAAAGTTAATGCTCTGCGTGCTACATGGATAAGCTTCAACATAAAAACTTCAACATCCACATTTTGAGATATTTAAACAAAATATCAGAGCTCTCTTAAGAACCACTGAACAATACCTAGCTTGTTTGTACTCACTGTAATGCATTTTATATGCTGATTCCAAATATGGTCATGAAAATTTACAATTCAGAATTTTTTGAATTAAAAAAAAAATGGAACTTGTCGTCTGCAGTAGTCACTTGCGTGGAAAGAGTTTTTAAGTAGGCAGAAAGTCAGTGTTGTTAACCTTTTAAGCAGCATACATTTACCTTCTTTTACTTGACTGACATTGACAGATAATTACGGAGTGGTCTTATTAATGTGTTCAACATTGGTTTTGTGTAATGTTTTCTTTGTTAGCGAGGCAAAAATGTTGATGAAAGGGATGGGTTACCCTTAAGTCTAATGGTATTTTATTGTGAGTTTCTTGTTACCCAGCACATATCACCTTTTTTATGCCGTGTCAGAAAGTCATTTTGCAGAAATAATTCATTTATTTTAATTTTTCAGTCTGTTTTCTACTTTTGATAGTGTCTTACATAAACAAATACCTCCTGCATAGAGTTCAACATACGAAATATGCGATAATATATTGACCCGTCATTTTCTTGCCTTCAGTGCTTTGTTCAAGTGGTTACCATTAAAGCCTGATATGTGTGAAATAATGATTGTTTAAAAATAATGAAGAGTAATCACTCTGCAAAATGTATGTGATGGGGAAACTCTATACATCTACTTTTCTTAGCCTTGTGTTGTTAAACCTAATACCTGTATCATATCTTTGAAACGATACAGTTGTGATAATCCATTGTGTACATTTCATCCAAAATTTATCTTTCAAGTTCCTATTTTTACTTAAATATAAGTTGCCAAACTCCACCTTTGCAAGTTGGTGCTTTACATACACTCCCCTTAACCCTAACCCCCTGAGGGCTTTTTGGCGACGGGAAGGGAAAGAAGGAAAGAATAAAGAGAGAAAAGAAGGAAAGAAGTTGTTTGCTCTAGGTGGGATTCAAACCCGAGACCCCTCGCATGCCAAGCACTCGGTCGGCGACACTTTGCCACGGGTCTTGGGCTTCACTGGCCAGCGAAACCGTGCCTATATATCACTTAGGGCGATTGCGTCATCACACCGCATGGGATGCATGCACGAACAGCGCATATACCAAGTAGTATTTTGTAGTATTCAGGCGGGTTAGGGTTAAGGGTACACAAGGTATTGTTGGTCGAAGCAGCCAAAAAATTGATTTTCATTATCTAAATCAATATATTATTGAAAAATAACAACTTTGATGTTTTGCAAAAGTTCATTCTACAAATCATATACTTTGAGAACTTGCTAAATTTATTGTTGTTAATGAGTTTGATAAAAGTGTTGTTGTTTCAGCCCTCTTTACAACATAACTCAAGAACCACAGGACCTGCAAACGGATATCTGTGATATTTGAATTCTTGTACACAGTCGCTATAAAATGATCAATGCAGATTTTTGCCCAAGCTCACTACCATTTGCAAGATGCTGTGAACCACTGCATTGTAATCACAACAGTTTAAAATAGTTGCTAACCTTAAAAACGCAAAGTATAGATGCCTCCTATACCTGACTTCATTTCCATAATGTACTTGATTGAATAAAACAATGATGTTAGTAATTCTATAAGTAACACTAACCTGTTCATCTTAAGTAAATTATATCAGCATAATAAGTAACATTGGTAATTAAGGACCTTGGGAAAAACCTAGAGACATAAAGATGGGCAGGAAAATTCTTTTGAATATCTAAATAACCATTCCACAGTTCTTTTCAAAAGCACATTATTAAAACTGCACCGTTCCATTGAGCTCATACAAAACCATTTGTGCTACATGTATGTGACAATTCAGTTCATTGTACAATGTTTAAATACATGATTGATACATCGAGGATGTATATACAAATAACATATACAAAATGAAAATTAACATCATATTTCTTTTTATAGAGATATATATAGAGTCAGCATATTGCTTTGATGAATGTATATAATGCATGCATAGTGTACGTTTCTACTTTTTCCTTTATTGGCCTTAAGGGCAGTATTGCAGCTTTCTATCATTTCTCAGACGCTCAGTTGAAATAGATCAACGTCGGCAGCTGTTTTGCGAGATGTCACTGAACCTTGGCGATTGTATGACACCATTTTAGCTTTGTGTTCCATGGGATGTACATTTTTTTACAGTGCGAGTATATGTGGAGGCATTTTATCTCTTATGCGTTCTTTGTAATATATAAGTTGTGTGGAATGATGGTAATCTCACTATGGACCACAAGAGCCTCATCCCAATGGCACAGTCCAATAACCTCAATTACATAATCATAGTGCAAAATTTGACCTCAGGTTGAAGTGTATGAGTTTTTGTACACACATTTTCAGAGGTCATTCGTTGGATATACATATGTATTGGGGTTAAAGAACTGTGCCCCTGATAGATGAGTATGTTGTGGATCCTATTCTTAATGGTTTTACATTCAGTGGTCGTCTTTATTTGGCCGTTTCCTGTCACTTTGTAAATTTTGTCTTGTCTGAGTAAGAAATCTGATCAAACTAGTACTGGGCAAAAGATATAACAAATGATGCTTCAATGCCTATTTGATTTTAATTTGTAATTTTATCAAAGATATCTTAGTAGTCTTATATATTTAGCCATTTCCTGTTACTTATGGTAAAATTGTTCTCATCCGAGTAGGAAATCTGATCAAACGGAGACAGGGCAAAAGATGTAAAACATGTTTGAAAGAATTCTAAGACTTGCATCTGTTTCATTCAAACTTATAATGTTTTCAACATATCTGGGGAAAAGATCAGGATGAGTACCATTACAGATGGACAGTGGCAGCAACAGGATATTTTTCAGGGAGGGGGGCATTAATGGGGGGCATATCTGATCTGTGGCATTTTTGGACCCAAAAAGTAGGATTTTTATGATGATTCTTGGTTCTGACTGGGGGACACTGGAGGGCTCAAGATGGGGAGGAAATTCCCAAATGCCCCCCCCCCTGGGGGCCATCACTGCAGTGATGCAATCTGACTTGATCAAGCCAAAGACTGCAATCATGAAATTTGACTTACGGTTGCTGTGAATGTTACTATGAAGTACCAAGGATTCTCGAGTACTAATATACTATAGGATAAGCCACTCGTTTGCGCAATTGAAGTCAGTCATTCAGCCTATTGGCCTTCATGCATGTGATGGCATAGCTGTGTAGGAGTGTATCACCTGTGGAAGAGATGATGCATGTTTACATCATCGTTTCAAAAAAAAAAAAAAATTAAATGGCGAAAAACGGCAAACATTTGGTCGAATCTTTCCATTACTATCATATCGTGAAAAACCAAATAGCTGAGGAGTTAGCTCAATAAGCTAGGAAAATATTCTCTTCGATGACCCCATGACGAGGCTGGCTAAATAAGCTGCATTTTTGCTGGAAAGGGTCCGAATAATTGGCAGTCGATGTGCGCCATCTTGAACAAATTTAGGGTACCAAACTACCAAAACTGTCAATCAATTACTACGGTACCAAACTTGGTACCAAACTCCCTAACAACCATCACTCAAACTGCCGATATGTCAATCAAACTGCTGTAAAGTGACTTCACTTTTTGTACAGGGATTGAATACAAGTGTCACAGCCCTGGAAGTACACTTAACTAATTATCACAAATTTATTTGTTGTGTGTCAAAGATAGGAGCATGTACGTGTTTGGATGCAACTTTTTGACCTTTTGCATGTACAACAGGGTTTCTTATTATAAGTCATGTACGGCCGTGTTGTGCATGTACATCACACCCAGGGCACGCATTTGTGATCACAGAGCGTACCGGAACTCTGAACATTTGTGATACCGAGTTTAGCCTATGTTATACATGTGACCAAATGAGTTGCCTGTCGCTAACATTGATGTTGAGATAAGGCCCGAAGAAGTGTGTCAGTTCTGTAATATATTATTGCTATCAGCAACATGAAAGTAATCATAACTGAGGAACGATAAGTCAAACTAACTGAGCAAGAATGTCAAGTGGATGAAATTGAAAATTGATTTCGTTCAGCAAATGACTCAATTGTATTTCATCATGTCACATAAGATTGCTGTCAATGTTGTACCCACACAGTTATAAGATGTAATGTAGGATGTGCCTTATACCATGTATACAGTCAGGAAATTAACAATGACAATGTACTACATGTAGTTAACATGGAGATGATTGTGAACAGTGTTGATATGAGATGATATGGCCAGGCACCTGTATTAGTTAACACTTTTTTGCCTATATGCAAGGATATATTTTGACTTAGTTAATGATGCAATGACTTGATATAAAGAATTTCATCATATCAAGACCAGTCAAACTTTCTGGACGTTTCAATAGCAGTGATGCTGTTTTGAAGTGCTGTGTGATATCATTACCTGTGCCCACGGGTATCCAAAGTGGTCTATGGACAAAGTTCGCCAACAAACTGTTCACAAACCAAAGAAAGACAATCCCAATAAGACCAAGGGTATGATAGTTAAATCATACGTAGCTGGTGTATCGGAGCAGGTACAGAGATTTCTGCAAAAACACAATGTTGCCACTGCTGTGAGACCCCATTGTATTCGACGTAACCTCCTAGTCCACCCCAAAGACAAGGTACATATCCCATGTCAATCATGTGACAAGTCTTATATTGGTGAGGCCAGTAGACAATTAAGGACCATGTTATCTGAACACATGTAAAAGAAGGCATCTAAACAAAAGCCCGTAAACAGAGATGAGGGGCCTACCAACTCACATCTGTACGATCGTGTGTTGCATAAGAACGTTGACACAGGGAATGATGCTGCTTCAACTCTGAGAGTTACCGGATCAATATCACAAAGCACATAAGTTTTGACTGGCCTTGATGTAATGACATTTTTAATATTATAAACATACTACAGACCTGATGAATTTATTCAAATACTATAACTTAGATTATGCATATTGGGCTGTTCCATTTAAAATCCACACTACCCCTGTGAAAGATTTAGCTGAAGTCTTCCACAGAGGGAGTATGAATTTTGAATAGAATACACATTGGATAACTTCCATTTGAAATACCTACTCCAGTTGTGGAAGATATAGGTAAAGCCATAATACGGGGGGAGTATGGGTTTCAAAATGATTAACTCTGACCAATTATATTTGAAAAACATACTCCTCCTGTGGAATATATTTCCAAAATGGGTTTCAATTTGAATAACCCATTACAATGCCCTATGTGACATTCTTAAAAGCACCAATGTATGTGTGCTCCTATAGAAGACTTAAATAAGTGTGTTAGTTCTTTTATCAGCAACATTTTCAATTTTGTTACAATTTTCAATTTTGTAACATACTATGGGCAACTAAAAATGTCAAATGAAAAAATGAACATTGATTTTGCTCGATAAATGACTCAATTGTATTTTATCTGGTCGTATACATTTGTCAATTTTGTACCCACAGTTACATGATGAATATACATGTAATATAAAATCTACCTTACTGAGTCAGGAAATCAACCATGACAACATACTAGTTGACAAGTAGATGCAATATACTAGCTATAAAACAGCATTGATATGGGATGATTATGAACACTATTTAACATTTATTTGCCCTATATAAGTGTAATTGCAGGAATGAGATTTTGATTTAGTTTAATAATACTAGACTTCTGCATGTTACAGTCCCATATAAACACCTCAAAAAAAGTAACTAACCCCCTTAAATAATGGCCATTATTCAAAAAGGGGCTATTGTATTAAAAATCTGTAAAATGCGTTGGAAGCAGAATTTATTTCTGTGCATTTTGACACATCATTTGATACGATAGCCTAGAAAACAATAATACACCGGTCAATTTAATGTAGTGAGGTCCAGATTTGAAAGTTGCACTTACATACAAATGTTTACAATACAAAAACACTCAGATATCATTACACATATTTCCTTCCATTACACTGAATACAAAATCAATACAATTTACTGCAACTTTCATATCATGGGTTACATTGATTTAAATGTATGCTATGACATAAATATTTAATCAATTGCTACAAATGAGGTGTCAAAATGTGCAGAAATAAATTCTGCTTCCAACGCATTTTACAGATTTGTAATACAATCACCCGTTTTTGAATAATGGTCATTATTTAAGGGGGGTTAGTTACTTCTTTTGAGATGTTTATGTGAACAGTTCATAAGAACTGTGTCAATTTGTTGGTGCTTTCAGCAACTTTATAAAAAATCAAAACCCATAAGTCAAATTTCATTTATATTTCCAGCAGACTAGCTTACTAAAATGACGAAATGAACATTGATTTTTGCTCAATAAATTTTATTTTATTGTGTCACTTGATATAAATCATTGTGTGATGCAAACCAACGGATATGATTGCTGTCAATTTGGTAGCTACATCATTACAAGATTATCCATGACAACATACTAAGAAGAGGGAGAGTGGCTATAACCTTACGAATATTATAAGCAATGCATGTGACCTAATCAAACTTATTTATTTGCCAAAACCAGGCCTTGTCTTATGAGGAGTGCGAGTGTGATCGCACCCTCCGCACTCCATAAATGACCCCAAGGAGTGTGGGGTCACACTGGAACAAATAAAATTGTGTTAATGTGTTGAGGACTGTGATTTTTAGCACTCCTACAGCCAAAAATTATTATCTGAGCAAGGAACTCCTTTAAGGGACTGAGGGAATTGAAGATTAAAATTTTTTTTAACACAATTGCCCCCCCCCCCTTTGTAGTCGCTTAAATTTTTGGAATCCCCGCCCCATGTCTTTCCAATTTTCTCCATTTAAAACTGAACATTCCCTTTTCATGGTTCAGATTTTCTCTTCAAGACTAAAAAATAGGGATTCCCCCCCCAAAAAAACCCACTCCCATTCCCCTGGTGTAAATATTGAACAGTCCCTAAGCAGACATTTCCAAACTTCACATGTGAAAGAAATTATTTAATAAAAAAGTGTCTGTTAAAATTTTCTTCATCTCACTTCAGATGCTTGTCCAAGTCACACAAATATCACTGGAGTGCTTCTGAGATACTACTGCTCAAATTTATTTTGACACAAAGCCATTAATACCTCCTTATTATGGTCTTTTCCAATAATAAAAATCCACAATGTTATTTTACAACAATTTTATGAAAAAGTACAATTTTCTCAAAAAAAGGTATAGCTTTATCTGGAGGACTTAATTAAGTGGCCCTATTTTCAAATTATGATCATTTCAAGTGAGAGATGTCAGGTGGTACTACATTAGAGTCATTTTCATTTATGTTCTTAAGTTGTACTTGATGTCCCTACTGCATTATAGAGTTCACAATGTGGCCTTATTCCTAACTGAATGCATATACTTGGAAAGCCATTTTGTTGAGCGATTATGGATAGTTTATGTATGGCTTACAAATCCCCTGTGTCATGAATTATTGCTGATGGAAGATCAGAAATTGATGATGATTTTGTTTTTATATCGGCAATTTTCAGTTGAAGCGTGTTTCTATTCAATTGTAAGGTAATTAATATGGGCCCTATTAGAGAATAAACGATATAAATTTTTGTTTTTATTATCCTCTACCGTGTGATAGACGACATGTAGGTCCAATATTTTATGGTTGGGTACATATTATTTTAAAAATGAATAAAACTTGCTTACAACTTCACATCTTCCCCACCATTCAAATTATGTTGTGTGATGCTAGGTGGGCATGAGCAAAAATGAAGAACTTGTTTCCAAACCATGTCAAGTCTACAAACACATGTTTCTGATTTACCTGTGTGATATTACAATGGGTTGTGATGCTATAGGTATGGTAATTTCAGTTGGATGCACCATTACAAAGCAAACAGTGGATGGTAATAATACTGTGTGAGGCCTTTTGTTCCCAAATGAGAACAATAGTCTGCATATTGTTAAGCATGCAGCATTCTTGTGGTAAATAATGGCTTGTTGATGGTACAACTCATTGTTGCTAATGTCAAACTTGTCAAAGTAATTGTGATTGTATCACACACGTAAAATGAGAAACATGTGGTTGTGGACTTGACATGGTTCGGAAACAAGCTCTTCAAATATAGAATTCAGCAATGATTGGGGGAACTCATTAACATGACCAAAGTGTCCCAGCACTTTTGACGCTCATTGTACCATATTTGCTTAGCAGTATATAGATATAGTGCCCTCACTATGCGTTTTGTGAATCATTAATAACATCTCATTATTTCGGTGGATTTAACAATGCGCTCAGAGTTTCAGACTCGCGATAAGATTACGTCCTATCTGTCTGGTCAGGAGTCGGGTGAAGTCATAAATCCGATCAATATAGATTAAAATGCATTAGGCCTAAAAAAGTTGTTTGATTGGTGTAACATAAAAATATTAGGGTTGTTAGGTCGCGATTTGTTTAAAGTCATTTTTCTGTTTTCAGACTACTAAATCTTACCTGTTTTTTATTCTAAAAGATGGCGATACACACAGGATATCATGAGCTGGTTAAAAGGCATTTTTTTTAATTTCAAAAGGTCACAAAATAGTTTGTTCCATTTTCTTCCCAAAATATATCAAATTTAAATGGCCTTTTTTCTGCCATCAAAATAAATTAAAAAATTTAGCGTCAGCACTCAGCGGTATATTTAGGGTAGGTTAGGTTATGATATTTTGGGGTCTTGGATTAAATAAATCTAAAACTGTTTTGCACTCAGTTCACAATCGTCTCAGATTCCGTTCTAATCTTTAACATTTAGAGTGAAAAATATTTGTCTCAGGTTTATCTTGCATATCTTCAAATTTTACAATAAAACTATGCATTGATAATGAGTCAATGACCTATATAATTATACATTTACTAATGTGGTTTACGTAGCACAGAACAGAAGTTTATAGATATCTTTGAAACTAATTTGATTTTAGCTCTTAATTAAATCATATAGTTCATTCAACATATGAGGATCCCACTGGTACAAAATCCATGTTGTTTGGCAAAAAATGGGATGAGGATTCTTTCCAACGGAGACATCCTTCGTTAAATACAAGGAATCCTGCTTAAACATGACGACTGTAGCACTAAAGGCATTGACTTTGGAGTAGTCACCCCCAGGGTGTCAATTAAATGTGCTCAAGTGATGGGATTGCCAGGCTCCTAAAAAGCTTTAGCAAATATGAAATTGCTACAATAATATTATTAGGGTTGCCATGGCAATGTGATGTGACATCAGGAATGGGCTGACATGGGTTTGTCACATTTATTTGACCCAGAAATGGAGTCAGGAGGTTTTATTGGATCTTTAAAGATGAAGGGAATGGTGTGATTGAAAGGTTATATATTTAGAATTTGATGGAGAAAATATTTTTTCTTGAGTGTTTGGGAGGGGTGGAATTTAATGGTCTAGTCAGATGTACAAACAAGTTGAGGTGGATCAAATGAAAGATTGATCTTCCTATTGAACGTAGCGAAAATAGAAAAAATGGCAATGAGAAAAGTGCATATTGCTATCTACTAAAGATAGTAAAATGACAAATTACAGTGCCATCTATTGCACTGGTAATAATAAACAAGTGGCAGTATAATGCTGTCTACTGAAGATTCTTAAACACTTGAGAACGTTCCTGCTATCTTATTGGTTCTTACCCGTGTGATATGACACAATGTCACACGGGTCAGCGTGTGTGCAGCGACGCGATACGCGTACTCGCAATTTGAACCAATCGGAGGCGCACTGCAACAACGGGACTGATCGATTTTAAGCCCTAGGTAATTCCTTGTAAAATGTAGAATTTAATTTGATAAAAAATTGTAATACTTATGATATTTTTTATTTGAATTGAAGTGTTTAAGAATGAGAATAAAGGTATTGTTTTAAGCAGCTGTCGTGCATCTATCGTCTCATATAACAGGCGACATCATTATTTTTTGGTGTAAAAACAACTCAGCTCCGCCTCGTTGTTTTACTTAAAATAATGATGTCGCCCGTGTTATATGAGACGATAGATGCACTCCAGGGGCTAAAAACAATACCTTTATTCTCTAATAGTAAAATGACAAAAGGTGGCAAAAGGTGAAGTGCATTGCTATCTGCCAAAGATATCAAAAGGTCAAAGTGTATTACTATCTAGACAGAAGATACTCAAACTGAAAGTGTGTTGCTACAGCAAAAAGGTGGGAGTGTATTGCTATCTACTGAAGAATTCCAAAAATATGGAAGTGTATTGCTATCTACTGAAGACATTAAAAGAAGAAAGTATATAACAGTGCTATCTTCAGGAGAAAGCTATAGCTATCTGCCAAAGATATGAAAAGGTGAAAAATATTTACAGAAGTAGTAGAAACAATCTATACAAAAGATTGCAAAGGGGAATGCATATTGCATATCTACTGAAGATAGCAAAGAGAAAAAGCATTGCTATCTACTGAAGATAGCAAAGAGAAAAAGCATTGCTATCTACTGAAGAAAGCAATATGTGAAAGTGTATTGCTATCTACTGAAAATAGCAATATGTTGAAGTATTTTGTTATCTACTGAAGATAGCAAAATATGTAGTTTTCCTACTGAGGGTAGCAAATGAGTGAATGTATGGTGCTATCTACAGAAGATAGCAAAAAAGACAACAGTGTGTTCTAGAAAGGATGAACCTAGTGCTGTCTACTGAAGATTGCAGAAGGGTGAAAGTGTAGTGCTATCTCCTGAGGATAGCAAAATGATGACAGCCTATGGTATGTAGACAATGGCAAAAAGGATGAAAAATAGCATGAAAGGATAGTACTGAATTGAAAATGGCAAAACGTGCAAGTGTAGTGCTATCTACTGAAGATATAGTAAAAGCACAGTGTGTAGCGCTATCCACTGAAGACTGAAGATAGCAAGAGGTGAGAATGTACTGCTGTTTATCAAAGATAGCAAAATAGGGGAAAGTGTATAATTTGGTATCTACTGAAAAAGGATGAAAGTGTATTGCCATCTACCGAAAATAGCAAAGATAGAAGGGTGAAAGCATAGTGCTATCTACTGAAGATAGCAAAATGATGGCAGCCTGTTGGTATCAATAGGAAAAAGGATGAGAAATAGCATGACAGGATAGTGCTGAACTGAATATGGCAAAAGGTACATGTATAGTGCTATCTACTGAAGATAGTAAAAGCACAATGTAATAGTGATATCTTCAAGAGAAAGCTATAGCTATCTGCCAAAGATATGAAAAGGTGAAAATAATTACAGAAGTAACAGAAACAATTTACAGAAGATAGCAAAAGGGAAATGCATATTGCTATCTACTGAAGATGAAGATAGCAAGAGGTGAGAATGTACTGCTGTTTACAAAAGATAGCAAAAAATTAAAGTGTATAATTTGGTATCTACTGAAGATGGATGAAAGGTGAAAGTGTGTTGCCATCTACCGAAGATAGCAAAAGGTTGTGTGATGTCGATTGCAAAGAAAATATTTTGAAATTTACTGATGATAGCAAGAACATTGTTGCAAGATATTAGTTGTGTGTTGTTATTTGAACTCTAATTGACCTTCTGTTTTAGCCTGCATGATTGAGCATTTTGAACCTCCCTACTGACAAGAGTGTCAAAGCTTAATTAACACATCACTATAACCTGTACCAAAGTCTTCACATAGCATATGATTCAACATTAGATGAGTGAACTTTGTCTCGGAGAGTTGTAGTAATTTGTAATGAAGATTCACAGATGAAGATGATTTTGAAATTAATGCAATTTTGTGAGCAGCAATTTAAATGATTGAGTGTATTATGGCAGATTTATGACACCATTATAACCTTTAACTCTTAAATTTTGAAGGGGCTCATGGTTTAATATCCATCCTAGACAGCAGATTTTTATCAAAGTGATACAACATAAGAACCAACACATTAAAAGGGCATTTCGTGATACACAGCCTCATCCCCCACTTTTCTTTAAAAAAGTTGTGATTTTTATACCACTGGAAACCTCTAGCTACATCATGTTTATGTACAAAATATTTCTTGCAGATTAATTTGTTTGGCAAAGTATCGTGAATTACGATCTGGTACACCAGAACGAAATTATAACACTGGTCTATGGAGCAGTGTAATACACATAATCATGCATAACTCACAAACGCAAAATCAGAATCAACTGAAATTTTGGGAATAAGCTTTTTTAGTTGATATCCTCTGAAAAATATCATAAAAAGAGGATGCTAGGATCACAAAATACTGAAAATTCATCAGTTTCTTCATGCTATCTGGAATATGTAAATATAAAGAATATCTCAAATATCAAACTTCTTTATTGCCTTTTTCTACTTCTTTGTTTCAAAGTCAGTTTTTGTCCAGAGATTTTTTGTTTTGTTTAATGCAGGAAAAGTAGACGAAGCAAAATCTAATGTAGATCAAAAAAAAAAAAAACGGAAGATGTCATACCGAGGGTAAATGACATTTAAATAATTATAAACGCCTTCATACTAATTTTGTTTGACGGTTATTAAATACATCAAAGCATGCTCTTCAGAAAGCAAAGTTCACTATCTACTACTACTATTACTAATGAGGTCAATGCACTTGTGAGGTGAAAATACTACGGATATGAGTCTGTATGTTATTGCAAGGTATTTGGACTGCAGGCAAGACTCTCGTAGATTAGTGAATCGACTGATTGTCAAAATTTTGACATCGTTAAATCAGGAGACACGGCTCGCGATATACTGCTACAATTATAGGAGAATATATTCATATTTGCAACAATTTTCTTTAATGAATTGCAAAAACATTTGAAATTTTACCAGCAAGAGGTTCTTACTCATTTAAGCTACCCCCTTTAAAGCTATATATACAGTGAATGCATTGCACAATTTGTTGCATGTACATTTTATGAGCTACAAGCATTTACAAAAATTTTGCAAAATTAAAAATTACGTTCCTTCACGTGACAGAGATTGCCGGATGTGCAAGTCAGAGACTCAAGCAAATTAATAGATAATAAATTGAAGAGAATACAGGGGTCGACCAATCATGGAGTAATTCTTTTTTTGTATAGTGCATTTGCCAGACTTTGTGGTAGGGTTGGTGACTGCAGGCAGTCTGTGATACAGCAACGTAAGAGGGGTTTTAGGGAAGAGAAATTGGATTTGTCGGCGATGACCTCGCATGGAAATGTCAGCCTTTTGGGGGGAACACGCTCTAGGGGATTAATGTTGCGCCATGTAGCTATTCTTTCTCCCGGATGCTCTTTTTCTATAACACTAATAGGGCACAATCAGCGCTTGATTATTTTAATTCAATAATATCGGTCTTACGAAAAAGATAAGATGTAACTAGGGTAGGTGGATCGTCATGGCAACGGGGTTAAGATATACCAACGTTTGCCTCCCGAGCATGGTGGGTAACGGATTAATTTTCAGGATAAAAAGGTTCAGCGGGCGAAAAAAAAAAAGTGCATAACTATGGCAGGTGAATGAAGCGATAGGATATAACCAGAAAGAGGACCCTTGAAATGCAAACTTTAACCCCTCATCCCAAGTAAGGAATTCAAGACAAAAACATTGTATTTTCGTACAAAATTTTGAAAGTTTCAGAATTTGCTATTTTCATTACAATATTTAGATTCGTCTTGAAAAATGCATTCAAATGAGTACAAACATGCCTAGTATTGGTTCAGTCATTCTGTAGGGAGACGAGCTTAATTTAGGAAAATTTACAAAATTTTCTGACTTAGCCACAAGTAGCCATATAATACAGCTGCACACAACATACTAATTTTGAGACTGTCACTCGGTGAATTGATGTTTAGAAAAGGGTGTTTTTGTACAAAGTGTCGGGTACTTGATAAAATGTCATGAATGTTGTTTGAAGAGCTTGTGTTATGGATTAGGTACTTAAAAGGTGTTACATTCGGGCCAGATTTGTATAAATATTACACAATTTCTACTTTAAAAGTTGTTCATTTTGTGAGGATTTCAATTTTGTGACATTTCTGAGGTGCCTCAAGTTGGAAGGAGAACTACGGCAAAATGGGCCCTATATAAGGAGATTTTGTAGTATACAGGTCCAGAGCATTGTGTAGCTGTTGAAAATCAATTGAAAGTTGACTAAAGGAATTGTTTTACCGTAAGAAACAATGATAGGTGCGCAGTACTTTGTGTTAATACAGTGACCCTAGCACAATGCGACCTGCATCTCCCTCAACAAGTTTTTGCATGTTTGTTAAAACATCTAACCTTTCTTTTGCTCTCTTCAGGAGCCTAATTTGTCCGCACTTTTGTGAATTGAAATGTGATTGGAACTGCAATATTAGAATTAGGTTGCCATTGGGCTATTCCAGTTGAAATCCACACTACCCCTGTTGAAGATTTTGGAAATATCTTCCGCAGAGGGAGTATGTTTTTCAAATGTAACTGGTCAGGGTTAATAATTTTGAAACCTATACTCCCCCTGTATTATCGCTTTACCTATATCTTCCACAACTGGTATGAGTATTTTAAATGGAAGTTACCCAATTGTCTATTGTATTCAAAACTCATACTCCCTCTATGGAGGATTTTTAACTAAATCTTCCACAGGGGTAGTGTGGATTTTAAATGGAATAGTCCATTATGATTGGATATCCAACTAGCCAAGAAATATGGGAGTCAAAGTGGGCTATTCCATACAAAATCCATACTACCCCTATGGACGATTTTGGAAATATCTTCCACAGGGAGAGTGTGAATTTCAAATGAAATAAACATTATTTAAATATCATTTTGTTATGGAGTGTGGTCTATACAATGAACAACGTTTGCACTTCCTTTCTGACATGAATAAGATGTTACACTGTAATGATATGTCATTGAATGACATATTCTTGTTGATTATGGGTGCTTCAGATTATGATGTTCTGAAAATAGTAACCAATTTCGTTCAATCATGTTTTGATGTTAGATCTGGTAAAGTATGAGTATTTCTTGAGATATTTACTTCTTATAGTTTATATAGGTCTATTGTACAAGTTTGTGTTATTGTCTTAATTGTTGATTATACCATAATGTTTGGTGATTGTCAATAAACTCTTCTTCTAAACAAGTCAATATCTTGAAAATTACGGTATATATTTAGTTCTCTGGGTTGATAGGATGAACCAATTTTAATCTTTACCCATAGTAGCCAGTGCACAATATCTTCTTCTTGTTTTCTTGGGTTTCCCTGCATAAATGGGTTAAACAAATAATGTGAGAAATGGGAATCAGTTTCAAATAAAACAAAGAATATACAAACAAAGATCCAAGTCAAAATAATGTGAGGATCGGTTCAAATTAAAACAAAGAAACAAAAACAGATGCAAAGTCAGAATGGAAAATATGAGGATCAGTTTAAAATAAAACAAAGAAATATAAAATTGCAAAGGACATCACCTTATAAGCCAGTTACAATCGATATTCATCTAAATGCTAAGCTTTGAATTTCAAGTACAGAAATCTCATAGCATTTGCTGATTTGTTTTAAATTAGACCGTTGTGATGTGATGGTGCAAAATGAGTCGTATATCGGTCAAATTGATTTTGAGATATAAGTAATAAAAGTAGCTCCTCTCTATTGTATTTCATTGTTTTTGAGCAGCATAGAATTTATAATATCTTAAGAAGTATATGTCCAATTTTCATGTTTTTTCGGCATATTGTAGACTAGAAAATAGGCGCTATTATTAAAGTACAAACAGAAAATTGGTTTTACCGGACAAAAGATCCATTTTGATTGATGGAACCACATCTCTCCGACTCTTGTTATCTCTCTGTCTCTGTTTGAAAATTGGATTCCAATTTTCTTGGTGCATAGCTGTTAACCCCATGGGCACTACTGCCTTTCTTAACTTGCTCCTGATTGGTCAATTACATGATATACTCATCTCAGTTACCAATCAAAATGGAGCTTTTAGATCTCTTAGCAATTTTAAGCTTAATCCCCTTCAACCCTACTGACTATTCTTAGTTTCTTACCATGTCTCTGATTGGCTCAACTCATGACAAAGCCCTCCTTGAAACCAATCAAAATAGTTGTTAGAGCTTGATAATTCTGCCGGTAGTAAGTGCCCCTGGGGTTAATCAGTGTGGCGGTGAACATGTGAGAATATCGGGAGTGAATAGGAATTATTTATCATATGTGATGTCATGTGAATTGGGCGACTTGTTACTGACATATTTTGATATTATAAAGTTGAATGAAATGAATGGTTTTGTGCAATTCAAGCATACGGGTTATGGTACAACAAATTCATTTTTCGAAGTAAAGAAAGAAGAATTTGTTGTACCGTATTTATCAAGTCCCCCTGTTCAATGCACTTCATTGTGTGTTTGTTTTTATTTATATTTCAACTTAGTTTAATTTAGTATTTTGTCCCTATTGCATGGGTCATTTTTGTTTGTTAACCCCCTGGACACTACTGGTCGTCTAACAGCATTTCTGATTGGTTGATAACTTGAAATGCTCATTTCAATTGCCAATCATGACTAGGCTTTAAACTATTTATGGTCAAACTTGCATTTGCAGATGATCTAATTAATACCCTGCTTGATTGGTTCAAAATTGGACACAAGATTCATTTTGGCCAATCGGCTTGACTCTGATGGCTGAGATGGAAGACAGGTGTCTATACCTTGTCATGTGCCTCATTTTGGCCCAATGACTTGAGGTCCATTGTATTAATGTCCAGTCACATACTTCATGTCACTTCATCCATGAATGTCCACTAATAGAATACCACTTACATATGTCTAGTAATGTAGGACAGAGGTCATAGATTCAATTTGTGTATAAGAACATTTTATAATACCTGTATCAATTTTCCTGTCAGTATTTTTACTGTTTACCGGAACAAAATAATAATCCACCAAATGAATGACTTAAATAACTAATTTTCCTCCAAGTGACGTGAAATTTGTTTTGTCATATTAAAATATGTTTGTTGTACAGAATAATCCCATAATGCCCTTTGAACATTTTGTTAAAACACTAACCATAATTCTAACCCTTAACTTAAAACATCTTTGTACAAAAACTATACCCAATACAGCACTGCAAATAGATTTTAAGTCATAATGTATGATTTCCATCAAATCTTAAATGTGCCAAAAAGCAGGTTTGAAATTTTAAAAAAATTAACCAATTTCATATTATAAGATCATACATTATGGCTTTAATAGTTGCACAACATTTAGTGTTATTTCTTCGCACCATAATCAGCTATGAATATCATATAGTATGATACACTTGATGTTTTGAACTTGATAATGCACAAGGCATAATGTGCTTTTTGTGTTACATTTCTTTTAAATGGTCTTGAATATTGACTTCCAACTAGGTTTAAGGCCATGGTGGCTTGATTTTTGAGAAAATGCCATTTTTGTTGTCAGTTATGTGTGATGTGATCAAGCTAGTCCTTTTTGGTAATATTGATTTGGAGGTACCGAAATAAAGCTCTGAAAGAGGGCACATACATTGAAATTGAAAACTGAATTTTGTTTTTGTTCGACAAGTAACTCATATTGCTTAGCGCATCACATAATATAGAATATAGCTTATACTCAATACAATAACCATCAAATTGGCTATTCCACTTGAAATTCACACTACCCCTGTAGAAGATTTTGGAAACATCTTCCACAGGGGGAGTATGTAACTGGTCAGGGTTAATCATTTTGAAACCCATGTATTATACACCCCCTGTATTATGGCCTTACCTATATCGTCCACAACTGGAGTAAGTATTTTAAACGGAAGTTACCCAATTGTCTATTCTATTTGAAACTTATACTCCCTCTGTGGAAGACTTAAGCTAAATCTTCCACAGGGGGAGTGTGGATATTAAATGGAATTGCACAATTGACAAAATATACACCTACAATATATTAACAAGAGAAATCTTAAATGTCAGAGATAATACCTTCTTCATTACATTTCCGATTCACATTCACTAAGATCCACAAAATGTCATCTATCAGGGCACAGTTATTTAACCCCAATACATGTGCAAATTCATTGAATGACCTTTAGAAATGTGGGTACTGAAACTCATACTCTGCAACTTGAGGTCAAATTTTGCACCATGATTGTTTAATTGAGGTTATTGAACTATGCCATTGGGATGAGGCTATTGTGGTTCATAGTGATTCGCTTCTTATATTACAATTATGATTCCTATTCTGTATGATTTATATATACCTGATATGCTAACTACTTTAGCAGATGTATTTCTGTATTGTAGGTAATGTCATGTTCTAGTAACATTAGTACTGTGTGGAGCAGTAATGAGCTGGTTTGTCATCTTTTTTCGGATGTACATGACAACCATTTGTTTCATGGTTTCATAATGAAATTGATTGAAACTTTAAGATAATTCTTTCAGAACTAAAATAAAATAAAAAAGGGGTTTAATTTCAACAATTTTGTGATATTTGTTCAATCACTAGTGCCATTTGTCTTTTTGGATTTTGTTTGTTTTAAATGGTCGTTCCATGCACAAACACACTTCAATCCTGGTGAGACCAGGTTTTGACAACAAAATGTTTAAAGCCAGGGTTGGCTTAAAGGATGAAAACTGGGGGACAAAATGACCATTATAAATTAATGTGCATCATCTTAATATTGTACATGTGTCATTGTTCTTAAGATCAGTGTTTTACCCAGAGGATGAATAATTGGGGGGGGGGGGGTGTTAGCCACTGGGTTTCTGAAAAATCATGCCAAATCAAGCTAGTTTGAGCATATTTCAGCCACTCTAGCCCCTAGGTGCACTCTGAGCCCTACGGGGATAGCTGGTTTCTAGGCACGCCTCTTAAGATGTTCTTGCATACTCAACAAACAATTTTAGCTGTCATTAACAGTTCACATGTAGTTACATGTAGTTCTACCATGAGATTTAAGTATGTCATGTGTGTCTTAAAATTTACAAGAATGACAACCAACAAATTTCATTTGACTACCTACTACGTTGGTCACAGTCTGGTACATGCATCAACAATTGCGTCTATGCAAGACTCAATTGGTTTGTATTAAGTATACGTGCGGAGAGAACTGTAGCGAAAATATTGCACAGCAGATATTGTTTAGAAGTCCTGCATGTACCAGCGGACCCTATGGCAGAGGAGTCGTGAGTGATAATATTGCATGGCAGATATTCATAGTTGAGCCGGGGCAGGTTAGCTAGCGAGTCAATTTGTGGAAGTTGAGTATTGAGGTCGGTGGACATGGGGTACAGTATTAGGTGTTGAGTTGCATGCTGCAATGTTTATTACATTAGAACATTAGTACGTACTGTATATAACACAATATGGCTACTGTCCTGTGTCTGGCTTGAAAGTGTAATGTAATTGTAAAGTCATTGCAACTGTTTCAATAAGACACAAAGGAACTTGGTAATGGTTGTAACTAAGTGCTACATTGAAATGTTCCAGCTAAGGTGACGAAAAAAGAAAACCCTGTTCTACGGGCCCGACCGACCCAGATTTTGAATAAATTGGGGAAAAAAATTTCCTGTACAAATGAATACCGACCCAAATTTTGACAATTTCAGGAACAAAATTTTTTGTTTGTATTTTCCAAAATTGCAAATAATTACAGATTTTGATGATTTTTTGGGTCATTTCAAAAAAACAAAACAAAAAAAAGCCCGACCGACCGACCCTACTTGAAAGGTCCGTCCGCCCGTAGAACAGGTTTTCTTTGTTTCGTCGCCTAAGTCCGCCCGTAGAACAGGTTTTCTTTGTTTCGTCACCTAAGTTCAATATAGTTATTTATCTTAGGCAATTGAAACAAATTAGTTCGATCTTTCGATCGACCATCAATGCTTAGTCGATCCTTATTATTTTTGAAATTAATTAATTGACTATTGTTAATTGTGATACTATGTATTGATATTGACCAATATAAATGTAGCATTAATTAGATGTTCATTAACTCTCTTCACTCTCTGCAGACGACATGTTTCAATTTTTTTTTAATTCAAAAATTTCAGAAATGCAAATTTTATGACCATATTTGGAATCAGCATGAAAAATGCATTAAAATGAGTACAAACAAGCCTAGTATTGGTTCAGTAGTTCTTAAGATAGCTCTTGATATTTCAACAAAAAATCTCAAAACTTTTTATGTTGAGGCCTATGGCTAGCACGCAGAGCATTAATAACAAGCATCAAAGCAGCATCAATGGTTGATGCAAAGATCATACAAATTTGGTTCTGGTGCCTTAGTGTAATTTGTGACATGATCAAGGGGAATTAGTCGGATGTCGCTAATATTGTTTTTGAGATATTGGCAAAAACAGTGTTCAAATTCTTTTGTTATATATTGTTTTCAGCCATTGATAAATTGCTCATAACTTGGTAACCAGATGTCCAATTTTGATGGGGTTTGCATCAAAATGTAGCATTTGTAAACTGCCAGAACATGATGTAAAAAACTTCTATTTGAAAATTGCCGACATGTGACTCATTCCTCTTGATCCTGTCACATTTAGAGATTCTATTTTGTTATTATTTTCGTTGTCATTCTCTAGTTCCTTAGGACCAATTTCTCACATGGTGGTGTGAAATTGAGCTATAGCCTGAGAGGGAACATTGACAAACTTGTTACGTGACTTGTCCAAAAGGTTCTTGGAATTGGGCTATTTCATTAAAAATCCACACTACCCCTGTGGAAGATTTAGCTCAAGTCTTCCACGGAGGGAGTGTGAGTTTCGAATGGAATAGACAATTAGATAGCTTCTATTTGAAATACTCACTCCAGTTGTGGAAGATAAAGGTAAAGCCATAATACAGGGGGAGTATGAGTTTCAAAATAATTAACCCTGACCAAATATATTTGAAAAACATACTCCCCCTATGGAACATATTTCCAAAATTCTTCCACAGGGGTAGTGTGGATTTTAAATGGAATAACCCATTTTTGTGAGATTCACAGGCTCTTAAAGGTACTGAAAGTACTTTTAAATGGGACCAATAATTGTGACACTGATCGCTGTGTGTGATAAAAAAAATATGATAAATGAATTATTACCCTTTCCAGGAAATTTGCAGAAAGACGATTGTGGCACCGTTTCTGGGATTTTCGATATATTTTCAAAATAGGGATATTTTCCACCTTGTTCTGGAACATGTTTTCAAACTTTGATTTAATTTGCTATTTAGTAGTTCCTGTTCTTTCACCGCAGGACTCCTAGAAAAAGGTTCGACGTATAACCTACAAAGGTTTTTGAGCTGTCATGTATATATGTATGTAGAATTTAAATTGTTTTATGGAGAACTTCTATGAAGAACTCAAAAGGGTTTTGCAAAGGCCAGAAATATATACAAAGACCTGAAAAATGTTCTGTACTGCTAGAACATACAGAAAGAACCAAATTATTGCAAGAGTCCTACACATAGGACAGCTGCAGAACCCTTTTTTTCTAAGAGTGAAGGATCATAGTTTTGCTTGTGAGCATGGGAACGTAACTAAAATCAAATTGCTTTTTTCTTCTTCATGTGAGAACATTTGATATGCAGAGGTGATGCACATGTACAGAGCAACATTTAGTGCCGTGCAAAATTGCTTAGCGAAGCTTAAAAGTGGTCTTCGATTGAATTCCGCTACAAATCCAGGTGTGCTCCTGGAACAAAAATGGCCGCTAGGCATATAGTTCATACCGCGTATCCATTCTAGTAGTTAATCGGGTAGAATAATTATTTTGGGTGCTGGGGTGGGTAAGAGGAGGTGCCAAATTGAACAGGGTTGGTTGAGGCTATTTATACTGCCTTGGTAAATATTTATTGAAATGAAGGATTTTGGATATGATATGTGAAATTGACAGAGTAAAGTGGAATTGAGACGAAATTGAGAATATGTGGCATTTATATGAGCATTTTGTGGGCGTGTGAATGGCTGAAATGTTTGCTTTTTATTAGGATAAATATAAGTAGGCATTTGATGGTTTGTGATGATTTAAGGATACAATTTCCCCTGACATTTTGTGATGATAATAACGATAGAATTGTATTCCTCCTAAAACATATCAGTTGCCAAACTTAATAAACCACACGACATCCTTAATAATCTGTATCTCATTTTTATTTAAAAATTAATTGAAATTTGTTCATGTTAATGAAAATCGGTAAATCTATAAATGGATTTATGTATAATTTTATGATATTATTTTTCAAAGCATCTGAAAATGTAATCAAAATGGGTTATTTATCATAGATTGTTTTTTCATCTCGTGTAATTTTTAGCAGAACTGAGATGTCTGGAAGGTGAATTTTAACCCTTTGAGAGCTACCTGCCGATTGGCCAAAAAGAAGTTTTCATTATCAATTGGACCAATCAGCAACATTGTTAGAATAATTTCACCACACAAAAAATTGGGGTGAATTATTCGCAAAACTCCATTCTGATTGGTCACCAATGAATGGCAATGTTAGATCAAGAAGTGCTCAGGGGGTTAAATTAAGCACACAACAGTATAACCGTCTTTGTACCTGTAGTATGAACAGTAATGTTCAGTTCACAATGTCTTAAAAATATTCATTTTTTGTCAGTATATAAATTTGTATGAAACATCCTTCATCTACACGATGTCTTCAAATGAGTACAAACGTGCCCGCTATTTGCTTCTTTGCACTAGTTAAACCATTATATTTCTGTGATAGGAGAATAGTCTTGATGTTTTTATAAGGAAACTTTAGCTGTACGCAATGTATTAAAAACAATGGCAGCCATTACTTCCATCGTTTCCTGCACAAAGGTGCAATTTGTTTGAAGCAAGGGGATAATTTGACAAAATTGGAATGTGAAAGCTATGGAATCCTCATGCGACTATTTAGCATACATTTATGTGATCTATTAACACTTGTTTATCACAGGTGGATTCAAGGTGTACCCACAATGCATTGTGGTTCAGAAGCAGCTTGTATTAATGAAAAGTACCAAATTGCTATCTTCGGTAGATAGCAAAGATTGCATTAATAAAAGTACCAAATTGCTATCTTCAGTAGATAGTAAAGCTTGCATTAATGAAAAGTACTAAATTGCTATCTTCAGTAGCAAACCGTGCATTAATAAAAGTACCAAATTGCTATCTTCGGTAGATAGCAAAGCTTGTATTAATGAAAAGTGCCAACTTGCTATTTTCAGTAGATAACAATGCTTGTATTAATGAAAAGTATGAGGTTGCTATCTTCAGTAAATAGCAAAGCTTGTATTAATGAAAAGTACCAAATTGCTATTTTCAGATGATAACAATGCTTGTATTAATGAAAAGTTCCAAATTGCAATCTTCAGTAGACATGGTAGATTGCCAAACTTGTATTAATGAAAAAGGTACCAAATTGTTATCTTCAGTAGACAGCAAACTTTGCATTAATAAAAAAGTACCACATTACTATCTTCAGTAGATAGCAAAGCTTAATTGTATTAATGAAAAGTACCAAATTGTTATCTTCAGTAGATAGCAACTTTGCATTAATAAAAAGGTACCAAATTGCTATCTTCAGTAGATAGCAAACCTTGCATTAATAAAAAGTACCAAATTGTTATCTTCAGTAGACAGCAAACTTTGTATTAATGAAAAGTACCGAATTGCTATCAGTAGATGGCAAAGGTGGCATTAATGAAAAGTATGAGGTTGCTATCTTCAATAATGGCAAAGCTCATAATGGAAAGTACCAAATTGCTATTTTCAGTAGATAACAATGCTTGTATTAATGAAAAGTACCAAATTGTAATCTTCAGTAGACATGGTAGATTGCAAAACGTGTAATAATGAAAAAAGTACCAAATTGTTATCTTCAGTAGACAGCAAACTTTGCATTAATAAAAAAGTACCATGCTGCTATCTTCAGTAGATAGCAAAGCTTGTATTAATGAAAAGTACCAAATTGTTATCTTCAGTAGATAGCAACTTTGCATGAATAAAAATTACTAAATTGTTATCTTCAGTAGATAGCAAAGCTTATATTAATGAAAAGTACCAAATTGCTATCTTCAGTAGATAACAAAGCTTATATTATAATGAAAAGTACCAAATTGCTATCTTCAGTAGATAGCAAAGCTTATATTAATGAAAAGTACCAAATTGCTATCTTCAGTAGATAGCAAAGCTTGTAAAAGGTACCAAATTGCTATCTTCAGTAGATAGGAAAGCTTGTATTAATGAAAGGTACCAAATTGCTATCTTCAGTAGATAGCAAAGCTTATATTAATGATAGGTACCAATTGCTATCTTCATTAGATAGCAAAGCTTATATTAATGAAAAGTACCAAATTGCTATCTTCAGTAGATAACAAACCTTGTATTAATGAATACCAAAGTACCAAATTGATATCTTCAGTAGATAGCAAAGCTTGTATTCATGAAAAGTACCAAATTGTTATCTTCAGTAGATGGCAAAGCTCAAATTAATAAAAAGTACCAAATTGATTTTTTTCAGTAGATAGCAAACCTTGCATTAATAGAAAAAATACCAACTTGCTATCTTCAGTAGATAGCAAAGCTTCTGTTAATAAAGGAACCAAATTGCTATCTTCAGTAGATAGCAAATCTTGTATTAATGAAAAGTACCAAATTGCTATCTTCAGTAGATAGCAAAGCTTATATTAATGAAAAGTACCAAATTGCTATCTTCAGTAGATAGCAAAGCTTATATTAATGAAAAGTACCAAATTGCTATATTCAGTAGATAGCAAAGCTTATATTAATGAAAAGTACCAAATTGCTATCTTCAGTTGATAGCAAAGCTTGTAAAAGGTACCAAATTGCTATCTTCAGTAGATAGCAAAGCTTATATTAATGACTAGGCGGTTACCCATTTTTGGCGGTTCTCGGCTGGGCGTGATTACCTGGCTGATGTTGACTGTACCCACCAAGTTTCATGCCCATGTGACAGTTTTTACTAATTTGACCTCAGATGACCCTGATGACCCCAAAATGACCTTGACCTTCCAAAATGTTGGCTCTAAATGTTGACTGTACCTACCAAGTTTCATGCCCATACGACAGTTTTTAGTAATTTGACCTCAGTTGACCCCTGGGAGGGGACCCTGGGGTCAGATGACTTAACGAACCTAAACTTATTCTTGCCAGGACAGAACTACACCCACCCACCGAGTTTGGGCCCCGTACGACGTACTACAGCCTCACACAACAGTTTTTAGTAATTTGATCTCAAATGACCCCTGGGAGGGGGACCCGGGGTCAGATGACTTAACAAACATAAACTTCTTCTTGCCAGGACAGAACTACACCCACCCACGAGTTTGGGCCCCTGCATACAACCTCTGACGACCTCACATTAGCAGTCACAGACAGACAGACAGACAAACAGACAGAGAGACAGAGAATAGCGTATTATTATATAGATAGGTACCAATTGCTATCTTCATTAGATAGCAAAGCTTATATTAATGAAAAGTACCAAATTTCTATCTTCAGTAGATAACAAACCTTGTATTAATGAATACCAAAGTACCAAATTGATATCTTCAGTAGATAGCAAAGCTTGTATTCATGAAAAGTACCAAATTGTTATCTTCAGTAGATGGCAAAGCTCGAATTAATAAAAAGTACCAAATTGATTTTTTTTCAGTAGATAGCAAACCTTGCATTAATAGAAAAAATACCAACTTGCTATCTTCAGTAGATAGCAAAGCTTCTGTTAATAAAGGAACCAAATTGCTATCTTCAGTAGATAGCAAATCTTGTATTAATGAAAAGTACCAAATTGCTATCTTCAGTAGATACCAAATCTTGTATTTATGAGAAGTACCAACTTACTATCTTCAGTAGATAGCAAAGCTTGCATTAATAAAAAAAAGTACCAAATTGCTGTCTCAGGTAGATAGCAAAGCTTATGTTAATAAAAAGTACCAAATTCTTATATTCAGTAAATAGCAAAACTTGTATTAATGAAAAGTACCAATGCTTGTGTGAAGTGAAATGAAAAATACCAAATTGCTATCTTCAGTAGATAGCAAAGCTCATATTAATAAAAAGTATAAAATGCTACCTTCAGTAGATATTTATTTATTTATTTGAACATACACTTTCACATCAGTGGCACTCGTTTAACCAATGGTGCGTTCAATAACAATTAATATTTAGAAGAAGAGAAATTAAAACACTAAAAATATTAAAACTAAATACAAGCATACATAAACATGAAAATGATACCAAGACTGTTTTATACAACATGATACAACATGGAAGGCTTGCATTAATAAAAAGTACCAATTGCTATCTTCAGGATGATTTCTTTGTTGTTATTTGTTGTTTTGCTTTTCTCTTTGGGGAGGGTACCCAAGCCTCCTTTCATCTTATAAAAGACTATGTACACATGTTCCATTATTATTTTCTTGGGTTGTAGAAGTAAATCTTACCACCAGGTGTATTTGATTGTTTTATGCAGTAATGAATAAGGTTGTCATTGTTTCATAATAGACAACACACAATGCACTTAGACAACAGAACGTTTGAGACAACATTAATTACGTTGTATGCATGACCCACAAATGTACATATAATCATTTTAAATTTGATTTATAACGAGAATCCAAGTAATATGTCGACGTTGGGCAGGAAAAACCTCCTATGTGTCATTGGCCCCTGACCATGTTTAAAGCAAAACTTCCCATGTAAACGGTTGGCAGTTTTGTTTTAAACATGTTCAGGGGTTCCTGCTGAACAACGATGTTGACATAGGTTACTAGATTAATGTCATTCCTACCAATTCAGTATACTTCTCTTAACATTTGTGATCTAATCAATGCCTTGTTTTTTGTTTTCCTTCCACATGTTACATCTTCCAACTCATCTGTCCTGCTATTGGTTTCTCCGCATGATGTGCCATTTACACAGGTGAGTACTGGTTAACTAAACGATGTCACATATTTACCTATAATGTGATGCGATCAAGCAAAATCAGTCTGAAGTAGGCCGACATCAATTTTGGGATTCTTACATTTTCATTTTCAGCGTATTCAAAGCTCCACAATGGTGAAAATCCCACGTCAATACGACCTTTGGTTACAAATTTACAACAATTCGAACACGGGCCCGTACATTGAAAATAAAGAAACAGAAAATAAAGCTTTAAGTTATTTTTAGCACACCTAAAATACATAGTCAACTTAGCAAAGATATGGCTATGAGATTTGTCAAAAAAGTCATTTTTTTAACATTTTTCCTTTGGAATTTCATCAATAAATATTTTTATGTGAAAGAAGAATGTTTTTCCCTTCCATTTGTGCAAAAAAGTCAATTTTGATTTGTCCACCCCTACAAACATTATTTGGCCCATATCTCAAAACTAGGATTGCAGAGTTCCGACTGATTTTGCTTGATCGCATCACATATGATGTTTTCTATAACATTCATGTTAGTTTTACCTAATTACCAAAGAAATTTTATGCCAAATTTTCAGGCATCCAGAGTCAAAAATAAATACACATGATGTGACATATGGGGTATGTAACATCTCAGTGCGACTCCGTGTAGCCTACTCTGTTGTGGATCTTGTGGTTCACTTTTCCAGATTGAGATTTGCATTAGCCCTACTAGTATAGGGCCTTTTGACTGTGGTGATCCAAAACCATGCTATATCATAAAACCTGGCTATGTCCAGAGAGCTGCTGCCAGTGACTGCTAATTCCCCAGACAGCGGTTAGTGGGTTGTGAGCTGTCACTGGGTTTTCAGCAGTTCTCAGTATATAGCATGGTGTAAAAAAAAGGCCCTGTGGTAGGGCTAATTTGCATGACAGTTTCTTCGCTCTGTTTAGAGAATGTCATAAGATATCTTGAGATTGATTTCTCATAAGTTAATTATGATTGGGAACAATTTTGAGAAAGGATACCACTCCAATACTAATCCTGTGCATATAATGCAAAGAAAATTGATAAATAGTCCTCATAGAAGGAAAAACAGCAAAGAAACACAAAATGGGTTTCAATGGGGTTCTTTGTAGAACCAAAAAAAGTTCTGTAGCCAAGAAAAAAGTTCTTTGTAGAACCTTAAGCTTGAAGAACCTTTAAGGAATCTTAAAGAAAGAACCCTCAAAATGTTCTAAGTAGAACAGAAAAAAATGTTCTTTATTCAAGAAAATGATTTTTTAGTACCCAAAAGGGTTAACACTACGTTACTTTTCTTAACTTTGTGATGAGTCCCTGAATGAATGAATTATTAGAATGTCCCCAGGCCTATTTAAATCTTTAAGGTTCTTTATAGTACTTTTTAAGGTTCTTTTTAGAACCTTATTACTGCTTAGGGTTCTGCATACATGACAAGAAAAGGTTCTAAGTTGCACCTTTTTTTCTGAGAGTGTATGATAATTGGTTTCCTTAGATTGTTAACTAAAAGATCCACATATCCACATCTGTCTGTATGAATATTCACATTTTCAAGAAAACTGAAAAAATAAAACCCAGTGTACATATGTTTCAAACATCTTAAATATACCACCAAGGGAAGAAAAAAAATGGATGAGGAAACAAGTAAGGATGACACTGCAATACATACAATAGGGACAAGTCATTAATGTTGTTTATTATGTAGCGGGTACCGATAATTCCCTTGACCAAAACGTGAAGTAGGTTAATTGGTTTAATTTGAACTTTGACCCGGATAATTTACCTGTGGGATACAACGACATTTAGAAATGGGTATGTTATTTATGCAAAACATCAGATAGTCTGTCTGTATATCCTTGTTTATAAGTTTGTAACATATTGTGGGTAATTAAAAGGTGGATTTTTATTTTGTTTGGTGAAGCTTAAATTGATAATACTTCAAGCCATAATATATGCTCTTATAATATGATATTGGTTAAATTTTTGCTTGCAAACATAATTTTTGGCTATATTTTGTTATGTTTACAAATGTCACAACTTACACCTAAATGGAATCAGCCAAATTGTTTGTGTTTGTAGGTCAACTGATCACTTTCCAACATTGAGCTATTCCAGTTGAAATCCACACTACCCCTGTATAAGATTTAGCTAAAGTCTTCCACAGAGGGAGTATGAGTTGTGAATAGAATAGGCAGTTGGGTAACTTCCATTTGAAATACTCACTCCAGCTGTGGAAGATATAGGTAAAGCCATAATACAGGGGGAGTATAGGTTTCAAAATGATTAAACATACTCCCCCTGTGAAAGATATTTCCAAAATCTTCCACAGGGGTAGTGTGGATTTTAACTGGAATAGCCCAATGTCATAATGAATTCACATTTCAAGTGTCCCTTAGAACTCCATGTTAAACGGCCAAAATAGCCAGTGGGGTTTCGTTCACTTTACCTCATTATTTCTGCTCTCAACATTTGGGGTAAAGAATTGCAAAATAAAAATTAGATGGAAATCATACATTATGGCTTTAAATTGGAGTGCGCCATGAAAATATAATAACCAATTCACTGAATCGGATGATATTATCTTAACAAATAGAGCATGGAATAGTCTACTCTCATTGTTGTTTTTGTTAGCACATTTTAAACAAGTTACAGTCGAATGTCCAGTAAGTAACGCATAACATATTTATTCCCCGGCAATATCCTTACCACCGTAGCAAGCCGCCGTGAGCATTCTTAATATAGCCCATTATATTGTCTGTGGTTATCAATTGGACAAATCATGCAATAAATAAAGAATAATTTGATATGATACATTTGATGTTAGCTAGTTGTGGTTTTGCCAGAAGTCTGATGAAGAATACATTTTGCTTATCAATGTGACTGACCAACTTTGAATCTGACCGTATTACGTTTCATTGCATCGGTAACGTGAGACTGATGCAATAAGCATTGCAGACATGCTAAATTTGGGAAAGTGGTCGAATGGAACAAGAGTTTTGGAAACTGGGGGCAATGATCATCATCTGGCTGTGGGTCATGGAAAGAGATACAGATTGGATGGAAATGGAAGGTGGGAGAGGAATAAAAATCAGTTGCAGTCAGATGTCCATTAAGTTAAGGGCTGGGGTAGCGACGTTGGTCAGGGTAGCCCCTGTCGAAAAGTAAAGATGACCTACACCCATTATCATGTGTGATAACTGCCATGGGTCAGTTCATGCCATGTATACTCTTTTTTTACTAACTTTTATATCGGGTAAGATTTTTGGGGCAAATTAGTGAAAAATCGGTATTTTGCACATTTTTCATTAAAGAGAAATGTCAGAAACAATCGCTGTTGGACATTTGTTATACATACATACACACAAAATTTCAGTATGGTTTTAGCAGCTGTGAGTTTTCCATTTTTCTGTTACATTCTGATTTGTCTTCCCATTTCACTGTTTTCTGACGATTTTACACATGTACTCGCATTAAGAATCATTTTTCACAATGGGATGCTCAAAATTTTGGTTTGATCGTCCGGAAATCCTTGGTAACATTATGCAGATTACATCCAAGATTTCATTCAAGTCACTCTTCGAGTGTATTTTGGTTGTTACCGAAGTTTGCAAGTGACAAAAACAGTGTGTAACATAGGCGAAACACGGAAAACCGATATTGGTATAATATCGCTGCTTTCATTTTGACTGAAAAATGTCGGTATGTGGGCTTAATTTTACATGTCAGATCTTGTTACTCACCCAGTAGTTGCTAGAGATGCTTGCGGAATTTTAAACGCCTTTTCTTTTTGTATACTGAATTGAAGTTCCGTCATTATTTAAAGAAATTTGATTCATGTTTACAATCAGTTTTGATTCATACCGGGTGCCATATTTAATGATATTTTTGATAGTCTTTTCCAGAACATAGCCCTAGCACAAAGAACCTTTTTGAACAAGCTACACAAATAACACAATGTTTGTAGTATAAACAAACAAACAAAAAATACCCGTATATTAGGCTACATACTCCCTGGGCCTGGGAAAAGACTAAATTCAGTGGGGGCGCTGCAAGTTCAGGGTTGCCAACTAACTTGCAAAATAGCCCAAATGGGCGACTTCTGAAGAGTTTCCTGTCCTGTCCCATTAGAAACGAAACCAATGGTTATGAGGAAAAATTGGGCGACTTTTCGATCATTTGACCCGCCATATGGCCTCAAATAGTTTGGCAACCCTGTGACCCCGAACAGCTGATCGGGATTCGCGATCATGATAATTCTGACAGAGTGAAATGCATGTAATCCGCATTATTTTGTCGAGGGAAACACCAATAAAATAATAACTTCGACCTACAATTGTACTACAGCTTCGTGAGCGTATGTAGCTACAGTGCTATGAGATGACATTGTGATTTTGGTACTGAAAATGCACGGCATCGAACTTCGAAGCACTGCCACTGAGCTGGTTGTATACTATGTACATGTACATGTATGTATTGTATGACAATGCACTTCACTACACTGTAGAGTATTATTATACAGTGTGCTGCATGCTGGACTCTGGACTAAACTACTACACAATGACTACCAGAAAAGGACATGTGTGATGTACTCTGACATTTATACAAGGTGGCTCTGACATTTTCTTATCAAGGAATTTACACACAATTGAATTCTAGACACATCACAGAGTACATTCTCGATTCTGAATTTCGGAGTTCAAAAAAAATTACTGTACAAAATGTATGTCTACATCTTGGGTCTTGGATGGATAAACCTCCAAAATACTCCTGGGGAGTTTAAACATGTATTGTAGGCCTGTAATTTCATCGACAAATCTGTTCATGATCAGGATCACCAATGTGACCATCCTTTTTTCATCATCATGTTCATCAGCTTCAAGCGGTATTGAATAGCCATGGGCCTATACTGCTACATGTACTGCACTTGTAAGAGACTTGACCGAAAAGAACATGTATTAAATAGCTAGCCTATTGAAATATTGTTAGGATGCCGTGAGATTTGTGAAAAATGGCTACGGATGCACATGCAAGACAAGTACCGGTAATGATTACCAATGTTACAAACATGATGTGGGACACACTGGAAACTTGCAGAACTCATGCTTGTAACTTGTTACCATTTCATGGAAAGCCACGGATCACAGATGAATTGTAGGCCTAGAACTTATGTATCTTAGTGGTGTCAAGCCTCATCGTTTAAATTAGTGTTTCGAGATCACATTCAAATACCCAGAGTTAAAGACCGTGTGTATTATAAATGAGAACTTTAAACACTAATCCAGCTGTCAGTTGTAGTCCCTGTCCCCAGGGACTTAGGCTGGGATGTAATTTTGGAAACTGTTACAAACATGTAAACAGTCCTGGCTAAGTCCCGGCGGGCAGGACAATATTTTCTTAGTACATCCCGGGCAAGTCCCTGCCCCTAACCCCGGGCAACTGCCAGAAAGATCACAAAATGTGTATGAATTCAAATCATTTATCAAAGAAAATAAAACATGGATTCCCTGGTAAATGGATAGAACAGATTAGTGTTTCCCTCCGCTTTACGACCCTGCACAGTTGAGAGCTATTCTTTTATAACGTCCTGGGTAGATCCCCCGCTTTTTCGTGATGCATTACATCCGCGTATAAGCCCCGGCTATGTCCCGGAATTGAGGGAACCCATGAGCTGTTACATCCCAGGTCATCCCAAGTCCCCGCTTTTATACCGGGGGCGGGGACTGGAATTGACAGGCGCATAAATGACTATTCCCGTGACTATTGTAACTATAAAGATGGTTTGTTAGATGGTGCCTGTGAACTTTGTGAATGTGATTGTGGTGGGGACTTCCCACATTCATTCAGTGACATTTTGGAAAGTGTGTTTCAATACACTGGCTTGCTGCCTGTAATGTCTAGCTGTCTGTTTTGCTGGCTGGCTGTCCGGGCAGAAGCCAATTCATTAATCCACTGTGCACAGTGTGCAGCTCCAACACAGTTAACTGATCAACTTCAAACTTGGTGTGGTGATTGGATATGGTGCAGTGATGTGCTGTTTAGTTTTGTGTCATTGTCATTTGCATATTTATAAATATTAAAGAGCTTATTTGCATATTTTCCCTTCATTTTCATTAATCCACTTAAAATATATTGCAGCTTTAAAATCACAATGACCGATCAACTTCAAACTTGGTATACATGGGGACTGGAAATGGTGGGCTCAAACTTTGTATTGTGATAGTATATGGTGGCCTGATGTGCTGTCTAGTTTTGTGTCATGTTATTTGCATATTTATGAATATTTAATGAGCTTATGCATATTTGTTGTAAATTACAAGCCTTTTTTACTTACACACCTTTGTGTGGGGGCCACCTTATTAATTGCAAACCGTGTGATTCCAGTTTTGATTTTTGAGAACAAGTGCAAAATATGGCTCAAGCATGCCTCAGTTACGTAATCACCCTATTCGTTTTAATTTGTCACATTGTTCTTGTGCAAAGAACACCAAATATTGATAAATAAAAACATACATGCATGCTTGGACCATCTGTCCAAAATAACCAAAAATTACTTGAGCTATGATCGATTTATTGTAGCAGGGTGACATTACATGACACTTCAGGGACATTGGCCTTTCAGCTCAAATTTTGTTTGGGTAAGATCTAAAAATCCCACAGGAACATAATACCCGGTACTGAATTTGTGAAAATTGTTTCAATTTTCTGTTCTCATGCTTTATACATGTAGTAATGATTGGTGGAATTTACTATACAAACCCACCAAGCCAAACTAACCTTTAATGTGGCCCTTACCCTGAAAAGGTAAATTAGGCAAGAAATTTATTTCACCTGAAAATAGGACCAATATTCTCCATTTTATTGCTCATAAAATAAAAGAGAACCCTTTCAAAGAATTTGGGAAATTAAAAAAAAAATCCTTCTTCTGGGTAAAAACAGTTTTTATTCTTGCAGGTTTGAAATTTGAACACTAAACATGCTAAATTTAGGTCCCATTTTTAGGCGAAATTAATTTTATCCCTTATTTTCCTTTTGGGGGTTGGTGCAAGGGTGTAGTTGGGCTTGGGTGGGTTTGTACAGTTATTAAGGTTTAGGAGGTGGGTTAGTGTAACTTGTGTAAGACCATGAAAAACTTTAAAACAAATTATATTTCATTTTAAAATTTGAAAAAAAACACACAAAAAAAAAAACAATGTTAGGCCTAATTTATGCTGCGTGTGTACAATGTATGGGTACTGTGGGCACACCCCATCAGTCCAAACCACCGCTAGTCCGAATTTTAATCTTACCTATTACACTAACCCTAATCCTAAAACTTACCCTAAACCTAATGCTAACCCTAACACATAACGCTAAACCTAACCCTAAACATAACCCTTACCCTAAAAATTCGGACTAGCGGTGGTTTCGGACTGACTGTGTGTTGGACTGACGGGGCGGGAGACCCCATTGTATGTAATGTTGGCAAATTAAAATGCATACACATGCAGAAGTGTTTTATGGGTAGCACTTTGTGCTTGCAGTTGCTTATATTTGTGTGACTGACCGTCTCGCCTGTCCCAATCGTAAAACTGTTTTAATTCCTCCAAAATGTCACTTACAGTAGTTGAATCATTAAAAAAATTAATTGGATACATAGTAAGCCTACATTGCAATAAGTCATGTGTGTACCTATTTTGCACACTTGTGTGTACCCCCAAAACAAGTGCGTAGACTGCGTACCCATATAATACTTTCGCATCGCATATCTACGATAAGCACTTACAAAATGCAATTTTTAATACCGGGTACCGGTAATTACAAAAAAAATGGGACTTTTGCTTTTAAATTCTATTGCTTCTGCCTTCACCACTTTTGCATTTTTAAAATATATGAAGCCAGTCAACAAGAGTGTAGGGGTCCTGCTGCAAATTGTTTTTGTTTTTGCGAAATGCTGAGAATCCTGATAAACAACTTTGGAAATAAACTAGATTCATATGTGCATGATACAGGCCTGTGTATTTTAGAATTAAAGGTATGGGCTGCTTGTTTTATTGTTGACATACACGTATATGTCTTTGTTGAGGACACAATGGTCAACACATACATGTAGCAACTGGTAGGGCCTACCTTATTTCTTTTGTGCACTGTATATAAGGCCGTGTAAAATTAATAATTTGGTTCTCGTCCCCTCCCTCCTCAATTTCTGGGATTTGTCAGATTTTTTTATTTTTTTTAAAGATTTTTCAATTTTTTTAAGACTTTGGAATGATTTATGAAATCTTCATACATATAAATAAGTTTATTAGAGAACAAGCATCACTTCCAAGTCTTTTTGTGGTACTCTAGGGGGTTTATCCCTCAGAATCTCACATTTGAAAAAAAAAAAAAAAAAAGGCCTCATCGTTTCCTCAAGCACTGTTGGAGAAGACCGAAAACTACTGGCAATGCCAATTTACATTGAAAAAAAAAAAAAACACCTCCCTCCCTCATCAATTCATGAAAATCCTCTGGACGAGAACCAAAACATTAATTTTATACTGCCTAACTTCATTGAAATTTGGAATGTCATTGAAATGTAAAATTAAGTCACTGTCATTTGGTCTTTGATCACATCATGCAATGGTTCTGTGAATAAAATTTATTCTATACATGGATAACAACAATGGCTTTCCCTGTAGCATTACATTGTACATGTCTACCACACAAAGTCTGTGAACACACACACAAAAAAACTGAGTTTGGTAATAATTAAGTGATTTTGAAGTACCTGGCATTGCTTGTGTATGTTAAAAATACCGGATAATGTTCCTGATAGCAAAATTGAAGCCCCAGAGATTTTGTATTAAAGAGGTTCCACTGTACATGTACCGGTATGTATACACATGGCCATGGGTTTTTCACTTGCCACCCAAAAACGGTGTTACAGATTTTCTAAATGATCTTTCAATTCATCATACCTTGTAAAGGAGTGTCATGGTTTCTTGGTCTCATTTGTAAGCTAAATAAACAAACCTGTATGAAGAATATAGCTTGTCACTCTGTATTCCGAGCGGGATTCCGAGATTACCTGTTGTTGCATTTTTCTTTCAAAGTCTAGGGCTCCCCCTACCCTCTACCCCACTACCAAATAAATGTTGTTTACTTATTACTGCAAGCAAGTAATAAGCAATGCATTAAGGGGGTACTACACCATGTACACTCCTGCCCAATTTTGTGCCTATTTTTGCATTTTTCTAAAAAATTATAGCGCATTGGGAACAATTAAGATTATGTATATTATAGGGGCAAGGACTACAATTACTGCAATGGAAATTTTATTTCAGCACAGACAATAGTTGTAGAGTACAGTCAAAAATGAGGGAAAACCATTTGATCAATAAATCAATAACTACTTGCTTTGACTTGCTGAATTTTCAGTACAGTAGGTGTAGTCCTTGCCCCTATAATATACATATCTTGTCACCAATGTGCTATAATTTTTGAGAAAATGCAAAAATATGCACAAAATCATTGGCCAGGGGTGTATAGTACCCCCTTAAGAAAGCCCCAAAATTGCCCTGTGCAAGTTCCTTCTTAACACGAAAACACCATGTTTGGACCCAATATATGGTAAAATTGCAACATTTTGCGCATTTCGCGCACACTGCCCCTTTACATAGCAAATTCACTTTCATCTTAGCCTAAAATTGCTGGAATTGACAATTTTCAGCGCTTCACGCCAAGACATGACCTACTAAGCGGAACAAAATGCTCATCTCCCTCTAAATTGTAATGCTTCCATCACGCCAATGTTGATCTTATACAGCAGGCCCTCTGCTTCCTCACGATGAGTTTTGGGCCTCCAAATTTTGGCCTGGCCCAGGCGCTGCTGGTGTGTTCTACAGTCCATGGCTTTGATCATTCCATTAATCACCCGGGAGGCTTAAACAAAGTATAACTTTGGGTGGTCGCTTGCTTTTATATTATTTACAGAATACGTAAAATGGATTTTTATGTGCATGCTGTATGTGTTTGATACATGTGTAGTTCGATATAATAGTTAGTTGGATATAATATATAGTTGGATATAATATATAGTTGTGTAGTTGCACATAATGATGGAAGATCCTATTAGATCCTGCACAAAATGATGGAATAATGTAATAAGTCGCTGGGCGGGCACTTAAATAGGGGCATGGGCGGTTAATGGAATGAATACTGTACATCCAAAGTTTTCCCCACATGCCTGAATGGTGGTGAGCAGGGCTGAATAATTTTTTTCTTTCTTTTATATAGGTAAAATTTCAGTTTAAAATGGCAACATTTCTCACAATTCTCACATGAGCTAGAACCATTTCCCTCAAAATGCCTAAGCTTCCTGGATGCCACATTTTTCTACATCTGATGGAAATCCTGATTCTCTGGCCTCTTTTTATTAAGCCAATACAATAACAACAATTATAAGCTAATATACATCACCCTATTTGAGTCCCAGGAGATCCCTTTGTTATGCACTACAGTAAAATCTTTAAATCCAGTTTTGTTTCAACCGGATTGGTATAAATCGCATACTTTCATTGATTTTGGAGTTATTGTATAATTAAAAAGTCAAACCAAAATAATTGTAAAAAAATTGCTACTTTGGTCACAGGTTCGAAACCACAAGATAATGTTGGTTATTAAAAGACCAAATTATCTTTAAAAAAGTGAACATTAATTGATTTGGACCCACACAATTTTCAAATGTGTTTTGAAATGTATTCAAGTATGTTGGTTTCATGTGCATTTCCTCCATTTTTCTTCCAGCTTGAAAAGGCTAGTATTGACAAATGCTTGATCATTTTATGGCAAAAATTTTGCATTTTGGACTAGACTGAAATACTTCTTGTATTTAATCTAATATAATTGTAAATAAATTTGGTGAATAACAAATATAATGGTCTTGATACTGTCCAAATAAGGTTTCTTTTATAAAAATTTATTAGAAAAAAATGACCCAATATTTCTAACTTTTTTCGGTCCGTCACTGTTGGCAACCAAACATTTTATTTTGCATTCTGAAAGAAGACAGTCAATGTACGAGAACACAAGTTTATTTTCATATTCATCTGACAATTTTCCAAAAACAAATGGAACAAAGCAACACAAATTAGATCTGCTGAGCTGCCACAGAGCACTGAAAATGCTAAAGAGCTGTGTTGTTATTAGGCACAGTGCTCAGCAGACCTCTACAGTACATGAACATGTTCATACACTAAAAACATACAAATTATACAAAACATGCAAGTGCAATGTTGGCAAGCTTTGCAAAATAACAGAAAAAGATATCATCTTGATGTAGATTATTCATCGAGTCCATGACAAGTACTTCAAATTATATCAATTTTGAAATAAAAACTGGGATACAATTTACAAATATTGCATCTGGAAGTGCTGCACATTTTATTTTAAAGTGCTGTAATAGTTAACAGGGAAGATTGCGGGTCCCATGCATGGAGAATTGTAATGTAATACAATAATTGAAATCTTCCCCTTTCCTCAGTGGGCTGCTCCAGGGTGGCACATAGATTTTGGTGGGTATGTTCCCCTGCAAGTGGCGGGTCTTTAGGAGCTGACAGTGTACCGGTTATTAAGGGGATCTTTTGGAGCTGGGAAAGTAAGTAAAAGCGGGGTTTTTCTGGGCTTTCTGGGTAAAATTAGCCAGAAAAAAAATCCAGAAATGTGAGAGATGACTCCTCCAACCCATTGGGGCAATTACATAAAAGATATACTATTGCACTATTTAAACACATTGTGTGTACATCCACACCACAAGGGTGCACCCGCCAGGCACCACATGCATCTCCCCCAACCTACCATCCAGGAACAAAAACCAGACCCAAGCCACACAGAGGCCACTCCAAATCATCCCCAAGCCACATTGCCTATATGGTCGAATCCAACCAAAAGTGTACACGGCATGTTCAGGGCCATAACTTAAAAGTATTAATCAATTGGCATTCGCTTTTTTGTATTGTGTTTATTCGCCTTGATCATACGCTTCACGCCATATATAATATGACCCCTTCTGTGAAAAAACTTAGACACAGAGACCCCAAAACATGCTATTTTTACCCATTTTTTTTTTTTATTTCTTAAAGTATTTTTAAAAACATCTAAATCAGTTATGAAAAGAAGTCATTGGATTGAATCTAACTTGATTTCCTGAAAGGTGTGTATACAAAGATTGCCTGTTCAATTTTTCACATATTTGTACATAATTATGAATTTTTTGTGATAATTTTTTGAGTGGTATTTTTTTACATTACCTACGAATACAATTTTTCATAGCACTAGATATATCTTTAAAAATGGAAATCACTAATAAATGCATAATTGATACAAGCTTTGATATGTCCAATACTGAAATGCATTGCATTCAGACATCTCTATTATTGTGTTTAGCTGCCAGAAATTCTAAATGACACAAAGGTAGGTTTGGTAAAAAATATGCATTACCTCCGAATACATGTTAAAAGCTGTGTCATTTCCACAAAGTGAGAGAATAGTAAACAATAGTTAAGCAATAGGTGCAGGGTAATACACTCTTTATTTCTACCAAGTTTCAATAGCCTGCGTTTAAATATTTCTGAGATGTCAACAATAAAAGCAAGTATTCAGAGGTAAATTTCGGTAACCGAATGTTACCTACGAATACAATTTGACATCATGACAGTATTGTGAAACAGCGCCATTCATGCCAATGTCCATATTGTTACATAACGAAGGCCTGTATGTTTGCTATCAAATCATATGTCAATGAAAGTTGCGAATTCACATACATGCCCACCATGCAAAACTGAATACGGCTTAATTGTTGAAAAATATGTACTGAAATAGACGACGTTCTGCTCATTTGAAAGAAAAATCAGATTCAAAGAAGATTAGAAGGGGATAAATACTTGGATTTGTCAACTGTCATGTGTGCTTCATTTTAAATGTTTACCGACCTTCTGGTTTCTGAGTAATTTGTGTCCAAATTGATTTATTCGAAGGTAACTTTTGACATTTTCGCTAAGGTTACCTACGAATACCATGGAAAAAACTACTGTTCTCATTGTCTCATGATCTAGACAACACAGTGATGGACCCTGGTATAAAGCTAATTGTAGTTGCCCTCAAACGAAAGGCCACAAGACGTAACTGACTCCAAGATGGACTTCACAAGTCTGCAATAACGGTTTTAAGCGATTTGTGTGCAATTAAGCAAATTAAAGTCACTTTAGTGCCTTTGTTTCTTACTTCAATCCTCTTTCAACCGCTGTGAACCGACATTATTAATACATGATAGGGTCTAAAGTATCAATAAACGCACATAAAGTAAATAATACATTCAAAGTGCTTTATAAAATGAAGTTTTGATTGCGATATCCACCAAAAGTCTAATTCTTACCTACAAATCTGAAATGTTACTTACGAATACAGCATAATACATGACATGTGTAATGAAGTGTCCCTACCAATGGAAATAAATTGTCAAAAACTTTAAGCGGTACCCCAGGACACTATTATCACACATATACGGATTCAATCAACAATTCTTTATTATGTAAAATTGCTGATTAACTACTGGTATATCAAAATGAAGTGGGCAAAATCTTGCTAAAAGCATCAAAATTTGTTTGATCTACGGTAATAGCATTTATTCATTTGGACATACCATCTGAAAGAGATCTAAAAACTACCATTTTAATAATTCATTACCATAATAGCAAAACTTAAACCTCTAAACTCAATATAGATATTGTTAAATCGCTCATGTTACCTACGAATACCCGAGTTTCTTCACATTTTCATTGTATAAAGCGTTAGGTGTATGCGTATAATTCCTAATATTCTTGAAAACATATATCCTACTCGTTCTTATACAATGTGTAAAATGATTCATACTCATTTGATAAATAAAATACAGAAACTGGCCTAAACTTCATTTTCAAAACTAAACTAGCATAAATTGACCAAGATCATATTGATCGCGTTATAGAAATAAAAACAAATATTTTCTGGTTGAGCTAGCATTTTCCTGACACCCTGTGGTCTACATTACACGAAAAAAGCGTAAATGGGAATATTCCATTTGTTTTAGGTTGATTAGTATTGCGATAGTGAAAGCATCCTAGTGGTATTCAGTAGGTAACATTGGGTTTTGATATCACAGTTACTATCACACGTCCCGGATTTATTTTTCAAGATTAGTAATGGCACTTTCGGTTCCTATAAGGCCAATATGTCATCAATCAATGGGCAAAAGGAAAACATTGTGGAGACATTTTTATTTCGGACTTTTATTTTTGGCCCGTGAACACTTTTGGTTGGATTCGACCATATATAGGAATACAGTAAACATTCCCAAACCAGGCAACCCGGGGACGACCCCAAGCGACTGGGACCCGGGACGAGTCCGGCATCCACACAAAGCCAACAAATGAAAAGAGACACATGCAGCAGCCGATAAGCCCACCCTCCCGATATGGATGTACACATTATTACAAGATGGAAATCTGCTCAGTGACCCCTACCTATCTTTTACACCCCTCCTCCGCGGGCCACCCGAACCAAACCAACCCATCCAGCAACACCCCACGCCCACCCACCAGACCAACACGGGCCATGAAGATAGATACAGTTGGTCACTGAGCAGAAAACCGAGACAACAAAATTTAAGAGTCCTGTTCTTCAGTACTGTTATTCACTAAATAATTTTTCAACTATTTTTTAAAAGACAGTTGTGCCCAGGGGCGTAGCAAGCGGGGGGACAGGGTGGACAAATTCCATGGCCCCAAGGGTTCAGGGGCCCCGAGCACAAAAGCGAAAATTAAATAAGGGCTGATAATGGAGATCAGGGCCGAATTAACCATTGGGCCAGATGGGCCCGGATCCAGGGCCTCAAAATTGCCCTATGCATCTTTCTTTTAACCCCAGTAACAGCATGTTTTTTTGCCAGAATAGGGCAAAATTGTTCAACTGTCCGCGCTTCGCGCACATTCAAATACCAAAATTCATGCTGGGGATAGTCTGAAATTGAATTTTTTTCCTTTGCACGCAAATGTCCTAGTGACATTGGAACAAAATATGTTAGTCCCCTCTAGGCCTATGTTATAATAAACCAAAACTTGGCCACTGATTTGAGTGCACATGCCTCCGCATGTGAGTTTGGGGCTCCACATTTTGGCCTGGCCCAGGGCCCCATAAGGAAAATCTCGCCTTGGTTAAAAGAGCCTGTACTGTTCCTTGTTCATGGGCCCCGATGCTCTTGCTACGCCCCTGGTTGTGCCCCCTGTTCCAACAACCTTGTTATGCCAGTCACACCCCACATAAGAAATGGGCTATTCAAAAAATAGATGCACACCCCTACAGAGGAATTTGGATTTCTGGACTTTTTTGTCTAGTTGTGAATGTTGGAAATCCAGGCTTTTTTTTCACTTTTTTTTTTCAATTTGAGAGCTCATGTTTTACATTTCCGTGATTTTTCATTCATTTACCGTAATTGCTTTCAGAAAGCAAACTTGGAAATGCAGAAATTTCTTGTATTGAAAACTTACTACTCTATAAGGTGTGTGCACTTGTTTTTTTGGAATAGCCCTGCCCAATCGCCATCACATAATCTCCCTTTATGATTTTTTTTTCTCAGTGGGATAAACAGGGCTTAGCTACCTAATTAATATCAAAATCACAGCAACATTGCAAAAAAAAATAATAGATTTTTCAATTTGTATTTCAAATTTCGAATTGTTAATGTAAATATCTGATCAAAATGTTACACCCCCACAACTGTAACCCAGATATTTTCAAGCTGTCCCAACATGTGGAATTATTTTACTGGTCAAAGTACATAATGTTATGCAGTGCATGAAAATTTGCTATTTTAATGCAAAAGTTCTACAGAGTTGACTGTGTGTTATGATATTCCAAATATCCAACTTCCTCTTTTCTTTCTTTATGGTATTTATTTAGTTGTTTTTTCCCGCTCAAAATTTTCCATCTCAAAATTTTGCCACAAATAATCATGACCCCTGGGCCTGCACTGTGGCCTGTGGTAAAGCTGGAACAACTTTCTTTCATTAGACAAAACATAATCACATTTTCAAAATAAGCAATTCTTGTCTCTCTGTTGAATGCAGAATAAATACACACCCTTGTCTCTCTGTTGAATGCACAATAAATACACACCCCATATTTTCTTACTTACACAATTAAAAAGAAAATTCAATGTTTATAGCTTTATAGATGGTTATCACAACCACATTGTTTATGAGTTGACTTTATGGTACTGAGAAGCAAATAGTTCTTTCCCAGAGTTCTTTTTGAGATTGTTGAGTTGTTGGCAAGTGAATAGGTGGTAGTACATCACGATGTTGGCATCATCAGGTTTACAAGCTTGAATTGGGTCGAACATGACGTTGACTTTCCACATCAGCACCTGTAAAAAAATTGTAAACACAAAATTAAGATGTAATGCTAGAAATTTTCAGAGAGGCTTGTAATTTTCAGAGAGAACCTTAGAAATCAATTCTTTGTATGAAATGAAGTTAATACTCAGTAAATTTGTGAGGTGATTGCCCTAGCTAAATGAGTCAATTAAATTCCCACACATTTATTTGTTTATTGTTTTCTTTTGGCAATGTGCATGACATTACATGGATGTCATGATCAACGGGTTTGATTTGTGTTGTTGTCATGGTTATGCAGAATGTGTTTTTTAATGTAACTGATTTGTGGCTGTTTGTTTTATGCCTTGTTTTGGTGCATTTTATAACACACCCAGAATATTTATATTTTGGTAACTCTGAATAATAAATTGTCAGTAAGATAACTGAGAGTCCATCTTATCAAAACAATAAAATAACATAAAATTGATAACATTTCTTTTTCTTCATGCATTTTGGGTGTGGGGATGTTGTTGTTGTTATTTTGTATGTTTTGGTTTTTTATGCATTCTTGGAAAATTTAATGCTCCATATTTTGACTTGAAGATTCTGCTGAGTGCAGAGTGGTAGAATAACATAAAAATTTAGAAGTTGCATAAATTCTTTAATTTCTTTAATTTATCATCATAGAGAATTGAAAGTTACACTTGAAAATTGAAAAGGAATTTAAAAAAAAATAATGATGAGGGTGTAAAAAAAAACATAAAAACCATGTTTTATTATTATGCAATGTATGCTCTTACAGTGTATATATAAAAATTATAACCCAACTAACCTGCATAATCATATCTGCATGCAAAAATTGTTTTGTAACTGTTACATATCCATGGTTTGCTTCAGCATCTGCTTGCATATTGGTAATACATGTAGGTAGCTTGCATCAATATATGATGTCCGTCTCTGAACCCTTCTTAGTGCATCAACAAGTTTGTCAAATATTTGGTGAAGCTTCCGTGACTGGTTCATCTTTTTTAACTGTAGGAAAGGGTATATAAAAAATGAAATGTTTAAATAATCATCAACGCCAAGGGCTCTATACCTCAATCACCCAAAATACCCATTATACAATTTCATCAGGCTGTGCTCATCAGTATACATGTAGGCTAGGTAGGTATCTAGGATTTTCCTTGCATTTTCCCTACCCGGCGATCTCACATCCGGGACACCAGGCATAAATGCTGCCTGGCTCTCGACCAATCACACGCGCTGTTATATTATATAGCGTGTGATTGGTCATATTTTCATGACTAAACGGTTGTTCATACATACACGCTATATAACAGCGTGTGTGATTGGTCGAGAGCCCGCATAAACTGTTTATACATCCGTGTCCCGGATGTGAGATGGCCAGGTAGGGAAAATGATGGAAAATCATGTTTCTTAATTATGTTACTTGTAATGTTTTTTTGTTATTATTTTGATGAAATAAGAATCACAAAATGTTCTGGTATGTATGAACGGGAAGTGGCCCCTTGGGCATATAGCCATAAACACTGCCGTTTAGTCATGAAAATGCCAGAGGGACCGAATAATTGACAATTTAATATTTGTTGCGCTTGCGCGCATACTATATTACTAGGATTCCAATTGAATCAACGCAACTTTCAATAGCGTGACGTTTTTTGCATACACTGTGTGATGTACGCCAGCATGTGCGACTGTGCCTGAGTAAATGCGGAATGAATCCAACCGTGCCAACACATAGGTATCCCAGGCAAACCTTAGTTTAACACATTATTTGCTAGCCAGCGAAATTCGCCAAGACCGGGGCCCAAACACAATGGCAATATATGCATATTACATAGAAATTTGAATTTTTTTCGAGAACAGGTCGGTGAAGGAAACCTACATAAATATGTTTTCTATACTTCACTTGACCCAAATATATGATTTTTATGGTGATGAGCCAGTCGCACATGGAATTTTAGAGGGATTTTGATAGCAGTTCCATTAAAAAAAGCTGCTATCGCCATGAGACTAAGATCTAGAAACACCCCTAAATGCCTGAATTTTGCTACATGTAGCAGAATCTTTTTGATGAAAGTCAATCTTTGACAAGATGTAACTTTGTTACGGAAAGTGCTATGACAAAAATGTTTTCAGTTTTGGCTTTCTTTACTCAAGGGCTTTAATTTGATATGTAAAATGATGCAGTTTGATGGCAATTCACTAGCATACCTACAACACACTCATTCGTGTTGTAGTTTGAAAATAAATACATGTACGCAAGTGTACGTACGATCGCGGTCATTGGATCGAGTACAGCTATTAAAGCTGCGTTTATTCAATCAATTGTATCATGCGCTGGCACGCGCGCATGAATGATAATCTTGCTTTTAAAGTCTTGCTTTTAAAATCAAATGATAACAAATAGGAACATTATTTATACCAACCTTCAATTTCCTGATACGTAACTCATATATCCAGCCAGCCCAGGAAGCTTAAAAATCATACAACGTTCTACACACGGAGGGAGGTTTGTGCACGGTTCATTGTTGACAGTCAGTGCAGTACAGACTTTGCGTCACTGTTGCTCTAGTCTCAGCCCAAATTATGATTCCAATCGTACAAACGTCGTTGTCGGCAAATTTTGATTTTACTTCTCTGACGGTCTGAATTGCACTACATCAACTTTATGGGTATAGATCATGGTTTTGTTCTTGTCGCCCTATTTAACTCAGTTTGTAACCATATTGAAGGGACAGAGGTTGCTGGAAAGTAATTATAAGTCGCCCAATTGGGCCCCCTTTGAACTGCGAAAGTCTGCGATCGCAAAAGTATCGATTGTGTTGACAAGCAGTAGTCTCCGCTGCAGCCAGTTTGGTTACGCCCATACGCCCAAACTGGCTGCTGTGGAGACTAGACAATGCTCCAACGAGGTCACTGGGTCACTCAAAAATCGCGACTCGATCGAGTATGGCAAGCCATCATGTCCAAAACGTGTTGCTTTAATTGAAAAACATAAAATTGCATCATCGGAAAGGAAATTTCAAACTTTTTCTGGCTGACCTGATAGCTTATGATTTATTTAAACAAAATATGACAAAAAAGAAAAAAAGTTGAAAAATTATGTAGGTCTGGGAGCACGCCCATTCCACCTCCCTTAACACATAACTTGGATATTCGCCATCAATAGTCATTACCACCGAAACAAGTCACTGTAAATAGTCCTAATAGACCATTATATTGTCTGTGGTTATAGACAAATCATGTAATAAATAAAGAATAATTTGATATGATACATTTGATATACTGGCTAGTTGTGGTTTTCCCAGAAGTCTGATGAAGAATACATTTTGCTTATCAATGTGACTGACCAACTTTGAATTTGACCGTATTATGTTTCATTGCATGGGTAATGTGAAACTGATGCAATAAGCATTGCAGACATGCTAAATTTGGGAAAGTGGTCAGATGGAGCAAGAGTTTTAGAATCTGGGGGCAACAATCATCATCTAAAGAGATGCAGATTGGTTGAAAATGGATGTTGAGAGAGGAATAAAAACCAGTTACAGTCGAATGTCCATACTAAGTTAACACATAATTTGTATATTCGCCATCAACGTCATAACCACCAAAGCAACTTGCTGTAAACGTCCTAATAGCCCATTATATTGTCTGTGGTTATCTATTGGGTAAATTATGTAATAAATAAAGAATAATTTGATATGATACATTTGATACATGTTTAGTTGTGGTTTTGCCAGAAGTCTGATGAAGAATACATTTTGTTTATCAATGTGACTGACCAACTTTGAATCTGACCGTATTATGTTTCATTGCATCGGTAACATGAGACTGATGCAATAAGCATTGCAGACATGCTAAATTTGGGGAAGTGGTCACATGGAACAAGAGTTTTAGAAACTGTGGGTAACAAGCATCATCTGGCTTGGGGTCACGGAAAGGATGCAGATTGGGTGGAAATGGAAGGTGGGGGAGGAATAAAAATCAGTTACAGTCGAATGTCCATTAAGTTAACGTATAACTTGGATATTCGCCATCAATGTCATTACCACTGAAGCAAGTCGCTGTGAGCATTCCTAATAGCCCATTTATATTGTCTGTGGTTATCTATTGGGTAAATCATGTAATAAATAAAGAATAATTTGATATGATACATTTGATGCTGTCTAGTTGTGGTTTTCCCAGAAGTCTGATGAAGAATACATTTTGCTTATCAATGTGACTGACCAACTTTGAATCTGACTGTATTATGTTTCATTGCATCGGTAACATGAGACTGATGCAATAAGCATTGCAGACATGCTAAATTTGGGGAAGTGGTCACATGGAACAAGAGTTTTAGAAACTGTGGGTAACAAGCATCATCTGGCTTGGGGTCACGGAAAGGATGCAGATTGGGTGGAAATGGAAGGTGGGGAGGAATAAAATCAGTTACAGTCGAATGTCCATTAAGTTAACGATAACTTGGATATTCGCCATCAATGTCATTACCACTGAAGCAAGTCGCTGTGAGCATTCCTAATAGCCCATTTATATTGTCTGTGGTTATCTATTGGGTAAATCATGTAATAAATAAAGAATAATTTGATATGATACATTTGATGCTGTCTAGTTGTGGTTTTCCCAGAAGTCTGATGAAGAATACATTTTGCTTATCAATGTGACTGACCAACTTTGAATCTGACCGTATTATGTTTCATTGCATCGGTAACATGAGAATGATGCAATAAGCATCGCAGACATGCTAAATTTGGGGAAGTGGTCAGATGGAGCAAGAGTTTTAGAAACTGTGGGTAACAATCATCATCTGGCTTGGGGTCACGGAAAGAGATTCAGATTGTGTGAAAATGGAAGGTGGGGGGAAGAATAAAAATCAGTTACAGTTGAATGTCCATTAAGTTAACCGCATAACTTTGATATTCGCCATTAATGTTATTACCATCGAAGTAAGTCGCTGTAAACAGTCCTAATAGACCATTATATTGTCTGTGGTTATCTATTGGGTAAATCATGTAATAAATAAAGAATAATTTGATATGATACATTTGATACATGTTTAGTTGTGGTTTTGCCAGAAGTCTGATGAAGAATACATTTTGCTTATCAATGTGACTGACCAACTTTGAATCTGACCGTATTATGTTTCATTGCATCGGTAACATGAAACTGATGCAATAAGCAGCGCAGACATTCTAAATTTGGGGAAGTGGTCAGATGGAACAAGAGTTTTAGAAACTGTGGGTAACAATCATCATCTGGCTTGGGGTCATGGAAAGAGATGTAGATTGGATGAAATGGATGGCGGGAGAAGAATAGAATATAGGAAATTTATGGGCCAAAGCTAATGACATTTTATTTCAGGGGTCACTCCTGTAAGGTCATAAGCCAGGACTGCTTTTTGAGTAGAGCGAAAGCAATAATTGCTCTCTACTGCTCTCCTTATATCTGATATAGGAGAGTGATTTTTAGCTCTCCTTAATTGACCATTCACTCCTTGCATTCTATTATAAATGCTTTAATGCAGCTCTCCTTGAAGGCCCCAAAAGAGCTATTTAATGCTGCATATTCCAAAAGACAGTCCCTAATAAGCCCCACAAAATAATTGGGTACATTTTTGTTTGTTGTTTATGGAACTAAATAATAGCATCCTGATAATATTTTGTGAAAAACAATTTCTGTCTTTTATGTGCAGATCTAGTACATGCACTGCTAAAATGTTTTAACCTGATTTGACTTGGTGCAAAAAAATGACAAAAAATTGTTTTGCCATTCTTCATCTTGAGAACAAAAGGCAAGTGTCACCATTGCATATTTTCAAATAAAATTGCAATGTGACTAACAGTATTTTTGTAAATAAAATTTCACATTTATTCAGTTATAACTGCCAATTAAATCTAGTTGTCCATCTTTCTTCACCTTACATGCAGCTCCACATTATTAAGGCTCTAGGAATATTTCATTGGAATTACAGATCTGACCCGCATTCCATGTTTAGCACTTTCTGAATATTGTTGTTCAAGTATCAAATATCAAGTGTGCAGTCTCAATCTGGTGCCAGAATTGACTTGAGAAATACTAGAGCAGGAACAGTTTTTGAAGGAAAACATGAATATTATGTCTATTAGTTAGCCCATTCCAAATGGTTTTACATAACCAGTACTGATTTGTCCCTCGTCCCATGTTATCACCTTTTGAACATTGTTATTCAAGCGGCCTATATCAAGTGTGCAGCCTCACTCAATGTGGTGCAGTAATTGACTTGATAAATAGCTTCTAGAGCAGGAGCGGTTCAGCAGGAAAATGTGAATATTAGATCTCACCTGTACCTTAACCTGTGTAAAGAATCTGTCTGGAATTTAGGGCAATTCAATGTTTCACTAATTACAGGTGATGAATGTTTTTGAGAAACCACTGTAGTCTAAGCAGGTGTTTGTTTCTGGTAGTGTGATGTTTTCTTTTGTCATGATGGGTTCACATACACGATTCTTCCCAATTGATTTCAGGAATCTTCAGTGTTGATGAAAGTGTGTCATGAGTATAGGGAGGGGGAAGGCATTGTCTACACAGATGTTGTGTTGTGATACATGTGCACCAACTGCTGTGAGGGGTCATTGGTGGTTCTTCTATGTGCCTTGAATCTGATACCGAGAGGTCTTTTCAACATAGACATCTGCAGATATCAGTCCCTAATAGGAGTGGCCTTAGTCCAATATCCAATTGACTACCCCAACCCTTTTGGCCCTTACCAAAAATCTGTCCCAAATTGCCTAATCAGATAAAACATTTCTGAGTTTGAAAATGTACTAAGCCATTTTTATATTGTTGTCAACTGTCCTACTATTATATGCAAGCATAAAGTTACCACAATGTATGCTAGTCGCATTCTGCATTTGTCGGTTCAGGTGATATCAAGTGTTCTTAGGTTACCGTGGTAACATTGCCTTACTGGGTGACAATCGTTGTTTTGGGTAAGTCCATACAGGGCTTGCGCCGACCAACCTTGGTATGGCTTGATTGTGTAAGGCTATAATGATGGTGACATGTACAGTCATAGCATGAGTGTGTTCTTTAAGGGGCCTTACAACTAGACTATTCCAGTTGAAATCCTTACTCCCCTATGGAAGACATGAACATAATCTCCCACACAGGAGTGTGAAATTCAAATGATGTTACCTGGATGGGTGACTCCAAAGGAAATATGTATACACCCTGTGTGTGGAAGATTTATGTCATGTCTTCCATAGGTGGGTGTATGGATTTCAACTGGAATAGTCCAGATGACCAGAGATACCTTATATAAGAGAAAAGTAGTTGACATTAACACTTGTGTGTGGCCTGGGAGCAGCCATTGAATGCTATGTAAATGTAAGACATGGAGAAGTGTATAATTAAAGACAGAGATAAAAAGAATTTATCGCGTCTGATGTCACTCTCAATTACGATCCTTGATTGGTTTACACAGGTTAATCAGCGCGTAAAAGGAAGACCGATTTATCTGGTGATGATCGGAGAAAAGGAATAGCAGCAAATGGCGAAAAATTCCGTACTTTTACAAGGCAAAAAGCAGCTTTTCTAGGAATTGTGGACATGGTGCCTTCGGTTATGAAAGTTTCCTACTATAAAGACCTAACTTTTGAGATGGTTTGCATGTCGAAAGGTGCAAAATTAACAATAAGGCGCCCGGTTATAAACCCGCGTTCATCAAGTCCGTCATCACGACACTTGTAAACAAACCGTGCTCGAATTTGATTGACAGATGACGTCAGACGCGATAAATTCTTTTTATCTCGGTCTTTAATTATAGTGTACTCTGCTAAGCAAGGGAAAGGTCTGTGCTCTCACTCATTAATGTGCTTGACCGAGGAGCAGACTTCAAGTTGTGAGGGATGGTGATCAGATTGGGGGGTATTTTGGTGAAATTGGGCTTGTCCAAAATGGAAGTAAGAAATACCCATTGATACTTGATTTTTATGTGAACTTAAGTGGAACATGCCAGTTTTGCTACAAAGTAATGAAGAAAGTCAATATGATTTCACCCTACTGGCTGAACTAATTTTGTATATTTTTCTTTGTTGACCCTTAGGAAGCACCATCTCTACCCATATACAGCATGATAGGTCTATTTAAAATTAACACTATTGAATGTATCCTTCACCCCGGCCCATACTACCAGCCAAATTTTCAGCATCTAAGAACTATTTTCATTGGTCACAAAGAGGGGTATATCATGTAATGAGCCAATCAGAGACATGGTAGGAATAAGCTTAAAATTGCTCAGAGACCTCTATAAAAGCTCTATTTTGATTGGTTACTCAGGTGATTATATAATGTAATTAACCAATCAGGGATACTGTTATAGAAAGGTATATTGTCAATGGGTTAACGTGAAGAGCCATGCTTATTAATCTCTAGAAATGGACATTTAATTGCAAGTTAAGTACGGCTGAATGGTTTCTTAATGGAGTGAATACTCTGTCTTATGTCTTCATGATGAACGTTACTAATTACCTTATATATCAACATGGCCTCATGAGAACGATGATTGGTAATACACTCAAAGATAAAACTGTTTCAACTGATTGAGTTTTTACATTAAGTCTTGACGACAGGCACATATGTGAGCTAATGTGAATGCTTGAGGCATTTGGCTAGGTGGGTAAATAAAGTAAGGAAGCAAAGACAATTTGACTGTTGTGTGATTCGATTGTAGGATCATCATCTGTCCTATGCTGGATAGCTTGGAAAGTAGAGCACTTGATAGAGGTTGTTGGTTCAAATCCAACTTTGGCCTAATTTTATTTTTGCTCCCATTTGTAATTACTATAAATGGATCAGTTTGGTCATTACTAGGCACATTTGGTGCTACTTTGAAAATGTTTACCATACATCGGTAAACAACATCTCACCTTGCCTAAGATGGGGTTACTTTTGAATAGTGGTTTTTGATGGTAAATTATCTATATCTTGCTAATTTGCACATGTTTGAGTACTTGTGCGTGCTGAATTTCCTGTTTCAGGGGTGTTTTTTCTTCTCATTTAATGGGTGTTGCTTTGTTCTTTAAAAAAAATCGTTCAACTTCCAGTTCCCCCTTGAAGTCTATAATTTTTATTATAATGCATAAGCTTTAAATAAAGAGCAAGAGCTCAATTTTGAATGTATGGTTGGAGTATCAATATGTCATGAAGGAACAAAAGTGTTTACAATAGGACTGCAAAATATCACCCACCTGCAACAAATTGCATGCTATGCCTCCTACAACATATCACATGTAATTTTCTATTCAGATATAGGTGATTAGATTAGCAATGGCTTTCACTTTGAAATTGATGAACAAGTGGTAAGTATTATTAATTATACAAATTAAAATCATAATTTACTTCACATTGAGCTCTTATCTTTTGTTTACGTTGGGGGTACTACACCCCTGCCCAAATTTGTGCTACTTGTTTTGAGTTTCTAAATTTTCAATACAGTAGTTGTAGTCCTTGCCCCTAGAATATACATATCTTACTTGTCACCAATGTGCTATAATTTTTGAGAAAAATACAAAAATAGGCATAAATTTGGCCAGGGGTGTAGTACCCCTTTAAATACTTCGGCATGTAGCATAATGATTGGCTGATCGTAATATACCGTTAATGATCACCCATTTGCAATGAAAGCTTTATACCATATCTGTGAATATAGCCATATAAAACAGAATGTATTTTCCTGCCGAAAGATCAAGTAGCTAATTTTCTGCTTAATTAAACTCCATAATTCATCTTTGGAAGCATCTTATAATCATACTATAAATGAGTCACGAATACGTATAAGATGAGGCAAATGGCTCCATTAATTTGTGTGTATCTCTTAATAAGTTAATAGTCTCATACATTTTGTCATAATTTTAATTTCAGGATTTGTGTGACATTCTGGCAGTAAAATATATTGTCATAGCATGAAAATTAATATTAATTTAAATTAATATTTTTCATATACGATTCCTCATTGATAGTTTTAGCCATTGTGTTTAGAATGGGTAGAGGTCAAAGGGCAGCACTCACCCAGCTACATCTGCAGGATATTACAAGTTGGTTATGTCTTTAATATTTAGTTGAAAATAGTATAAAGTACCTAACCAGACAGTAAGGGGCCCACCGTAGCGGGCGCCCCAAAAACAAACATAGGTGTGATTAATTTCCCTGACGGGGAGGAAAGACATTGGTTTGGTGTAGCACCCCTACCCCTGGACCTCTGTTGAGTAGGCCACTGGTAGCACCAGGTTCAAAAAGATAATTTCAGGAAATCTTTGCTTTCATTTACGCCATGTTTCCCAAATAATTTAGTTTAAGGGCGCACACCACTAAATAATCGTCCCATTGAAGTACATGCGAAAATACAAGAAAGTAAGTTTGTTTTTCTACCCCATGTAACAACATTTTTAATATTTTGATCGAACTAATGTCTGAAATGAAGATTATATTTGTATTTAATTTTGATTTTTCGTGACAAGTTCAGATAAACTTCAGAGATACGATTTTTTACAGGGACTATCAAGGGTTACACCAAATGCGAAAGAATTTAGTGTAGTGCACCCTTCTAACAATACAATAATTATTCCCAATCCACAACCTCTGACATTCCCCTAAATAACTAGCATGATACTTACAATGCATTGTGCACATTGTAGCACAGCCAGTGACGTTAAAAAGAGTAGTGTAATGTTCATAAGTGGCATTGATCACACTGCCAGGCATTATATAATATATTATTAATTAACAATTATCCGTGTGAGGAGTCTGATTAAATATTGATGATAGTAGTTTTTATTACCGAACGCTAACTGCTTTAGTGGTCATTAAGACATAATTAAATTAGTATTGAAAATGTCAAAATGTAAAGTCAATATTTTTATTAAGTCTTGTAAATATTATATTTAATATAGCTGTTAAGTGGGAGGGTAAGTCGTTATTGCTGACATTTGTGGTAAAATTATCGTTTCTCATAGCAAATGTAAACATTTGAATTGCACCAGCTAACTCAGTGTAAGATGTACTTAATGGGTAGCTGAACTTCAATTGTACAGATTGATGACTTAGAATAATAACATAATGTGTTTAAGGGGGTACTACACCCCTCGATAAATTTGTGTCTGTTTTTGCATTTTTCTCAAAAACTAATAACACAGTGGTAACAAAAGTTATGCATATTATAGGGGCAAGGAATGCACTTATTACATTGGAATTTCAGTGACCCAAGACAAGCGGTTTGTTATTTATAATAAGAAATAAGGTACCGCTAGTATGTACCTCATTTCCTATCATATATACTGAACCGCTTGTCTTGAGTCACTGAAATTTCATTGTAGTAATTAGATTCCTTGCCCCAATAATATACATAACTTTTGTTACCAGTGTGTTATTATTTTTTGAGAAAAATGCAAAAATAGTCAAAAATTTACCACAGGGGTGTAGTACCCCCTTAAATGGAACTGTAGTATGTTATGCTAACTCAATTGTCTTATAGCCAGCTTGTAGGATAGTGGTGTGGAGTGTTCTCAACTTAACTAATAATTTGATTTTTACCCCGAAAATTGTTGAAATAATAATAAAAAAACATGAGCAGTTTAAAAATTTACATAGAAATTGCACTTAATTGAGTATGTACATGCCTAGTTGTGATCTACAGATTATGGAGATCAGATTTTTAAAAGAATCTTACAATTTAGGATTGCAATAAGCAGCATGCAATGTAATAATGACGTCAGACTGGCTATGAGACCAATTCTAATGGTCAATTCCAGCGTCACCGTTGCTCAAGTGATTTTTAAACATACATAAGCTCTTGACTTTGTTTTAACAATGAGCATCTATTTCTAATAGGTTTTTAAACAACACTTTTGATGCGCTGATTATGTTGGTTTGCCTCACTATTTATGCTCAAGAACAATATTTTTTACATCATGAATTGTTCGTAATTTGGAAATACTCTTAATATTTGTGGAATGAAATTGTTGGTGAAAATAATTAATTTCCTTGAAATTATTATAATAAAAATATATATCAGCGAGAATGAATATTTCGCAAACCCTTATCATGTGCATTATTTTGTTAAATTTCATGCATGTAAAATTTACTTTGGCATCATTGATGCTTGAGCAAAATGAAAGTGAACTGCATCAAATTGATTGTGTGCAAGACTTTCTTGCCTTGAATAATAGTTTGCTGTTACACGTCCATTTCTATATTGTCAACAGGCTAGAGGTGTTTTTCTACAAATTGGTAATTTTTCACTTTGCAATAATTTCTTTCACTGCCTTAGTGCTTGAGGTAATATGAATCTCTTTGCTTCAACAAGTGCAGCTACCCCTTCGACTTAGATTATGACTATACCCTAAGAGCTCACATTACACTTTGGTGGAGTGAGGCAGAAAAAGGTAAAGCATTTTGACCACCTACTCAATACATTAACATCTAGGGATTTGAATATATGTTTATGACCATGTGGAGGAGGAAGAGGGGATGAGGTGGAAGGGGAGGAGGAGGAAGAGGGGAAGAACAGAAGTAATGTGCTAGATGTAGATGGTATAAAATCTTCTAGTAGGTACATTTACCTTGAAACATTTGAAGAAAGATAATACTGAATATTTCTTGGAGCAATCAGCATCTAGGGTGAATTTGCATGATTTTTGCAGATTTGCCGGGGCGACAGTGCCCGCTGCACCCCCTAGGATGTGCCACTGTACACAGTGATATTTTGGGTATTGCATTGAAAGGTTTTGTCTTTACACGCTAGATTGACAGCTAATAATATTGAAATTGAAACAGTTTGGAAACACCTGCAAAATAAACATTTTTGTCTTCCAAACTGGAAATTAGTTTGGGGTAATTTTTTTTCAAAATTGGTCAGCAATTTGGCAAATTGAATTTGGATTTTTTTTACCATTAGTGTATTTACAATTGTCAGCCCCAGGCTTGGCAACTCTATACATGTCACTCTGATGTCATTTGTATACTGGGTTGCCATAATATTTTAGTACAAAGGCGTGGCAAGCTCTCCCTTGAGATGGTGACGGGCAACACTCAAGTAGCCCAATTTTTCAGTCCGAGGAAAAAGCACCCTAAATAGTGAAGTGTGGGCATTTTTCTGAAGTCTCAGTAATAAGTCACTAAACTTGGACAGATAACCACTTCATTGGATGCACTTCCTTTACACAGTTATAGATCGATAAAGTGGCAATCACAACACTTGAAAAGTTAAATTAAATGTTTTGAAGCACAAATGCTGCAAAGTTTGGTAAATGAAAGGAAAATGGCAAAAGTAGCCCAATGTTTAGCATGCGCTACCTGATCGGTACTCAAATTTGATTTGGGTAGAAGGATATGCCTCTGAAAATTGTACTAATTTTCCAATTGGACCCATTTTGATAACAGAATGAGACCCATATTTGCAGCAATCCCTGTATGGTCATCCCGGGATACGGTCATTCATACTAAGCATGGTGCGCTTTGTAAAATTAGCCCAAATGTGCGGTATTTAGCATCATGCGGCATCGCTGTAGCACATTACAGGTACCCTGCACTTAGCACTTGACATGTAACCATGACAGGGACTCACTGACTGATCACTCATTGCAATTGTTTTGTTGTACTTGGCAGAATTTAGTGCTAGATTGCCCTTGGGTTGTGTGATATGAGTATAGTAATAATTACATAATGAATATCAGGATGATTAGGTGGGAGGGGCTCCCTCGCTTGACGGATGACCTACTTGTGTGCATCCTCTAGTGAGCTGTCAAAAGATACTGATAAAGTGGACATTTTTGCGGAACATTAATTTTCATGATTTTTGCTCTCAACACAGCTACTGTGAAAATAAAAGCATGCAAATATAATATTCTTTTATGTATAGGTATATGGAAGAATATTCAAAATTGTGAATTTATAAACAAGCGAAGTTGTTCAAAGTTAGCAAAGTGTGAAAAATGACACCTACTAAAATTACCACTTAATGTGATAAAGTGCAAGTACATGATAATAATGAAGTACTTGCAGCCTTCTTGCCTGCAACTGTCAAGATGAAATTGGTCCATCATGCTGTTGCATCTTTGGGGGTTGATGATGGAGATGTGATGGATGACTTCAGAGATGCTGTTACATGGTGTAACTTACAAGGTACACTAAATGGAAGCTTCCTCTCCAAACATCAACAATGACAGCAAAACAAGTTGTCAGGGCATATTGACCGAGTTTGTTTTTGTTGTATGAAAGGAGAAAGTAACCTACATAAAGTATAAGTTTTGTGTGTGTTTCGTTGTTTTTGTTTGTTTGTTTGTTTCGATGTTCTTTTCATTTTATTTCTTACCATTCTTGCTCAATGAACTGTATGGTAACTTTTGTAGGCCTATATGATGGTGACGAAACCTACAAGTCCCTTCCCCTCACTTTCCAGGTGATGTTATCACTGGTATGCTAAAGATTTTGATTTGAGGCATTACTCCTGAAGACCCTATGCACCCCCTGTTTAGAGTGTGATATATTGGGCTATTCCATTTAAAATCCACATACCCCCTGTGGAAGATTTTGGAAATATCTTACCCAGAGGGAATATGAATGTCAAATGGAATAAAATCATTTAAGCTGCTCCATTTGAATATCATACACCCTCTGAGAAAGATTCAACCAGAATCTTTCACTGAGGGAGGGTGAGTTACAAATGGAGCTGCTAATGTGTACATTCCATATGAAATTCATACTCCCCCTGTGGAAGATATTTCCAAACTCTTCCACAGGGGGAGTGTGGATTTTAAATATAGTAGCCCATTATCCACATCATAAGTAAGAATGTAATTGCAGTGAAGCTAATTTTGCCATGCTGTTATTGCAACTCAAAATATTCCAAGACGGTGTTGGCTTTTAATAAATAAGAGACATCCTTTGTGGCCTGCTAATATTCTAAATTTGAAACAAGAATTTTCGCACACTGAAAATAATTTCTGCACTGCAAATTTATTCTAAAAGTTGCACTTCTGCCAGCATTCTAGTTAGAGAATAAACGATAGGAATTTTTATTTTGCCTATCCTCTACCGTGTGATAGATGACAGGCAGGTCCAATATTTTGAGTAGTGGATGCTGGCGCATTCCACTACGATAAAAATATTGGACCTGCCTGTCGTCTATCATAGGTAGAGGATAGGCAAAATAAAAATTCCTATCGTTTATTCTCATTCTTAGTCAGTTAAATATTATTTTAATAACTGTAAACAATTTTTTAAAGCAAAAACTAAGTTACCGTCATAAAAACTCCCCTCGTTATAAAATGAACGAAACTTGTTTACAACTTCACGTATTCTGTTGCGCGTACTGCTAGTGCGTTCGCGTATTCCGCACTAGTCTACGCATCCAGCGCGATACATACGCGCATCTCTACACGCGTGTTTTACGCATTATCAAGACGCATGATGATGTGGGTCGTCTACTGCCTGATAGACGGCACCCGAAATCATGCGATTGTCCAATCAGAAATGTGTCTACGAACTAGACCACTCCCACTGACTAAGAATACATCATAACAGATGTCAAGTCAAAGTGTATATAAGAGTAATTAAAAATATAGGATCCAACTTTATAGGGATCATTTGTGACGTGTCATGTCAAAAGGAGACACTTTTGGGCAGGTTGTCAATTTTGAGGTTTTTAGATATCTGAAATAAGGAGATATTTTACTCCACAATGCCGTTTTCCCCAATGTAATCGGACATTCCTATAAGCGAAGATATTGAGCTCGTAAGTTGTGGTATTATAAAATAAGAAATTGAGATATGGGGCTTTAAAAATATTATTGACAATGTTGAGAGTAGGAATTACCTTGAGAAATGCCTCAAAAAATACAAGATGCCAGTTATATTCCGGTCTGAAACTATCAGACAATATTTTTAACATTAATAACACCACAAATTCGCAACAAACCCAAATTGTGAAAAAATCACCCCCGGTCAGATTTTTGACTATTTCTCCATTTACGATCCTGCCCAAAAGTGTCTCCTTTTGACATTTCTCCTATGCTCTTAAAAATGCTGATGTTAGTTTGACCCACTTCCAGTTTAGTTTCATAGCTAGAAAGTTAGGTAGAAAGGACGCCATGAATCTTTTGGGTTGCCCCCTTATTGTTTGCGCTGGGTTATGATTAAGAATAGCGAGAAAAATATTTGAGTTATTCCAGATTTAGCTTCACATTCTAGCTTATAATGTAGTGCAAAGAAGTTCAAAAGCTTTCAGAAAAATATTTTGATAATATCAAACCTCGCATTTGTCTCTTTCAGCATTTCAAGAGGCAGTTGCGTCAAAAGTTGAAGTAAGGAAATTGTGCTGGGGCCTCTGTTTGAACTGACATTTCAATGTATCAGTTTGTTTTGTTAGCGATGGGCTGGGCCTCCCAGCCGACTAAGGTTTTACACCGGTACTAATAACATGAGCTATAATGAAAACACCGGCATTTATGCATAATTCAAACTTTAAATAGTTTTGCGTTAGATGGGCCATTGAAAGCTGTCGTGACATAATAAAAACAGTGTCGATGTATGTGAACGTTGTTTCATGTATTTGAATTCTGTTATTTTTGTATTATAAGAAATATGAAAAGTTTTGTAAAAGGAAGAAAGTATAAGGAGGCAAAGGCGGATATTTATATTTTGAAAGGTAAATACTGGGAAGAGACACTGAGGCTTATAGAGGGGAAAGAAGAATTGAAAGTGTGTTGTTGGCAGAGCTGAGATATTCTATTTGTAGAACAGCAATTAGCGTCAACGTTCTTAATTGATAGGAGTCAAGTGCTTGACAAAATGTTAGGTAACCATGACGATGAAGAAGTAGCACTCAATCTGTGCATCTATATATGATTGGTTGTCAAATGTTCTTGGTTGTCAACAAATCTGAAAAACAACAAGTTCCAGTTGAAATCCATACACCCCAATGGAAGACATGACCTTAGTCTTTCACACAGGGAGTGTGAATTTTAAATGGAGTTACCTGAATGGATGACTCCATTTGAAATCGGTCACATCTTCCATTAGTTCCATAGGGGGTGTATGGATTTTAATGGGAATAGCCCATTGATAGAAGGTGAGATGAATATACCATGAAAATTAAAACCTGTTAAAAATAGTGAGAATAATTATGTTAAGATAAAATAAAAGGTTTGTGAAAATAATGTCAATTTGTGACATGCACAAGTGAGTAGATTTTTGTTTAAAACGTGTGCAGCAATTGTAAATTGGTAACATGCAAATGCAAGTGAGTATAGACTTTTGTCTATAAGGTTTGTTAGCGATTGTTTAAACTTTTTGAATTAACATGCAACCCAATATGTACATCATATCTTGCATTTTGTATGAGCAGGTGAATTATTATGGCATTTTACGACTGAGAATCACGGCTTCCCATCATGCCTTTAGAACTTCTGTAACCAGTGCATAATCTGTTATTTCACCAAATTCACCAAGGGAGCAGCGTGGCACACTGGTTAAGGTCTTTGCCTTTGGTGCGAGAGGTCCCAGGTGCAATTCCCGCAGGACCAAAAAAATAAAAAATCTGGTAATGGTGGGGCAGATGATCCATAATAAAGACCTTGTTAACAGGCGGTTCCGATCAGGGTAACGCCCGATTGTCGGCTTCACTTGCCTGTCCTGTAAAATTACCCCAACCAGCTATATGTACAGCGACCCCCTTCGTTCACCAGGTCACTTGTGCCTGGCCGAAGTTTCATCAGCGTTATCTCCTAGATTTCAGCTGTTAATGCCTCTAGATACGCGCGACATAAAATTTTAAAAAAAGACTACGATGATTGTGTTATGAGTACAGGTTTGTGGAAGAAGTTTTGAGATGTGTAACTGACCATTTGGATGTTCATAGAATACTGACAATGGTTGACTCCAGAAAATAGATGCACATAGACAGTCTGTCCACATAGAAGTACAAACCAAACCTGTGGCATTGGGAGTCGATGCTTTGTGTCACACGCAAACGTGACACGACGTGAAAAGAACATGGTGCGCTCGGCAAGTACAAATCGCGCGTGCAGCAGTTGGCGCGCCACAGAAGCATTGCACTGAAATAACTATTCTCATACCTCCAGTTTCAGAGGTCTATTACTTTGTATTTCTATGTGGACAGACTGTATAGAGGTAGTTCTGATTTCGGAACTTTTGACTAGTTATGATTGCTGGAAATCCAGACTTTCAAAGTGTCTAAATACGAAAACATCCAGCAAAAAATAATTCAGATTCGAAGAATGTAAATTTGAGGATCTCAGACAAGTCTCTGATTTTGTTTAGTGCATTTTCAAGCTTTTTCCAGTAAACATTGGCAACTGGAATTCAAGTCATTTTCAGGAAGCAAACCTCGAAATCCAGACATTCTTTTATTGAAAATTTACTCCTCTGTAGATGGTGTGCACTTATTTCCTGGAATATTGTAATATTTGTGAACATGGGGTCTGTGAGTATAACTAATGAGGTAGAATCAAAGAGTACTGACTCTGCCATCACTATAGGATCCACAATATGCTCATCTATCAGGGGCACAGTTCTTTAACCCTAATGCATTTGTACATTCATTGAATGACCTTTGAAAATGTGGGTATTAAAACTTATACTCTGCAACTTGAGGTTAAATTTTGCACTATGATTGTTTAATTCAGGTTATTGAACTATGCCATTGGAATGAGGCCATTGTGGTCCATATTGCATGTCTCACTAGGATCCACAACATGCTCATCTATCAGGGGCACAGTTCTTTAAACCCCAATGTCATTCATTGAATGACCTTTGAAAATGTGGGTATTAAAACTTATACTCTGCAACTTGAGGTCAAATTTTGTACTATGATTGTTTAATTCAGATTATTGAACTATGCCATTGGAATGAGGCCATTGTGGTCCATAGTGCATATCTTCAGATGATTTCTCTATGCACCCAGTAAACTTTGATTCAGAGTGCATTGTGGTTTTGGTTCTGCATATAGCATGTGCTAAAATTACGCAAGTGATAGGGCAAGTTATCATGTACGAGGGGGTATCCAAAAGTTTTTGACATCCCCCAGAAGGAAAAGAGCTATATTGATGAAATTTTGCCAGTGTAATCACTGGTCCTTATGTACATTATGGTCCAAAAATGGTCTCATTAGTATGTTTACTTTCTTTACAGGTGGCGCTAGATGGGCAGTAGGCGCATACCCATTTCATGATAAGATCCTCCACTTTCTTGAGTTTTTTCATTGTGGCCACATCATTCATAAGTGATGGACGTCCACTTCTTGGCTTATCTGTGAGGGTCATGTGGCCAGTTTGAAAATTCCTTTTTCAAAAAGCAACAGTGCCATATGATGGGCAATCATCACCGTAGATAGCTTTCATTTCATCATAGATTTTCTGAGCATTGTAGGCCTAACCCTTCAAATGCAGGAACTGAATCATGCTGCATGCCGCAATTTTCACCATCTTGTAGGTTATGCGCCTACTGCCCATCTAGTGCCACCTGTAAAGAAGGTAAACATACCAATGAGACCATTTTTGGACCATAATGTACATAAGGACCAGTGATTACACTGACAAAATTTCATCAATATAGCTCTTTTCCTTCTGGGTGATGTCAAAAACTTTTGGATACCCCCTCGTACTCGAGCCTTTTACTCATATATGTCCCCTGTAGTATGTACGATACAGGCTGTGATATGGCATGTTATCATGTACCGGAGCCTTTTACCCACTATGTCCCCTGCAGTATGTACGACGCAGGCATGCAAAACAAATACGTTGTAGTAAGAACACCCTCTTTAAGCCCAAGGTGAAAACATTGATAAAATTGCCAAGTAACACGCGCATTCACATACACACACTTCCGCACAGATGCAAGGAAGGTGCCCCAGACTAGCTGCTCACCTCCCATAGATCAGTCTGCCCATTTCGCACATCAGATCACTTCATCCAGTGGGTGAAATTACTGTTCAGCCGACGGTTCATGACACTTATTAGGTCAATTTGGTGATCGATCTATCCGTTGACAGCCGGTGTAAATTGTGTTTGCGATGGTAATCGGTCCTCCTAAATTCTCCTCTTTGCATTGATTTGGATGGAGTTGTGACCATCATTCCTGTGATCGGTCAATTTATTAGCGTCTAGTAGACAAGAAGTTAGCAATTACTATGTGGTCGTGTGATCGGTCAATTATAAAGCATTTATTGGACTAGTTGTTGTAATTAAATGAAGTTAAATGAAAGGCATTGTCACTCGGAGATGTCATTAATGTTATAACATCAATCAATGTGATGTTTATCACAAAGATTTAGTGGAACACTCAAAACGTTATTTCATTGTAAATTATGAGATGCCCTAATATTAAAGTAACAATTTATCGTGCCGATGAATCTTAATGATGACAATGACATAGATGAGGGGAGAATTATGATGGGTAATTATCTCCAACACCCCTCCATATCATAATGGCTCATCCTCATCCTATCACATGCCTCCCTCTAGGGAGAATCCATTATTCAGAGGGGAGGCCTGCCTATGATATTGAACCATTTCTCATCAACTCACGTGGAAGGAGAAAAAAAAAGCTTAAGTGTAGTGTAAGGCTGGGCAAGTACGGTAATTGATCTCGCTTGCCGGTTTACTACAACTGCTGTTTAAATTCTAAGAGTAAAGTGTATGTGACTGTTACGATGCATGCTTGCGCATAGCTAGGACTTATATCGTGGATCATATACCTTGATTTCTTTTCATTTTTTCAATTACTATGGAAACTAAAATGTAAGTTTGTACAATTTTTTATCGTAAGATGTTTCGTTTATCAGTGTGGTTTTGGAATGGATGTGGATTTTCAAATTAGTTTAGTTTAGGATATTAGGGATAGTGATCGGTTTATAGGTCAAGTGGGGATCTCTACCAAGGAGCAGAATCTAACACTTCAGTATAAACTTACTGCTGTAAATTAGGTAATGTTTACAGTTGGTGTTAGAGATGATATTTTGGGGCTGTTGATGAATTGCAAATTTCATATTTTGAGGGCATTATGAATTTTTGTATAATTAAAGAAAATAAGTCAGGTAGTTTTGCATCGTTAAGTTCATTGGATAATTGCATTTACTGCAGACACACTATTATTACGCATTGCTATCACTGGTCTGTAATAGTAATATACCGATATTATACTATTAGAGCTATTACTATTATAGAGCTATAATACTATTCAATGTTCATTCCATGCTCATTCTTAGTTTGCTGAAATGATCACTTCTCCTTCCAAAAATATGTATTTTAGGAATTGCACAGTATTGAATTAATATGTATAATTTATGTGCATATTTTTTTATGTAAATTGTGTAAATTTCTTCACATACTATTCACCAGTTAACTTAATATCAAATCTCTGTGAATGACGAAAATACAGCCCCACCTATTGTATGATTATGTTAGCCTTTGATTGGGAAGATTTTCATCTTTAGGGTGCCCAAAATTGGCCGATCAGATATATTTCCACCCCCCCCCAAATAAAACCACCTTTATGGGTTGGGATTACTATGAACACAGACCATTGAACAGGATACAGGTAGTGTTACTATGTAGGCTTTAACAAAGACACTATATAGTATCCTTTTACTCTGGGGTATAGTGTGGGATTCCTGTGCATGGAGTCTAATCAAGTTCACATCCTCTTGGCTTATATTTAGCAGGGAAGGGGAAGTACTCATTTGACCTTTGTAGACTTCTACACATGCATCGTGCATTTTATTACAAATATGTAGGAAAAGATGTCTTCACATTTGAGACTGCGACAGAATCTAGCCTTATATACAACCCAAAACAGGTCACGCCAGGTGTAAACAATGATGATAAATATTTAGGGGAATAAATGTTGGGTTTTCTACGGGATTGGTAGATATGTTTGATGAGATTTCTCCTTTGAGGACATTTGTTATAACTCAGGTGTGATTTGCAGGAGGGGCATATGAGACTGATGTCTAGAGTAAGTGTTATGTTTATGATTTGTGCCACTTTCATAGAAATTGTAGGTGTTGCAGAGAAGGCATAATGACACTTTACGTTGCAGTTGTTTAGACCATTGGTCAACGCTTGCACCTGAGACGGATTTGTGTTTATTCACACAAATATGAGCACACACATTGACTCATACGCACACCCCGTAGAGACCTGCAACCATGGACTTTTTGACCAGAAAGTACCCAGCCAACCGTGGACTCCCATGGACCAAAATGAATGACCCAACCAAGGAGACCTTTTACGTTCCAAGGGGGAAGGGGTCCTCGTACCCTAACAAATGTGGACATTGTTGCTGCTGCTTTGCATTTTGGCTGATTCTGATAACAGTGGATGTCCTCGGTTGCAGGTGTGTCCCCATTTAGGTAGGAACAACCTATGCGAAAAAGGCATGGTTGAACTATGGTTAACCATGGTCAACCATGGTTCAACCATGGGTTTTGACCATGGTCAAACCATGGTCAACCATGCTTTGAAAAATGGCACCACGGCCAGAGACCATGGTCAACCATGGTTAACCTTTTGACCATGGTCTATCTAAAGTGACCATGGTCAACCATGGTTAAAACTTAGCATGTTTGACCATGGTTGAACCATTGTCAACCATAGTTCAACAACCAGGGTTTTGACCATGGTCAACCATGTTTTTGACCATGGTCAACCATGTTTTTGACCATGGTCAACCATGTTTTTGACCATGGTCAACCATGGTCAACCATGGTTTTGAAAAATGGCACCACGGCCAGAGACCATGGTCAACCATGGTCTATCTAAAGTGACCATGGTCAACCATGGTCAAAAATTATGGGGTAAATATTTAACGGAATAAACTGCATAATCATATTATTTAGATTTATTCCGTTAAAAATCTTATTTTAACTTATCAAATTACTAGTTTTTATATTTTATGGTGTCAAATATTTATTCACAATGTTGTAAATATGCATTAAATACGATTAATAACAACAGAGGGCGCTTTTTCTCATTCACTACCCAGAGTCAACCATGGTCAGGTGAGGTGATGACCATGGCTGACAATGCTCAGCCATGCTAAAGCATGGTCGACCATGGTATACTTAAAAGTGACCATGGTCAACCATGGTCAGGTGAGGTGATGACCATGGCTGACCATGCTCAGCCATGCTAAAGCATGGTTGACCATGGTATACTTGAAGTAGCCATGGTCAACCATGGTCAGGTGAGGTGATGACCATGGCTGACCATGCTCACACATGCTAAAGCATGGTTGACCATGGTATACTTGAAGTGACCATGGTCAGGTGAGGTGATGACCATGGCTGACCATGCTCACCCATGATAAAGCATGGTTGACCATGGTATACTTAAAAGTGACCATGGTCAACCATGGTCAAGTGAGGTGAAGACCATGGCTGACCATGCTCGGCCATGCTAAAGCATGGTCGACCATGGTATACCATGGTGACCATGGCAACCATGGTTGACCATGGTCAAGCCACCATGGCTGATCATCGCTGACCATAGTTAACCATGGTCAACCATGTTTTGACCATGGTTGACCATGGTTGACCATGCTAGCACGGTTGACATTTCGCCTAGGATAGTCCATTAAAGGTCCAAGTTTGTATGTCTTTACACATGCACCCGCACCCGCACCACCCCCCCCCACCCCCACACATGAACACCCCACCCACCCAAACAACCCACCCACCCATCCTTACTGGTAAGATGTGTCAACTGTGGACACACAAAAACGGCAGCAAATGTTATTCCAAAGTTATTATCAAACCATGGTCCCAATCATGACACACCCAGCGAATTGTGGACTGACCATATATTAGACTCAATATTAAGACTGACACCGTAACCCCGTATATTAGACTCAATGTTAAGTGCATTTTGTAGGATTTTTGTGATCTTCTGAGGTAGATGGCGGAACAATGACATCCAAGGTTGGTTGTGTGTCCATTATAGTTTATCGGAATGCAGCAGGAAAAGTCCACTTTTGATACGTCTCACACAGGCTTTTTGCGATACCTTGAGTTGATTTACATACTGCGGACATCCACAATTGGTTATATGTCCACGGTTAGTCAGAGTGTAACAGGAGAAATAAGTTTATTTTGATGGTCCTTACAAAGTCTGCCCGACATACACAAACACACTAATACGCAGATCCTCAAATTGGAAATTAATGTAAGCTTATAAACATTTGCAGCCAAGCAAAATTGTTTCGCTTGCCCAAGATTGCAATAGTTGGAGAAAGCTTGTTGTCACCTGCTCGGCAGCCGACCGATGATGATGATGATGATGATAAACAGTTGTAGAAGAGAATACAATATTGTTCTTTTGAAATGGCAAATTCTAGAAACAGCAAATCTTTCATTTATTTATTTGTAACAATGAAAGGTAACAATGGCCACTTACGAAGAAGGCAGCCAGTGTTACCAAAACTTGCCATCAATGAGGGTTGGGTTTCACATTTAATTTAAGAAAATGACAACATTTTATAGTTTTCATACATTATTTATTAGACTCAATTTACTAGAATCTGTAAATATTGGCCATGACCACACACTCAATAATTGTACCTTAACCAGTGTTAACTATTGATTTGGGGGCAAAATTGGGACTTATGATGTATCACAAATTGGCCAAAACAAAGCCCAATTTGTTATTAATATGTGGTTGTGGCAACTCTGTCCGTTATAGTGATCACATTATGATCACAAAACATAGCAATATGCTTTAATAGGATAGAAAGCTCTCCATTCATTTCTGTTGGTACGTCATTTCATTTACATCAACTAAAAATAAACCAACACAATTGTAGCTTTGAAATTGTTGGTTGACATTTAGGGGAGAAACACATTAACAATGGGAGTGGGCTATTGATAGTGATTTTATGCCTTAGACACCCAATAATGTATGTGTCTTTTAAGTTGATGTTAATACATTAAAAAAAATGTTTTGAAATTGAATTGTAAAAATTAGGTAGAATTATGATCAGATTTACCTTAACACACCTTTATTGTTGCCAACACTCACAGAATGTGTGCTATGAATACAGTTGATCCCACTGCATTATTCTATGGCATTTGGTTTTGAGGTGTATTGTGAAATATTGAATGCAATATTTTTTTTTTAATCTAAAATTCTTAAAATGTTCACAAAACTGAAAAGCTTAGCTGCAGACATAGTATGCAGTAATCTAATCACAGGAATAGCAAAATAATTATGAAGTTTTGAATTGTCATCTTCTTCATTCAAATGTACAGTGACTGTAAAAGTGGTAATTTTCATGCGTGTAATTTTTCACACTTCAACAATTTTGAACTACTTCAATTGTTCTTAAATTGTGAGTTTTCCCCCGAGTTTTCCTTACGCATAAACATACATATTTGGCGATTTTATTTTTGAGGTACCTGTGTTGAGTGCAAAAGCGGAAAAAGCATGAAAATACTTTCAAATCAATACACACATTGGGTCAATGTGTGTTGTGCTACAGCAGGATATTGCAAGGAAATGTTTGGTGTTTGAACGTTGTCGGTGTGTAGCGAGGTCAAAGCCTAAGTTATAGGTAGCATATTTACTTCCGATTTTAGAAGAATACAGCACTAAAATATTATCTTGTTCTGCCATACAAAATAGCCAAATCCAGCCAAATGGGTGGGGGTGGTTGTGGCAGCATGGGAGGAAGAGTGAATTTGAGGGGGGGGGGGCAAAACAACAAATTTAAGTAATTTGGGGTTTTTACTGCAGGGAAAGAAAAATATTTGGGGGTGGGGAAAAATGCCTCCCCACCAGTAGTGCCGCCACTGATTATGTCAATGTGTCTTGTGCCACATCAGGATATTTGGAAGGAAATGTTTGGAATCTCAGTGTATAGCAAGGTCAAAGCCAAAGTTTTAGGTAGCATGCCTATGCAATGATGTTGCAGCATCCATAATTGATATTCAATAATAACCTTGCAAAGCAATGATCACTGATGATGAATTATTGCTCAATCAAGTATGATATTATGTTTGCTTTAATCAACGATGACCTGTCTATCTAAACCACATATTTCAGATCTGTCTACAATATGTGCCCCTGGAGCACAACTATACAGCCAAATTTGTGAAGATTGTCAAGAATTGGGCAAATTTGCCAGAAATTTGAACAGAAATATTAGAAAATTGGTACATATTTTGGTTTCTGTTTCATCAAATTTGGTTTATTTTGGGGTGTATTTTTGGAATCCCACCAGCACATCTCTGATATGCAATCCAAAATCAAAGAACCTCACAGGATAACACCACTAAGAGGTGAGCAAACTAATTGTGCTCCTGGGGCACAGGTTGTTGACAGAATCTCAAATGTACTATCTAGCCCTATACTCCATCCACCATCCATCATGTGGATTATATGCTTATTTCATCGATCATAATGAATTATATAAGTCATATATCCTCATGTATAGGTCATGTTGATTTAACGAAGCTTATGGATGATATTATTATCTTGATGAATTAAGGAAAGCAATATTATACTTATGTGATCCCCATTAAGATTGGCTCTTTTGACCCGGGCTTTTGACTAGAAATATTGCTCTACAGTCAAACATAAAAAGTAGGTATCAATGATATACCTTAAATGACAAAGTCCTTTAGGAGTGTTCATATGTAGTCTTTTTATGCCTCCACCGCGAGGCATACTGTTTTTGCAATGTCCGTCCTTCCGTGCTTCCGTGCTTCCGTCCTTCCGTGCTTCCGTCCTTCCGTGCTTCCGTCCTTCCGTCCGGATGCGATATCTCGGGCATGGATGGGCGGATTGACTTCAGATTTTCAGGATAGGTGGGTCATGGTCAAAAACTCTGGCTACTTTTTTTTTGGTGAGGTTCAAGGTCATATACCGAGGTAAAAGGTCATTTGAGGTCAGAGGGCCCATTTTCCTTATTTACCACTTTTCTTGGAGACTGGGGGTCGCACGTTCCTCAAACTTGGTGGGTGGGTGCATCTTGACCCCAGACAGAACAAGTTTATATTGGTTAGTGGGTCAAGGTCTCCTGAGGTCATGCAGGGGTCATCTGAGGTCAAATTAACAAAAATAGTCAGATGGCCATGAAACTTGGTAGGTACAGTCAACATTTAGAGCCACATTTTTGGAAGGTCATTTTGGGGTCATCTGGGGTCACCCAGGGGTCATCTGAGGTCAAATTAGTAAAAACTGTCGTATGGGCATGAAACTTGGAGGGTACAGTCAACATTCAGAGCCTAATTTTTTGAAGGTCATTCTGGTGTCATCCAGGGTCACCCAGGGGTCATCTGAGGTCAAATTAGTAAAAACTGTCGTATGGGCATGAAATTTGGTGGGTACAGTCAATATTCAGAGCCAAATTTTTGGAAGGTCATTTCAGGGTCATCTGAGGTCATCCAGGGGTCATCTGAGGTCAAATTAGTAAAAACTGTCGTATGGGCATGAAACTTGGTGGGTACAGTTAACATTTAGAGCCAAATTTTTGGAAGGTCATTTTGGGGTCACCAGGGGTCATCTGAGGTCAAATTAGTATAATTACTATATGGGCATGAAACTTGGTGGGTACAGTCAACATTTAGAGCCAAATTTTTGGGCGGTCATTTTGGGGTCACCAGGAGTCATTGAAAGGTTGTTTTGGGGTCATCTAAGGTCAAATTCAGTCTCCTCTTTTAGGCTTGAAGCTTTGTATCAACTTGTGAATTCCACATCACTCCCTTTGGTGGAGGCATCACGGTCGACGCTGTGCGTCGAAAACCGCGACATCCGAGAACCGCGGTCCATCTAGTTCCATTTGTGATGGGCCTGAATGGCTGAAGTGGTTTATTTTCTTAAACTAGGATGTATTATTGAACTTACATTTAAGGCCAGAGTAATGGAAGACACATTCGTCCACGACCGAATTTGAGATTTTTTGATATTTATCAACACTAAGATGTATTCTTTCACTTGAAACTGATAAAATACAACTTGCTAATATTTATTCGTATTTTTGCTTGATTTATTTCACTCTTTTCAACTCTAAAAAGTCACATGGCTCAAGACAGCTTAGTAAATTGGCGGAAATAATGAGTCAAAAATGCGCGAATCGAAATATTGTGATTACAGCAGCGTTTCGCGTCGCGTGACGCTCTTGCAACTCTGCTTGCGTATGTCCAACGCAGTCAAGGCGCATTCGGTATGTTGTTAACGCCAGCAAATGTGGTGTAAACAAAACAAAAATTTGCAGTCAAAATGCCACTTAGATTTTTTAATTATTTTGAATTTTGGCGCACTGAAAGCAGAGATTATAGATTCATTGGTGCAAAAAGATGCATATTTAGACCATGCACCAGATACAGCTTTTACAAGTGTGAAAGTCTTACCGTTTTAAAATTTAAGGACGTTTTGTGCATAATTTTGACATTTTTTACTAAAACGTCGATTTCTCAGAGTTCACTTTTGACAATGTTAGCGATTTTTGTGACAAGATGACTCGAAAAATATGCAAGCAAAGGGTAAACTTTTTGCACTATCCTTTAGAGTACATCAAAGTCTAGGGAAGGTTTTTTCATTTTTTCAAAATATTTGTTTTAAACAAAAATATACACCATTATGTGCAATTTTTAGCTTAATAGAGTGACAAAATGGCTTTTTTCGTATGTTTTTTTCAATATTTCAAAAAAGAGGCGAATTTCAAAAAAAAAAAAACCTTCCCTAAGTTCATGTCTCTTCTTCATGAGAAGCTAACTGAATTTTTTTACTCGAGCGGATTTTTTTCTAAGTTGTCACAAAAAATTGGTGTGATTTTTTTCAAAAACTTGAGATTTTTGAACAAATCTGACGTCACCATGGGATTCCTTGACTCATTTCCTTTCCAAAAATGTATAGTTTCATATACTTTGGACATACAATTCAGAAATAATGAAGCTCGAAAAGGTCCATGTTCTCTCCCATTACTCTGCCCTTAATCCATTGGCCTCTTGTTTGCTGCTTCTATTCCAATGTTTTCATCCTCTTTAATTTTCAGTTCTTACCAGGAGTTTTTTGGTTTTTCACTTTAAAAATGATAAGCTTTGTTCTTGCCTGTGTCGTAAAGTTCTTGGTTCTCGGCTCGTTTGTCACTGTGGTACATTTTTGTCACAACAGAAACAGGTCTTAAGGGTGTGACTATGATGCTTAAGATTTACATTCCATGACACTAGAAATAACAATAAATTGCTTGATCAAGATTCCTTCTCAACTGGGGCTGGCTTTCCCTTTTAAAGTGATTTAAAACAATTTCAATTAAAGGGACAATTATTGAATAATTGTGTAGGCAGCCTGCAAAATATGGCGCAAGCATTGCAGCAGTGCCTTGCCACTCCAGCTGTACAGAGTTTGAATTAAGAAAACTGTTGTTATAAAGAAATGTGTTAAATTTTAAAAATGGTAACAAAGTTGGAACACTCTTACTGTAGTGAAACAGTCAAAGGCCTTCCCATGTACATGTACATTGTAGATATTCATCAACTGGTTTGGGTGTTACTTTGAGTTGGTGCACAATCATTTTATGAAAATATGACTTTTATTTCTGAAACAAATTTGACTTCTTTGCATCATGTCAATATATTGTGTTTGTCATTTTTACTGCTGTCTTTGTTTCACTGATATATCATGAAATCTAATACATTGCAATGATAATGATTATTGAAAATTATTTAACAATCACAATTATCACATCAATATAATGATAAAAGTACCCAACCTCATGGCCCAGGACCTGTACCTATATTGTATGCCGGGATTGTATGATAGATTCAATTATCATCTATCACAACATTGAATAAAAATGTAAATCCCCTGAGTGTAGGCCACACATTGTCTATTTTTGTGCAAATATTGACAATATTTCCCCCCGTCCCTCAATATGTCTCTTATCCCCATCTTGTAATATCTGTCATATCTTTTCTTTATATTTGAACTGCTTGCATCTTTAATATGCAGTCGGTTTCTCCATATCTGGGCTGTTGTATTTTAAAACCACACTCCCACTGTGGGAGATTTTAAAATTATAACCAAATTCAAGCTAAATTATTCTACATCATTTTCATTCAAAGAAAATTGTCAAATTTTACTCCAAAATAAGCAAAATTCAATTGGATTTTATAAATGTCAAGACTTTTCACATTAAAACTGGCAAATATTTCCAGCTAGATTGTCTATAAGGTGCAACTAGATTGCGATGGTAGTGAAATCTTCTACTGGGGTTTATGTATTTTAAATGGAACAGCCCAGCGCATGTGAGAATCCCCTAACTGTGATTTTAGTATGATGATATCTTTTATAAAAACAAACGCAATGAGTAGTTTAATTGGTCCTTGTGCATGAGCATACACATTAACTACTGTCTAAATTCCTGGGGATTGACCCGAAAAATAATCAGCGGTATTTGCCGATGAGTAGGACAACGATGATGATGACGACGGGGCGAGCAGGGAGGCGACTGATCCTTCACCGAAGGCTAAATATGAGATAATGTCATCATATCAATTTAGTTGGTCAACAACTTTAATTCCCCATGGGGTATCCGTATCATTTGATTAAAATTTTATGTTTCGTTAAGCTTAATCCTCTTCTGGCTTCCGAGTACCACATCCGGGGAAAGTACACGTCTTTGGAGAGCTAAGAATTTTTAGAGATAATTAACACAAATATATAGATGAGTCTAGCAAGAAATGTAGTTGTATTTTTGTGTTGGGGTCAGGGGCGTCGCTAGACCAATATGATTTGGGGGGTGTACAGTATGGTTTGCTGACGGAAATTTTTTGTAATTTGTTGACCCAAAATTTTTTTAGCCAGGACGGCGCTCAGAAATCTAAAAAGTGTGGGGGGGGGAGAGCCAAAAAAAATTTCAAAACAATTTTTTTTTACTAGTAACTACTATACCATTCACAGTAGGTCTATTACGTTAAAACAACACAATTACGTAACATATGATTAATCTGTTATATGGCTCTCACAATTTGCCGACAATCATACATACCTTTGACTACATTTGCCGACAGTCACATGATTTTGCCGACAGCAATCAAATTTTGCCGACAAAATTGTGTATTGGGGGGTGTCACACACCCCCATACCCCCCTCTAGCGACGGCCCTGGTTGGGGTGTGGGGAGGGGGTTTGTGCACTGTGATCAAGTACAAGGACTCAAATGTCATCAAATTATTTTTAGTTAAAAAGCTGTATGAGTAATCTTTTTTATGGGGGGGGGGAGAAGGAGTACCGGGCCTGATTTAAAAACATTAACAAGGAGTGTTACAGTACAGGTTATTCAAATGTTTTGCATAATTTCCCCTTTAAATAATAAGAATAATGATGACAGAATTTGGAGCCAGTCAAGAGACATGTAATTCATGCATATGATGTAGAATAACATTCAACATTTGCACTCTTTGATAATTTAAATTTTGTTCCAAAAATTCAAATTCACAATTACCTTAATGTTTTATCAAAATAAATAGTATTACAGAAAAACCACAATTTGCAGAAAAAACACAATTTGGCTTCAAAGTGTCGCCAATATCTTCGAAAGCTAAAGTTATACAGAAAGCAGCAAAATGTTCAATATTATATTACTTACGTAAATCGGACAAAATGACATATTATCTGATGTAAATGATGCAAACACTCAGACAATATTACACATGTTAAATGATGTGAACTTTCTCCTCAATTCAGACAGTTTGACTTCCGAGCATCAGCAGTTTTTTTCTATAAGCTTAATTTCAACTATCGGAAGCAGAAAAATGTTCAATTGAAACAATATTCGAAGTACTTTTTTTGTGTAGGCCTAAATAGGACAAAATTACCTATTATTAAATGCATGTAAATGATGTTACATTCACACTGTCACCAGGCACTCTTTAAGCCCAATTTCAACTACAGAAATTAGGTCAATGTGCAAAACAACTACGTATTAAGTTTATGCAAATAGGTCAAAATTACATGTATCATGTAAATTGAAAATGTAAAAAAATGTAAGATTTTCTTCAAAATTGATGACAAGATGAAATCAAACATAATAATATTAAGAGAGAAAAAATCAGGACTCAGCGGGATTGAACCCCGGTCGCTGGATTACCGGTCCAGAGCTTTACCACTGTACTACCTGAGTTCACAGTCGGTACTCGGGCAATCTCAACTTAAGTCCCCATGATAACTCTCTCATTGTGTCTCAGCGGCCAATTATACTTCTTCATTATTTAATATATAATTGGCCGCTTCAAAGTGTCGCCAATATCTTCGAAAGCTAAAGTTATACAGAAAGCAGCAAAATGTTCAATATTATATTACTTACGTAAATCGGACAAAATGACATATTATCTGATGTAAATGATGCAAACACTCAGACAATATTACACATGTTAAATGATGTGAACTTTCTCCTCAATTCAGACAGTTTGACTTCCGAGCATCAGCAGTTTTTTTCTATAAGCTTAATTTCAACTATCGGAAGCAGAAAAATGTTCAATTGAAACAATATTCGAAGTACTTTTTTTGTGTAGGCCTAAATAGGACAAAATTACCTATTATTAAATGCATGTAAATGATGTTACATTCACACTGTCACCAGGCACTCTTTAAGCCCAATTTCAACTACAGAAATTAGGTCAATGTGCAAAACAACTACGTATTAAGTTTATGCAAATAGGTCAAAATTACATGTATCATGTAAATTGAAAATGTAAAAAAATGTAAGATTTTCTTCAAAATTGATGACAAGATGAAATCAAACATAATAATATTAAGAGAGAAAAAATCAGGACTCAGCGGGGATTGAACCTCGGACGCTGGGTTACCGGTCCAGAGGTTTACCACTGTACTACCTGAGTTCCAGTCGGTACTCGGGCAATCTCAACTGAAGTCCCCATGATAACTCTCTCATTGTGTCTCAGATTGCCCAATTATACTTCTTCATTATTTAATATATAATTGCCGCTGAGACACAGTGAGTAATCAGCTCTGACCGTAATCCAGCCATACAATGCTGGACCGTAATCAATCAATCCCGCTGAGTCCTGATTTTTTCTCTCTCAATATTTTCATATGCCAGTTTGCTCGAGCCCCAATCACGTCATTTAAATTATAATTTCTCGGGCTTGCATCGTTTATTTCCGATCCTCGCATATATTAATTTGTGTTTCGCTTCTTCATTATATAATAATATTAAGAAAAATAAGTTAAATTAATATATTTGCATGTCCCATTTCTTCCCCTCTGCTTTGTTTTCTTCCATAGATACCCCATATAACAAACAACAAACATGATGTGTCAAGCATGAAAACAAATTTCATAAAAAAAGAAGATGAAGAAAAAAAAAGAACAATAACATCCTTGATTTCTGCAATTTAATACTTCAATTTCAGCTTGATGTTACTCAAGTCAAAACAAACACACTTACAGAAATCCTTTCAGCAATGGCTCGCTTGTTGCATGTGTTATTGTATCTATTGATGGGTTTGCTCATTCAATGCCACAATACCAGAATTCCTGTGTGTGTTCTCCTAATAGATTGGGTTTCAGGTGCTCTTATGAATTTGCTTGTGATCTAGGGTTCTTGTCTACAGACAGCCATCAGTAGATATGAAAGATTGCACATGAAAATTCATTTACTGAAAGCATCGTCAGTGTTGCCAGATTGGGGGTTTTGCGATTGCTTTAATCATGGACTGTAGAAATAAATTTCTACAGACCATGCTTTAATGTAAATAAATTTAATGTGTCTGTGTGATAGTTTATACAAATGATATAAAAACAGAATAATCATGAATCAAGACATAGACTGTAAATTATGGTCTATGGTTTGAATCTTGTGTCCTTGAGCGAGACACTTAACACTTAACCCCACTGCTCTTCACCCAGATGTATTTGCTGAGAAGTTAAAACAAACTTGTTGAGCTGTGGACTTGTGACCTACCCACAGCAATATTGCAGAAGAAGTTAGGCCCTATTACAAGGGAGATGAGCTCGCTGTGATGCACTGAAAAGTATGCCCATTGCCCACCCAATTACCTTTACCTTTAACATCAGCCAATCTACAGTAAAGTTGTACAACATTTAATAAACTACCATTTTGGGCCCAAATGTTCAGCACATGATGTATTAACGATCATAATTTGGGCTTGAAGTCAGCAGCATCTAAGAACTTTTTGACTAGCCTGAAAATGCTTTCATGATTGTTATGATAGGGTTGGAATCAATTTAGGCACTGCTGAATATGATTGTAAATACACTTTTGAGTTGATGTAAGGAACGTCAGAAGCATCCGTGCTAGCATTAAGCAATAGCCTTAAGCTGTACCTGTTATTTTAAGCAGAATCCTAAAAGAAAGACAATTAGATCATTACATTTAGGGTTGATCTATTGTTTCTTGACATGAACAAAATTTCAGATTAAACAAATATTGAATCTTGGTTTTTTGGAAAAATTATTTTAGCTAACAAAATGTGCATATTTTTGATTCCTAATAAGTAAAGCATATGTCAAAGAAGTTGATTTTGTGCAGGGTTAACAAAATTGTTGCAGTTATGTATCCTGAGGGTAGAGGTACCCTTAAAAGAGGGCTTGCTATAATTGCCTTGAGCAAATGGAAGAATAAGTAGGTTATAGAAATCAACTAGTGGGTTAAGATGATTTCAAGTTCGTTCAGTATCACTTGGTGAAGATGTAATACTGACTAAGGCCCCGAACAATCGATTTTGAGTTTCCCGTCACATAATTTTTGAAAACAAGTGAGGTAACTTTTTCATTATTCATTATTCATTATTTTCGTGACTTTCATTATATAACAAAATGCGAGTGTAAAACACGTTGTTATTTACCGCTCACTCACTCAAAGCATGTTTAACCAAAGATATAAACTTGCAAAGAGGCTGCAAGGTCAAAATTGATACCAATTCCTTTCTTTTTACTATTATTTTTCTTATTTATTTATAATTTTGTGTGATTTAAGTACAAATTATCCAGTTGACGTTGACATGCGATATCGTCCACTGCATGACAGTACGACCACTGTCGCATATCTTAATTGATATGTACATGACAAATCTTTAATACAAACGTCAGCAAAGTCCCATCAAATTAAAATCAACATACGAAACAACTGCAATTCATGAATTGGTAAGTTTTTACAGCTCCACTATCGAATCTTGCGCCAACAAAATTAAAGGGAAACCCCCATGCGTATGTGTTTTGTTGATGTTGAATACCGCATAGTTCTTGCAGCAATGTCATAAACACAACGGAGTTGAAATATATAATTTTTTGCTCTTTTTGTATATTAAATTAAATTTAAAACTAAGTCGAATACTATTTAAAAATAAATAATTGATCAATCGGGACAACAAATATAAAATTAACAGTATTAATATATTTCTTTAATTACCACAAACAACGATATTGTGCAAAGTCACAAACAGCACTGTAGAATAAAAAATCAGACATTGAAAAATATTTTTGTTCGACCGCATATTTCGTGCAACAGTGTCACAATAGAGCAGAGTTGAAATATATAAATTTTGCCATATTTGTACAGTCAAATTAATGTAAAACGATACCAAGTACTATTTTAACATATATGATTGATATTATTTTATGAAAAGAAATCCAAAAATAACAGAATCAATATATTTTTTTTAAATTCGCACAAACATCACTATTCATTGTGCGATTTCGCGAACAGCACTGTAGAATCATTGATCTGCATGACAGCATTAATCTGTCAGTCCAGTATATGATACGCGCGTGGAAAAGGACAGCGACGTCAACATATTTACAAAGCGTTGCGAACCGGGCCTACAGGATCTAGGCTATCACTATCAGACGCCAATCAACCGGCCGCAATGAGTTTACTGCCGGTAGCGAAATCGATGTTTTGAATTTGATTTTTCCACTAAAAATGCACGGATTTCATCGTTTTTTTTGCAAAAATGATAAGATTTTATTTTTATTTTTCGAAAATCCCAATAATGAATTCAAGTGCGGGCCCGAAAATGAAGTGCGGGCGGGCGACGGGAAACTCAAAATCGACTTTGCCAGGCGTAATGAATATGTCTTTGCTATTCCGGAAGCATAAGGATTCAAATTGAGCAAGAATCAACAAGTAAAATGGGTTTGCGAGAATCAAAGTTGATTCTCTCTCCAAAGATTGTGCATATTCTGCACACAGTAAGTTATAAAGAATCAATTCTTGTCAGATGATTTTGCACAAATCAATCCCGATCCCCATAAATTGTGCCCCATCCAAAAGGCAGCAGTCATCATGTGACACTAGCTCAAACATGCTCATCTATCAGGGCACAGTTCTTTAACCCCAATATGCTTCTACACTCATAGAATGACCTTTAATTGTGTTGGGTACAAAAACTCATACTCCACAACTTGAGGTCAAATTTTTAACTATGGTGTTTTTCTAGCAACATGCCAGAAGGCTTTTGACAGGCATAGGCACACACAGCATGCAATTTACGGGTAGAACCCCATTTTGAGATGACCGTGCAATTGGCGAATACCCGGGGGGTACTCAAGTTTGGTTTTGGTAAGGGACGTGCCGCTGAGATTTTGGAAGTAGACCCATAAATATACCAATTTTTCAAGAAATTTGGACCCATTGATATACCAATAGTCAAAATTTTCGGCCGAATTTACCCAAAATTGTCTTAGTTTTTACAAAAATGTTTGGAAAATTTTGAAAATTTTGGCTACATTAAGGACAAATTGGGCTGTTTTCCGCAAAAATTGAGAAAATTTGAAAAAAGGACCCATTCATATACCAAAATAGGCTTTGAAAAAGGGGTCATTGATATACCAGAAGGGTGCAAATGCTACCCATGTTTGCGGCATGTCCCCGTATGGTCATTTGTACTGAGTACCCCCCCTGGGGGCGAATAGTACCAAGGATATCTTGTGAACTGTTTTACTTCCAGCCTTTGGGTCAAGAGAAAGGAATCCCTGAATTCAATCTCAATTGCCACTAAGAGAAACAGTAAAATTTGATTGGTCGATTGAATCGGACATCTCAGGGTTACATCATCTGAATTCTGGGACAATGTATAAATAAAAAGAAAATTGTATTATTAGGAAATATTTTTTTAGGTTCTGTACTTATTGTCAGGTTTAATTTTAGTACAATTTTCATATAAATAACTGCTTCTGACCTTTTAGCTTTCTTCTCAGCAAATAAAATAACTTTTGCTTGAGGCTTTCTGATATTTTGCCATTTTTTGAATCCAATGGAAATAAAGTTGTTGTACTATATTGATGTATAACCTTAATACAAAATGTGGGTCTGTGAGAGCAGGTTGTGGTCACTGCAGTATATGAACGTGCTGTGCCTTGCGGGTGCATTTTCTCAGTGATTGTTGCTCCTTTATTTATTGCATCTTTTCGTGCCCTGCCTACAAATCTTACAAGGAATTTGAAACATTTTTCAATAAATTTAAAAGATGCATTATTTTATTGACATTATGTAACATCAGGCCCATAACCAGGATGTTTTTTTGAAAAAGTGGACCTTTTTTTCTTCAAATTTTGACCTTTTTGGACAGGGGGGTACATTTTGAAAAAGTGGACTTTTTTTCCAAAATTTGGGCCTTTTTTGGACTAGGGGGTGGATTTTTGATCAAAAAGGCATAAACAGCCCAAACTTTTTCGCTCGCTACACTTGCAAATGGGACTTTTTGGCCATTTTGGAATGGGGGGAATCCATCCCCACCCCCCCCTGACAGGCTTGTGTAACATAATCTGATCCAATCAGACCAAAGTTGGCAATAATGAAATTGAGATATAGGCAGACATTAGATTCTGTTGGATAAGTAATTTAATTATTATCCTCTATTTAATACCTGTGGATTCTTTTCTCTATTAAAAAGTATAAAAAAAGTCCTCAACATCCATACACCAAATGTAGAATAACAAAATGTGGTATTTACAACTATAAATGCTTTTATATGTTACCACTCACTCCACCCTTGTGGCTATTCATTGCAAAATATGAAAACACAAATCTGATACAAGAAACAACAGCATGACCTAATTTTGCCAAAGCTTACGGAGCGGAATTCTGTTGTTTTAAAAACGGTTAAAAGTATCTAAGCGCATACAAACGTGTATATATACACACGTACATACACACAATCAATGATATGCCTACAGGGTACCTTCCACCCACTTCAGCCCTTTTTATGCCGCCCTCATGCTAAAAAAAAGAGTATCAGCATGGATAAACATGAAATTGATTTTTATAAGTTGTTGTGTATGTGACCTGGTTTCTAATGGAGGACCGCATGGGAGCTATGGGAGCTGTGTCGCGTCAGGGTATAGCTTAGCACTAAGTATATATTTCATTGAATGATCTTTTGAGCTATGATAAGGATAATGAACTGAGTGCAATGCATTCGTCAAGATAATCGCACGCGCCGTGGAGTTATTGCATTTAGCTCGAGAGCCGATAGGCTCAAGAGCTAAATGCAATAACTCCATGGCAAGTGCAATTATCTTGACGAATGCATTTGCACGAGTACATTATCCGTCATACACTTTGAGTGTAGGCCTATTAAAACAATAGGCAATATTAATTGCTGCATTCATTATATTAGTTTTAATATTACATGTAGGGAAAATATCTTACATTTTAAAAACACCGTCAGGACATTGACCAGCTACGTAGCATTTAACTGGTAAAGAAAATCAATCCCTGTATAAGTTTGCTATCAATGGTATCGATTATGCGCCATACGTCATACTTTAGTAACTTATTCACGCATGGTTTGTAACCAATTGACTTTATGTTGTGATCATTTAGAGCACTGAACCAGTTCAAATGGAAACGATCGATTTAGATGTCCGACTAGTACTACGGTGAATATCAACTGGACTTTATAGCTCTATAATTTGAACTTTAAAATCTACTTATATTAAAACACACGACATTGGGATTTAACAATTTGTTCAGTATTATCATAGGCCTTCAAACACAAGTGTTTGAAGGCCTATGGAATTATAAAGCATGATCAAGGCATTATGCGCTAGTGTGTGTTTCCCGGCCCGGCTATGTTATTTTAGATATAGGCCTACATGTATTTCATTTGTAAAATGCTGAATATTTTGCAATGGTGTCATCCTGTATAATTATGATCCACCTGTTTTTGGCCCTTTTTAATTAATAGAAGCTCGATTATTCTCATTTGATGTTTTTTATTTGAGGTCATTAATCATAATTTATGACAATGATATTTGCACGAGCGATTGCCGAATAGGGTGCAACTCTACTAGTCTTATTACAAGACTGCCCTACCCCAACCCTAAACCCTAACCCTAAACTCCGTAAACGAGGACTGGACTCAAGTCTAGCGAGTTGCACCCTATTCGGTAATTCTACCCTATTATAGAACACCGTTTGTAACTATACCATTTTAACACCACAGAATGTATATTCGTACTTTTTTGATGGTATATATATCGAACAGACAATTTTATAGTTATGTGACCTCTGTGTCGAAAGCGTCACCTAACTCTACTATATGGTTATGTGAAAGTAGTATTTCTAGTATTTGAGCGTGCACGTATTATCTAGAATCTATTGTTTAGCGTGCAGGTTTTAGATAATGCATTGTTTAGCGTGCAGGTTTATATAATTTGGGCTGTGAAGGGTAGTTCGCGAAAATAATGCACGGGAGAAGAATACATAACGATGAATAGAAACGGGCACTAGAAGTGTATGAGAAGATAATTATGGCATATAGTGTCAAGATCTAATAGAAGGGTGTATGTTAACAGTGGCGTGTACAGGGGGGGGGTGCTTTAGGGTGCTGAAGCCCCCTTCACTTGGTTAAAAATCATGTAAAATCACCGGTTTTATTTTTTGCGATTTAAGCCATTAAGCCCCAAGCATAACTCTGAAAGCCCTCCGAGCCCCCAGGAAAAGATCCTGGACATGTCGGTTGGTTAAAGCTACAATGCTGGAAAAAATCTTGGTACATTAACTACCATGCATTATAATTGACCCCCAGGAGTGGGGAGGAAAATGGCTTCAAGGAGGGTGCAAAAGCTACATGCAAAACATTGTTTAAAAATATGTGAATGGCGAGGAAAACAATGAGCATGATACAGCAAGTGTCCCAACACATTTTGCCAGGATTTTAGCTATGCTTTATGATGATTATATGCATTTTGTGTGTGTCAAGCTAGCTGGTCAGTATGGCTTTTAAACTCGTACTGCATTTTTGGAAATATCTGTGTATGGACACACATCTATTCTCACGATGTAATCATATGATTTTCCCTGCCCCTTACCCATTTATGTCATGCTAGGACCAGACAACATGGACAACCCCTCAAATTCATCCCACCCAGAATTGGACGAAAATCCCACTTCCCCCACCCCAGCCTTGTTCAGTGTCACATCAGTTGTGAGAAGCAACTTTGATTGTTGAGAATCTTTGTGAGAATTATTCTAAGTGTTTTGTAATTATTTATTTGTATTTTTGTATGTAATAACTGGGCCATATGGAAGAACAGGGGAATACTTAAATTTTCCCCTGAATATGGACCCAGTATAAAGAAGAAATAAACAAACAAACAAACAAATTGATTCACTGATCTTGCCCAAACTCTAGCACTCTAGCATGAAATATAACATTTCACATAGGCCTATATAATTTAGACTAATTTGTAATATTTGTTTCTTTTTCTTTCATGTGATTCCTTGATGATGTTTGTCTCTTGCCTTGCTCTTTTGATGATAATGACTCAGGTAAGTGCATAAAAATTGTAAACATTTCCTTTCAAAAATGTTTTACTTTATAGGTGACAAAAAAATGAAACCCTGTTTTATGGGAGGATGGACTCAGTGGCGTCGCCTTTGTTGAAAGTGGGGGGGGCAGGTTGTTCAGTTCCCCGAATGGAGTCTGATTAGGAGCAAATTTTGATGCTTTTAACGTTTCCCCCGAATCCCCCACAAAAGTGGAGGGCCATGGCCCCCTGCCCCCCCCCCCCTTTGTGCACGCCATTGGATTGACTTACCAAGTAGGGTGTGGAAGAGGCTAAATGACCCTAACAAATCCCTGAAAGCTTGAAATGAAACTTCTTCGCAAACATATTTTGAACATTGTCAGTCAAAATGAATCCACTTCGGGCAAAATAATAGCCGTTTTTTAATTGCATCAGCTAATAAAAATCTATAAAACGCAAAATCTGGGTTGGTCGGGCCAGTAGAATTAGTATATTAGACAGATAAATGTTTTGATGAAGTGGCCCTAATATGCTGTAAGACTTTAAAGACATTCTGTCTGCATAATTTGAAATCTGAAACATCCTTTCAAGATTTCAGCTGCATTCACAATTAATGCCACATGGCCTGTAACCCGGATTTATTTGGGGAGGGCCGATTTTGAAAAATGTGGACCGGGGAAGATTTGGGCCTTTTTGACCGAAAGGGCATAAAACCTCTGTTTTTTGTGTGCCACGTTAAGCTAATGGGGCTTTTGGGGTAAAAAAAAATGAAGGTTTTTTTTTGGGCATTTGCCGATTGGGGATGTCCACCCCCCCCCCCTCACCCTCCTCTAGTTACAGGGCTGATGTCACAGTTTTAACAGCCCTGAGTCTGAGGAATAATTTAGAGGGTACATCAGAACTCCATATTAGAACATCATCCTGGCAAGGTGTGTGTAATAGCTCACACTAGGGTATGCATAAATACATACATAACATACAAGCACGCATTAAGTGATTCATAGTGATGGGAGGGAGTGTGATGATTTTTCCAGGTCAAACGTTGGAAAGTAAAGTGGTCGATTCAGTAGTTAGCCGTTGTACGATGAAGTGGTTGTTGAATTATGCACCAGGTATTCCTGGCAACCATTTTTGTGCTTTTTTTATTCCTCAAAGGCAGTCTGTACTATAGTTTTAAAGGGATGCATGTTTTGAAGAAGTTCGAATCATGAAGCCCGGGCAGGCTGTTATTTTATCATTGACTGTCAAAGTTCTATAAATAAACCCAGTTCTTTAAATGGGCTATTTTTTCAATGAAAGAATTACCAATAGACATGTTAAATGGCTCTGGGCCAATATCTAGTGGGGCACCTGGGGAGCAGAGGAAAATGCATCCCCCATTTTACCCCCCCAGTGGCATATGGAGCAGTGTAATACACATAATCATGCACAACTGGCAAACGCAAAATCGGAATCAATTAAAATTTTGGGAATAAGCTTTTTTCATGAATTTCTACTGAAAAATTTCATAAAAGAGGATGATGCTAGGATCACGAAATCCTCCTTTAAGCATTCAAGAAAGTCAGACATAAATAGACGTAAGTTTGTAATGACAGAAATGAACAACACAAGTAGAATGCATCAGTTTTGATTTAAGTGTATCTTGTCATTTTTGATTTGAGAAGCATCACTTCCTATTCATATTTTACAATGGAAATTTCTATACAGGTTATGGAGGGAGATGGTCACTGACCAGCTGACTATATACTCTATGTCCAAAGTGACCAACAAAGTGGCCCAAAACTACAATAACAAAAGAAATTGTACATTTCCTATAATTTGCTTTATTTTAAGATTAAAAAGAAAAAGAAAAAAGTGGCACAAAATAATGCAATAAATACAATGCCCTTTTCACTAAAAACTACAAAATTGCATATACAGATATACCGCTTAGAGATTTTTCCATTTTATTCAGAGACAAACCACTTCCTGCCCATGGAACCTTTTGATGTTCATGTCTTTAAAATATTTGTTCTCAAAATTTGTTGTGAATTTTGAACTTCAATATTAGTTGAAAAGAGTATTGAATTGATGAAGTAAATATTGGCACTATTTACCGGCTATATCTAGACAACATACCAATGATATGATTGAGATTGCGGTTTTAAATGACTTTTTATCAATGTAAAGCTGACAATGACAGAAAAATTATGGGTATCAAATGTGTGACAAAGATGTTTTTCAACACATCACAATATATAACTTCATATACTGCATATAACATGACCTTTTTCTTTATTATGTTATGAACTGTAACATTTCTTTGAATTCCCTAATTTTAGGTACACGCAATTTCTAGCAAATCTAGTCATTGTTCAAGAATGTATTGGGCTATTTCAGTAAATAGGTGCACACCCCCTATAGAGGAGTACATTTTCAATCAAAGAAATGTCCGGATTTCCAAGTTTGCTTTCTGAAAACGACTGAATTTCCAGTTGCCAATGTTACTGGAAAAAGCTTGGAAATCAATCAAATGAAGGAAAACTCACAGAAATGTTGAAAATGAGCTCTCATATTGCGGACTCCTGATTCTAAACTATTTTTCTGCGGATTTTTTTGCCTTTGGGCACTTTAAAAGTCTGGATTTCCAACAGTCACGACTGGACAAAAAGTCTGGATATCCGAACTCCTCTATAGGGGGTGTGCATCTATTTTCTGGAATAGCCCATTAATGTTTTCTGCACTGTTTTCGTCACAATAAAGCAATGGGTGTGCCAAATGTGTACCAAATGATTGAAACTCTGTGTACTAGACTAGACTATCAACCATACTGTTCAGTGGACAGTCTTTAAGCTTTCATCTTCTTCATCAGCCCAAATACTTGGCTTGCTTAGAGAGTTCCAACCACAATTCTTCCTACGGAGCAACCAACATGAAGTATTGTTTGTCAAATTATTGCAACTTTGGGTACTGTCAAACAAACTACTAGTACTCCTGTGACTTTAAGATAAAGTGAATGTTTCAGCTTTAATATGGCTACAATGTTATTTCAGTGGATAATCGCTAGTTTAGTGCTGCTTCTTCATCAACCCAAATACTCTGCTTGCCTTGAGACTACAGGACAAGTTTCACCCAATGTTCTTCCTACAGAGTCATTCAAAATTCTTCCTACAGAGCAACCACCATGTACCTACCCAAAAGGAAGTATTGTTTGTAAAACATGGAACCAAACCAATGTGGATTGTGCTTGGAGATTCTTGACTTGCATCCCACAGTTACCGCACGCTGCATCAGTGGAACTCCTTGACCTTCAACACAATCATATCAGTGTTTTGCCTGATAATTCATTCAGTGAGTTTCATAACCTTCTTAGCTTGTACCTGGGAGACAATTCCATATCTTTTATTGGAAGCTATACCTTCAGTGGACTGGGTAAACTAAGGCACCTTGCCTTGATTTCCAACCCACAGCTGAAGACTGTTTCTGGCTCTCCATTCCAAGATCTTGTTTCTTTGAAAAAACTAGATTTTAACTATGAAGGTGACAATGTGTATGAAGATGCATCATTTGCTGGACTCAAACATCTTGAGGAATTGCAATGGCAAATTGGGCTTTGGCTAACCATGGACTTTATTGGGAATGTCTCTAGCGAACTGTCATCTCTGGTTTCGCTAACTATTAATACAAGATTTAATTTTTATGTTGTAAATCTTGGATGTGGTCATTCAGACTGGGTTGGACTCACAAAACTGACATATCTTAAAATTCATATAGATGCATGTATTGATTTATGTTCACTTACAGCACTTCATAATTTATCTTTAGATACAGGTGTAATCAGTATTGATGATAAATGTCCTACAAAACCACCATTGAAATCTTTAAGCATATGTCCAGGGTGGGTACCCAACATATCTCAAGTATATGAAAAGTTGAATGATCTCACAAGTCTTACTCTCAATTTCAACTTATACTTTGGCACACAGTTCTATGGAGGGGGTGGCATCCAGACATTGCAGTGGTTAAATTCCTCACTTCAAGACTTAACTCTTATTTATGGTGGGGATCCGGAGTCTGTACATTATCAACCAGTCTTCAATGACACAACTTTTGAACCATTAACCAAGATGAGTGCATCCTTGCAGGAGCTTACAATAAGTGCACAGGAATTGACATTGGATATTGAAATGGATGGATCACCATTCAAATGGTTTTCTAAACTTCAAAAGCTAGTGATAGAGAGTGTATCCCTTACAACATTGTCTGAATCCACCTTCAAAGGCTTAGAAAGTTTACAAGAACTATGTTTAAATATTCAGAATAAGGACATTTTGGCATCTGGTGCTTTGCATGTGTTTTATGGGAAGACTTCTCTCAAAAGATTGAACCTTGCCAGTAACAATATGCTGATCAGTTACTCAGATTGGGGTGATAAGCTATGTCAGATACAATCTGTTGAGTATTTAGAATTCTCACACAGTACTATCCGCTATGGGATGAGGTATATGCCTTGTGAATTCCTTCACATGCAAACACTTGTGGCAAAACAACTTGAACGGCCATTCCCATTTTATTTATTTACGACCTGCAATATGGCACCAAAATTGCAGACATTAGATATCAGTGGAACAAGTGTTTCTACTGGGGCATATCTGTCACCTCTCATCAGTTGTCCAAATCTGTTAATTTTTTATTTGTCTGGATGCACCATATCTGCTTCTTCAGTATCTTTTTCATTTGATATGCCATGTTTGGAAGAACTATATCTTAACAGAACATTTTTAGATTCGGGAAAGATTATGGATTTGTTGCATGCCTTCAATGCACCTAAGTTGAGATATCTTGATCTAAGTTCTACCCAGATATCAGTTATAACCAAAGAAGATGCTATATTTTTGGGTAATCTAACAAGGCTAACATACCTCAACTTAGCAAACAATACACTGACTTCTTTTGACTATATGCAGTACCTTGTCAACATTGTAGCATTGAATTTGAATGGAAATAAAATTAATGCTATTTCTAGCACACACTTCACTAAGTCCATGAATGCACTAGATCTATCAGACAATGCATTAATATGTGACTGCAATATTGAAGCCTTTAAAACCTGGATAATAACAGATAAAACAGTACATCTTCAGAACCATGATGTTCAACGTGATAAATGCGACTATTGTTGTGTTTTGCCCGATGCGATAAAGGGATCAAGTATAACCGAGATTGATTTGGACTGCAAGTCATATCTATGGCTCTATATCTCAATAGGCATCATTGGTGCAGTGTTTCTAATAATTGGGGGTTTCATAGTAGCACTGTATCAATGGAATATCAAGAATAGACTATTCTTGTTGTTTAATAGAAGAAGGGACCCTGTAAACTACCTAGTTAATGATGATGCCCACGATGATGAGGATGAGAATGGCATCCCTAGATACGATGCCTATGTGTCATATTGTAATGAAGATGAAGATTGGATATGTGATGAATTGGATCCTATGATTGAAGGAGGAGAGGAACCACTCAGGCTGTGCATCAGAGGAAGGGACATCCCCGCTAACAAGCCTATTTTGGAATCCATATCATTATACATGAAAAGAAGTCGTAAAGTTGTAGTTATTCTCTCTCCTCGCTATATAGAAGATCGGGGCCGAAATAAATGTAAATTTGAACTTGCCTTGGCTCATCAGAGATTACTGGAAGAAAATGAGACTGTCCTGATCCTGATCCTCCTGGAGGAGATTCCAGACAACAAGATGACACTGATGTTAAGACAATTATTCCATCGCGTGCAGTGCTTGAAATGGGAAGGTGAAGAATGTGGACAGGGTCTATTCTGGCAACGGCTGAGAGAGGAAATAAAGAGACGGGTACTTCTGGACAGTCGCTATGACGTTTAGATATTTCAAGTTGTGGAGTAGATGGGGTGGGGAGAAGCAGGGTGTCAAATTTTTGTACATTTGCAAATACTGTTTAGCAGTTTTATCGTAGTTCATTTTGATTAAAATTCTCATCATAAAAATATCATAGAATTCCATATCTACAAACGCATATCTTTCTCAACTTTCCTGCATATATGCTTAAAAAATGAGAGGTTTTTTTTACGAAGGAGGCGAAAGGCTGACACTCTTAATACAAATATTACAATGGATTGGTCTTACAATAATACATGTTTGTACAGCCACCTGCATCAGTATACTTGTTCAGGTGATCTTTTAGTGGAGGTTATCTGCCTTTCATCTCTTTCACCAAAAACCCATCATTAGATGGAATTCTATGTCAGATTGTAAATGTAAATCTGTAATGCCAGACAGTTTTCCAATTCGCATCATGATCACACACATGCATGAAGTATCGAAGTATGTTGAATTTAGCTCAGATATTTTTCTCTTAAAAGTTGATATAAAGCTAACAACATGAAAAATCACCATTGCTTAATTTGCTTTAAAAAGAATAAATATTTTAAATCCATTATTGTTTTTTATTGGGATGGAATTCATCAAAGCAATGTACTTTGATGTGAAATTTTGGAAGATTGTCAAAGATTACAATGCAATAAACACATACAAATTTCTGTTTCCCTGTAAAAAAAACATCCCAGCTTTACTGAATACTGAAAAGAATGTAATTCAATTATGCATGTCATCATTAACATTTGTGTGATGAGTATGATAAGCCCAATATGATTTTGTAATTAAGTGGTTAAAACATGTCATGGAAGGATTTGCATTATCACTGATATGTTGTTGATGTTTTGACTCAATGTACAGTTTAGAAAGATTTTGTTTATATGCATAGAGAAACAACAACAAAGATTATAAATATTTTTTCTGGGTTTTGTGGTCTGTCTAGTACTTCCATGAACATTATGTTTACAATATGTGTTTCAAGGTTAAATTTTGCATCGCAAATATGAGATGCATGTTATGTAAAGCTGTGTCGTAATTGTGCCTAATTGTCTTGCAAATTTTGATGCAGTACCAGCTAAAATGGACCCTGTTGTGGAGTATGTATAAATTTTACAATTGAAATCACAAGCAGGGAAAAACAGGACCAGAGAAGGCATGAACTGGTATACAAGTTGTTAAATTCCAATTTTCAGTAGCATAAGGACCATAAGAGACATCTACTGGTAGATAAAGTTGTTAAGCTGCAAATATAAGTAAAAGGAAAAAATCAGTGATTAGCTAAACTAGAACACATTTACATTTATCCAAATTCAGATTTTGACATTTTTGGAAAAAAGCATGATTGTGCCAAAAAACTCTGCAAATGGCAAACTGAAAACCCCATGTGTTGATACGACTTTTATTTGCAAAGTTACATCAATTTGCCAATTGCTGAAAACAGTATAAAACAAAAGAATTTTAACACTTTCTTTGCCAATATCTCAAAATCAATATTTGTGACATCCAACTCATTTCTGTTGATCATGTCACATATTTTAAATGCACTGATATTTATCTGTAAGTACACTATATAATTGATAATTATTAGTAGTAGAAATAACAGGGGAAAATTATTAAATTGAAGTTCATGCACCGTTTCCATAAACCTATGTGTTAGTCATACTAAAACAAGTATGAAATTAAGCAAAATTAGTCACTTTTTTGTAAATAAATCTTATTTCTTTCAAATTGTGTTAACATTCTTGTATATATGTAGGTTATATTATGCTGAAAAATACCACCAAAATGTAAATAATTGGTTCTACAGATAACTATTGTCATTTGGCAGAAAACAGTGTATTTGACCTCTTTCTTTGGGTGTAACTCAAATTTTGTATCATATATTTTTGGGTGTATATAGGTTACATTGTGTATAGTTTGCATTGTTATGTTTATTAGTATAAATCAGTTGTATTGTGCATTTTACAGGTCAGTAGTTTTGTGTTCTTACTCTCAACATTGAATTTGTGCATCATGGCGGAGAGAGAAGTGCAATTATGTAGATATGATGTCACAAAAACTTGTCAAAATCTGTGTGTGGGCAAGAATCACTATGGACCACAATTAGCTACTTACTTGCAGTTCACCATTATGCACTATGTGCGGGAGAGCCTCGAACTGGCAGCATACATGAATGGGAATTGAACTAGTCATAACGTTCTGTGTAAGGTTACATAATTCTTCCTTTCATGTATGCTGCCAGTTCGAGGCTCTCCCGCACATAGTGCATAATGGCGGAACCGCAAGTAGCTAATGGCCTCATCTCAATGACATAGTTTAATAACCTCAATTCTAACAATCATAGTGCAACATTTGACCTCAAGTTGCAGAGTATGAGTTTTTGTACCCAAATTTCCCGGGGCTGTCACTCCCATTGTGGCCTGTTCACCATCCGCGATAATCAACTTTTGAAAAGCACCCTAAACGAGGATTTAACCCTTGGCTAAAACGATACCCTAAACAGGGATTTTATTCCTTGCATCAAATTTCATACCCTAAATTTCATTTCAGCGTATTATAGCAATTGCAATTTTGCTACCCTTTTTTCCCATTTTTGATGTTTTTGACAGGCCACAATGGGAGTGACCCCCGCCCCCCCAGCCAAATTTTCAAAGGTCTTCAATGAATGTACAAATGTATTGGGGTTAAAGAACAGTGCCCTGATAGATGAGCATGTTGTGGATCCTAGTGAATTGGTTACACGGTTGGCTTAATAACATTGAACAATTTTTTAATTTTACGATATATTATGTGATTTTCCTGCAAGCCAATAGATTCCATCGCCTTTGTGGAGTAGGGAATTTCCAATGAGGATGTAGGGCCTACTGTAGATATTGTAAATAGGTTGTAACTTTGTAATTTGAACGGAAACTGCATTTAAGGTTGGTCTAAACCCTGGAATTATTGAAACTTTCGGGCCTCATAACTGCTAAATTGTTGGTGTAAAGTATATAAAAGTATACATATTTAGAATGGCAAAGACTTGATAAGTTCATCTGTGAGGTCAAATTTCGGCCAAAATACAATTTTTGGCCCAAAATCCCCAAAATAACAGCTTTTTGGCCCACTTCTTTTTCGTGCAACGTAACAAAAAAATTCTTGGACCAAACAAAATTTTTTTTAAATTAATTTTTTAAAACTAGATAAAAATATCTAGGAGCCGTTTTTTCATTTTTTTGAATTTTGACCAACTTCCCCAAAAATATTTGAAATTTGGTCGAAAAAAATCAGGCATTTTTTGACCATTTTTGGTGCATATTTCTCAAAGTTGGTCGAAATTCAAATTTGACCTCACAGATGAACTTATCAAGTCTTTGCCATTCTAAATACGTATACTTTTATATACTTTAGACCAACAATTTAGCAGTTATGAGGCCCGAAAGTTTCCATAATTCCAGGGTTCAGACCAACCTTAAGCACAAATTTGTAAAATTCTTTAATTGCCTGTTGCAAATGTGATGTATATTTGCAAATTACAAAGAAAACTGTAAGAAAATACACTTGAATAGGTATCATTTTAATTTAAAGTTTGACTAGAAATGTCCATGGAACCACCATAAGAAGACAGGTGATGGACCATATGCACACAAAATAATAGATAAATTTTCTCAATAGACTATTTTGTTGAAAGCAATTGCTGAAATAAATTTGAAGGTGTAGGAGTTGTGTGTAAAAACAATTAGAGGTCACCCAATGTCAAAGGTCATCTGGAGATCAAATTGTAAATTGCTCCAATTAGAGAATAAACGTGCGCCGGCATCCACTACTCAAAATATTGGACCTGCCTGTCGTCTATCATACGGTAGAGGATAGGCAAAATAAAAATTCCTATCGTTTATTCTCATTCTTAGTCAGTTAAATATTATTTTAATAATTGTAAAAAAATTTGTAAGCAAAATATAAGTTACCGTCATAAAAACTCCCCTCATTATAAAATGAACGAAACTTGTTTACAACTTCACGTATTCTGTTGCGCGTACTGCTAGCGCGTTCGCTTATTCCGTACTAGTCTACGCATCCAGCGTGATACATACGCGCACCTCTACACACGTGTTACGCATTATCAAGACACATTGATGATGTGGAGTCGTCTACGGCCAGATAGACGGCACCCGAAATCATGCGATTGTCCAATCAGAAATGTGTCTACGAACTAGACCACTCCCACTGACTAAGAATTGTTAAGCATGTTACAAATTGGTTCCCTCATTAAAATAAGCATCCTTTTGTAATTAATTATGAAATACTCAATTTAGACGAGGCTACAGCACCATCGGTGCTATTGTTTTGGTTATTTTTTTAATTTTCTTAAACTCAAACGTATAGGTCAAATAAACTTGAGATGCTTGTAGCTTTTAAAGCTGATATTCCCCTACGATACTCATAATGAAATATTTAGGATTAATTCAAAGTGTTCACAATTCTTCCAACAAATTCTTTTAAAGCAGATTTTTACCAATATTTTTGTATTTGTTTTGTATTAATGCAATTTACTGTAAATAGTGCTCATATTTAGCCAAGAGGCAATGTGTTTATAGGTCTGTCACACTACACCGAATAGGTCTTCCGTACAAGAAACGGATGGCATTTTAGTAAATCCGTTGTTGTTCATCAATGATCGTTTTATGTTCTTTTTATGTCCTGCTATCATCCGCCAAATGCGTTTCGTGTTAGGTGATATTCGTTAAGTCCGTCGGCAAGTTTGTGCATGCACAAAACTTGAAACGGAGTGTACCGAATACACATGTTCAGTATTTATCCGATGTGTGTTCGGATGGTGCTGTATATTGCCGGAGCTTGTTCGCGCTCCTTTCGTTCATGTTCGTTTTTGTTCGCTGCACTTTCGGCCCGTGTTCGTTAAATACGTTCCTGTGAGGCCTTCACCACGGATAGCATATTTTTGCATTCGGTGATGTACGCTGACCCAGACCGTGTTAGTGTCACACTACACGGGATCGGTCTTCCGTATAAGAAACGGATGGTATTTTAGCAAATCCGTTAGTGTTCGTCAATGTTCGTTTTATGTTCTTCATATGTCCTGTTATTATCCGCCAAATGCGTTTCGTGTTAGGTGATGTTTATTTAGTCCGTCGACAATACGTTTCAAGTTTTGTGCATGCACAAAACTTGAAACGGAGAGTGCCGAATACACATGTTCGGAAGTTGTCCGATGTGTGTTCGTACTGTTCTGTATATATACCCTGGGTTTGTTCGTTATTCTTTCGTTTATATACCGCTGGTGTTTACAAGGTTTCATGGGCGCTTGTGCGGATGTAGGCCTATAAGCGAACATGTGCATCGATCATTGGGGGGCTTTCTGAAGGGTGTGTGACGCAATATCATATTTCCCCAGTACTTTAGTGACTGACAAGTAGAAAAAAGGGGAAAGGAGAGAAAAAAAAAAGAAAGTGAGAAAAATTGAAGAGAGAAGAGAAGAGAAAACTTAAATTGCACGTAATTTAGTAGTAGGCCTATGCATGTAAGTAGTATTGAGGAGGGCACTTTCTGAAGGGTAGAGGACGCAATATCAAATTCCTACCAGTTTTAGTGATTGACAAGAAAGAAAAAAGAAGAAAACATGGAAAAGGTTAAATTGTATACGTTATTGAGTAGGCCCAGGATAGTAGTACTAGTAAGCCTAAGTATAGGCCTGTGATTATTATAGACAGTGCTTAAATGTGGTTCCTTGGCCCAAAAGCCTGTGAAAATTACTGCCGGCCAGTCCATATGCAGGGCCCGTGATATTTTGTCACCAAAGTCAGTATTTAAGACGGACTTATAGGTCTATTCCTGACTTTAACATATCAATCCATGCATGCTTTACCTGAAATTACGAGTCTGAAGTCTTATATCTAAGTGTCAGTGGATCAGTGTAACATTTTAAATTTTGCAAATTCAAATCGGACCTTCTTGTTTTCTTTTTTTTTGTTTAAGGCAATAATAGTGTAAAAATGATGCACTAAAAACAATTTTCCAAATTTTCCATTTTTAAAACTAAATTTATACACAGTAGGCCTAGGCTTCAAATGGCTTCAATTGGACCTTCATTTTCAAAAATGGACAAGTCTTCCTTTTTGCTTCTGCTATGGACATCCACGTGTTATTTTTAAAACAATTGTTTATATTATACAATAATGGTGAAAACTTTTTAATGGCTTCAATTAGGCTTTCGTTTCACCAATTTGCGGCTGTTTCAAACTAAAATAGTACCCAATAATAGTGCTAAAATTGATCCACAAAATGACAAATGGCTTCAATTGAGCCTTCATTGTCCAAAGGTTTCTCACCTCTATTGCCCCCGGACGCTGGTTGCCCTGATATATCAGATTTGTAGACATTTGGTACTTATTAGCCAATATTTGACCATTTTCGTCAAAATTTACCCCCTTAAAAGTAGTCTTTCCCCACTTTGTTCACCCTCTGAACAAGTGATTGCTACGTCACTGCCTCTAAGGGGTCAAAAACCCTCTCAAACACCCTCTCCTCCCCCACTTTTCTGATAGGGTGGACGTCCCTGTTGGTGCCACATGCGACGGATTCGCCGGTCATTTGTCGGACGTTGAACGATTGAATATAAAACGCCTGCAGGATTATTAGCGGCCACAACGCATAGAGAGACGAACGGAATCGGACCCCAAATCCGGACATTTGTCGGACGTTGACCCCAAATCCGGTCATTTGTCGGACGTTGAACGCGATCGAAAATAAGACGCCTGCAGGATTATTAGCGCCACAACGCATAGAAAACGAACGAATCGGACCTCCATATCCGGTCATTTGTCGGACGTTGAACGATCGGATATAAGATGCCTGCAGGATTATTAGCGGCCACAACGCATAGAGCGACGAACGGGAATCGGACCCAAAATCCCACCGAATCTTCTGCCGGACTGGTGATTTTTCCACCGAATAAAATATTTTTGTATTCGGTGATGTACGTTGATCCAGTCCGTCGTAGTGTGACAGACCTATTAAATTTATCTTCTGTGTGTACACCTATATAGTTAGTGTATTGAAGTTAGTATAAAGCAATGTAATCAGATTTGACACATTATTTTGGTGTTATTATATATGTATTAATGCCATCTATATTGCATCATCGCATTTATGTAGATTGATTTGATTCATTTTATTTTTCCTTTGATATATATATCACTTGAATCATTGTGATTAAGATTGTATTAATGCAACTTATGAATAACAATCATATTTAACCAAGAGTTAGTGTGTATAAAGTTATCTTCTGTACAGCTGTACACTGCAAAAAGTGTGTTTAGGAATTAAACACTTTTCTAAACACTATCTTGCACCACATTTTTAAACATGTTTAAATGCTACACATGTTTAGGAATTTGATGGGCTGTGTTTAGGAAATTTGACATTGGTGTTTAGGAATCAAACATGTTTAGAAACGTAGTGCAAGAAAAGTGTTTTATTCCTAAAAACCAATGTCAAATTCCAAAACATCATGTGTTAAATTCCTAAACACATACCCATCAAATTCCTAAACATGTGTAGCATTTAATTAAACAGGTTTAAAAACATGGTGCAAGATAGTGTTTAGAAAAGTGTTTAATTCTAAACACACTTTTTGCAGTCTGTCTGCACACCCCCATCACGTCAAGTGCCCCCGAGATGGAGAGGTTAGTAGCTATATATCAGGGCTGGCTGCCACTATAGGGTTTAGGAATCAAGCATGTTTAGAAATGTGGTGCAAGAAAAGTGTTTAATTCCTAAACACGCTTTTTGCAGTGTAATAGTTAATATTATATTATAAGTTTGTGTAAAGCAATATTGTAAGCTTTGAGGGAGCCCTCAAAGTGTCCTCAAAATCTGATTTTCAGACAATTGTAATTATAATGTACTTTGATGATTTATAATACCCTGTATATATTTTCTTGGATGGGAAGGGTCCCAAATATGTCAGTGACTAGTCTATTTTTTGACCCGTATCTTGGTTTGACATTTTTTGACCCCCCCCCCCCTTCCACACATACAGATCCAAATCATTATTGAAAAAGGTTAGAAAATGTGTTAACATAATGAGCTCCTTAAAGTTTATTAGGAATGAATGTGTGCACACATAAACATTTTGTTTATAACATTTGTATATCATATATATCTAGTGATTTGTTTTATTATATTATTATATTTTATTATATGTCACCTATTATAACCTATACTGTAGGGGGAAAGAGACTGAGAGAGAAGAGGAGAAGGGAAAAGAAGAAGATATTTTTTTCCAGTGTTGTTTTGAACCACCGACCCCTGTGGTGCCAGATATATGAATGGAGATTTGAATGATGTTGTAATTGCATCACATGGGATATCTGCGCTGGCAGTTGTGTTTTGATGTTTGGTTCGTTCGGTTAGGGTTAATTTACAGGGAGTTTAAGTTTTTGTTATTAACCCTAACACCCAAAGTACTTTATGGCGAGGAGGAATGAAAGAAGGAAGAATATATTGCATATTTTTATGAATTATGTTGTATTAATGTAATGTACTCATTACTGTAAATAGCACTCATAGAGTCAATGACCCTGTTCACATTAGAAGATTTCTTTATTTGACGAAGATAAGCTAATCTTGATTAACTAATTAAGCATGCGTACACATTACGCTGAACAAAGATCGAACGAAGACATTGCACTGCACATTGCATTGCACACATTTTATGAAAATTAACGAAGCTCGAACGAAGCTATTAACGCCCGGCTATTATTTAAGCCGGCGAAGGTCACTTGTCACATGATCACTTTCCTTTGTCGAACGAAGCGAGTGTACACATTACAAAATTAGCTTCGTCGAACGAAGTATTCCTTCGTCGAAACAACCTTTTTAGATTCGTTGAACAAAGCAATTTTAATCTTCGTCGAAGGAAGAAAAGTGCGTACACATTAGGAAAAACGATTTTTAATCTTCGTTTGAGGTTCGTCGAAAGAAGAAAATTTTCTAATGTGAAGATGGTCAATGAGTAATGTGTACTGTGGATAACACTCTCAGTAGTAATGGATTGTTGATTTCAGGGAACTGTCATTTTCATCAGAAAGAGGTACCAAATATGTCTGTGACAAGAGTCAAATTGTTTATGACCCAAAACAAATTATTCTAAAAGGTCAGGATGTGTGTTATATAATATAATGAGCTCCTTATAATTTATTGGGAAAGAATTTTAGCAACTATTTTGAATGACATTTAGTCCAAACCCTTTGTTAATTTTATGAACCCCAAAATTATAACCCCGGCATATTTGGGCCCCTCAGAAAAAGAAAGTGACAGCTCTATGAAGGTAGTATAGGCATACTGTAAATAATTTAAGATCTGAGACATTATTGTGTTAACTGTTATTGTGTTAATTCTGTTTATTGAAAAATATGGCCAATTGTCTCACTAATGATTTTACACAGTAATCAAAGGTCAAATAATTAAAAGTTGAAACCCTGGTGAGAATGATGAGCATTCAAACGCACAATTTTAAAATGTAATTTCAAAATCATCCGGAGTCATCTGAGGTCAAATATCTGAAATTGTTGGCTTTTTATGAAAATTCATGGAAATGATCAGCAATAAACGCCACAAATTTACAAGGTCAATTCAAGGTCATAATTTGCATGGAAAATTTCCATTTCGGCTTTCCCGCCTTATTATGGTTATATACAGTACTAAAGGTAACATATAGATAATATATAATTATTTTCTAGTAAAGTGTATTAATTTTATCATCTATGCTGTATCATTGCATTTATGTAGATAGATCCCATTTCTTTTATTTTTGATATATCAGTTGTATCTTATTGTGCATTCTATTACCCCCACGACCCATTATTCAAAATCGCGCACTGTGATTTGTTGAAACGCGTCACGTGACAGACCATTAATTAGCGATAAAGTGTCAAGGGCAACGAACTTTATGTTCTTATATCATCACAGCGCACAGCAAAGCGCACAGCACACCTGCTTATGTAGGGGAGAATGGAATGCCAGGGGTGTGTTATTGTATGTGCATACCTGCTTATAGGGAGAAATGGAATGTTAGGTTGTGTTATTGGAATGTGCATACGCTTTGGCTACGTGTAGGTGCTACACCTTGAGGTAAACAACTTGAAATATTTGGGCAAAAAATGTGATATTTTCCCTTTAAATCGCAATATTTTGTGGTAATAGAATAGAAATAAAGGGTGCAGCATTATCCTTTACACGCAAATAATGTGTCCTCGGCAGTAAAATCGTTTAAATAATGGGTGAGGCGCAGCCTCACCCATTATTTACGTTTTTACTGCCTCGGACACATTCTTTTCGTGTAAAGGATCATGCATTACCCTTTATTTCTTAATTTAAAGATAGTATTAAGCTGAATTTATACTCGATCGCCGAGCGATGCGATTAATCGCTTTTGAAAAAGCGATTTGCAATCGCCGAATTTTGCGATGTATCGCCCGTCGCTTTTGCATTTATACTTATCACGGCGATAGCGATTGCAGACGACAATTAAAATATTCTAAATGCCACAAAATACATTTTTAAAACATCAGTTGCTGTCAATAATTATTGCTTTGAATTAATTCATCATCAAAAGTTAAAAATCGAGAAAGGTAAATTAATTAGCAAAATAATAGATCCAGTTGGTTGTACATGATTGGTTGGCGCATTCACGTGTCAAGCGATATCGCTGGGAAGTTGAGATTTCTTCAACTTGCAAAAGCGACGTCGTTTTTGCCTCCGCGATTTGAATCGATTGATCGGCTTGACGCTCTGGAAAATGGGGGCGTTTATTTGACGAAATAGTCTCCCCCCCCCTCAAATAAACCCCCCCACCACTTTTTTCAACTAAGATGTTTCAAAAATTCCGATATTTTCATGCTATCTTGTGTAGCAAGCTTACCAAGTTGCTCACATGGTTGATAATAGCGTCAATAATTGGCGAAAATCTGCATCGGCAACCCGGAAGTGAACCAAAAGTCAGTGTCAAAAGTTCATAGTTCGTTATTTTAGCGTGACTTTTAAGCTGACCTAATGATTTTAACGGGAATTGTCGTGCTAAAAATGACCTCTAATAAACGCCCCCCCTTGGGAAAATGGGGGCGTTTATTTGACGAAATATGGTAAGATCGTACGTTATGGCTTTAATATTAATACATTGGTCTTGTATGATATGTAAAGGAAGCCAATAATTACATTTATATTTCCATAGATTTTGCGGTTCTTGAGTTGAAGCCAATAATATATCAAAATGAAAGTTTTGAGCATTTTCCTCTCCCAAGAAAAATAACACACATGGGCAGAAATGACACCCATCTAGCTGTGGGATCTCCTTTATAAATCCCATACCATTCCTCTTGTGCATCAGCTTTATCTGTCTCAATATTTGAGTGCAAACATGGTTAGGTAATGCTCCCCTCTGACATGCCTTAATGCAATTTACTGTAAATAGCACATTTAGCCAAGTCTGGGTGTATTTTCAAGTTATTTTCTGTATAGCTATATAGTCAGTGTATTAGTAACATTTAAGTTAGAATAAAGCAAAATTCAAGTTTTGTTTTGGTAGGAGTGTGCTGCTGAGAATTTTGAAAGTGGACCCATCAATATATAATAATTTTTCAAGAAATTTAGACCCATCGATATAGCAAAAGTCAATATTATTGGCGGAAATTAATCCAAATCGTTTTAGTTTTTACAAATTTTCCTTTAAATTTTGACATCATTTCACAATTTTTGGCTACATTGAAGTATAATTGGGCTATTTTCCAAAAAAATTGAGAAAATTTTGAACAATGGACCATCCATTATGACTCCTAGAAAAGGGGCTCATTGATATACCAAAAGGCTGAAAATGTGTCCCATGTTTGCGGCACGTTCCTGTGTGGTCATTTGAGTTGCATATAGTCCCCAAATTCCAATTTAAAAAATGAACAAAACCTATAATATTTGTGTGTGTTGAAGAGTCATACTGTAGCAAACAGGAGCCCCAACACTATCCAATCATCCTGGACGATGAGAAATTATCTCACGGTGAGGATGTTGTCCCAGGGCTAAAAGATATTACTTTAGGCCTCATTTTATTGTCTGGGTCTGACTTATATTATATCATCGCACATCCCCCAGGATATTTCTGTTAAATATGGACTCTGTGCTTTGAAAGATCCATGTCCACATTTCATAAATAACTATGTCGCATGTCGGTGATACGGTAAGTCTGTAATTTGTAATTCAGTCAAGTAATATGAGGGAAGATGCAATAATTATGTGCCTTGGGAGGGTAAAATAAATAACGGGCAAGATAGTGCCAACCCCCAAAATTCATTTTTGGAAGGATAACAAGGTGGGGGGGGGGGTAAGCAATTTTGATCGCAGAACTCACAACAGTAAAATCTAGCACAGTGGTTTATGTTATAATGTAAGATTAACAATAATTGACATGGGCAAGGGTGGGGGAGGGCAATGATTTTTTGGCACACCTCAGAGAGGAGCATGCAATGTTTGGCACAGCCTTTGAAGATCCCCAGGTAAAATCATAATTATTGCATAGTCCACAAATTAAATTGCATGTTGACCATATTCGATTTGAACTTTTGTACAAGTATTGTTGAATAAGACATTGTAATATTTTTTGCTGAACCTGACATTAAAATAGAAGCATTTACTTCTGAGATTTTATGAATCATTATGTTATGTTGCTTGAACAATATACAAGAAAGGGAATAATCCCATTCAGTTGCATAGCAACACATAGCGGCCTGCTGGCCCTCATGGACTTGACGAGTGTACTCCGCAAGTTGTAAGGAGTAGCGGTAGGCACTGCCAGGAGCAGTGGCAGTGTGAACGAAGGTCAGCGTAAGTTCCACCAGGCGTATGTCCGACGATTTAGCAAGCTGGGTACAGTTGCAATGTGAACGCTGCTACTCCTGGCACCCTGTGTAAGTTTGACCTTTTGTTGGTCAGAACTAAGAAATTACATATCGCGTGGTTGAAAAAGGTCATAGAAACACCGGAAGTGGTAGCTGATGTTTATGCCGATCAAAAGTGAATGCATGGTGGAACTGGTCGGCATAGTGCTAGGAGTAGCCTAGTGGTGGACACGCGATAAAGAGTAGCAAAAATGTTTGTGGAATTTTGATCAATGTTAGCATAAGTTTAAACGCTGGGTGTAACTCAAATGAAAAATGTGAAGATGACTCTTGTTTCTATGTTAGATGTCTGTTTAACATTTAATCAAGTTTGTTAAGGTGGGTCAGAGCCTTCAGGCCATATTTGTCCAGTTTTGGCAATTTTGTTTAAATAATACAGTTAATTTCTGCAGGGCCACAGGTCATTTATATTTCCACATGTTTTGCAGAAAGTTATGACAAATAATAGGCCAAAACAAAAGTTTTTGCTAATTCCTCCTCCCAAGATAGAAAGAGCATGCACATGGGGAAAAATAAATCCCATTACAATGAGCCCTTGGATCTCGCATATTGTGATTGTGGTCAGGGATAAAATGGGGATGGCAAAGGTTAAAGTGTCCTTAAAATAACCAACAATTAACAATGAGAGGATATTCCAGAACCTTGTGGACTTGGGGATGATTTGAAATGACCGTCAATTATGACTGTTTGATATTTATTACCAGAAATGTGGAAAAAGAGACACATGTGGAACCGAAAAAAGGTAGAATTCACCAACAAACAATCAATCAAACAATCAACAAACCATAACCCCACTTCTGGATATCGTTTGAAGTCAAATGATATACCATTTCAAAGCTTATGACATATATTTTCTAAACACGAAATAAAACAAAATTGACTGGGCCGACTTTATAGGGCTGATTTGTGGTGTCCAGTCACATATATTCTAGAAGATTTCAATGAATAGGCCTAGATGTGTTATTGTAAACGCTGGAGATTTCTCATTTTTATGCAAAACAAAGATGCCTATAGGCATCTCAGGATGGGAATTATTACAGCTTATGAAAAAATTGATTTTAATTAGTATGAAATGTTTCATGCAGGTCTAGGTATGTAGGCCCTTAGTTGTCTCGCATGAATCTAGCCTTTTTGCCAATTTTCTAAATTTTGCTTTTTATTCCCGTAAGGTCAGAGTGCAAATTCATCTCCAAAAACTAATTAATATTTTTTATTAATTATAAAATAAAATTAATAATAATTCTAGATTCAGGAGTAGCACAATCTACCAAGATCTGCGCAATTGTCATTGTGGTATATGTTGTTTTGTTGAATACGCATTTATCTATGTGAAACAGACCATGGTGAAAGTTCATGTCACTTATACTTTATTACAGTCGTTATCTCAGTTATGATTGTGCACTTGTTCTTCATTGGGAAATGATTTACTGGGTTTTCCCTCTGCTAATTTTAGATTGACTGTTGCCTGTTTTGCAATAAAGTAAGGTTGTGCATGCACAAATAAATTACTGACCACACCTTTGGTATTTCAAATCATAAACGATTCCTTGTGACTAAAATAACAGAAAGATAAAGTTGTAGGATGGCTGCAATGATACTTCAATCGATATTTATTTACTTGCTGCTGCTTCTTTATGGTGTTCACTTCTCAACTTGCATGGAAGCCTCAGAACAACCTCCACCCATTGATCCAACAAGTCAGCCACCGTGTACCTACCCACCAACAGGAAGTATTGTTTGTAAAACATGGAACCAAACCAATGTGGATTGTCGTGGTAGGAACTTAATCTGCATCCCACCTGTACTGCATGTTGCATCTGTGGAGTTACTTGACCTATCAGGTAACCTAATCAAGTTTCTGCCAGACAATGCATTCAGTGGGTTTCACCACCTGCTTAGCTTGTTGCTGGGGTTTAATAAAATTGCCCACATTGGAAACCATACCTTCAGTGGACTTAGTGAACTGAGGAATCTTGATTTGCAAGACAACTTTATAACAACAGTTTCTGGTTCACCGTTTCAAGATCTTCTTTCTTTGCGGTCCTTGCAATTGGAATATAGAGGTGATACTAGCCTTACAACTGCATCATTTGCTGGACTCAAAGGCTTGAAAGAATTGTATCTCATAATTAATGATTTCAACAGTATTATGTATGTTTCCTTTCACCAACTTTCATCTCTGCTTTCTCTAAATATTTTCAAATACGTTTTTGGGTTTGGTTTCTGCAGCCATCTTAACTTGATTGGAGTAACCAAATTGACATATCTTGAACTTCAGCGAGATGGATGTGTTGATATATGTTCACTTGATGCACTCCAGACCTTAATTATAAATAGAGGTGAGGTCACTGTAAGTGATAAATGTCTCACAACACCTTTGAAATCTTTAACCATGTGGCCACAGATTACATACAATATACCTTCAGTATATGAAAAACTGCGTTATCTGAGAAGTTTTACTCTCACCATATCTCCGGTATATTTCTCCTTAGAAGAAGATGAAAGTATTGTTCTTCCCACATTACGCTGGTTAAATTCCCCACTTCAAAACTTGACACTTCTTTATGAGAATTTGAACCCTATCTTCAATGGCACAACTTTTGAACCATTGGGCAAGTTGAATGCAACCTTGCATGAGCTCACATTACGTGCAAGAGATAGAAGTAAAATTGATATGAAAATAGAAGGTTCACCATTTGTATGGTTTCCTGAACTTCAGAGACTGGTCATAGAGAGCAACTCTCTACAAGGTTTGTCTGAGTTTACTTTTAAAGGCTTGGAAAGCTTACTTGAATTACAGTTAAATACTCACAATGCTCTTATTTTTGAGTCTGGTTCATTAAATATGTTTAGATGGAACAGCTCTCTCAAAAGATTAAACCTTGCTTATAATAATATTCTATTCCATCTGGACATATTTTATAATATACTTCAATATATTGATCAGCATCTCGAGTATGTTGACTTCTCACACAATGATATTGATGGTTACCATGGTTACTTCACTCATGCCCCTGCTTACAGTTTTCCTCTGTTGCAAACATTTGTGTTACAAGGTGCTGCTTCATGGGATTTTGAGATTTGCAACAATGCACCGCATTTGAAAGAACTAGATTTCAGTGGTACACATGTGGTCAGCAGTTCTATCAGGTGCCCAAATCTGATAGTTTTAAATTTATCAAGAAGTACTTTTAATGGGAATTCTGCATTGGATATGCCACAATTGGAGGAGCTATACTTGGTAAACGGTATAGGCCTATATAATAACAAATTTGATGTATTGCATGGGTTTGAAGCACCCAAGCTGAGGTATCTAGATATGAGCTCTAACCAGATATCAGTCATTACCATGGACAACGCCAAGTTGTTGAGCAATCTAACCTACCTTAACTTGGCAAACAATAGTTTGACTTCTTTCAGCTATATGCAGTACCTCATCAATATCGAGACATTGATTTTGAAAGGAAACAAACTTACTACTATTCCTCATTCATTTTTGTCTACACATCCTTCCATGAATGAACTAGACTTATCAGACAACCCATTAGTGTGTGATTGTGCTATAGAAGCATTTATTGAGTGGATAATGATAGATATAAATGTAAAACTGATGGGTTCACCGGGCAAGTATAACTGCCTTTCACCAGACTCAAATAAGGGATTGAGTGTAACAGGGCTTGATTTAGACTGCAAGTCATATATATGGCTTTATGTCACAGTAGGCATCATTGGTGCAGTGTTTCTGATAATAGTGGGTTTCATAGTAGCTGTGTATCATTGGAATATCAAGAATAGATTATTCTTGTTGTTTCACAGAAGAAGGGACCCTGTAATTTATTTAGTTAATGATGATGACCATGATGATGAGGATGAGAATGGTATCCCTAGATACGATGCCTATGTGTCATACTGTAATGAAGATGAAGATTGGATATGTGATGAATTGGATCCTATAATTGAAGGAGGAGAGGAACCACTCAGACTCTGTATCAGAGGACGAGACATCCCCGCTAACAAACCTATTTTGGAATATATATCATTATACATGAAAAGAAGTCGTAAAGTTGTGGTTATTCTCTCTCCTCGCTATATGGAAGATCGGGGTCGCAATAAGTGTAAATTTGAACTTGCCTTAGCTCATCAGAGATTACTGGAAGAAAATGAGACTGTCCTGATCCTGATCCTCCTGGAGGAGATTCCAGACAATGAGATGACACTGATGTTGAGGCAATTAGTCCATCGCGTGCAGTGCTTTAAATGGCCAGGTGATGAATGTGGACAGGGCATATTCTGGCAACGACTGAGAGAGGAACTAAAGCGACGCATACATTTAGATGGTCAATATGAAGTGTAGACATTCAGTCAGAATTAATAGGTAAATTTTCACGGGAAAATTTTCTGGACACGTGACACCCATGGGCGCAGACATATTAGCATTATGGACTGTGACCCGGAGCACAGCGGGTGTTCTTCCAATGTATTTGAATAGGAAGAATTCTTCCTTTGAGGCAAAATAAGTTACTTGTCGCAAGTTAATAATGTTATGGTAAGAGTTTCCGTAGATAAATATTTTTTACGTAGATAGATATTTTTGAAATTACGTTTTGATGATATTGTGAAAAAATTAAGATAACATAATATTCAATAAATTTGCAATGCACAAATTTCTATCAAAATTGCGGTCAAAAATACTATTCCAATTCAAAATTACTAAGACTTGAATAGCGAGGTCACCGCCGGGGTCAGAGATCAGGCTCGAGGTTACACTCACATTGATACGCATTGGTCACGTGTCCAGAAAATTTTCCCGTGAAAATTTACCTATTAATGTTGACTGACATTGTTGTTGTAAAGCTGTTCGTGAAGAGTCATGCATGGTTGAGAAAGCGATGGAACATGATATATTTCGGTTCTTTCTAAGACCAGTCTGTAATATTTGAGTATGGGCTATAACCCTGTGAATGATAAGACTAAAAGTGACATAAAGAGAGTAGAATTTGACACTTTGGTCAATGATGGTAACTTCTGTACATATTAGTGCTATCTACTGTAGATAACAAGCTTCTTAATTGTTCATAAGTCATGTCAATACCTGTATTTTATTCATTTATTATGATTCTATTAAATGTAGAAATTGTGTAATCTTGACACACTCATAAATTGGGCCATTCCAGTTGAAATTCATACACCCCCTATGGAAGACATTACCATAATTTTCCACACAGGGGGTGTAGATTTCAAATGGAGTCACCCTTTCAGGTAACCCCATTTGAATTTCACACTCCTTGTGTGGAAATAATGTCTTCCATAGGGGGGTATATGGATTTCAACTATAGAATAGCTCCTTGGGAGATTAACTAGTATGGACCAGCAGTTCAGTTTGCACTATAGGCAGTCAACATTAATGGGTATATTTTCACGGGAAAATTTTCTGGACACGTGACCAATGGGTATCAATGTAGGTGTGACCTCGAGCCTGATCTCTGACCCGGCGGTGACCTCGCTCTTCAAGTCTTAGTAATTTTGAATTGGAATAGTATTCTTGGCTGCAATTTCGATAGAAATTCTTGTCTTGCAAATTTATTTAATATCATGCAAACTTAATTTCTTCACAATATCATCAAAACGTAATTTCAAAAATATCTACCTACGGAAAAAAATATTTATCTACGGAAACTCTTACCATAATATTATTAACTTGTGACAAGTTACTTATTTTACATTAAAGCAGGAATTCTTCCTATTCAAATACATTGGTAGACCACCCGCTGTGCTCGGGGTCACATTCCATAATGCTAATATGTCTGCGCCCATGGATGTCACGTGTCCAGAAAATTTTCCCGTGAAAATTTACCTATTAATTCTGACTGATAGGTGTAATTGACATTCTATCCAACCAGTGTTGTAAACTTGGAAAATTGTATGTAATTATATTTGATAATGATGTGAAATAGACCGTGCTGTTAACTTATATTATGTATATATTGCATTATTATCTCATCTTAGGAACTTTGAAGGTACTTTCCCTTTTTAATTTTATACACACTGACTGAATATTTCACAACAATAGCATTATAGCTGATTGTTTGTAACTATTTGGTTCAATGCACTCCCAGAATTTTGCCATGTAGTATTCATGCATGGCACACAAAAGTATATATTTTTGGAAATGCAAAGTGTCAAGGAATCTAAATATAAGCACAGATTGTGGTGTAAAATGTTGTGGAAATTGTCCCATTTTTCAACTGTACCTGATGCACCTTTTTAGTTTTTAATTTTTGAGGATTATTGTTTTAGTAATCTGTTCTTTTGATCCCCCTAATGAAGCTGTATGTACTAAAATAATTCCCTAAAACCCTTGCATAGCTGTTCATTGATAATGTAAAAAACACAACATAATGACATCAAATGCTTGTTTAGCTATCTCTTCTTTCAAAGACATTGTTTCTACATAAGAGGTGTATGTAGCTTTCATTTCAAAGTTTGCACACATCCTTTATATTCAATTATTATTGGGTTCTTTTTATCCAAAAAGTACCAAAATCCATGATATTTTGTGTATATTTCTCAGGAATCATCCAAAACGAAGTCTTCAGCAATGTTGTGTGGTTTTCCATGAATACCCTACCCTACTTCTATCAGGTAGTTTCCAAATCCTACAAACAAGAGAATTAATATGGAAACCTTGATACAAATTATGTTGCATCTCCATCTGCCTGAAAACATCACATCCATGGCTATTCCAGCTAAAATCCATACACCCCCTATGGAAGACATGACCTTAATCTTCCACATAGGAGTGTGAATTTCAAATGGGGTTACCCGAATGGGTGGCTCCATTTGAAATCGACACCCCCTGTGTGGGAAATTAAGATGATATCTTCCATAGGGGGTGTATGGATTTCAACTGGATTTGCCCATTAAGACATTTTGCCCTCCAAAACTCTACTTAAGTTACACCAACATGGACTGCACAATCCAGCGGATATCATACTCTTGACTAGACCTCGGATGAACTGATCAAGCTCCTGAAGATCAAAGCCATGCCTGCTTACAAGATGGCTATGTGGTCTTAAGGCTTGCAATGGATATCGTGCCCGTCTTAAATGGTGGTTTAATTTTCAGGCCAAATACCCCTAAGAACCTAATATTGTAGGTAGACCACATAGGATTTGATTTGGCTGCTTGGGTCTGGTTACTGTATGTGGTATATGCCTTCCAAGTCAAAATGCAATATCTGCAAATGTTTAGCAAAACATATGCTGCCTTTCCACTTTATGCTTTGCATGCTAGTCGTAAGCTTCAACATAAAAAGTCCAAGTTTTGAGATGTTTTCTTAAAATATCAAGAGCTATCTCAAAAAATACTGAACCGACACTTGGCTTGTTTGTACTCATTTTAATGCATTTTTCATGCTGATTCCAAATATGGTCATGAAAATATACAATTCTGGCATTTTTAATGTTTAAGAAAACTTTGAACTTGTCGCCCGCAGTCGACACTTGTGTGGAGAGGGTTTATTAAAGAGACAAGTGTTATTGAACCAATCTGCTCTTAAAGTGAAAATGCTGTATCTACAAGTAAACAACATAGCAAATACTGTTTTTTACCTAGGAGTCAGGCATCTTGAATGATATTGCCCTCAAAGTAAGAGGCTGTATCGGCTACACTCTTGTTCCGGCAGTTAACAGTCGCCAAGTATAAGAAGAAAAGTTTAAGATTTTTAAACAATTAATGTTCAAAGGCGTGATTTTGCGCTTAATCTGCAAAGTTTAACGTATGTTAAAAGACTGTTAAACTTGAGCGTATAAAGGTGGTTATTTTTTGTTAAGTTAAAAGGCGTTAAACTGTGTAACGTTTAGTGGAATTGTACTTTACCTGTTTAACGATACATCTCGCGCCACAGAATTTTAACCAATTATTGTTTAAAATGACAAAAGCAAATGGCGGCCACGAGTGAATGCTTGTCGTGCTGCTTATGGTATCCTGAAACTTCGTTCAAATAGGTAGGTTTGAGTCAATCAGGTTGCACCAAACTCGAGATTCGTTTGATAAGTTATGCATAGGCATCATTGAGACATAAAGGATGGATATTGATGCGTTCATTTGCTAGATTTAACAACGTCATTGGGATTGACATTCTAGTGATACTGTACTGTACTGTTCTCACGTTACGGTACATGTATATCACCAATGTGTGTACCGCGATGTTCAGTTTTGGGCATACGCACAATAGCTTACAATGTAGACGAGATGCATTGAAGTATCGGTATGCTGGATACCGTGTCGAGTGTGTGAATTTATTAGCGTTGATGTATTGTATTTTAGCATTGTATCGTAATGCATGCGAGAGAGAAAGGCTTACTAGATTTTAATTTTTTACTCGGATACATTGCCCGGATACATAGCGGGTTGAACTGATAAAAAAAAAAAACTTTATGCATGAAATTGTATTTTTGAACGAATCTCACAGTTGACCAAGATCTGATGACTTTAAATCTATCATGAATTATGTTTCAGTATAAAAATTTTAAAAAAAGAAAGAAAGAAAGTCCCAATCATAATTAAATCCAATACAACCATTGATTAAGCAGTTGTATTTCTTAAACAATCCTTAGATAAAATAGAACATATAAATCATTATCTGTTTAGACTTATTAAGCAAATATTGATTGAAAGACCCTAAACAACCTAGTTGGTTAAGCACTTAAACTTGAAGCTGGTTAAAGTGCTATATGCATTTATTGGTTAAAAGTTTTAACCAACTATTGATTTGAGCCTTAAACAAGAAGAAAATTAAGGGCCCTTAACCAATATTTCGACGAGAGGACCACGTAACTAACACGAGTTTAAGATTGATTAAGATTGTTTAAGACTTTTTTAATTGGCGAAATAAGAGTGTAACACTAAGCAGAAGAGATACTGCATTTTTACCTGGGGAGGGCAGGTTTACAGTGGCTATTCCAGTTGATAACCCATATACATGTACCCCCTAATGGAAGACATGACCATAATCTCACATACATTGAGTGTGCATTTGTAGATTAAAATCACAAAATGTGGAAGAACCTGACTTTTCAATATCAAAACTGATGGGTACCAATCATTTTGATACAGCTTGTATATGAATGGTATCTGTAAACTAGAAAACCCTAATTTATCAGATGTACAACTAAATGCATAAATGCTATCTACAGTAGATAGTAATACCAATAGATATGATACTTGGTAGGCCTTGAAAATGTGAGCTCACGACTATTTGGTCATATTCTGCATAATTTAGGGATTCAATCATGTTTCACCGTTGTTCATCACCGATTAACAACGATGCGTCCACGTCATCTGCGGGGACCACTTCGCGAGGGCAGCATTCGCTGCCCGAGCAAAGTAAACCCAGCAGACGCGCCGGACGCGAGCTGCTAATCGGTGATGAACAACGGTGAAACATGATTGAATCCTTTCAACAACGAAAACAAGCTAAAGATCGTATAATTCACATGATTATTTCATGAGAAATGTCAGTTAATCATTGACAGTCAGCCTTACAAAAAGATTGGTGATTTCTGTTGATATCAGCAATAAAACTGAATAAAACGGCAATCTTTATCCGATACTTCCAAAATACTGAATTCAACTTATAAGCGTGATATGCACACAGATTCCAGACATGACGAATTCAAGCGCTCACGCGTAACGCGGATGTGCGCTGGCATTCGCATATACGCTTACTGTAAAAGTGTGGATTCATCACAGATTAACAACGGTTGGCTCCTGTACAAAAGTATAGGAAGAGTTGTTGAAATTCTGTTGTATAATGCCTGAAACAAGTATGCGTCGAGGTTTATTACACATGCAACACAGTATTGTAAATAGTTCTTATTTTTCATGCACAATCCATTTCAAATGAAATTCTATTTTAAGTTATTTTCAGATGTAATTATTGTTCACCTTTCATTTTGCAATCTTCGTAGACTTTTGAATAACATTTATATTTTTATATAATACTTGCCTGAATAAATTGACACAAAAACCATGAAAATTAAAGTACCACGAAAAAATTCCACTTTCCAATATGCGTTGATTTTATTTGAAACACTATCATATATAATATTACATTCATGAAAGCACACTTGCATGCTTATGAATGCCACCACAATTGAGGATTATATGACAAAAATTGGCATATTTTGACACAAATAGAATTATGTTAACAAGTCCATGAGTTTGAGTATTTCATGAAGTCAATCAGTATGTTGTTATTGTAATTTGTATAGATATGTATGATGTTTATGGATGCACGGTAGCATTCTAGTTTTGCAATCTTTGCTAAAGAATTTGGCACAGAAAATCTAATAATCCTCACTTACAAATTTTACATAATCAGAAAGTGTGCAGTTCCTTAGATTTTTTGATAAGGAATTTTATGATATCCGAGAAAATTGTTCAATTCTGTAGATTGTTTTATAGTTGATAGGAATTTGTAAAGTTCACCAGGAAAAAAGATCAATTATAGATTATGTTTACAAGTATAAGCTGATAAAAAAAGATTTGAGCAATATAGTATATTTGTATTTTTATTTATTAATATTAACATTGCTTGTTTGTTTTGTCAAAACGGTAGGCTCAGCTGACAAGTTGCCATTTAGTTTTTGTATATGGTTCAATCTCATTGTAAATTGTTTAATAAGTATAATATTTGTGAGCCGTAAACTTGGCATATTGTATTCTGAGTTAGGCCCCTACAGTGTAAAATGTGGGTGTAGGTCGTATTCATAGGTATCACAATTAGCTACAATTCGGTGCGACAAGTATCTTATCAAACACTGTTTAAACCAATCAATAATCCTATTGCTGAAGAGGATAATAAGCTTCTACCTATTTCTATAGAAAAAGATCTTGTCTTTGTTTGCTTTGGCTAAATCCTGTTCAAGTGGTGGATAACAAAGCATTGTATTTTGTCTAGGTATGTATAACCAACAATTAAGAATGAGAGGACATTCCTGAACCTCGTTGACTTGGGGATGATTTGAAATGACCGCCAATTATGACTGTTTGATATTTATTACCAGAAAGGTGGAAAAAGAGACACACGTAGAACCGAAAAAAGGTACAATATTGTTGAAGGAACAGAGTTCAACAAACCATAACCCCGCTTCTGGATATCATTTTAAAGTCAAATGATATACCATTAAAGATTATGATTTATATTTTCTAAACATGAAATAAAACATAATTGAACGGGGGCTGAGTTTAAGGCTGATTCGTAGTGTCCAATCACATATTTATAATGCAAGAATTATCACATACAAATAAATGCTGTAGGCACTGTTTTTGAAAATAATTAACACAGCTCAATATAACCTGATATAGGGAAAGGTTAGCCTCGGTTCAAGGCGTTAGGGCACCAGGGATAGTGTGTTTTTTTTTTTGCTTCTCAATTTATTTTTATTCTGATCTCTGTAAGTCTTGTCCACCTACTGCTGCTGTTAGTCTATCAGATCGCTGGTGGCCCTGCCGGTAATGGTTTAGAAAAATTGGGATCAGCAATTTTCTCTGGTTTATCCCTGTTTTTCTAAAAAATGACAGGGCCACTAGCAATCTGATATACTAACAGCAGCAGTAGGTGGACAAGACTTGCAGAGTTCAGAATAAAAAATAAATTGAGAAGCAAAAAAAAAAAAAAAAAAAAAGAAACACTATCCCAGGTGCCCTACCTAACCATGCTAACACCTCGAACGGAGGCTAGGGAAAGGTGGGTCAAAGAGTGCCAATTTATAGATAACAAGTTATAACTTACAGGCCAAATGTGTGCTATAAATATTAACTGTTATTTTGGCATTATTTACCAATTTATTTTAATAACTGAATAAAAAACAGAAAGGTCAAGCTGCTCCTTTCCTTAGGCTACAAAGAATATTGTCAAATGAAGTTAATTACATATTTCAATTTTTGCTTGAGTCTATCAGTGTTGTTGTCAGTTTATTAACCATTTTCAGCCAGGGTTGCCAAAAGATTTCAGCCAGAATCGCGGGTCAAATAATCGAAAAGTCGCCCAATTTTTCTCTTTACCATTGGTTTCTATGGGGCAGGAAACTATCGGAAGTCGCTGGAGCTAAAGTTGAAAAGTCGCCCAATTTTTATTTTAACCATTGGTTTCTATGGGACAGGAAATTGTCAAAAGTCGCGGGAAAAATCTTCAAAAGTCGCCCAATTGGGCTACCAAATCGCAGGTTTGGCAACCCCATTTTCAGCCAACCACCCTACAGCAGGTACCTGTGGGGTTACCAATCTAATCAGGTGCTGTGTTGCCAGTGTCATCATTATCACACCCAATTGGGCTACTCCTTATGGCTGATACACTCAGTTTGAATTTTGGTGTGTGGATTTTATGGTTCCCAGAAGTTCTAAAGTAGATGCACATTATCATCAAATTAAAAAACAACACCACATTTTGTGGTGTTTTT